>NC_138663.1:77207201-77807201 GCF_964273445.1 Streptopelia decaocto | reverse complement strand
AGAAAGACTAAAAACTTTGCATCTCAGTTTTCTCATCTAGGAAAGTAAAGCGTACCACTACCTGTCTACCTGCTCACAGCCTTTAAGAAGATCAATTAGCTAATGCTTTGAAATTAAAAAATACTCTATACTGCATGCTCTACTTATTATTATACATCTTAACATTATTGGAATGCAGATTACTTCAAAATATTCTTATTTCCATTTAATGTTTTTTTTTCCCCTACAAAGCTTTGTAGATACAGGAGGACTTTTTTTTTCATTCGTAACCATAGATAATGATATGAACGCAATACAATATTATTGTGTCTTCGAGGCTTTGTACTCACACATTGTTCTCTTTGATTTTCCTTTGAAAGACAGATGCTGACAGTTCAAAAGCTATTTACGTAATTACTTTGATAGTAAACTGACTCGGGGGATAAATTTCCCTGTCTGTATGGGTGTGCGCGAGCGTGCAGGCGAGCACCCCTGATTGATAACATTCCGAGCAGTTTAATTGAGCCATGTCAGCGGGATGGAGGGAGCCTCTCCACGGCCCTGCCCCTCGCAGAACGCGCCGTGCGGCTGCGAGTGGATCCGCGGGCTGCACGCAAACCTCCCCAGCGCTCGAGCATTTGCAGCGAGAGCTTGAAACGCCTGCTAAAGAAAATATTGGCTTCCCTAATTTCTCATTTACATTTTCATTCTGTCTAATAAATTATAATAAAGTATTTACTGTTTTGATCGCAAAAGCGATTTCTCTGCCCTTTTTTTTTGCTTTGGTTCTGTTTTGGGTGGATATGCCAAGGTTTCTCCTGTTCGTTTTCTCACTTTAAGTGTGTCATTTGGTCATATTGGTGTCTTCATTCTAATGTTTATTAAAATGTTACTGTCACTGCCAGTCTGAGACTGTGAATCAGAACTAAGAATGTGTAATAGTTTATTTCACATTTGAGTAAATTTCTTTTACTACTTAAACACTATTACGGTTAGTGTTGATCTGCGATGAAGTTTAGGTTTGGCGATACAGAAAGCCACTAATTTGAGTCTTCTTTTATTGCCATCTGCTGTGGGTTTTGCATCCACAACATGTTGGGGTTTTTTGTTTTTTGTTTTTTTTTCTTTCTGAATCTCTTTTTGTGGTGACAGAGAATAAGCTGACGCATCTGGAAAGCATCCCTTCTTGGGCCATTCACTATATCAACCTGTAGTGTATACTTTGATATTCCCTTGCCTGAGTTGTTTTGATAAGTCATGAAAAATCCACGTTTTGCCATTGCAGTGACAGAGTACAGAGAGAACAGTATGAGCACCTACAGCAATCTCCTGACAGGCAGGTGGTCTGGTGGTTAAAAGCTTTGTTAAACATAAAATGTGCAATATCTATTTGTTGTGGATCTGATGGTAATTAAGAGTAATTTTTGAGGCAGTCATTAATGT
Organism: Streptopelia decaocto; assembly: GCF_964273445.1. Classification (NCBI taxonomy): domain Eukaryota; kingdom Metazoa; phylum Chordata; class Aves; order Columbiformes; family Columbidae; genus Streptopelia; species Streptopelia decaocto. The sequence continues at coordinate 77,805,779 of NC_138663.1, read as the reverse complement.
AAGCCACTCTCCTTTTACTCGTCGCTCAATACCCATGTTAAGTGGGTCTAGCTCACTGTCAAGTTGCACGCTGCAGTAATGGACACTTGTTTTTTTCAGCCCAGCCACACTGCATGGCTGCAGTCAAAGCTCTGCAACCGTATGGATCCTGTGTCTGGAGCACAGGCCAGCACCAGAACCACTCCCAGCTCTGAAATACTTGGAGCAGCTCTAAGTGGGTTTAATAACCAAGTGGCTGAAGGTGGCTGCTGGTGCTGGTGACTTATCCTCACTGAGGTTTGCACCACCTCCCGAGTTCTAGCAGTGTTAGCAGCTGCAGGGATAGTTCATTAATTCCCAAGTAGCATGATTTAAAGCAACTGTCTTTATGTAGCTGGTGTTGTAGTTACTTAAAAGAAGGACAGGGAGGGAACTGCTTGAGAGAGTCCAGCGCAGAGCCACAAAGATGATGAAGGGAGTGGAGCATCTCCTGTCTGAGGAAAGGCTGAGGGAGCTGGGTCTCTTTAGCTTGGAGAACAGGAGACTGAGGGGTGACCTTGTTGATGTTTATAAATATATAAAGGGTGAGTGTCACGAGGATGGAGCCAGGCTCTTCTCGGTGACAACCAATGATAGGACAAGGGGTAGTGGGAACAAACTGGAACACAGGAGGTTCCACTTAAATATGAAAAGAAACTTCTTCAGTGTGAGGGTGCCAGAGCACTGGAACAGGCTGCCCAGGGAGGTTGTGGAGTCTCCTATTCTGGAGACATTCAAAACCCACCTGGACACATTCCTGTGTAACCTCATCTGGATGTTTCTGCTCTGGCAGGGGGATTGGACTAGATGATCTTTTGAGGTCCCTTCCAGTCCCTAACATTCTGTGATTCTGCCCTGTAAACTACAGAATTCTTAAAATGGAAATCCCTCAGCTGCCAAGATGCTTCACATGTTGATAAAAGTTTAGACCTCATGCAGGTTAACAGAGAGAAAATAGTGACATTAGGGCAGAAGTTCACCATCCTCACGTGCTCACAGTTTACAGGCTCTGGAAAGTGATATGAAAATGGCAACTGGTGCTATAACTCTGCCATGCATTTCAATACACTGGAAAAAATCCTGTCACTGAATGTGCTTATTTACTGACCAAGCTGTTGCCCTCAACTGACCATTAAATAACGTCAAGTATCATTTGGCCTTCATTTGTTCTGCAAACTAAGTAATTTATGAATGGCAACTGTGGAATGGCAATTTTGTTGGCCATTTCCACAAACAAAATTATAGAAGGGGTGTGCTAGGTAATAAGGATAGTATAATAAATACCAAACTTAAAGTGAATGCGGACACTTTACATTATGATCAAGACAGTCTGATTCAAGTATCTTTCTTCTTTTTAATTTTCGCACTTGTCTGCAAGAAACCTCAAAACTATCTGTGACTCCTTATCAATGGCGCTTATGTAAATAAGTGGATAAGGCAAGGGGAAGTCTACTCCAAAACTCACTGTCTCACAGTAGATTCACGGATCTTGATCTCTCTTGCCTCTGGTTTTGTGCAGGTCACTTGAGAGTATGACTATCTGAGTACTTACTTTGCAAGGACTGATACCTTAAAGAATTGGGACTATAATTAGGTATTATTGGTGTAACTGGAAGGACAGACTATATAATAGGAGGAAAATAAAGTGCTTACTAAGCCATATTTCCCAGGAAGTATTCTCCAACAGAAGGGTTGGGGTTTTTTTAAAGTTGACAGTGATAAATTCTTCCTTTCAGTTTATTAGCAAACTTAAATTGCTCAAGAAATATAATGCAAGAAGGCTCTCTTTTGTCAGACTACTTCCACTCCGGTTTATAAGCCAAAGGAATTATGAATTGTACTTAATAAGCCAGGACATAAAGCACCCTCCTTGGGCATCTCAAAAGTTTCTTTAAAAAACAAGTGATAGTGAAGAGACTGAATTTGGTGGATTTGTCCCCAGCTGCACGGCCACGGTGCGATTGCAACTCCGGCCTCTCCGCCAGCATCTCATTGCCCTCACGGCTTGCTCTTAACTCATCCAGACTTCCCTCTCATTCCTCCCATTTAAAGAAAGCTGTTGTTTTCCCCTGGGGAAGAAGGGTTTTTTTGCTCCTCTCTAGGTAAATCAGATGAAAGCAGAAGCGGCCGGGCAGTCATTCCGTGCCGCCGTCGGGGCACGTGGAGCCCGCTGCTCTCTCCCGGGAAGCGCAGCCCGAGCTCAGTGGCGCAGGGCTGGACATCAACATTGCCTTTTTTTCTGCCGCTGTCGGTAGCTAACTCTGTGACCTCTCTGTCTCTCAGTTTACACATCTGGAAACATTTTTCCACCTTTCAAAGGTGTGGTGGGGATTAATTTGACTTTACAAAGTGCTTTTTGATTCCCGACTGAAAGCTACTGTAGGAGCTCAAAATACACTGATGAAACATAAATGGCTGAAGATCTTTGATGTGTGTCAGTATATTTGTCAAACAGTTTATTTGACATTGATTTCTTTTTGCTTACTCTAACTTTAGCACTAAGCCACTCCTGTGTATTCCTTCTCTCTCTAGGTCTTTCTCCCTCTCTCTCTCTCGTGTGCACCCACCCCTCAGTAAAAGTTTGGAATAAAATACCTGCTGAAAAAGTAAAGAAAATATCTGGTTTTCAGATATTTCACTGTGCCCTGTGTGTTACACCGCCAGTATGAATATACTGATAGTCTTCAGTAGATGAACATGATAGTAAACTGACATACTAGACATGGATGGGACAAGAAAGGGACAGCCTTCTAGAATAATTCTTCTATGCCACTTGGAAACACTGCATCCTGCTTCCTAGGGAGAAACAAATGAAGGATGGAAGAGTGGCAACAGACACTTTGAATTAGTTGGGTGTCCAGGTAGCAAATGCTTTACTTCTAGCAGTTCTCTGTCTCCAGTGTTCAAAATAAAAATCCTAAGTTAAAAGTGTTTTCTTTAGCGGTGTTAGTATTTAAGCACTGGCTTCCATTCTTTCTCACAGCTTTTAACAGAACAGGTTTAGAGTTCTATGGTTTCTGATTCAGTGTATTTCTCAAGTTTCCAGCTTGTACCACAGATTTTTTGGAGACTGTAGCTGAGAATATTCTACTCTAGTTCTTTGTAATATGAGGATATTTTCACATAAATCTGTAGTATCTTAATAAAAAGTTCATCAAGTTACAATTCCTTTCTATGAAAACATTGATTCTTTGTGTTTTCCCATTTGTACATGCTTGTCCACAAATGCATTTAAGGTCTTGAGCTTGGCTAACGTAGCAAATGGGATGGATGCTGCTTGGGAGCACAAGGTTGAAATTAAGTGAATGTAAATTAAACTGTCAAGCAAAGAGCCCTAACAGTGACACCTCTAAGGCTGTGGTACAATCTTCCAAAGAAAGAAGTAGATGATTCACCATTTCAGACATTTCAATCCCATCGAGAAAGCTGTGGTAAATATATAGTAGGGAACATTCCTGCACTGGTAGTGGGGTAGACTAAATGAGCTATTACCAGTAGCTCTTTTCCATGTCTGACTGATAGATGTCTAGGAACATGTTTAGTATAGTCACAAAATTGTTGTTTTTCTTTTTCTCTTTTTCTTTTTCTTTTTCTTTTTCTTTTTCTTTTTCTTTTTCTTTTTCTTTTTCTTTTTCTTTTTCTTTTTCTTTTTCTTTTTCTTTTTCTTTTTCTTTTTCTTTTTCTTTTTCTTTTCTTTCTTTTTCTTTTTCCTTTTTCTTTCTTTTTCTTTTTCTTTCTTCTTTTTCTCATTTTCTTTCTCTTTCTCTCTCTTTTTTTCTTCTCTTTCTCTTTCTCTTTCTCTTTCTCTTTCTCTTTCTCTTTCTCTTTCTCTTTCTCTTTCTCTTTCTCTTTCTCTTTCTCTTTCTCTTTCTCTTTCTCTTTCTCTTTCTCTTTCTCTTTCTCTTTCTCTTTCTCTTTCTCTTTCTCTCTCTCTTTCTCTTTCTCTTTCTCTTTCTCTCTCTCTTTCTCTCTCTCTTTCTCTCTCTCTCTTTCTCTCTCTCTCTTTCTCTCTCTCTCTTTCTCTCTCTCTTTCTCTCTCTCTTTCTCTCTCTTTTTCTTTTTTCATTTTCCTTTCTCTTTGTCACTTTTTCTTCTTTTTCCTCCTTTTTTTTTTTTTTTTATCCCCCACTTGGGGAGCGCTGGTGACATTGGCAGAAGAATTCTTCCTGTGTTTGTGAAAGGTTTGTGTGACAGGGTGGTCCCAAAACCAGGCTATTTTCAGAGGGGGCATAGAGCCTGATAGCCTTAATCCTTTCCTAAAGCACTTTTGAGAAAGGGTTTCATAGGATCTGTCTCATGTGAGAGGGTGTGGTGATATAGGAGATACCTGTGGATTAGCTGCTACACATATTTTCTGGTCTTTTAAATTCAAAGTCAAATGATACTGGATATACTAATAGGGCCATTTTTTGTTTTAGCATATGATTCATATATTTTGATTTTTTTCTTGGAATTTTTTAATTTCCTTTCCTTATAACCACTGTCCTTCTGGGTAGAAGGAGAATTTTTACAGAATGATTATGGGAGCAAGGTAGTCTGTTTCTCTGTCTGTGTCTGCTGAACCCCTCTATAAAAAACATCTAATGACAGCACAAATGAGAGAGACAGTGAGTTGTGTTTAATTCAGCTTTTCTGATATGTTTATACAAGACTTTTGCCTTTAAAAATACTCATCAATGGCGGCAACAGAGATAGTAGTTATTGGCTATTTAAATACTATATAATTTCATCCTAATCAGGGCAGCTGTAGAGGATGTGACAGGTTGTTGCATGATGTGCTGGTGGCAGTGAGGAGGGTGGGCATGGGGAGCTGGAGAGGTACCCAGCACCCAGGAGACTTCTCTGCTTATGGGGGATGTTAACACACACCTTACAGTTTCTGTAAGTGTCAAAGCATTGAGGTGTCCTTGTCATAAGTTTCTGAAAAAAACCTGGAAGTGTTGATTTTGATCCCCGCAAAGTGTAAGCAATGTTTACAATTTGAAACTCTTTCAAAACAGGCAGTGTTTTACCCCCAAAATAATTTGATAAAAAGGCAACAGAAAATAGATGAAAGGGCAAGTACACATTGAAGGGAGATACCAGATCAAAGCCTGTGTATGGAATTATTCTCCGTGGCTCATTTTCCTGTAGAGGGACAGCTCTTAATGTGCAGTATATTGCAATATGCTGCTGCTCTTTGGTTCTATTAAAACTGCTTACAGTGAAGCTGCAAATTAAAAATCTGGCTAGCTCTAAATTTCCTCTCTTCCCTCTACCTTTTTTTTTTTCACCATATGATGCCCAGGGACTCCAGAAAGCCTCGCTGAGAAAGAAAGGCAGCTCATGGGTATGATCAATCAGCTGACCAGTTTGCGAGAACAGCTGCTAGCGGCTCATGATGAACAGAAGAAACTGGCTGCATCACAGATCGAGAAACAACGCCAACAAATGGAGCTGGCTAAGCAGCAACAAGAACAGGTGAGTGATTATTATAGTGGCTTTCAGCTTAAATGATTTTCTAGGAGAACTTTTCCAGTAGCGTATCTTTTAGGGTTGATACTTTGCTCTCCAACCAGAACTTTTTTTCCATTTGTTTTCTTAGTTGAAGACAAACAAAAACATATTGGAAAAATATTGCTTTAATTTGCAATATATATATAGCCCTTTGTCCTTAAAAGATACACTTTCCAGTTTAGAGGCATTCTCTTCCAACAGTGTTTTTCCTAAAAATAAATGTAAATAAGCATACAAATTCAAGTCTCCTGAATGGTCTTCCAATGCTCCTTGAGCTGGCTGATGCTGAATAGGTATTAAAGGAACAAAATGCAGCTTTTGGATTGTAATATGACAAGAGCTGGTTTTGTCAACAGAGCAAAAAAGTGGGGGAAAAGAATATAAAGTCAGTGAACAAGTGTCAGTTTTTTTCTTCTGCACTTGAGAGGCTGATTTTCAGCTTTTGCAAATATGCCCTCCACTGAAATTGCAAACATATTTTCACATATGAACAGTTTCGACGTGCACACATGGACACATAATATTTTATGCAAGAACACAACTTTTCTAACATATTTGCACTGTGCAAGTTTTAACAGAAATCAATGTCCATTTTTGCACCTGAACATCAGCAGAGAATACTTAGACATTTATTTTAAATTTTGTCAGGAGTCCATCCTGATACCTCTTACATGAAAGCGTTTTGGTCTGCCTGACCATTGGTTTAATCTTGTAATGAAATGTGGGTTTCATTTTTGAGAAATTTCAGCTGCAGAAGACTGCAGCTATGTTTGAATTATGAAATGTACAGAATTCTTTGAAATTTGTCATAGTTGTCATAATTCAATGTTCGTATTGTACCAAGCAAATCTTAAGATTCTAAATCACCGCTGGCATCTTCAGATATTTTAGCCTTGGTTTTCCCCATATTTGATTATTTAAAAACCTTATCTTAAATATTGTGGCCTCCCACCTGAAATCCCATACAGGGAGAACAGGAGAAGTGACTTATGTATTAAACTAGAGATTTTGTGTTACCATGTTGTTTACATGGAGAAGGTAGATGAAGGTGGTGTGAGCATGGAATGGGCAAGATTCTTCGATGAGGAGACAGCCTGCAGGAGCTATTTCCGTTGCCCTACCTTTTAAAGTCACTACTGCTACAGGATAGCTAAATGATCTGAAACTGAAAAAGAAAATTGAGAAAGTGGGAAAAAGCAGTAAGAAATCCTGCAGGATTATTATTAGGTTAACAAGGATTTCTTTTATTTTAAAAAATTGTGTATAATTCTGTGTTATATAGAAATTCAAATAAACACACTTTCAAAAAATCTATTGCTAAAAATTATTTTGGCTGCTTAAAGAGAGGCTCTAAAAAGAAAACATAGCTGAGTGTTTCTTATGCTAATAGTTTAATATTAGAAATGAAAGAAAATACCTAAGGGGAAGAACGCACAAAATTCCTCCCAGTAAGTATGCATAAGTTCCCATCTGACCCTGAGATGTGTACACATACCACAGGGGAAGAGCAGTACTCCTTCTAAATGTTTGCACTGCTGTGCTCTAGCTATTCATGACAGCAGAGCTTTTGTGACGACATAAATGGAAGCTTTTCAAGTTTGATTTTTTTAAGTTTGTGGAATATAATGGTTTATCTCCATCAGTCCTCTGAGAACTCCAATTTGGTTCTGTTACTGTCTGCTTTTTCCTTCTCTGTATGTAAAATGTGTCTACACTAAGGTTCCCAATGATTTAGTCAATGGAGGGGAAGGATGGAAGTCCTTATGGAAAACACACATGACTTTGAGAGGAGAGTTACGAGGACTCCACCAAGGTCTATAAATTAGTGTCAGTGCCGAGCTGTGTAGCCTTGTACTGCCCCCTCCATTCCTTTCAGCTGACACACATGTTGAAGAGTCAGTGATTTTCCCAATACCAATTCCAGTCAGTGTCTGTTTCTGCATGAAGGAAATACACACACTAGTACCTTCCTCTTGGGTGTTAGATTTCCTTGAATTCTATAATAAGTGGTGCCAAACATAAGAATATTACTGTCCATCCTACTTTTTTGCCTCTCCTGCCTTCTACTATTTTCCAGTTTGTCTGCCAGTATTGTTCTTCCTTCAGCAAGCTGGAGCAAATAAGTGCTCACTTTTTGGGGATTTTAGCAGTGCCATTTTAGATAGTAAGGGAGTCGAGATTTTTGCGTCAGTCCTTCCCTTGATATCCAGCACAGCATTTTCTGTAAGATTCTCTTTCATGCTGGTAATAGTTATGAATTGCTCTTGAACATGAGCCCCTTGCCTCAGCAGCAGCCCAGACACCTGCCACCCACACTCAAAGGTTTCTTAGCTTAATAGGACAGTCTAAAGAACTGAACAGGCTGGAACCTGCCTATGTACCAACTCCAGGAATTATGACACCTATCTCATGTTTCTTCTGTGCAATTTCTCCACAGATTGCAAGACAACAGCAGCAGCTCCTGCAGCAGCAACACAAAATTAACCTTCTTCAGCAACAGATCCAGGTCAGAGATTGAATCTCCACCTGTGCCCTCCACCCGTATCTCTCTTTTCTCCTTTCTGTTTCCCCATGCTTTCCCTCAGCCATTATAGTTTCTTTAAGAATCTCTTCAGATGACTTACATCATATTTATGGAAACACATGATGATGTTACATGTCATTAAGCAAAAAAGGTCAGTTTCTGAAAGGTGTTGCATGATTAACGTGGTTCCTGTAGGATCAGGAAGCAGGTGTGAAAGGAGCTGGTCATGTGAGAAAGGGTTTGCAGGACCAAATCCTCTTCCAGCTGGAGATCATGAGTGGCAAAAACGTTGCCAGTACAACTTGGATTGGAATGGGTCTCCTATAACTCTCTTTTTGAAGTTCTGCAGAAGCAGTTCTGTTCAGTGATTGGTAATCATGAGTCCCTCCTTCCCTCTGCCCTCGGTGTTGAAAGTCTGAAAATTTTCGACACTTGGGGTGAAGCATTGTCTGAATGAAAAACTGGTCAAAAAGGTTGGTTAGATTCAGGAGAGCAACTATGTGGGTCCTAGGTATCCAGAGGCTTACTCCTAGTAGTAGGAAAATGTTGTTAACCCAGCATCGCCGGTAAACTCTAACCTCTTTTTTTAAGTATTCAGAAGTTTCTTTTCATGCCATTTACTGTATTTCATTAATTTTCTTTCATTTGTGTATATGCATGCCCCTGTTTTGGGAATTATGCAAATCAGTTTGCCCTTGAAGGTTTTCACAAAGGAGGGGTTTGACATTTTATAGATTCTAGAATCATGGTAAAATCTCTGGCTGTGTAAGTGTACAGATATGTATAGAGCATTGCAAGTCGCTGTGGAAGTGGATGCTATGTTCTGTTTGTTCAGTAACAACAGGATTTTCCTTCCAAAACTTCTCTTTAATGTTTCAGAATTAGTTGCCTGAAATTATGAGCCATATCCATACCTCATCTAAGAAAACTTTGATTCCAGCAAGAATTCTGGAAGAAAAACTGGCTCTGTCATTTCATGGGATATTCTGTCAGTACCAGGACTTATATAACTATGAAAAACTTCAGGGGAAGGTCCATCTCTCTGTTATAAGACAACTTATATACAAGATGTGCTTTGCTGAAAACAGTGTTGAGATTGGTGAGGTCTGCCTTGGTCTTGACCTCTGTATTTTTTTTTTCTCCTTTAAATGTTTGTCTGGGATTTTTTGTTACTGCTATATCTTTAATAAGAGTTTAAAAGAAAGACAATAGTAGAACTAGTAGAACCTCTACAATAGCAGGGACAGTATTTATATTTTTAGCATTTAGCTATGGCAGTGAGAGAGGAAGTTGTTTTCTAAGCAGTGAATAAAAAATAAATTGAAGTAACATAGTTTGACCCCAACCCTTTCAAGTTTTAAAGCCTTGTAGATAAGAATGAAGTATGTCGTTTTTAGGATAGTGGAGAACACTGGTTATTGATAATGAGATATAGAGCCTTTCATCTCTTGATCCCTGGTCCAAGTTTGACCTAAGTCAGTAGTAAATGAAAGTCAGCTAGCTACCATGTGATACAAGCTGCAAGTCTAAGAAATTATTTGGAGGCCTGTCTCAAGGGATTTCACATGAAATATTGACCCTACCAAGGTCAGAATTTCACCTCCAGGGTCCACTTCACACAAAACCCATCAAATTTGGGACGCTCTCCTTTTGGGTGATCACGTGATAAAGGTCAAGAATGGAACAGGCAGAGAGACAATACTGTCCTCTCATTCCCACAGAGATGATCTGTTTGTAGTGAAATTTCGATTATACTGCCTGCCTCTTGACAGTTCCACAGTCTGTATGGTTGCATAGTCTCATGAACCCTGGTTGCAGTCCAATTACTGTGGAGTCACTGATAGGGAAAAACATTTAAAGATTAAAAAACCCTTATTGACAGTGAATACAAAGGAGAACATTTCTTCTCAGTTGCATGTTTAGTTGACTGTTTTCAGATAGAAGCAGCAAGTCCTGAAGAAATCTGCCTTTGTGTATAAACGGAGACAATGAAGTCACCCTAACATGCCCACGTTTAAAATGGTCTGTGAGTTTACAGTCAGGTTATGGTAGGTGGAACAAAGCTGTGACATGAATGTAGCTGTGAGTTCAGCTTTTCCGACCTTGCCTTAATTAATCTAACAGGCTTCTGTCACACTGGCCCAGAGTTTTTAAATAGCTTTAGATTTATTGACAGGGAAATATTCCTACAAAGTCTGGATAACTGTTTGACTTATGTGCAATTGAATGATTAGTCTGCAGTTATGAACACAACCTATTTATGACAAAGGACTCATTTTACTTGAGCCAATTTTTTCTAAGCTTGTAAGAGTTGCCATAATTCCACGTAAATTATTACACAGAAAAAAAAAAAAAAGCTATTGAAATATTGTATTGAAAACATAATACCCTAAGGTTAAAAAAAAGCACAACCTGACTGACCCCATGATTTATGACTCCTTTCTCTAAGTGCGCTAACTTGGAAACAGTTCCTTCTCTCCTTACCCCAGCAGACAATCTCCGATACATGCACAATACAGAAGCAGGGTAGACTGCAATGTGTCTCTCCTCCTTAGAGGACTGCAAATACTGAGTGTAACTACAGCTCAATTAAAGTAGCCACTTCGGTGATGCTGAAGAAAGATGAGCTAGCTGCTTGAGCTTAGAAAAATGTACCTGGCACATGAGTCTCTAATTGACATTATGTCTTTTTCAAGTCCATCTCTTCTGAATTAACTTGAAGGAGGTTTCATTAATGCAGAAGACAAACAGCTTGTCTTTGTATAGGGAGTTAATAAGTAAGGAGATAATGCTAAACTGGAGAAAAGTTGCAGATGAGTTTATATTTAAGAATCCAGATGACCTCACAATGCTAAAATGTGATCTGTACAGGTTTTGTGTTTTGGCAAATGGTTCTAATATTTTTTTTTCTGCTTTTCAGAAGCCATCTTATTTTATGGCACTTCGGAATGCATTCTCCTATGCACACCGCTTTCTGTTCTGTTTAATCCTTGTGTTCCTTGTGTGTATGTGTATTGAAAAGGTTTTTGCTTTAACAGTATTTGGAGTCTTCTCCCATGCACACCTCAGTCTTGCTGTTTTACCAGATGAAACTGGAATGCGTGTTCTGTCCTTTTAACGTTTGCGCATCAACAGCCCTAAAGATCTCGGGCTGTGTTACAGAACAGCTCTGTAGTGATCTGCAGCTGTAGAACAGGTGAGGAAACAGCTGTAGAACAGGTGAGGAAAGAGCATGCAGACACCAAGTACCGCTCAGCAGGTTCTTGGACTAGAACTGATTTTGTCCTTCAGAGTCTCAGGGAAGCTCTTCAGGTGACATCCCCATCTTCTTTTGTAAGGCCACGATTTACTTCTTGGTGTCCTTGCCCTAGAACATGGCAAAGTGTGGGGCTCTGTAGCTGTCCCGTCAGGTGGGCAAACAGTGAAAGAAACTTGAAGATTAGTTAGTCCTTTTTCATGATGTTGAGCTAGTCCCAAGAACATCAATGAGCACGTGTGGTGCTCTGCCTTGGGAGGTGTCCAGAGTTTTGTGGATAGTGCAGTTTACACCTTCCACTTGCTCTGAGAAGATGTCTAGCCCAGGTTGATGACCGAATAGGTTGCTTTGAAGCTTGGTGATGAATGTCACTTTAATTGAATTATATTTAAAATGAAATATGCTTGTTAAAGTTCATAAAGCAATTCATATTCAGTAGGGCACTGTTGATAAAATAGGTCAACCTTGCAGCCTAAATTGTGGTAAAACCAAGTCTGCTAATCTCACAGTTCTATACAAAGCTTAACAAAGTTTTATGTTTTTCCCTCAAGCTCCAGCTCTTGGAGTTGTATGATGACAAAAATGCAAGCGTTCATTTCATCAAAATGTAAACTTCCAGCTCTGATATTTCCAGGCAAAATCTGAAACCACAAGCACTACAAATTCCAAAATTAGAAGGCAAACAAAACAGAGGCCAAATGTTGTTTTTAAACTGTTCTGATTTTTAGTCAGGATTTTTTTTGGAGAGCCCAACTCAAGATCTTGGAACACTTTAAGTTGCCAATAATGTAAAACTAAGATCTCAAAGCAGCAAGAAGCAACAGTGCTGCTTTACAATGTCTCTAGCATTTGGGCCACACTTTTGTTTGACTTTTTTAGTTTAATACTACCAGTATTTGGTTACTAATTTATATTCATTTCTGGATTATGTACTTAGCCCAAGAACTCTGAGTGCTGTCTGAAACTCAAGAGTAAATTCTGCCAGACAGTGACCATTTGATGACTCTGTTTTAATAGAGGGTTTTCTTTTTCCTTCAGAACTAGAGACTTGTCAGCAGGTGTTCCATGGTGACACCTTTTCTGTTAGAAAGTTCAGACTTCTGAAGAATGAGATGATCCTGACTAAATCCCAATGCAAAGCTAGAAAGGTGCCCCTCTAGCCCTCCTGGCTTGCTAGGCGGCTTGTGACTCCTGGCTGAATGGTGCAGGCAGCTCCAGAGCTTGGTGGCACCTGGAATGTGTGCCAGGAGGCCCAACTCCCAAGCAAAAAGCTTATGGTGGTCTCAATGGCCTCAAGCTTGCAGACCTTTAGCAGCTTGTCTGACTGGGAGTATTGGCACCGCAGCCCTCCAGACTCTCTGCCCCTTCGGGTTGCAGGCTTCCTGACTTTCCTGAATCCCTCAGCTGCCCTGGGTGTTCTCCCAGCTCCAAATAAAGCTTTCCTTTGTGGGTCTGCATCCAGATTTCCATCCTCCCCACCCGCTGTCAGCCGGCCGTGTCCCTTTCCCCATGAGTTGCGTTGGTAGATGGAGAGGCCTGGCTGCACTAGTATGTTCCCAAATCAGAATATTCCCATTCTCATTAAGTTCTGAGGTTTAAGGTGGTGTTCCAATTTGGAATGTAATAAAATCTTGAACACTTGGAATTTCCTGTAGGATGGTTAGTCCTTTTTGTAGCCAGATCTATTTTTCAAAATCTAGCTATTTTTTTGGGGAGGAAAGAAGGATTTGGTTTCTGAGTTACACAGAAGTTCAGAAAAATATTTCTTAAGCTTAACATGCAAAGTTTTGAAATGACACAGTTGTTATTGTCAAAACTTTCCAGGCAGCAAGAGGCTCTGGGTTGATTCCAGCCTTCCAAAACACTGGTAAAGAGACCAACTTCCAGAGTGGTTTAGATATCATAATTTACCTGGACCATTATCAGTGGTGATCATTTTTGTTTTTGTTGTTTAGATTTGTTGTTACTTTTGAACTCCTCAGGTGAGCAATCATTTGTTACCCAGATCTGGCTGAATGATGTTCTGGCCTGTTTGCGTTCTCTTTGTTTGAGAAAACATTGAGATTTTCATTGACCTATTTCATATGGAGTTTAATTGTAAAGAGCACCAGTTGCTCTTTCTTGTTGTGAGAAGACACTGACCATGTGACTGTACATAAAGAAATGTGAAGATCTGTTCCTTGCACAACCAGTTTGCATTCTAAATTGTACTTCAAACATAGCTCGTCCTTTCATTTTCTGTCTTCTGCTGGACAGCAAACTCCAGCAGGCCACTATGTAAGCTGAATACTTGGAGTACTTTGTGCCTGTAAAAAGGCTAGAGATCCTTATCCTTAATCCTTGCCCTGTTGGTATCTCCTCAGTGCAACCATAAGGACTTGTGAAATTTCTTTCCTTGGGCCCAGCTTCTTGCATGCCTGTAACACAGAGTTCTCTAGGAGGCTTTAAAGGGCTGTACATGATGAATCCTTCACTCGAGATACAAAAATGAGCAACTGCTGCACAAGTGCTTGCTTACAGATTAAGTAATGTCTGTTGCTTCTGTATCACCACTTTTCCTGGGAATTCTGATTTTCTAAGAAGTCAGTGACAGCAGAGCCTTGCTTCATGGTGCTACGACCCCTCCGCGAGCCATTGCACAGCAGAACTGTGTTAGTTCTTCCGTAATTAGAGTCCTCTTTGCATATCAGAGAGAGGTGAACACAAAAGGTTTCCTTGGTAGACAATAAAGCTGCTGAAGTGAGGGCCTGATCCAGCTCCCACTGAACGTAGAGAAAAGGCTCTTATTCATATTAGTGGGAGTTTAATGAGACCTTTCTTCAGTAGGAAACTGTGAGAAAGTATCTTCCTTCTCACTCTGCGAAATGTTTTCAGAACAGGCTCCGTCCACTGAGACGGTTTGTTTTTTTCTGTTTTCATTTTGCCAGTGTGGATACGACAAGCTGTGACTGCACAGTCAAACCGAACAGGCCTGTAGACTGGGGACATTTTGTCCAAATTCATCATGTGTCAGTAGCAGCTGTTTTCCTGCAACTTATAAACATGGGCATGCTGGATTCAGTGAGACAGGCCCAAGGAGGAGTCACACTGCAGCCTTTCCCATGACTTTGCAACCTCTTCCCAAACAACTGAGGTTGCCGCAAAGAGGCTAAACAATTGTTTCTCACAAAAGCTCTGCAGCTGATGTCCTATCAGTTATCAGAATAACTCGCCTGTCCCTTGAGCAGGAAAAAGCCTCTGGGAAATTAATTATTCCAAAAAACAACCCAACCCCCTACACACACCAAAAAAAAAAAAAGAAAAGAGAAAAGACAAGGTTGGGGGAGGAAATAGGGAAAGGGAGGAGTGAAAAGAAAAATCTAGGCTAGCAGTCAGAATGAGCTAATTGCTTACTGGCTTCTCAAGTTTGGCAAATAATGTGTGTTTGGCTGAAGGATGTAATGCGTGTAGTTTAGAGTAACTTATGGGCCTTCACTTCTTTCCATTACCGTAAAAGTTGAGCTACGTAAAAAATTGCAGAGGTGTTTATCTGCACTTCTGTGCAGGGCAACATTTTGCACCAGTGTACTGTGGTTTTGCTTCTAAAGATTACTTGTAGAACAAACATCTACAGATAATTTGGTCTCAGGCCTTTTCTGCTATCTTATACAATTCAAGTTTGCTGACTGGTGTAGTTGCACCAATGCAGACAAGGAGAATCTGCTTGGGATTTGTACGGCTTGAATTTATTGAACTTGCAAGGGCATCTTTTTATCAGATAAATCAGCCTATGCTGAGCAACATGATTGCAATGGCACTTGCTGATAATGAAGCTTTCTCCAGTGTTACCAGTCCAAATGTTCTAAAATTATGAGATTGTTTAGAACTTTGTGAGTTATTTCTTGCATCTTCCTTAATTTCCTTTTTGCTACTGAGTTTTCAATGTTCCCATTTTCCAGTTCCCTCACACAATCACAAGAGAGGGCCAGAAACTTATCTGTATTTAAAAAAAAAAGGGCGGGGGGGGGGAAGAAATAACATCACCCAAAGAAAACCAAACAAATAAAACACAGAACACTGAACACCCCAAATAATCCAGCAGCTAGGACTGTAAGAAAAATGCCAGCAGTCAAATACAGTGATCAAATAGAGTGATCACAGCTGGCAACATTGTATTCCAAGGCCTCATCTTAGTCTCTCTCTCTTCAGCAAGCCTTCTCTTGGAGACCTATCTTTCCAAGGCCCCATCTTTCCTTTTGTTTTCAGATCCCCTCTCCAATTCAGCATCTCTCTGAGGCAGCCCACAACATTTACCACTTGCTTTCACTTCCAGCTCCCTGACATTGCAGTACTGAGCCATCTTCTTTAGGCAGCTGCCCACCCTTTCCCGCATCGACTCCTCATTTTTGCCAACCGTCCCTTTTCTTTGCCCTCCTTGCCATTATTTCCACAGTCATTTCAGTGGCTTTGGTTGGCGTTGCATTGGCTATAGAGTGCGCATGTGTCATTTTGTGGATGTTTGTGTTCAAAATGCGTGGGGTGGTGTACCCATGTGCACGTGAGCGATGCTCACGTTTTTGCACCCGTGCAGGTATTTACACAGCAGGCAGCAGAAAGGTACAGGAGCAGAAAGTACCGTGGCAGTTTCTGTAAGTGGCTTGGGAAGATGAACATGAACTCTTTATGGCTGTGATCCTGTCCGTATGGAGTGTGTGTAGTCATGAGCGCTTTTGTTGTGCAGCCAAAAAAGGCTGCTGCTGCTGCCTCTGCAGTAAGGTAAAGCAGAAGATAACAATAAATTTTTTACTGCTGGCTGGCGGAGGTGTTTAGGATGTGTTTTCTTTATATCTTCATCCACCCCTAATTGAAGATGCTTTAAAATTGAATGACTAGCAGTCAAAACGTGTTTGCTTCAAGCTGAGAAGAAAAATGCTGGTGTCTCTGCTTCCAAACTGATTGCGCTTTGTACACAACTGACAGCCACAGTCACTTTGAGTGACTGATAAGTGGGAAGCTTTGCCACTTATCAAGGAACGCACACTGAAAAGAAAGGACTGGAGCCGTTCAGATGCTTTGGCATGTTCAAAATAACATCTCACATCAGTCAGACTCAGAGGCACTAGGAGACATTTCAAAATAAACTTTATATCTATCTATCTATCTAGAGGCAAAGATTCAATTTAACAGACAAATCACTGTGTGGCATCACATTGGCTCTGAAAACGAGAACATCATTATAAGGGTCGCCAGTTGCAAAATGATTCATATAGCTGCATAATTTCAGAGCGGTTATTGTAGGGTCTCACCCCCCAAAACAAACCTAAATTTGAAAATTCACAACTGCATATCATTCTGGTGATTTCTCTAAATTGAGGCGTTTCACCCCTATTGACCAAGCAATATTTAGCTTATATAACATGTGATATCATGAAACATCCCAAAGAGAACAAAACTCTAAGTCAAATTATGATCTCATTTATTTCCGCTTTGGTATTATGGAATATGTGTGAGATTGCCTGGTATTAACTAAAGTCACAAATCGGTTATTAGTGTTATTTAGGAGTTGCTGTGCCTTTCAGTGATGCTCAGCATGAACAGAAGAGGGAACATTTTTTTGGTAACATGTTCGTTGGAGATGCTATTTGGTGCTATTTATATTATGAGATTTTGACCTGCAGGAGGCGAGGTGTGAGGGTACATTTTCTTCTATTGACTCTCTAATGACAGCAGTAACAGCCAGTGTAGGGTTTGGTTGGTCCACTGAAGGTGTTGATGTTTCAACCAGCCTTAGGAAGCATCATAGGAGTTAACCTGTTATAGCCATCCCTGCAAAACATTGTGTAGAAATACAAGCACACATCATACTCAGGGCTGAGATAGAATGTGGATCTTCATGTAAAATGGGAGAATGAGGTACAAGCAAGTAGTCTGTCATTTTCCAAACTGGAATTTGGACATAGGCGTAGTGTTGACGTGTCCACTAGTAGTACTTAAACTAAAAATGTTGTCATGGCTGCTGCCAGGTTTGCACCTCTTGCCCTAGCAACATTGAGAGTGCTGATGTGTAAGGGCCATTATCTTTTGTTCTGATTCTAAGCACTGCAGCTGGATACCTAATTCTGCTGAGCTTGCACTATCTCAAATGGTTGCTTTTCTAACCAAAGAGGCTGTATTTGAGAGACAGGTTATGTTTGACATTCCAAAGTTGCTACCAGCCCCTATATTATCAAGAGGGAGAAATTTGAGGATCATTTAGTTTCTGCTGACAATGACTTGCTTTTCTGGTTCATCTCTTGCCATGTTAAGTGGTCACGACTTCATTTTGATGGCTCATTCGAAACAGAGTACTTGAAACTCTCTGCTGGAATAATGGCTTAAAATGATTCAGAGGGAAAAGTGTGGTTCCACCTACTAAATCCACGCCACTGTCTTCACCTTCTTGGATTTTGCCGAGACATCTGGCTGATGATGCCTTACCCCTGCATAGTTTAGGTGACAAGATGAGCTCACCATTGGTGGTAATAACATGCAAGAGGCCAGAGAAAACCATTTGATTTTCATTGTGCACTTTCTGTCAGTTATCTGCTACTGAATTGAATTGTATAAATTAAAAGTGGAAGGTGATTACTTGTGCTTGGTATTTTAAGAAGAGTAAATGAAACAGTTTAATCACTTGAAGGATAGTGGTTGAAGGGGCAATGTGAGCAAAGCCTGAAAAAGCCTGGAGAAAGAGAGGGAAAGATACATTTAGCTTGTGAAAGTCTCTGCTGGGCAAAGATGAACTAGGGAGTTGCAGATCTCATGCCAGCTGTCTGTATTTTGTGTATTGTATTTAATATCTATTTAAGTTCAACTTCCACGCAAGAAAGTTGAATAAAATGTGTATTGGGTAAACAATTGTAAGGAACTACTTCGGATTTTCATTCCAGTTGGTTTGAAATATGCTTTGAAGAGGCTAAGAGTGTATGTCAGAGTTTCTTGTATGTAGAAGTTAAATAAAATAATTGAAGTTCCAAGGTAAATTTAATAAAGTTATAAAAACTAAAATGAAGACTTATATGAAAGGTAATAATAATAATTAAATGGGACAACTTGAATTCACTATTTAGAGTTTATAAATATTTGACACAGAGAGGAAATTCATTTAAAATTGTATGTACTACAAAATAGTTTTTATCAGGTTTGACTTCTTTGAAAGACAGCAGTGTTCAGCAAATTACTCCGAAGTTGAAACAGGGATAGTTTCAACAAAATTGTTCATAGATAGCAATTTAAAACGAATTTGGACAGAAATGATAAAGAGATTTCTATACTTTTGTATGCTGTGAAAATTGTATACAAAGAAATACATTATTTAGGTAGTGAAGTAAGGCATTTGAAAGTTACAAGTGCCAGAATTAGGTTAAATAGGTATCTTTATTTTATTCCCATGTATCTCTGTCATACATATTGAATAAAAAATGGTGTTGTGGGGGAGTAGAGTTACATGATAATATAATTGTAGACTGTACTCACAAGAGGGAAAATCAAAATTATGTTGACAACCTTAATTCTGTCATTTCCTAATGTCTGAGTCCTTGACTTTTCATCCAGAGTAGTGTTGGTTTTTTAACTCTGTTTCTATGTGGGTTTAATGTCCACAAAAGCACATAATATGATACACCAACCATCTATAATGTGTTGTCAGCTCAGCTCGAACCCTGAAATGTCCACATGGGAGAAGTGCCAAATGTCACTTGAGTTACAGGAGAAATGTCATGTTCTCCTGCGTTGGCAGGAGAAAACATTTCTTTGACTGTAGTGGACAGGAGCCCATACTATGAAGCTCTTATCTTCCTGTATCTCATTTCCTTTCTTCCTCCCCTTTTATTTTTTTTTCCTTTTATTTTGGTCTCCATCAAAATAGAGATGACTTTTTTTCTATTGCTGTCCTCCTTGGAAAGAGAAGTAGATTGTTCGAGTGCCTTTGTTGAATTTGGGCTGCCTATGTTGAAAATGGAGTTTGGCTCTTTCAGCACCCTCGCTCCCCCTTTTCTCCCTTAGTGGGACTGGGACCAGATCGGTTGTAATCACAATTTGACATTCATCAGTTCTTTTCTCCTATTTTACCACGCTCTTTATGCTTTAGCAAGAAAACCGAGGCTGAAGGTACAAAATTCAAAGCCATAGCTCTTCTAGTTAAGGAGTCTCTTGCTTTGAGTATTTAATGGAAGCCTGTTGAAGCATTTGTCCTTTTAAAGCTCTGTGTGGTGAGAATGTTTTCTTATCTTTCATACTACGTGTAGAATCTTGTCTGTGGTTTAAGAATTACTGAGCTGCAGTGTGTCAGTGAGAGGGGCTTTTTTATATACTGTGTGTAATGAGTTCTACGTTCTTAACATCCTTAAGAATCACTTACATCTAATTTAAGCATCATTTCCAGTTTCTTTAGGCCTGGAGTCCAC
This sequence comes from Streptopelia decaocto, assembly GCF_964273445.1. Taxonomy (NCBI): domain Eukaryota; kingdom Metazoa; phylum Chordata; class Aves; order Columbiformes; family Columbidae; genus Streptopelia; species Streptopelia decaocto. Next base: position 77,786,062 of record NC_138663.1, on the reverse strand, counting down.
ATTTGTTGTCTAGGAACAAGTAAGCATATATTAAACAACTGATTGATGACATTCTCACCTTATACACACGAGTAAGCTGCCTTATACCCACGTAGGCACACATTTTCATGCATGCATTTCCCCAATCCAGATATCAATTACAAACATGATTACCTTTCTGGACATCGATTTTTAATCTCTCTAAAGGATTTAAGGAGGAAACAGTAGGGATGTTTTCCATGTGGGGGCCACAGGTTATTAATACTTTCTGAATTATAGCTGATCTCACATGTGAATTGTTCAGGGCTTTATGAATTCTTCAGGCCTGCTGACAGTTCCTCTTCAGCTGAAATAATAGCAAATACAGAGTTTAGATCAAGACACAGATGATCACAGTATTTCCCAGTGATACGGACAGACTGATGCATGCACTAGGAGATATAAAGTAAGCACAAATAGACTCAAATTATTTGAAATTAGAACACTTCAAGGAAATAAAACTTCCAAGGTTTCATCTTTCTATGAGTAAATCAGTATCCCAAGCTACCAACTTGTGTAACATACATTTAAGACACCCCTCTAAACGTTGCCTGTGTTCTTTCATAGGACCCAGTTCTGGCAGCAGGAGGTTTCCCTGAGTAGATCAGCTCCCCGAGTATGTGATAGGTCCAGGAGTTTCTTTGCCATTTTGTTAGGAAGTGAAGTTTTGGAGAGCTGATATATTCTAGTGACAGAAAGTAGAACTGTGCTCTATTTCTTGTATTTCTTTTTTACTTGAGACAAAAGGCAGATTTGAAATGTTGTTTTTCAAGAATTTTAGCTTTCTGTGCCATAAGTTTCAGGATATTATTTAAGTCTGCTTCCCTTGTATTATTTCTTATTACACGGTTAAGAATTCTTGTCTTTTTGTTACAATCAGAATAAAGAAATAAAAATTGCAATCAGTTTACTGATATAGAATTCTGTATTCTATGTTAATAATATTCACACTTCTTACTTAAAAAGAAACACATCCATTTTAGGTGTTCTTCACATCCCCTCTGTGTATTGAGGTGGATTTGTTGAAATCACAAGTTTGCTTTCTGCGTCTTTTGTGAGGGTTGTTTGAGCTCAGTATCCTCTTAGTAGAAACTCTTGCAAAGGCCCCGTGGGAGGAAAATTGTCCATTGTGTTCTTTTGAAAGCCAGCTATCTTTTTTCCTGGAGCTGGGCTCAAGCAAGTTTATTCTTCCACTCAGGGATATCTTAGAAGGTTCCTGTCCTTTCTGGTGCCTAGGAAGTGGAGCTCAGATAGGTACATTGTATTTGCTGCCATCATATAATCTGTGCAACTTCCCTGCAAATATAAAGAATTATGCTTTCCCCAGCTGTTCATTTGATAGGATTCTAGCCCTTCATTTAGAGAAAACTGTGCTTCTCCGATTCACATTGTTTGAACCGTGGCCTCCCTTCTATACCTATTGTTTGTTTTGTCTTTTTTTGTTGTGCGTAACAGGTGTTTCTTTCAGACAGCCGAGGCAGCAAGACAAGGGCTTCCTTTATGGCGGATCTCTTGAGACTTTGATTAAACTCTTCTTTGTGATAAAAATGCCACTGCCTTCAAATGAATTGCACATGTAATCTGTATTTGCACAAATGCCGTCCATCCCTCTGCCTTCATTGCTGAAGTCTGTCGCTCTTTTGGTATGTGTGTTTGCCTTTTCTCCCGTCTTTTGCCACAGAACTGATTCCTTTGTACCTTCCTGAGGCTGCACTCCCCTCAGAGCCTGGATGAAGCCATGGGAATGGTTTAAAAAGAGCAAACTGTTTCTGCAAAAAGAGCTCCCTTTTCTTCCAGTGTTTCCTATTGCTGCCTCCACAAAAAATATTGTCAGACGGCTGGGAGCACCTTCCTTGGAGTTTCCCGAGGGGGAACTATGGGTTTGAAAGTAGGCACTTTTTTCTGCCTCTAGTGGAGCAGGTCTCAGTCCAGTGGGCTGTAGGTAGCACAGATATTTTACTGCCTGTCTTATTTTTTTCTTTCACATGATTTCACCTGGTGTTGGGGAGCACCTGCTGCGAACAGTCTGGGTTTCCTGGCTTAGGCCTGGGAGTACGTCAGGGAGGTCTGGTCACTTGTGGCAAGAGCTTAGGTGTGTTGTAAGCAGAAGATATGTGTAAATCAGTACCCCATGCTACCAGCTTGTGTAACGTACATTTCATAGTCTTTCTAGTTTTTGTTTAGAATAGGGCTTCCACACTCTCCAGTATGATCCTCTTGACTCTAGATGGTAAGACAACCAGTGAAGCAATGCAAACCAAAGAGGGGCAAGAGGCTGATACCGTGTTTTTTAGTGTCTCAGTTGGCCCACGCTGTTCAGGTATCCTGATGGAGTGTTGCTCACCTATAATGCATTATTTTCATGCCCTTCTCTTTATACCAGGACGTTTATTAGTTAGAAGCCCCAGGGGTGAGCAGATACAAATATGCATTAGTCAGAAGAGATGTAATGGATGTCCTGGGAGCTGTGCCAAACAATTAAGAATATAGGCGTAATGATTTACAGGGTAAGCAAAACCTCCAGAGAAAGCTACATCTGTACAGGCTGCCCTATGAATCTGCAGAAGTCAAATAACTTGCATCATTTCAGCCTACCAGAGATAACACATATCTAGGGAACGAATGTGGATGGACTCTTGCTTTCAGTCTGAGACATACCTTCCACTGATGACTTTCTGTTGTTTTGATCAGTTGTTAGAACTTCCCAAATGTCATCTACAGTGCCTCTGAGCTCCTCTCTATATAAAGTCTGTTTTTTCCTCCCGGTGCAGAGCGATCGGCAGTTACAGTGGCAGGGGTATCAGCACAGCCTAGATGTGACACTAGCATTGTATCTATTTTAGTGCCTGACTTTGTGACAGTGGCAGCATCTGTGGAAAATATGAAGATAACTGTCAGAAAGCGTGTTTGAAGGGTGTTTAATTTAGAAACAGTAACCCCCCCCTTGCTCCCCCCCCAAGCTGACATTTGCTTTAGCATGCAGTAGTTAACAGTGGAAGATGAGACTTTAATAATGCTATATAATATGGTTTCCTAAATCAGTTCTTTCTCTTAAAATGTGTTGTCTGCTTTTGTTAGTGGTTATTTACATAGTGCAATAAACATAGTTCATTACATTATTTGACTCAAAACCCATGAACTTTTATTTTGTCTTAACACATAGATGTCAAGGGCCTGAAATTCTCTCTTCCTGTACAAGTGTGAAACATCATAAAATCAGAACATGAACAGTTAGAGACACTTCGTGCTGAAATAAATGACCAAGATGCAGAAGAAACTAACAGGATGTAACAATTATACCAGCTTCCACAGAGCTCCTTCTCTGTATTTTCTTCATGTTCAAGGAACCTGAGCCACTGTTTTAATACATCAATACAAAAAAAAAAAAAAGGAAAAAAAAATAGACTGTTTTAAAAACCCAAACTGTTCTGAAAGCAGCCATTTCTTATGTTCAGGCATGCAAACTTTGCTCACAGACAGCTCTTGTTAGAGGATGGGGGCATTTTCCAAGAGCCTCACGCCCATTTCTGTTTCAGACATCATCTCCCCATTCCTTCAGGAGGTGCCCTTTTGTAGGAGGTTAAGCCTTCTTTCCACCAACAGGAGACCTGGGGAGGCTCTCTCGGAAGCCTGTCATTGCTGTTCTTGGATTTCACAAGACAGCGGTGCTTCCTGAGACACGTGTGAAGCTCACCTGCCCAGAAAGATTGCGACTCAACAGTCTGCTTTAAGACGGCTTTGCATGCGAAAGACTGATTTTCTTCGTTTTGGGACTATCGCTCAATGGAAGTGTCAGAAATACGGAAGGATAAAGACCGAGTTACATTAAAAAGAGAAAAAAAAGCACTCTGAAATTATCTCCTGGCTCCATGTTTTCCGAGGTTTTGCATTAGCGGGGACGAAGTCACGGTGTGTTGACACAGTCTAATGTGCAATGACATAATACCTGGAATATGGAGACAGCGAGAGGCGCAAAATCAAATTTATCTGAGTTTTCACAGGAAAAGAAGGGATTAAACTTTGCTGGTTAAAATATGGCTGCTTTTTTTTTTTTTTCTTTTTTTTTGTTAAATAAAAACTATCCTAGTTTGATTGAGATAAACCTACTCGGATCTAATTCTATCTAGTCCCTGGGAAAAGTGGGCTTTAAGATGTTGAGCCTATTTGCCGAATCCCTTTTTTTAGAAATAAAGATTAGGGTAGGAAGTTTGGTCCTTATCTCTAAGGTTCTTACTGCTTCAGAAGGAAACTGAAATACATGAAGGACACTTTCTTGAACTCGTGATTTGTCTTCACTCAGATTATTTCAGAAAGCTGTGGCAATGTAGATTTCCCACAATGCTTGGTTATTTTTGTTTTACATATCTTAGAGGAACTATGATAAATTGTTGTTACTGCCTATTAAATAGTAGAAAGAGATGTCAAAATACTCTAGAGAGTTAAAATTCACATGTTACTGCATGTGCACGGAAACTTTGATCTAGAAGCATCATTCCCCATTTGATAACTGCCAGGTGTGATTTTTCTCTGTCTTTTCATCCCTTGTGGTTACTTATAGCCCTACAAAATAACATTCAATTGCTAAGTTTTACTTGCGTTTCAGAGCCTGTTTGCATGGATATTAGTGTATGGCTCTTGGAACATTTTTCTTTCTTTCTTTCTTTCTTTCTTTCTTTCTTTCTTTCTTTCTTTCTTTCTTTCTTTCTTTCTTTCTTTCTTTCTTTCTTTCTTTCTTTCTTTCTTTCTTTCTTTCTTTCTTTCTTTCTTTCTTTCTTTCTTTCTTTCTTTCTTTCTTTCTTTCTTTCTTTCTTTCTTTCTTTCTTTCTTTCTTTCTTTCTTTCTTTCTTTCTTTCTTTCTTTTTCTTTCTTTCTTTCTTATCCTTTTTTTTTTTTTTTTTCTTTTTTTTTAAAGGCATCCTGTTTTTCCAGACCAGGGGAATTAAGGACAGAGGGGAAGCAGCTTGCATATTGTTAGGCTGGAGCTCATTGCCAGAACCAGAAACAGAACCCAGATTGTCTGTTGTCTCCCATTGGGCCACAATACAAAATGTGAACTGGAGTGCAGAGTTATCAGAGATTCAGGCCTTCTAGGTTTTTATCTTCTGTCTTCATTTTTACTGTTTTTTCTATAGAATTTTCCATTTCAGTGATAGACATCGAATACAGACTGTGATGGTTGTGGGGTGAGAATGAGGCAGGGTAGCACAAAGAAAATAATCCCTGTTACTTTCGGAGCCAGATTTGTGTTGGTGCTTTCCCGCTGAATCACATCAGTAGAGTTTAATGTGGAAAATCTGATCTGATCCATCAGTAAAATGCGAGTGTATAAATGTTAAAAAGTTTGCGAGGGTCAATTTCTGTCCTCTTTAAGGTGAGGAAACAATTTTCCCTGCATTTTTAATATTTTTTCTGTGTTTAATTTTTTCTAGTTCGATTCATTGTAACAAAGCCAAGACTTTGTCAGCACAAATATTTATTTTACAAGCATCCCTTGATTCCATGAAAACTGCCTAAAGAAATCAGAGTGTAAGGCACTTAGCAGTCATTCTGCATGAACCCTCTCCTCACCTTGACCACTGCCGTGTTTCTGTTACATTCTGGCTCTGCTAAGCTGTGCTGAATGTGAGTGGGATGCCTGCCCATGTTGTTTTTGACCTGGATTTATCTGCTCCAACCCAGAGTGGCTCATTCACTGACTTTCTTTCTTCTCAGTTTCTGGGTACTTAACATGCTTTCTTGCCAGTCTCCGGGCTCTGGTTACCTAAGGCCAACTTGTTGCATTTAACAGGTACAAATGGCTGTGCCTCAGGCCTGCTTTTCCCTTCTCTCCCTATTCTTCTTCTGGTTTTCATTTAATGTCCTGCTAATAGTGAAACCACAAAGGCAACAGTAGGGGCAGCATAAATGCATGCTCACCTACGGAAGAGCTGCTGATGTTTCAGAGTTAAAAACAAAACCCAACAAGATTATTATGATAGTAAGAGCCAAGACAAGTGCTGCACACTTTGTTCATTTGCTGATTAAAACAGTCACAGTGTGACATCTTTTCATATAATAAACTGAAGAGGGAGGTGGATTATTGCATTGCCAAGGCCTTAAAAGAAAATATTTGGGGACCATCTGATTTTGAGGGTCACCATGTATCACTACATACCAGGAATGTACCTGTTTTGCAGGGTGGTGGGCAGGAAGTCAAATATTGAAAATAATTAGCTTCCAGAGCATTCATTTCCTTCTGATTTGGCGTAGTCCCTTGTTAAGTTCCCAAGAAATGAGAGGGAGTGCTGTCTCAATCTGTGCCTCTGTCATTGGATAGGATGTCAAGTAGTGGAGGCAAGATATATGTTGTCCTCCTTGTTTCTCCTATCTTCATAGTAAGATGCCCAGCTTCTGTTAGGCGATTGTGAGCCCTGATCCTTTCTTAAGCTAATATCAAGGTGTTTTGGACTGAGTTTTAAAAATCCTTAATCCCGTTCATCCTCCTCTGGATATATTGGGCTTGTATTTTTATAAAAATCCTTTCCTAGATGAATTTATTTTTTTTTAACAAATTGGTTACTTCATATCTGGTAGAATTTTATTTCATAGAAACAGGTTTTAGCCAAAAGTGCCCTGTTGTGTTTTTTTTTTTTTTTTCCTTTAGACTCTTTACACTTGCATAAAGTTCTTGGCATAGCAGAAACTTCACCAAGTTGGAAGTTCCATCTTTACACTTAGAATGTAAATTACTGGCGTGCCTACTGTGCTCCAGGGTTACGCTTCTTCTTTTCTTGCAAAAAGTCCGCTGCTCCTTGATTATCTCAGTGGTGTTTAGCAGTGGCATCATCTTAATTCATGTGCGTGTGTCAGGAATTCTCTGCATTGTGGAATTAACAGTTTCTTCTCATGCCTGATGCTCTAAATCTGCAAATGCAGTACCTAGATACTTTTTTCTTTGTCAGGCTGCTTCAGGCTAAACATTTAGACTGCCACTCCGAGTTAATTAAACACCTATTTGAAGTTAAGCTGTTGAATGGCAAATAAAATAAAATACTTGTTCCAGCCCTGCAGAATGGTTATCGAGGTTGACACAGTACTTTCTGCTCTGTCCCTTTCTACTTTTCAATCTCTCTACCTGCTCCATATGTTGCTTTTCTAGATAGGGACACAATATTTGACAGACAAGAAATTACCCTTAGCAAAGGGCACTAGCTGATGTTTCAGAAAGCGTGTGCAGAAATAATGCCGATAGTCTTTGTCAAGGTTTAAATTTTGTAAGTGGAAGAAACGTACTCTTCTTTCTGAGAACCGAGTATTTCACGTCTACCAACTACAGCTAAGAATATTGATCAGAAAAAGCAGCCATAGATCCAGATAAAATTCTTCACTGTAATTTGTTAACCCTCCAGACTGAAAGAATATAGTGGGCTCTGCCTTTTTCTCCCCATTTGTTTGCAGTTTCCACAGTTTTTCTAAACTCCTGCTGCCATGGGAAATAGGTGCTCATAGGATAGGCAGCTCTCTTTTCACAAGACAGTTATGCCTGCCTTGCTACTTGTAGAAGTATTGGGGTTTCTTAGGTAAAAATACATTTTATGACTTTGTGCAAGAAATGGAGGGATTCAATATTTGTTTTAAAATGAGACCATAAACAGACTATGGCATAAAAACTTGTACTGACAAAATTTTTCATTTAAACTTTTTTTCTTTTTCTTTTTCTTTTTTTTGTGAAAGACTAAGTTTTTTACCCATAAACACCTTAAGCATGAAGTCCTAGAAAGCAGGGAATTGTTCCAGCACCCATTAAAAACAGGGATAAAATCCTTTGTCTTTAGTGGGCATTGTTTTGGTGGAATAAATTTCTGGAAGACAAGTGGTCAAGACAGAAGCCTCCGGCTCTTTGTTAATGATTATTGCTTTGTTTAACATCCTTTGTATGCCGTGTGCCTTCTCAGTATACACATACTCACAAATATACTTCTCTGCATTTCTGGAGTTCACTTATGTTACTTTACAACATATGCTGATTTTACTTAGCAGCCTCATGTACTGTGAGAAGGATGAAAGTGCTCTTGGGCTTCAGAGGAAAAACAGGATGAGAATTAATTTCTTGTTCAGTTGGTGTCAGAAGCAGCTAGACATATGAAAGAAATTGGGATCTTCTTAGACTGCCTGTTTGATTTTAGAGGAGGCTTAGATATTTACTGAAATTCCCAGCCTTTCAAGATTCACTTGTGAGTGCTATATTCATAGCTGCCACTGAAAAAAGTGTGTCACCAACATAATGCAGTTTTTTTCAGCTGGGCTGGCATATCTATACTATCTATATTTTGTGTGTGTGCATGTGCAAGTCAGCATTGACAATTCAGCAAATCAGTAGGACAGAAGTGGTTTTAATTGTGATAATTTTCAGTGTATCAAGTGTGGTTTGCTTAGTTTTCCTTTAGACTGTAGTGAAATGAAACAATTGTTGGTTTTGTTCACATCTTTCTTGGATATGATAGTGCTGCTGAATGTCTTCTTGCAGTGTTTATTTCTATCACAGAGGACTGGAAGAGGTGTGAATTATCTGAAGAAGGCAAAATCACTGGAGGGACCAATGTTTGTAACTTCTTTATCCACTGAATCCTGCTGGGAATGTGTCTTCTTTTTGTACTGCTGCTACTGCTATTATATGATCCAGTTAAGCTGATCAGGGTTTCAGCCAGCTCTTACAAGCAGTTCTCCTTAAAAATGCAGGCAAGCAGGCTTTAAAGTTAACGAGTACAAACTTGGATGTGAGTTTTGGACAAGTACTTGCAGGTAGGCCAATAAGCCTTGGGAGAATGAATTTTGTAGAGTGCTGGGCAAGAGAAGGTTGTTTCCTTCAAGCGTATGTGCGCACATGTGCACAACTCTGCAAAGGCAAAACTATTTTTAACTTATCGGGACATCCTTGAGCATAAGCATTATTCTCAATCTACATATGGGAAGGTGAAGTTTGGAGGAGTTAGTCATCTTGTTTAAGTTAAAATATAGAAAACCTGATTCTTACAGCTAAGCAAGACAAGACTATGTCTCTCCTCAGACATGACCAACTAGAAGATCTAAATGATCTCTGAAGGAGCTATTTTACTTAAACACCATCATTCTTTTTTGTCAAACAGTATGATCATACCATTTGAGATGGGGTAAAATTTAGAAGGCATAAGGCAGCAAAATATAAGAGAAATCCCTCCTCCTGTTAGTTACATCATTGCTTGTTAAAGATATTATAAATAATTGATATATCTTTCATTTCTTCCTTGAAATACATAGGATAGTTCAAATGTTCTTTAATATTATTGCGATTCTATCCATGCCCAATATACTGCTTATAGCACATTACATCCTCTATAGAATCGCAGACCTTCTCTGCTCTTAATTACTCAATGAGAATGAGATTTAGATTTAAACCAGTAGAATTGTGTACTGGATAAGATACCAGTTTAGTCCTGTCCACACCCTATCGTCAGAGTTTATATGGTGCAGAGTTTATCTGGATGTTGACCTCTGTCCTTTATCAAATTTAGATGGACTCTATAGGCACTTAGCTGTCAAGCTTCAATATAGGGCACCAATCTGGAATACCAGGTGTTTCTCCATGGCCAGCAAATAAGAAAGGTGATAAATTAGTTGTGATTCAAGTGCCTTAATCTCTAGCTAGAGGAAACATAAATCTTGGACAGAGACACTAACCTCAAATGAACTCATTAGCTGACTTCCCAAAGCCTCTCTGTTCTTGGTAGCAACATCATCTCCCTCCCCATCAAGCAGATCCTTATTCCAGGTAACCATTTTGACTCCTTCTTCCACTCTTTCCTGTCCCAAATATTTTTGATTATTTTGGTATGGCATTTCTAAAATCCACCTTTTTTTTTTTTTCCCCCCATCTAAAACTTTCAGCCATATCTTTGCCAATCTTACAGCTTGATTGTTGAGCCTTCTGTTCTTACACTTCCATTGTCTCCCTGCTTTCCTGGCAGGACATTCCCCAGACACTGACCATTGTCCCTTTGCTTCTGTTGATATTATTGGACTCAAGTCCTTCCTTCAGCCTAAGCATTAGCTCCTTGTTTTCCAGATATTGTTTCCCAAAGTTTCTTTATAGCTCTGCTGCTCTTATTTTTCCTCTTCTGCTTCATTCTGATCCTGATCTGTTCTGCTGGTGATGCTCACCTCATTGTTTTGTTTATTCACTTTCCCTGTTCTGTCTCACACTTGGTACAGAAGTGCCCCAAATGTGTAGAGTAACCTTTCCAGAATGGTCCAAGCCTCAGTATTGCTCAAATTATTCCTCAAATTTTAATGCTGCTGTTACCTGCAGGCAGTTAACAAATCCATGAAATCTAGACTGGAGACAAACACAGCACCCTAAACAGTCTTGGTAGACATTTACTCCTTTGTACGTTATTGTGTGTTACACTTGTGGTATCTTGTCTTAAAAAAAAAGATTTAATAATGTGCAGGACCCTCTTTGATCATGCACACTCAGATGTTGGACCTCTGGAGTCCTTTGAACTTTCTCACAATATAACTAATAAATGATGACAGTAATAGAAAGATTCACTTCACTTACTTCCCTCTCTGGATTCACCTGGATTCTGAGAGTTAATGTTTTTGTGTGACGCAGCTTTGTGTTAAAGAGCCTTGGCTGATATGGGGCATCAGTGTGATCATGTTAGTCACCTCCCACCAATTACTTGCTATTTTACTGAACAAATCCCTAAAGTACTTTCTTCTAGTTAGATAATTATTCAGATGAACTCAGTCTGCCCACTTATGGATCAATCTGTCCGTATATGTTCAAGGCTTTTGACACTATTTAGGTTGAGAATTGCTATGAAAATATGTACCCAAATTTGGTTTTCCGTAATCAGTTTCTCTCTGCTTACTGCTGTCTGCTTTCTAGACCTTAAGTTGTTATTAATGCCTCCACTCAGGGATGCTGAGGAGTGAAGGAAGCTTTCTTTATAAGAAAAAATGAGTAAGTTTAAGCTTATTTGTCTCATTCAACATGGGCCTCATCAAAAGTGTACATTGAATTGTCGTCTATATCACGCACAGCATTCTTTCCCCTTATGCCACAGAAAGCAAATAGAGGCAAAAGGCAAGCTGTAATAAAACCAAAAAGCATTTGATGTTATCTGCTCCCTCTTGGGAACTCCTGCAGCTTTCAGTACGTTTGTGAGCAGCTGAGTAAGAGCAAGGTAGCAGTGGGATTATTAGTGAGAGAGCATTTTAGGAGAGACATGAAAAGGGGACCAGTTCTTATTCTGATGCCTGCTTTTCCTGTGCAGTTAAAAAGAGAGAATCATTTAAACGTGCTTCTGTCAAACTCCTTTCATTGGTCTCTTTTTCTCAGCAAAGTTACCAGTGGTTTCATTCATAAGATGATCTTGAAGGTTGTTTCACTGTCACTGGGATGTAGTTAAAGTATTTTGTAAAGGGTACCACTCAAGTGTAAAGATGCCTGGTAGGAAAAATAAGGCCCTTGCAGATAAAGAGCAGCAGCCCATCAGATCTTGCTTTTTCAAACCAGGCAGGTTCCCCCGTGGAAAGATTAATTACAGTCAGGTTTGGAAGACAGCCTTGCTGTGTTTTTTTTCTCCTAACATTAGAAAAGATAAAGGGGGTGATTAGTGTGCACAAAGCCTCTGATCAAACCAGCACTGAGGTTTGAGACAGGAGGTTCAAACACTTTATGGATCACTGGTGCTGACAGGTAGATCACACAAGCCTTAAACAGATGTTTAGTGAGAAGATGAATGTGTGAGATCTCAAACATGCAGGGCTCCTTTGCCTGGCCATAATAGCCTGTGAAGCGTTCAAAACCTTCTGTGTTATTTTTTTTTAAGCTGCCCCACTAAAAAGGGAAGAAGGGAAGTACTAACAAGCTTGCAGTAAATTTTGAATTTTTTTTAAATTGAATTTAAATATGACCAGGTTCTTAAAATTCTTGAACTTTTTCTTTAGGAAACGCAGGCTATTCTTTTGGGATATATGACCACAATTTGCCCTCCCTAGAAAGCTCTTGCTGTGAGCCAAAGAGTGTGCATGGTCTGATGAGGTACATATGAGATGCTGAATTGGAATAGAGATACATTCAAATTAAATTACAAATTTCTTTGTACCAGAGAGCTTTAGAGACGGGATGCTTTTTAGGGGATATGCATACTCTGTAGGATACACTACATCAGCACAATGACTTGAAAATACAGTAATTATGTAAGGGTTGTTGTGCAAACTGTATTTACTAGGCCTCTTTGAAACATTTTGAGTTGTTGATATGAAGAGAGGAAAATATTGCATCGGTGCCATTTATTCTGAAAATTCAGAAGTTCTGGGCATGATTTTTAGTACCTTCTCAAGAGAAATTAGCCTTGCACTTTGTAGTCACAGAATCTCTCATTTGGAGGTGAAAATGTTCTGTGTGGGGGACAAGCGGAGACCCTCCCTATCGAGCAATATATTAAGACCTTGGCAGAATGTCTGATGAATGTCAGACACCTGGAGGGATCTATTCAATTTAAAAATGGGCTCGAGCCAAAAAATTCAGAACCCAGTTTCAGATTTGAACACTCTGGAGTTCAAGGATTTTTTCGATAAAGAGTTTAAGCCACTCCATGTAAATAATAAAATTACAGATTTTGGTCTGGACATGGATTACAAGCACCTCTAAAATCCAAGAGTATCTTTAGGGCTTGATTTAGTTGGTCTGGAAAGCCCTGATCCAGGGTTTAAAATCTTTGCTGGTTAACCTTGAAATCAGTTGGTTTGTAAGTGTTGTGGGTTTTGTTTTTTTTTTATTTTACCCCATTTACTGGTTTTTAGTTCTTTTTAAAGAAATGCAGAAGAAAAGGTGTTTGTAAGCAGCTTCCCAAATTATTTTTTGCCATCCATGAGTGTAGGGCTGCCTGTTTGAATGTTTCCAAGAAAGTATTGTTCTTATGTGACAACAGGTCAGAAAGACTCTGCATTAATTACACTAACATATGGTTATTAACAGATTCTAGCTCAGGGAGCAATACTTTACAATGTTATCTTCCACATAGTCAGATGTTAGCCATATTGTCAGTGCTGGCAGCTATTGTTTCACTCATTTACTTCACAGAGCTAATTACTCCCTAATAATAACTTTACCTTGGAGTTTTTCACTTGCTTGTGCCAGCAAACCTGTTCACACTACATATGCTAATTATTGGCACTTATTCATTATGTTAAGATAGCTTTAAGTTCAAGCTGTGCAGCCTGGCTTTCGGTATGGAGCCAGCTGGCTGCAAAGTTCCACCTTTTTTTTTTCCTTTTCTTTTTTTTTTTTTTTTTTTAACTAAAGTCATTAAAAGTTTTAATATGGGCCTGTCTTGTTCTCTTTACAAAATTCGGTCTTTCAGGAATTGAGGCGCATAGTTAGTAACTCATGGACAGTTGCAAGTTTTAGAAGGATTTCCCGGTTTTCTTAAAGTGTTTCTCAGAGCTTGCAGTGAGCTCTTTTCTGTTAATTCATTTGTAATTTGAAGTATGAGGCCATTTACCAAAATGGATATTAATTTACCTCCTTCCTCCACCCAGTTCTAGCTCCTTCCCTATTTCATCGTTCTGTATACTTTTCCATGGGGAGTCCCAAGGCCTTTTCAGTGCCTGCTGAGGATGCTCGCTGTTGATTTTGTTTCTCCATGCTTTCAATGTCCAAGGGCGTAAACCTTCAATGAGCTTTGTATGGATGGATTCACCGATTTGTCCTGGGCTCAACATAAGTACAGCAAATCAGATGATTCAGATTTGCAGCCTAAAACAGCCAAATTTCATGGGATTGGGTCTATTACATCTTTCCAGAATTCTCCGTGATCCTTTTTCACACTCTAGAATAGTGCATATTCTCATAAAACCCAGAGAAATGCAGTGTCTTCTAAAGATAAAATGCTGTCCTTGATTCGCATGAAGAATTTTATGAAAACCAGCTGAACATCTACATGGGAATCAAAGACAATCGATGGCTGATCCTGGTTAATGTTGTATGTACAGTATGGGATATTACAGATCTCACTGTTTCAGCTAGGACTCTTAAGAGTCCTGTGTCAGCTCATTGTCTAGTCTAAATCAGCATAAGTGCCTTTCCACTATCTGGTGAACTGGTCTGACATTGTGTGAAGTTCTTAAAGAAATTATCCAAGTTAAGGTGATCTTGTGTGAAATCCCATTCATTTTTATCAGTAGAAAGAGGAGACTGAAATCTTCCATATGTAAGAATTCAGCCTGTATGGGGGGGGGGGGGGGGGGGGAAGAGAGAGATCTATTTCTGCCTCCCTATGAGGTTTTGAGCTACCCTGACCCTGATATTGCAAATAAAATGTTTATTTCGATTGTGGTCTAGCTGACTTCATTAGAAAAAATGCATGCAGAAACCTTCCATTTGGCCATCTTGTCTTCTTGGTGTGCACATTATATACATTAGGATTTCTCTCCATGCTGGTTCTATTATCAACGAAAACATGGATGAATTAAGTAAGATTATTCTATAATCAGGAAAGGCTAAATCTTTCCTCTCCTGTACACATGCAGACTTCCAGTGTCACTATGGACAGGTCTTGTGTACCTCAGTGCAGAATTTGGCCATAGATTAGGTGAGAAAAAGCAGGTTGCCTGAAACCAAACATTTACTTGAAATAAAAATATTGTTTCCTGCAACTTCCCATTTTACAACCTCAGAGCACCAGACTGGATTCCCTCCTATGTTACTGCAGTTCGGGTTTAGTACCGTTCCAGTGATATCAATAAGCACTTTGAATACACTTCTTAATAAAACTGAAGTAAACAGACTTTTAGTTGAGACATAATAGATGATCTTTACAGACTTTTTTACTTCTAGTGTTTCTTGGGCTAAAAAGTCAGAGTATTGTTTAGTAAAAATACTGTAATTGTGACTGTATATTATAATGTCCAGTCCACATTATACAAAGGCCAGGGCTTGGGAGGAGGGGAATTTATCCTGTCCTGAAGTGATTTGGAGCTATGAAGACAAGTGATACTCAAAAGGTGGGAGAGGAAAAACTCCAAATTCTTTTCCTGGCACACAGCTCCTGCAGTCAGTGAGTAAAGCATGTAGAGTCAATCTAGCAGTGGTTCGCTGGGTCAGAGGTTGGTTTTCTGCAGGAAGGAAGCTACAGATGATTTCTAAAAGCTTGTTCGCAGCAGTGACCCTGGACCTGAGTGTTTTGGTGTACCATCTGGCAAGATTCCAGCTCACTTGAAGGGAGTGTGGAGTCTTGTAGCTACTAAACAGATCATATTAAAATGAAAGGAGGGAATCTAGTGGCAGGCTACAAAGATGATTATGGGTCTGGAGCATTTTATAAGGAAAGACTGAGAGAGCTGGGTCTGTTCAGCCTGGAGAAGAGAAGGCTGAGAGGGGATTTTATCAGTGCTTATAAATATCTCAAGGATGGATGTCAAGAGGATGTGACCAGACTTCTTTCAGTGGTGCGGAACAATAGGATGAGGAACAATGGGCACAGACTGAAGCACAGGAGGTTCCATCTGAATATGAGGAGCAACTTCTTTACTTTGAGGGTGCCAGAGCACTGGAACAGGCTGCCCAGAGAGGTTGTGGAGTCTCCTTCTCTGGAGACATTCAAAACCTGCCTGGACACATTCCTGTGGGATCTGCTGTGGGTGAACCTGCTTTAGCAGGTGGGTTGGAGTGGTTGATCTCCAGGGGTCCCTTCCAATCCCAACCATTCTGTGATTCTGTGAAAGAAACTGTCACTATGTTTGGAGAAGGTTTAATCCAAACCCTTCAAACTGCAGTACAACTTCGAGGGAGTTAACCTTTGCCTGTTTTTATGAAATGCTAAATGCCAGATCTGAATTAATTTTGAAGATTTGGATTTAGACTTGAACTTTATGATTTAGACCCATATTAAGAAAGCCTGGTATCTCTGCTCAGACACCACTCAGTTCCTGCCTCCGTGACCTTCTGCTTTCTTGATAGACTTAAAACATTACCAAATTAGTGGTACCACCTAGCAACAACATATTAATATTTTATGCAAAAAACTGAAGTGGGGTGTGTCTGGGAACCCTGCTTTTAAGATTGATGGAAATGGGAACCCGGAGAATTTGTATGGAAAGTCAGATTGAGTTTCAAGTTAGTTTTCCAGGATTAGGTGTGGTATTTGAGACTCTGTAAATGAAGAGAGAGGAAAGCCAAGAATTTTCCTTCCTAACTGTTCCTTCTATGTGCCTAAATTGAAATGTATATTTCTACACCCTTCCCACAACTAGTTATTGAACACACTGGAGGTGTGAGTAAATATCTAAATGGGAATATCTGGAGGTAATGTTTAGTACTGGTGTCCATCCTGACCAGCAAGTGTGAGAAAAATAAAAAGGTGCAGGTTATTTTATCAGGTGCTTTTATGTCTAATAAAGTGGGTACTACCTACCAGAGGTGAGCAGGACAGTAAAAAAAACAAAACAAAACAAAAAACAACTTAATAGCAACTAAGAAAAGACATCCAGCAAAAATGCTGTGACAGAACTCTTAGGAACTTGTTTATATAATTAAGGCAGTTTCCTCAAGGCAAACTGTGAGAGAACACTTCAAAAAAAAAAAAAAAAAAAAGCAAGCTTAGCTCCTCCTCAGATATTTGGCACTCCTTAAAATCTGCTGGAGCCTGACGGACTGTTCTGACATTCTTAATGCACCTGAGAGTTACTTCCAAACATGCCTTTCCTTATGCTAGATCTTGCCAAGATCTTTTGGATAAACCTCATTTGAAGTTTCTAGGATACAGTGATGTGGCATGAAGGAGCCATAGAAGAGGTTTCAAAATACGATTAGCACCTATTTCTGAATCTCATATCACAAAAAGATCTTGGCCAAATCATCTGTAATTCATCTGAAAGTATGTTATTTGACAGCCAACTACCTGTAAAGACTGGAGGATAAATGACCCGTCATGAGATGGGGGGAACTAGTCAAAAAGCATCTAATCTAGGTATTTATCTGTGCTTTGAACCATGTACTTTGAATTCTTGGGTTTACAACAAAAAGCTAATCT
The DNA here is from genome assembly GCF_964273445.1 of Streptopelia decaocto. Lineage (NCBI taxonomy): Eukaryota > Metazoa > Chordata > Aves > Columbiformes > Columbidae > Streptopelia > Streptopelia decaocto. The sequence continues at coordinate 77,768,984 of NC_138663.1, read as the reverse complement.
TGGTCTTAACTATGGACAGCCTATCTGTATTCTTGTACATAAGGCTTGTGGGAGAGCAGTAAATATGCCCTGGACTGATGCAGTAGGGAGGGTTTACTGGTTTGTTCAGGAGAGGCGTGCCACTTTTGTGCTCTGCTTGACATCTTCACCTAATAGCAATAAAACATTTATGCTGCCTTATACTGTAACATATTGAATGAAAGCAGTGTATATGTGTGTGTGTATATATATATATATATACAAGTTTATTTGGGAGCATTTTAGAAGAATTACTGTTACACATGTTTGAGGCCCCCTGCCTGTAAAACTGCTTCATACCGTAGGTCAAATAAAGTTACAAAGCTCACCTGAAATAACTTTTCCCTAAATAATGTTGTGATTGGAGTCCGATGTCTTGAGTTGTTTCAAGTCTACATGCCACATTAGGGAACTGTGAATCCTCTATTTCTGCTAATAAAAAAACTTTCATTTTTGCCCTCATGGGTTACAAAATAGAAAAGCTCAGGATTCTCTTTGACCTAGGACTGAGTAGGGGTAATATGGCAGCTCAGTAATATTATGTGAAAAGTTGGGAAAGAAAAGACATGTCTGTCAATTGGCTGCAGAGAAAACACGCCTCTGAGAGATTTGGGGTTATTAGATTCTGTCCCTATTCAAACAGGAGAGTGTATGATGTGCAAGTGAAGCTGTCAGAGGTGTGTGATAAATACTCTTTGCATTCTGTCTTAAATTCTCCCTTGGGTATCACCATCTTTTGCATGGTACATGCCTATATGCTTGCATATGTGTGTGGACTCCTGTGTGTGGGGCATCTGTTTCGTGGGTACTGTGTGTATATATATATGTGTAAATATCAGTACATGTGCACATACACACACATTTACATTTTAAAATAAATACCAGAAATGAGATTTATAGATAGCTTTCCTCATTTACTTGTGTGGTGTGTGAGACGTGTGCACACACATCTATGGGAAAAATGTGTGTGTTTATAGTTCTGTATGGGCACAGATGATGTGTATGTGTATACAGGCGCAGACAAACATACACTCACATTGTAGTACATTAGATGCACTTAGATCTGTAGGACTCAGCATTTAATTAGACTATCAGCATAGATGTCTTGTAAAAATCATTAACTTAGAGTTATTATTTCATTTTTCTGAATATATATTTAATGTATTTCTTGTGCGAGGTGAGATGTAGCTAGCTCTGGAGCCCTCAGTACAGGAAGGACACAGACCTGTTGGAGAGGGGCCAGAGGAGGAACACAAAAATGATCAGAGGGCTGGAACAGCTCTGCTGTGAGGACAGGCTGAGTTGGGGTTGTTCAGCCTGGAGAAGAGAAGGCTCTGGGGAGACCTTATTGTGGCCTTTCAGTACTTAAAAAGGGCCTGTAAGAAAGACGGGGATGGACATTTTAGTAGGGCCTGTTAGGACAGGACAAGGTTAATGGTTTGAAACTAAAAGAGAGGAGATTCAGGCTAGACATGAGGAAGATGTTTTTTACAATGAGGGTGGTGAAACGCTGGCCCAGGTTGCCCAGAGAGGTGGTAGATGCCCCATCCCTGGTGACATTCCAGGCCAGGCTGGACGGGGCTCTGAGCAACCTGATCTAGTTGAAGATGTCCCTGCACATTGCAGGGGGGTTGGACTAGATCACCTTTGGAGGTCCCTTCCAACCCAAAGTGTTCTATGATTTTGTGTAATGGAGACTTAGTCCACTGGATGAGTCTGAGTAAAGTTAAGTCCTTGGAAAAAACAAGGTACACAGATAAGCCAACCTGTGCGTGTGCTCTGCTGATCCTTCCCTAACACTCAGTTGTTTCAAGCTGTGACAGACATTGTCAGATTGTTCTCTTGAATATATGTGGTTCCAGGAGAGAGCCAAACCACTGCAGCTCTTGAACAAGGCTTTTAAGCCAAACATTGGCATTGCAGCACTTCTGATGTTAAAATAAAGGTATTGAAACTGTTTGATTAACTGAAGATGGTCCTTTGTGATTACTTAATGACATGGTGGGAGTTTGAAGCTTGTCATTAATACTGTCATTTCTCTAAAAAATACTCTAAGTGCTACTTGGTACTGAGGTGACTAAGCACCACATTATTGCCTGAGCCCGGGTCTGTCTCAACGTGTTGTTGAATTTGTTGCATCAGGACATTCTGCTGCGCAGCCCTGGGGAACCCTACGAAAGGCATTTGCAGGCAGGAACTCGAAATAAGCACAGCCTCAGCGTAATTGTAGCCAAACAGTTCCACAGAAGGAGTGTCTGTGTGTGGAGTCTGAGCGTCCAGCTGTTCGGAGGAGGATTACGAGGGCTTTAATAGAGAGCACAGATGGAATCAGTACTATTGTCCAGAGTATTCTGGGGCAGAGGCTAAAGTGTGAAGGATGATCAGTGGAGAGCTGATTGGAAACAAAAAGAAAGAAAGAAAAAAAAAGTAAGAAAGAAAAGGGGGTGAGAGGGTGGGGAGGGCGGGAAATCCCCTTGTTCTCTACAAAGCAAAGGGATTGATGCTCTCCAATGGTGAGGGCGCAGAGGAAATAGTTCCCAAAGCTTGCTTTCATGGTTAGCAGGCATTGTAAAGATGGCACAGGTCATGTGTTGTGTGCAGCTGTTTAGAAGTTCTTACAGCACTGTTAGAGACTTAGCAAGGCCCATTATTCAAGGCACTAAGGCAGTTTTACTGGATATGGACTACTGCAATTGTATAAGCTCTCCATTGTGTGAGTACTAATTTAGAGTGCTGCCATAAGCCAGCCATACAATCCATGCTTCCCATGAATGAATGAGTCATCTTGATGAAAAGGCTCAGAGCACACAGCTCTGACTTTTAGTCTTAAAGGGACCTGATGTTTTCAGAATGGATCACATTTTAATGAACAAACTCAGTGGCAAAATATTTGGGTTTGAACTGCTAAAATAATCCTTTTCTTTTTGGAGAAAAGTATCATACCCAAAGACATTAGGTAGGTTTTCATTTGCATTAGCATGGTAGACATATTTGTAGTTACTGATTTGTTATGGGATATAAAAGTGTTACTAATGTGCTTGTATAAACATAGCAGGTTTCAAGGCCACTCAGTAAGCCAGCAATTTATGTCCTAAATCATTCCTTTAGGTGCCAGGGAGCCCCATGATTGTTTTATTCAAAACCATTTGGCTGCAGGAATGCAGCTGCTTTTCATTAATGGTGTCCGTGCACATACACAAGCAACATGTTGTTGTATAGCACTGCTGCCTTTTGATTTCCTTGATTGCGAAGAATACTAGAACAGTATGGGAACCTCTAATGCAGTTGCAACATTGTTTGGTGGAGTAATTTTCTCCAGAATTCTTATCTGGATGACTTAAGGTGACATCAAAAAAGAGGATTTGCTGTCCGATAACAGGACTTAGATAGCTTTTGGGAACATCTAAATCAGGGGACCCAAGACCACTTCCCGAGTTCATACGCACATTCTGTCCAGCCATCATTCAGACAGCTCCTCTAAGAGCCTTAGTTCAGGTATGAGATCTGAAGTTTTGGGGGCATCTAAACATACATAGCACCTGCTGGTGTGATCCGAGAGCCCTCTGTATTTCTCCTGCTCTGCAGGTCCTGAAAATGCCCCATTCTAGACACCTAAATGTTTAGCTCCTGCCTACGGGTCATTGCAATCCAGGAACAAGGCAGAGCAGCACTGGCATCACCTGAAAGGCTTAACTGACAGGTGTGGTGCCTGAAGCACAGTGATGGGATCATGAAGTGTAGCCTCTTCCTTTCTAACACACACCAGTTTAAGAAGTCTTCTTTTGTGTGTGTGCAGTAGCATGGTGAAAGCTTAGCAGTTGTCCAAGAAATGGAAAGAACTGAATTGGACCTTCTGATCTTAAAGGTCTTTTCCGACTGAAGTGATTCTAGGATTCTGTTTCCTTACTGCAATTCACATTGTGTGTCCCACATCTCAGGGGAGAGGTCTTTCTCCACATCTGCTGAAACTGGGCTTCATGCAGAAAGAGAAACACAGTTCATGTCATAAATGGAGCAGAAAAAAGAAGTATCATAGCTCAGTAGCCCACTGATGATATTTGAACCTGAATTCTGGTCCATAGATGCCTTGTGTGTGTGGTTGTATTTTGGTTGGGTTTTTTTAATTAAAGTTACTTTTTCAAATTAAGTTATTTCTGCCGACTATCATTGGGGTCAATTTGTATTGACTTCAGCAGAACAAGGACTCAACACAAAGTTTCTGCAGGTCAAATTTTGCCCTTAAGAAAATAATGATTATTACAAAGTCCCTTTTCTGAGCTGAGTATTACTTAAAAGCTAAAGGCATTTAAAAAATATCAAATATTGCTTTATGTCTTCATTGTGTTTACTGCTGGTTTCCTTTTTGATCTCTCTTACTATCAAACTAAGTTTATTGAGTCAGCTTTGTTTAATTAGCTTAATTTTACTTCTTTAGCAGCATTGCCAGAGTTGTAATTTTCTGATTCACAACTCTGAATGAAAATAATCCCTGTGACTGGCAAGACAAAACAAAAACAGAAGTGGAAAAGGAATTATTAAAATGTTTGTATTTGCTTAGGTAAAATGCTTCCAGAACTGAAATTTGGAGCAGAAAATATATAAGGATCTCAATACTTAAGTCTGTTCTTATTGAAGTGTCAGAGTTTCATTCACTTTATTGTGAATCAGGTCTACCTCACAAAGTGTGTTAAGTGTTAGTGCCTAAATTAAAACAAATTTTAAAAGCTCCCACTTCCAGTAAACATTTGCAAGATTGTTTATCTGGCAAAAATATTGGAGGATTCAAATAAATCTGCGCATCCTCAGTCACACCAGTGAGTGGGTGAGGACAGCTCAAGGGCTTTTCCTGCTCTCCCTTCAGCCAAACTCAGTGACATCAAGTGTTGTCATGTCATGTGGCTTGATGAGAGCCATGAGGTTCATCAGTTGCCACCACTACATTGAGGCTGTGGCTGTCCCATACTAGCCCATGAAATGAAATTGATGATTTGCATTAGTGAATCTTAATAAGCCCTTGATTTTCCATTGCACCAAGCATTGAGCTGAAGAGACCGTGTTCTGGATTAAAATTTGTCTGTCTCAAATTGTGCTTAAAGAGATCTCAGAAGTACTTTGTGGCCTAGCAGTGTTTCAGAATAAACAGTGCTAGGCAATAAATCATTCATCAGAAAATTCCTTTTATTGCTAAAGAGAAAAGGATTGTGGAAGAGCAGAACTTAAAAATGAATCCTGAATGGCCACAGTTTATGCTTAGAATAGAGTAGGTGGATAACATCACTGTAGTAATTTCGGAGCGTTTTACAGCGCTGTTATATCCCTCTCTCCCAGACACATCACATCTACCTTTCTCTTTAGTATGCAAATACACAATTAAAAGCATTTAACAGATAGAGATGAATAAGCTAATACAGTGTGCTGCTGGTAATTTATTTTCATTAACTGGGAGTATATGGAAGTACCCCAAAGAGCAAAGAGATGCTGGGAAGTTGTAATAGATAAGAATCTACTGACTGCTTTTATGTAAGACAATAGATCTTGTGAATATTCTGCTTCCTCTCCAGGCAGTGAGCTAGTATGGTTAACCAAAATTGTTGAGTAATTGTTCTGTGGTTGAGAACAAAATGCTGAATTAAACTGTTCCCAGCACAATAATTGTGTGATTACAGCATTTATGTTGCTGGCCAAAAGAACAGTCATTAGGTTTGGAAGACTTACCAAAACCACAGGCACAAAAAAAAAATGCAAATCACATGTAAATTGTCCTCTAATACCTATAGTGGCTTAAAAATTGAACTAGGAGTATGGCATGTGTATATTTAAAGGCAGTCAAGCCAGAAAAAAAATGATTGTACATTTAAGAACTACTTCAGACTAGGAGGAAAATACCCAAAGATTATTCATTTTCATTACGGTGTACTTTTCCCACTCTTGTGAGATCCTGGACTTCATATAGTATGTTTGTGTTCTGCTTTGGAAATGCTATTCTATTTTTCCCCACTGCATACCAATCAGATATTGTCTGGGAGTTGTAAGGTAGGTAGGACTCCCACACCTAACTAAATATTGGGCCAAGCTGATTCAAAGAGCAATATACAGGGGAGGAAGGCAGCAAATATTTATCTGATTGCTGTAATCCACCAGTAAAATTAAAAATTGATTTATGATGATAGGTGCTATTGTTAGGTAGACGATTTTCTTCTCCATTGCATGGTCCATATCTAGAAGTGCCAAAGAAACACTTACATTTAGTCTTTCTTTTTCTTCTGTTGTTTTTCCTCATATTTTTAATAACAAAGGAGAAGGAGGAAGACAAGGAAGTACTGAAGGAGACAGCAAAGGAAAAAAAAAGACAAAATGATTAGGGCAATCAAAATTTTTGTGCCTACAGTTCAGTGCAGTAACAAGCTGCAGGACTTGGGTAGCTGGCTACCTGTCTGTACACAGAAATCAGATGATCAGATATCTAAACTTTCTCATTGTATCAACAGTTAATTGTGTTTTAACTGTCTTGCTGTCACCAAATTGTATGTACAAAATGACAGACTGTTTTCAGTCCTATTCAAAAACATGTCCTCAAACAAAACTTGTGAACACATTTTCGTATGAGGATTTTGGTAACATGTAAAAAAGCATCCGTACATGAAGGGAAGAGTGGCAACATATCTATTTAAATAGTCTATCTTCTGCAACTCAGATCCATTTCACTTTTAAAATTGAGCTTTTGATGGTAAACCAAAACTCTTTTAAGGAACAATTCCTCTGGCAAACAGGACAGTCAGAAACAAGTCTGAACAACTGAAAGAGTGAGGAGAGGTCTTTATTGTGCATTTCCCTGGGCAGTAATTAGAGGCTATCCAATACTAGAAATGTGTTTTCCACTGAGGTTTCTACTAACATTTGGTCTTAGTTTTTCTGGCCATTTGTCCATTGTGTATAAGTGCAGGGGTTAAGATCATGTAGAAAGCACTGAAACTCAATATAAAATCATCATAACAATATCATCTTCAGGAAAGAATTACACTGAGTTGTAGCAACTAGTGCTCTGAAACTGATGTCGCTGGACACCAGACTTATAAGGAAACGTGTCTGATTTATTAATAATAATAAAAATTGGAAAAAGAGAGGGCATTCAAAGGCTTAATCAGTGGATTTAAATCTAAGATTTTCTGAGCAGATCCAATTCTGCCAAAGTCTACACTGATCAGGCAGTGGAGAACATTTCTTTCACTGTGCTGTATTAGATGGTATAAGGTTTTATTAACTATGTCCATCAACCTTTCACTTAAAGAAAGCTAGAAAACGTACAGACTTTTAGTGCAGAATTAGTTTTCTGAGTCCTTTCTTTATATTTTTGCTCTCTCTTTCTAGATAGTGTGGTTTTAAGTGAATGACTTTGATAAGACTTTCATGTTTGTTTATACCGTTGCACTATTCAGCAGCTGAATGGGTTTTGAATTTCTGCCCACTACATGATATTAAATAACCCCTATTTCTTGCCCACCGCCTACACACTAAAATTGTTCTGTTTGTTTTAATTAATGATATTCTACTTGTCAAAGAGATACTGAGTGAAAAACACATCTTGAAACCTCAGGGTTTTGTTTGAAAGAGTACTCTTTCCTCTTTATGTAATAATATTACTGTAAATCACAAATTGGCACAAAAAAACCCAAACCAAAACAATAAATAATTATTGTAAGGCAGAATTTTGATGGTATTCTTGTTTTCTGTGTCAGCTGATTTGAGTAAGCAAGATTTCTGTGTTAAGATTTCTGTGTTGTGAATGAAGAATTGTTCATGAGACTTAAATATCTTACTGTAATTATGCATGGAGTTGTTACAAGCAATGTGTCCTAGGTGACTCATAATGAGTGGCAGAGTTGAAGTAGAAGGCCAGATTGTGGTGATACTGCACTGCAATAGCATTGGAGGGGTCGGCATGGCTTTAGGACCAGAGGAAAGCTCAAGGGAGCTGTTACTTCCCATTGCTGGTACCTACCATGCCTGCCATGGTGGGGATGAAGGAAGACTGGGACGAGAGATGGGTTTGCCTTGCAAACTTTTTACTTTCCACTGAAGCACCACAGCACACCCACTTACCTCATATTTCATCCTCTCTTACTTTGTAGTCCCTCATTTCATCAAGCAGTGTTTGAACCATGGGCTGAGTGCTACTTTTGATTTGCAGCTTTTCTCCAGAAGTGCCCCAGGGTCATTAATAAAATAATGAGTCTCTTAAAGACGACAGTCCACTGTTAAGTGGTTTAGGCCTTAGATATTGATATATTCATGAATTTAGACTTTACCATTGTGTCAAAAATGAGGTCATGGCACTTGCCTTCATGTATACACCATCTTAAATAGAGTGGTTTCCATATTAGAACTATTCTCCCTGTTTCAGAGGTTAAAAAAAAATCTTTTTTTGAACAGTAGACAGGAAAAAATATTACTGCAGTTTATACATCAAAATGATTGTCTACTGGTGTTTGGGTATGTTATGGAAAAATCACCAATGGGTAAAAGAGGAGATGTAGCAGCTGGTCTTAACACAGATGCCTCTGAATAATTTTCTATGACAAAAATACCAGTCAGCCTTGCTTAACTATAATGTCGTCAGCCTTGCTCTTGCCACCCATTTCTTGATCTTCTGGGAGAAATGCACTAAAGAAATCTTTAGTGAGTAAGTTCACACCCCAAAAACTGCATCATTTCAGTCTGCTTAGGAGTAAGGCTCACAATTAGAATAAATATGTTTCTTTACCTAAGCTGCATTCTCGACCTGAAAACCATCTTGGACAGGTTTATAGCCAAGCATTTTATGGTCCTGTTTGCATCCTTTGACTGAAAACATTCACAACAATACTTTGGTGTTAGGATGAGCCCAAAAACACCTGTAAAGGGCTGAAGAGATAGCAAAGTGGGGCATTTCTTCTAGCTCTCAGACGTTATCTGTCAAAAGGGAGCCAGACCCTGTAATGGCATATAAATACTACTGTTTATTTCCATACCTGAATCTGTTGACTTCCAACAGTCACAGAAGTTCTTGAAAAGTCAGTGTTGGATGATCCTTCTTCCTCTTCTCCCCACTTCTCTATATTTCACACTATTGCTGAGCCTTGTTTCCCATTTCTACTTGTTCTTATAGTCTGTCCATTGATTCATAATGTTAAGATTTTCAGGCTCAGCCTTTTCTATGTTTAAAAAACCCCTGTGCTCTTAGAGGCAAAGTCCCCTAGCTTCTGCACACCTCTTTCCACTGTTACACCTGTCACTCTATTCCTATTCAAATAGAAAGAGCCTCCATTTAGCACAGAGCTGACACAAACTGGCCTATTTGCTCTTCCCTGATTCCTCTGCAGCAGTAGTTAATACCAGACCTTCTTCCCAGAGCTCTTTTGACAGCAGTCCATCGTACTGTTGTGCGAAGACTTCTGATCTGATTAAATGTGAGCACTGGGTATGCCAAAGAAGTGACTTTGAAAAGAAGGAGCGCTGGATTAGCACACACACACACAAACCCCAGCCACTTCCAGTCTCTTTAAACAGAGTGTTGAAAATCAGAAGGAAAAAGTATGCAGCTGACTTCTGGAAGGCTGGTATGAACAATGACAAGGGACGTACACTTATTTTTGTCTCTGATTCTTTATAGCATGTACAAAAAACCCAATAGTTCATTATAATGTGGATAAACTGAACCAATATAGATCAGCTAACTGTAGAAAACAGTACTTACTGAAGCTCAAGAAATTGTCCTACATGCTGCCTTTTAGAACACATCATGAAATCTCACACCTGTTTTCTTTTCACTGACAAATGTTTCACTGAATAGCTTATGGCTAGAGCGATCAGAACAGGTCCAGAGCTCATTGGGAAAAGCATTAAACACGCATCTGGGAACTGTGTGCTCCATCATACACATCAGTCATTAATGTAATTTCATATATTGTCCAGTTTGAAGAGAGTGACTTTGCAGATTAACTCTTGCTATATTACAGGATATGTAGGAGCAAGTTGCTATTAGTCAACAAAACCACAGAGGACAATATACCGTATAAATCAGCAGTTTTGACAGCTGCAAGTTTCTGGCAGGTTTCCATTATAGTCCTGGCTTATTCTTCTAGGAAGGGTACTACTGTTTAAACAAGGTGCCTGGGTGCTTGGAAGCTGTGGCATGAGAAGCATAGTATTTGTGTGAATATTTAGTAAGGTGAAATAAGTCAGTGTGGCCCAAACATCATACCTCAAAGGCCAATTCTGTGCCCTCTGCAACTTTAGCCTCCTCAGGAAACAAATGGCTCAATCAACCAAACAATGGATCTTTTTCTTCTATGGAAAGGGAAGAGCAATTATTTTGAGTTTTGCTCTTGAGCTGCAATTGCCTTTGTTTAGAAAGGGCTCTTTTGAGAGTGTTGCTGTTACTTGCATTACAGTCACTGGCCCTGAAAGTCCTGGTTTTGCAGAAGAACCCCACACACTGGGATGTTATGTAGTCGGGAGCAGCCATTCCTGCATGAACTTTTAGCCTTTTGACTTAGCTGCGTATTGGAATGAATTCCAGTTTATTTTTCTTTCAGGTGGGCTATTTGTGCAAGTGCCTTTGTGGCAGAATTGCCCTGTAGATAACCTACATTCTAAGTGGCACGAGCATGAATATACTTCTTGTCACACCTTGTCCCAAATGGGAAAAAGTCATCTCACTGCTTTTCCATACACTGTATGTTTTTTCTATACCAAATCCAATATAAAAGAAGTGTTCTGAAGTTCCTTAGTTACACCAATTAATGAGTAATACTGCTTTTTCCCTTGAAAGTATCCAAGAGATGTTCCTTAATGCAGAAGGTCCTTTTGGCTTATGTCATTGAAAGTGCGGCTAAAGATGTTTGTTTCTCATACACACATTTTTTTCTGTAGTATGAAGTAGAGGAGGGAAGCCTTTGGAAGCAAGCTACTGTCTTATTATTTGGTAGTTTAAGGCATTTCTCTGCACTTCAGTTAAAAAAGACTAAGCATGTCTTCATTTAGTAGTACTTACAGACTTCATGATGAGGTGACTTTGAGATGGATGCTGGTAATGACATCTGGATTATCTTGTAGGACTGAGCAAAGGCAGAAAGTTTCCAGCCTGAAAAGCCTTGCTTTTTTAAAATGAAAAATGTTTATGTAATTCTCTGAGATGCATTTCAGTTTTCCTGAAAGTTTATTCCTTGTGTTTTCCATGAGCCAAGCTACATACGTACCAATTATTACCTGCTAAGGGGTGTTTCCATATTCCATCAAACTAACAATTTTTTCCATGCTATCACTCCAAATAGAGCTCTTCTATGCTAGTGGAGTTGTAATGAAGGGTGTGGGGGGATTGGAGTGTCTCTCTAAATAGCCTTTTTATTTTTCTTAAGATTGCTGCTATGAGAGCATGTTTTTCTATGATCAGTATCACTGTTTGCAAACAATCATGAACAGTGAGGTGGTACTATTGAATGAACTGGGATGTTCAGACAGGATAAATTCTGATAAGTAGTGATATGAATTATGTAAGCCACTTATGCAGTGAAGAGAAGAATGACATTTAGGGCCCAAATCCACTGAAGATAACTTTTCAGGTAGAGATTAGGAAGAATGAGCTGCTCCCCAGTAGAGAAAGCAACGTGGTAGATCGTCAGAGCATGGGGTGGAATGTGTGTGCTGTCTGTCTCACCAGTGTCTTCCTCTCTACATCTCTGCTCCTTGGCATCCACCTTCTGTTTTTGCTTCTTAAGCCCTCACTAAGCACCCCATAAAACGCTACCTCAAGCTCAGTAGGAGAGGGATCATTGCATTACCCAGATAGGCAAGTCTCTGTGCCGTATAGATTTAGGACATGCATGTCAATTGAGGGAACTGATGTAGGGAAGAGAATGAGGAGAACAACATTTTCTTTTCTTATTTTAAACATCACTGTAAGGTAAAATAGCAGATTGTAGTTATATGAGGACATATATTTTTATTTCCCTTAAGATAGACATGGGGGGGTGTGAGAGAGAGAAAGAGATGGCCAACACATATGCTAATTAAAGAATCCGGTCCTGCAGCATAGTGTGTACCACCATGAGCCAAGTGTTTGTGGAGGAAGGGAGACCAATGCAATTAAACATGTCATTTTGAAGGACAGATTTATGTTATTGCATGTTAAATGTTCTTTCATATACAGTAGAAGTGATGCTTAACTTATAAACAAGTTGTAGGCAGGATGATATACAACAGTTTGAAGTGAATAGAGTCATTAATGTGCATCCATGGTTCTGGGAATGTAAAATCTGAATGTTTTTGAGGCGGCTGAGAATAACTCAAATGAAAATAAAAAAATAGCCACGCTTCCACATGAAGAAGCCATGTAAGAGATCATTTCAGCAAAGATGCTCATACAGCTCTTGAAGGGCATCTTCTAAACAGCTCAAGAGTAAAGTATTGCTCAGAGTTTTGTCAGTTTGTAGAGAAGGGAGTGTTGCTTTTAGCAGCCGTTCTTATTCACACTGAGTAAGTTGTTACTCCGTCACCAGTCCCACTGAAATTGATAGAATTGCTTCTGAAGAGCTAGAGGTGGGTGGAAGATCAGTATTCGCCCCTCAGTGGAAAGTGTTATGTATGGATGCTGGGAAATGTATTGAAATATTAACCAGGAGAGAGGAAAACTTATGTAAAAGTTTATGCTAATAAAAATGTAATGAGCAACTGCAGAAATGAAATTGGTAGAAGTGTATCAAGACAGAATAAATAAACCTAATAGCAGCTGCTATGTTAGGGGCTTAGATTTGTTGAAACTATGGGTTTATGTTACTTGAGAAATATTATGAGCCTACTAGATTAAGCAAGAGTCATGTGAGGGGGGAAATTGTGAACTTTTAATTAAAGACTGTGTCAGGATACATGGGCATGAAGGACCAAACTAAAGTCATGCATGCTATCCTGATTCTGGTGTTTCGTATGCCTTGAATGCCTTACTATGCAACCTTAATGTTTCCTTAAACAATTTTGTCTTTGTAGCTATTTATGCAGTGACCCAAAGCACTCATGTCATTTTACAGAAAATAGAGTCAAACTGTAGTTGTCAAGTGTTTGCAATCTAAATTTATACAAGTCACAGCAGGAGCTTGTAACAAACAGTAGGGGTACCTTAAAAACATACTGCTTAGGTACCTGTAGTAACCATAGTATGGTCCTAAAAGTAGGTAGGAGACCAAAATTTAGGCAGAAATACTACAATTACAAGGAAACTGGGAATGCTGGAAATCTAGCTGGGGCTGCACTGAATGCCTGTCTTTGTGTGGTTGGATTTGTTATGGTCAAGTCATAAAGGACATGCACAAATTTGTGAAGAAGCTGGCCCAGGCTTCAACAGCTTGAATTTGTTCCAAGTTTACTAGCAAACTTTTTTTGATAAGGAGAAGTCATTTAAGACCAGATTTTTCAAAGGCACTGAGCGAGGCACTTCCTGAAATTAAAAAGGTCTACGAGCAACTCTGAATGCCTCAGTTTCCCATTTGGACAGTAGATATAATGTTAGTTGCTTGTCATGTGCTTATGTGTTTTTTTTTCGTTGATCAGTTCTTTAGGGCTACTCTCCTTTTTGGATTTTCATTGGCAAATCGGAGGCATCCCTGATTTTGGCTTGGGCTCTAGGTCAAACTTGGTTACAATTTCTTCCACTCCTAAAATAGTTAACCATTACAGAAGATGGCTTGCTGTCCTCAGTTAGAAGAGCCTCAATTAGAGAACCTTTACTTTATTGGGCTGTTTGAACTCTTGTGTATCCACTTTGTTAAGGGGAGTATTAGTCATAAACTAAATGTCAATTGATATGATTTATGTCTTTCATTGGAGCATGGGCTTTTGTCTTGCCCCAAATTATTTGTTATGTGAATGGAAGTATGAATACCTTGACTGGTGAATTGATTATATAGAATATTATGGCTCTTGTGACATTTGGTTCATTTCTTTGTTACTTTATGTGTGTCATATGCCTTTTTTATGCATATGGTGCCTCTACAGTTTGTCATGCAGTACAAAAGTGCTTCTGGTCAATCTGATACGTGGTGATGGCATTCAAATAAAAAGATAGATCAGGGAACTGTGTGACCAGTTGACATGGTGGCAGTAGTATGTGTTATGATAAAACAGGCCCTTGGAAGATTGTATCTGTATCATCCAGACTATCATAAAGTAGATAAGTTATGAGGTGGAATTGTAGCCCATTAAATCCATTGGGAATTTTGTGAGGATTGAAACTATGATATTTACCTTTAGGAAGTTAAAATTAAGAAGAGGTAATGACAGAGAGAGACTGGCAAGTGGAGAATTTTGGCAGCTGTATAGATTTTTAGATGGTTAAAGATGTATTTTTTTTATACGGACATATATATGCCCATTAGCAGAACAAATTGAAAGGCCTGAAAAATGGCTCTGGTTTCAGTCCATTACATTGAACCTAGAAGTGTGGTATCAAGAAGTTACCATCGAGAAAACATTGGAAAGTATGTAAACTATATAACAAAAAACATTTGTGAGAGATGTAACTGACCTAGTAACATCTTTTTTCTTAGTTAAGAAAAAAGAAAGTAAAGAGGAACATACCTTTCCTGTAAAACTCAGGAGGAGAGCTTGTATTGTGTGCCACTTGAAACAGTTGTATGCTGGCAATTCTAGGTAATAATTATAATAAAAAACGTAACAAAAGTTAAGCTGTAGTAGTTAAATGAGCTGTAAAAATGAAGAGTCTGTAATTTGAATTGTGTTGTGTCAGGTAATCGGATTAAAATAAACTAATGTTTGCACTTATTTGAATTTGGGAGAAAATGAAGTGTAGCTCTTTGAGTGGTGCTACATACATTCCATCCTGGAAGGAGAATCACATTGTTTTGACTGCGTTATTTCTGTATCCATGCAAACCATCCTCATCACTCTATAGTTCTTACCTCCTTAATGCAACTGGGGTTGTGTCATTTGAAATTAGTGGGTATAAAGCCCCTTGGAGAGATAAAGAGGAGCAGTGATTTGAAAAAATGAAACGCAGCAGTCAGATTTAAGAAGAAAGGGCATTTTGCTGGTAAATGTTTTCCTAAGTGGGAGTTTTTCAGTGTGGTGTTTTGCTCGTGTATTTGGCAGTCACTTGGAATCAAGTGCAGACTTGTGCTACATTGTGGGCTTGGCAATGACAATTTGTGTGTGTGTGGTGCTTTAGTTATATTAGCCCTGGAGGCAGAGTTAACACTTGCAGTGGGACAAGAGTATTTGCAGTCATCAGAGAACTTTGCAGTCAGCTTCAATAACATCACTCCATTTTTTTCACTTTTTTTTTTTAACATTTTTTTTGGCAGCAAAGCTCTTAGTAGAACCATCTGTCTTTCTATTAGTGTTTTTGAGTCCTGTTTTGAAGCTTCTTTGCTTGGCAAAGTCACTTTCATCCTTGGAAACCATTTAAAAAAAAAGTTCTGTGGCTTTTTGCCGAAGAAGAGTACTATGCAAAAATTCCACACGGCTGTTCATTTTTGTTCTAAAAGAATACAGTTACTTTGTCTTTGTCTTAAAAAAAACTCAAGCCCCAAACAAAACAATCAAGACATAAACACATGAAGAAAAGGCAGACATTGGGCAATTCTAGGGTGACTGAATGGGGATAGAAAAGAAATTGCATTTTTTTTTTTTTTTTCTCCACTAATCCAGTTAAAAGTATGTATGTCTTCTGATTAACAGGATCAGAATAGAATCAAGTTAGTTCAGTGAGTGGACCTGCACCTACTCTAGCTTCAGTCCCAATCTTAATCAGTCCCAGTGCAAGAATTTCCCATCAACAGTGCTCTTGAACTCCATCCCTGCAAATTGTTTCAGACTAGAAAGATGCAGTTAGCAACGCACACAGGTGTTGACAGGTCCTGGCATAAATTAAGAGGTTACCTTCCCAAATTTCGTATCACTCTTCTGCCTTCTAACAGTGTTGGGTGAACCGAGGCATCTCCTGGATCTTTAGGAGATTAAATTAAAATAAAATTGAGTTAAGATGCTGTAGTCTGAACTGTGACAACCAAAGAGCTGGCACAGATTCCCTTTGGCTAATTCTGCTATGCAAGGCAATAATGGTGTAAAACTTTCATACACCTCTGGCCAGAAGAGGTTGTCTATCAGTACCCTAATTCTCCTTCTTTCTTAAGGCTACAGACCACGAACTAAATTTTAGTCTTTGATAATGTATCTGTACCTCCAATGCCTCAGCTTTACAGTGCCATTAAAAATCTAGATGACCTCTCTCAAAAAATGAGTTCCTCACCCTTTACTGACTGATCTGGTCAGTAGAATGGGGTTCTTTAATTCAAACCAGCCATTTAACATTTTAATTTAGCAAGCATTTTGTTTCTCATCTGTGTGAAATACAAAGATGATGTCCATTTCTAGTAATTAAAAACTCTGACAGAACAGGGTAAAAGCAATAGTATTAGACATTGTGCTATGGCCAGCTTCCAGTTTTGATGACTAATTTCTGCATGTCTTAAGTCCCCTGCAGTATCCACTTACACTATAATATTTTCCACTTCCTGACTTGCATGGTTGTGTACAGTTGCTGTGCAAAGTTGAAGAGCTAACGCTTCAGACATAGCTGTGCTTTATTTGTGAACAAAGCATCTCAGCCTTTTGTCTTACGACCTCAAAGACTTTATCTTTTCACATGTATGAATAAGTGTATTTACATGGACAGAAGAATAGCACTGACTGTGCTGTAGACTACTTATGCACATATTTGTACTTCTCTGTATTTGTATCTTTGTGTTTGGGCTCAGTCGGGGTGAAAACTACTGTCTAAGACAGAGATATTGTTACACAGTGCAGAAAAAGAGACAGAAGGCCCACCCTGCTGTCAAAGAGAAGTGCTATGGACTGGTATAATTAATTGGGATATAGGTATGCATTAGTGGAATATTTTGATTTATTTTGGATTAATGTAATTCGTATGAAGTGATTTGGTAATTAAGATGAGGCTGAGTAGTTGATAGAACTGGAACACCCCACTATGGAGGACCATATTCAAACCTGATCTCTCAGATCAGAAGTAAGACAAAGCATGTAAGCAGATAGTTTCCCCAGAAAAAATTCCACGTTTGATTTTCCCTCTCCTGTTCAGCAGGTCCAGGGTCAGCTGCCTCCATTAATGATTCCCGTATTCCCTCCAGACCAACGAACCCTAGCAGCAGCTGCACAGCAAGGATTCCTTCTTCCTCCTGGTTTCAGCTACAAAGCGGGATGCAGTAAGTCCTGTAGATTTTTTTAGTTCAAAGTGGGTGTAGGGCACAATTAAATGCCAATTTGTATAAAAGTATCACCTCTCTAGTCCGAAGAAGAAAGCCATTAACTTGCACAGATGAGTCTAAAATAGAGGATTAGTCGGTATCGTGTGAGGAAAGATTCTCAGAGATGAAGCATGTGTTTCAACATAACAGCAAGACATTTCACACAGCAAGAAGATTTGTGCACCTTCTTTCTGACAGATCTTTTTGACAAGTGAACGTGCTCATGACCACACATACATACATATATCTGAAGAGAAGCTGTTTGAAACTTCCCAATAAATTTCAACACTGTTGTAAGAAAATATGTTTTTTCCCTGTAGCAGCCTGCTTACTATTTGTGAACTGAGGGCCTATTCTAGTCTCTTTCTTCACACAGAACTCACATTAATCTCAACAGGGGTTCTGCACAGAGATCAAAGATAGCATATGCCTTTCAGTTTGATGGACTAACACAAACTATATTTATGAGAGCCTAACACTAAAAAATATAGCATCTACTACTTTTTTAATCTTTGAAAGGTTTGTATTGTTCTCTACGCTCCCCAGATTTTTTTGTAAATTTTGTTTAAGCCTTCTATAGGATTTCATGTTTCTGTCAGCAGGATGATAATAAATGCAAGTTAAAGAATAATCAAGGAACTCCGTTTCCATGAATAGTCTTAGCTAGAGCATGGATTTCATAGATTTGTTTTCATGTGTTTGTACTTGTAGAACTCTTCTGACATCAGTTTCCTACTGAGTTATCTGGGACTTGCTCGTTCTGCTGTTCTATGTCTCTAACATGGGCGTTTAGCTTTATTATGTCCATGTCAGTGTATCCATCTGTATCATTGCCTAACTCATGAATTCGTCAGTTCTTCTGAGTTACTCAGCACTTTCCACTGCAGCAATTCCATAAAGTTAGAACATAAAAAGATTCCTTTTTTTTAAACTGGCTTAGCCCAAAATTTCAGATTTCTTTCAGTTTCTGTAACATTGTAGATACAGCACTTGAATGCAAACTTGAGTTTCTTTGGCCGCTAATCCCTTGTCCTAATACTTTACAGACTGGGACCACTGAAAATTACTGTTCAAAACACTTTATGTCCCTCAACAGCTGCAGTGCCGAAGCACTGGCTCATTCACTTCTTCCAGTGATTTCACACTTAGTCTCTCTCAAATGGGAGAAGTGGTGATTCACATTACAAAATGTTTAACTGAAAGCTGCACTGAATATGGATTCTACCATAACTGTAGGCCTGGAAAAGGTCAGGAAAGCACCCCATTACATATATCTGGCAGATTAAGTTAGTTCCATGTTAATGAAGTCTGGTTTGGATAGAAAGAGTTGAGGTTGTTTTTTTCCCTCCTTTTAACTGAGAGTACTTTAACTGTAAGACAGTCCTGTAGTTCTTCACATCCATGACGTATATATGATGTCGTGTGTTTGTGTAACCTTGAAAATGACAAAGAAAAAAGAGCAAAGTTGCTGCTGCTCCTGGCAGTAAAGTTTGGAATTAACAGTATGCCAAGGTCTAGGACTGAGAAGCTGAGGAAAAGTGAGAACTAGTCCAAAGGACTTTTTCTTTTCACTCACAGTTTAGTGTAAACAAAAAAAAGCATATACAGATTTAGCTACACCTAGGAAGCGTGTAGCAATGAAGAACATAGCTGCCTTAAAACTATAGCATTTTCACATCAAGTAATGTTTTTGACAGGCCATTAAAACATATTTTCCAACTTTTCTGCTTGCCCTTCTGTGTATCAGTCCTCTTGGAAAAGATGTGGTGGACTGTAAACCAAAGAGCTTTGGATAAAATTTTCTAAAGCACCTGAGTGATTTAGGAGATTAAATCTTCATTTGAACAGTGACAAAAGCACGAGGATCTAAGTCTCAGAGATATTTAGCAAATGTTTGTACTGTAACCTTTAATACAGTCACCTGTGATAGTTTGAACAGATCTAAAGTGGGTACCAGTATAGCACTGCAACAGAGAATGTACAACAGATGATTTTGCTCAGCTTTTCAGCACGTTAAATGACTAACTTTCACTGAGTTTGCTTTTGAATGCGAGGCTTTCCTGTGAACTTCTGAAGATCCCACTACCAGCATCTTTACATGGCTGCCATTGTATATTTTAAATTTGGCTGATGTACCTTTTGAAAATGGAACCTCACTTTTACATCTTCCTGGTCCTTTTAGAAAACTGGACCTTTTCTGTGGACTCGTAGATGTTCAGAATTATTTTTTTATGGCTGATTGATAGCAATTCTGTAGTGAGAATTCTAATATTTACTAGCATTTACATTTCCTTTGTTATCATAGGAACCTGCTCAGAGGAACAACAAAAATCTCCATGGGACAATTCACTCTTAGTCACAAATAACAGAGAACTATGAAAATTTTCATATACTCTTTCTCAGTAAAAGGGAGGTTTGAAAATTCATGGATGAAGGAAGAGGGAATTGTCATGAAAAATCGCTTATATTTTCATAAATAAATAGTGGTGTTGAGTAGCTTGATTGTGGTTATCTGGCTGGGGTGCCTTCAAAGGGACATTGATACTATTATGTGCCCTGCCCATTTGAAAAATCAGATCTCCAAAAGAGTATCGCATATTCATCTAAGGTGCTGCAGGTCTCTGGTTGGTCATGCTTTTGGTCACATCTCATGGCTGGGTGACTTGCGGCCTTCTATCTACAGGCCAAGTAGCTGAAGAGACAACTCTCTCCAGTGCTCATCACTGTGCCTCTGACTTCTGACACACCGGCCAAGCTTCCTCGTTATAAACTCTCTCTAACTTGCTTCTGTCCAGGCTGGGGATAGAAAGGACATTCTGTTAAAATTGCTTAAACTAAGCTGGCCCATTTTATTGAAAGCATGTTAGGAAGTGATTAAGCAAGCAGCTTGGTCACAGCAGTGACCCTTGGCAGGGGCTGTGGTTGGAGATGGTGGCCTCTTCAGGCAGCACAGCTGCAGTTGGAAGAGAATGTGTGATCAAGCCTCAAGGTCAGTAAAAGAGAAAAAGAATGATGAATGCCTAGTTATACAACTATTTTTCTTAAATTCAGCTTAGATAATGAAACCACACTGATTTATTCAATGGTTCCTGATTCACCTGTCCACGTTAGAGCAACGGAGGGTCAAATATGTGCCTCCCAATGGTTTCAGAGAGTGTATATGGTTGGGTTCCTCAGCCAGTGCTTCCCAATGAACTAGTGACTTACCCAGAGAGAGACTATGGAAAGGAAGAGTACTGATTACGCTGCACATACTCCCTTTCCCAGGGATTTCACTGAAGATAACACAAAAATAGTCATAACAGTTGATAGTGGATGGTCCATTGAGATTCCTCTCATAGCAGATACCTAAAGAAGAGTAGAACAGGGCAAGAGTATAGTGATACTTTGTCCCCATATTCTTTGTCATATTCCAGTGAGTGGGCACTCAGGGACCTCTTCTGACCCAGTGGTGGCATCACTGTGTAAGAGCGGTTCTATCTGTTATTGAAAACAAAGAGTTTTCTCTGCTTGGTTTCCCGCCTGATTGGAAATATTCTAGATGGGTGAAATGCTCAAGTGAGTACAACAATATCAATCCCTAATACCTGCAAAGCAAATGATTTTCTTCTCAAAATATTTTGAAAAATTGTGTAAATACAGGGAGGAGAGAGTTAAATATTTTCTGCATGGTTACATGGCAGGTTATGGTCTTTGACTTCCAATTCAATGTAGTAAATTTCTTTTTATTTCTTTTTCTCCATAGCAGCAGATCCTGCTTGGGAGTGGCTTGGGTTTTCTTTTTTCTTTTTTCTTTTTCTTTTTCTTTTTCTTTTTCTTTTTCTTTTTCTTTTTCTTTTTCTTTTTCTTTTTCTTTTTCTTTTTCTTTTTCTTTTTCTTTTTCTTTTTCTTTTTCTTTTTCTTTTTCTTTTTCTTTTTCTTTTTCTTTCTTTTTTTTCTTTTTCTTTTTTTTCTTTTTTTTCTTTTTTTTCTTTTTTTTTCTTTTTCTTTTTTTTTTCTTTTTTTTTCTTTTTCTTTTTCTTTTTCTTTTTCTTTTTCTTTTTCTTTTTCTTTTTCTTTTTCTTTTTCTTTTTCTTTTTCTTTTTCTTTTTCTTTTTCTTTTTCTTTTTCTTTTTCTTTTTCTTTTTTCCTCTTTTTCTTTTTCTTTTTCTTTTTCTTTTTCTTTTTCTTTTTCTTTTTCTTTTTCTTTTTCTTTTTCTTTTTCTTTTTCTTTTTCTTTTTCTTTTTCTTTTTCTTTTTCTTTTTCTTTTTCTTTTTCTTTTTCTTTTTTCTTTTTCTTTTTCTTTTTTTCTCTTTCTCTTTCTTAACAGGTGGCTTGCATTACATAAGGGACAATTCACACAAGTTGACACTTCCACTTTTTTCTCTATGGCATATTGTGGCGTGGTAAAGTTGGCAGAGAAAAAGGGAGGAATTTCTATTAGGATTACATTTCTATTTGAGAAAAAGATTCATAATCTATGGTTGCAGTTGGTTTTTAATCTCCCTATCTAAATATAATTGCATGTTGTGTAAAATATTTAATATTATCATTTACAACCAAAGCATTTTTTATATGATAAAAATAAGTTGGCAGTATGTGATGGACTGTATTGTCCATGAATAGCAAGAAAAATACTGGTTACCTATTTATTTGCTACATACCTGGTTATCTGTTCACTGTGTGCTATTTGGAATGTAAGTATTTTGATTTTAATGCAAATTTCTTTATATGTATTTTATTATATACATAATACGTAATATTTATATAGACACATAAGGAAAATCTCTGTATAAAGAGCTGATGTTTCAAAGTTGGATGTTAGCTAAGTTAGTGACCTGTGGCATGGAGAGATGTTAGGAGTTAACTCTAGTATCTTCAGTGTATGAACTGGTTTTAGCAGCCAGTGAGCTCCTTCCCTTTCAGTTCATCTTGGAACCAAACAGAGCTCGGTTAACTGCATTTCCCAAACTGTGGCAAAGCTTCCCCTACATTTAGGCTATGCAGATTGACCCAGGTCATTTAACGCTGCTTCTTTTATTCTCAGCCAACGTTCTGTAACCCAGTCATTTGTTACTACTGCTATTACTAGTTCAGCTCCACTTTGCTAGATATTGCACATGACTCCCAGCATTTCAACAATGGCGAGTGAAATGTCAGCTCTGCTCAGGTCTGAGAAGCTGTTGCTGTTGACTGCACTCAAGTCAGATTTCACACCAGATGATACAGATCTGCTAGGGCCACTCATAGAAATAATTAGAATTTATTTAGAGCTAATTAATATTGGTGAAGTGCTTTGAAAGTATAAAAACAGTGTAAATTATAGAAGTGTTGTATTGTGCCCTTTAAAAGCTGCATAGTTCTTCCTCAGAGGAGGCTGCTCTTAAGTTGTAGGTAGTGTGATCCTATTATTAATGCACATATGTATAGATTCGTATGTGGAATATTAAGGCGTGATTGTCTCTACTCTCTAAGAGATAATAAAGGGAAAGAAGCAAAGATTTGGGGCTGCTCCTGGGGAGCTATTTACAGAAAAGGCAGAAGAACAGTGGTGGATTGGGTTATTCTTCAGCATCTGTAAGGAGCAGAAGGCACCAGGATGGAAAGTTTCCCTGGGCTGCTTCTGTGGTTCCACATTTGCAGCACTGTTTAACAATTAGCTTTGCACTGAAGGGCAGAGAACAGCCCAAACTTTGTAAAGAAGACAGGCCCTCCCCAATTAATGGTGCTAAGTAAGATTCATTTTGGAAACTTCACTCCGTCGCTTCTTTAAGCACTTGGTGATCACATGAAAAAGGAAGTGAAATGTTGAGTAGACAGAGCAATATGGTATGTTGTGTAGATCCTGAGTTTTTTCAGTATGGTTGAAACTGTTGAATTCCAGGCAGTTTCTTCTCTGGAGGATGAAGAACAACATACTTTGTCTTCTAAACCAAGATGTGCAAGGAATTGAATTGTAGGGACATTTTTAGGATTTGTTTTGTTTTCTCAGGAAACAGTAGATACTAAGTCTGTATTTCTGGAAGTGAGATTTACCCCAAATATATTTTTTAGGTTATTTGCAAATTCTCAGGGAAGCTTCCAGTTAGCCTTTTATTAGATGATACCTATGTAATTTTTATGGAAATATGCCAAATTTTAGAAACAAGAGTTGTTTTTCTTTGCCCAGTCCTCCTCTCCCTTGTGGATAATGCGTTGTAACAAATCATATTGTGTTCCTAGTCAGATGTCATCAACACGAGGTTTTTTGAAAGCACTTTAATCACTATTTCAACCATATCCAGCTAGGGGGGAAAGATCTGAATATACAATAGGTACATTGTATGTGTCTTACATATCAGCTCGTTGCTGCTGAAAGTGTTCTAAATAAAATAATGCACACAAAGTTATTGATTAAATATCTAGCTGCCTTTTAAAATTGGTAAAAAATTGTGAGAAGACCAAGCCAAGCCTAATAAAATTAAAATATGTTGAGGTTACTGTTGATCTATATTCTGAAACTAATTCCGATGTCTGATAAAAATTAAACTCTCAGTTAACTGGTTCCTCGTACAGTAGAATAAAATTAATGTTTAGTAGTTAAATACCATAACCTTCCTCAGGGAAATTTGCTGATGTATCTCTGTTTTTTAGTCAGTCACATGTTTCATTGTTTAATGGAGTATCATGCGGACTGTCTTATAATTTTTCTTGTGCTCAGTGTCCATGTGTCTGGCTTCTAAAGAGATTGAGTGCTAATTTCTGATCTAACTGTGTCAGCTCTGTCAGCTGACATACAGGTCATTGACAATCACTAAATCACAAGAAAATAATATTGGCATTGCTATGCTTTTATCAGAATGACAAAAATAGGAACCATGTGCTGCGAGGACCACATACTGTAGCTTCTTTATGAAGATGCTAGTCATCTTTCAGGGCTACTCTTTATGCCTTGGAAAAGAATGAGCATATGACTAAACCCTCATGTTACCCCCAGGACAAGAAAAGAGTAATAGCATTGTGGATAGGAACAGCAAGACGAAGGAATTTTTGGTAACAACTTTGCCTTTTAGCCTACATGAGAATGTGTCACTTCTGTAATGCTGCAAATGCAATGGAAAGCATCAAGACTGCAAAAAAACCCCAACAGAACTAAAGACTGTTGCTAACTGAAAGAATTCCATAGCCCCTATCTATGTGTGGCTTCTCACAATAATACTAATAAAAACAAAACAAGCAAGCAAAATAATGGAGTCCTGTGAAAACAGGCTGATCATTTCAGTTGAGTTTCTAGGCCATAAAAGATGTCTGGTGTTACAACACTATTATCCATAGCTGGACAACTAATTAGAAGTCCAAATTTCTATATTCATGAGCATGCTCAAACCTCTGTGGAAATACACTGGCTTTCCTTGGTACTCAGAGCTTTTGATTAACTGTCATTTATTCAGCAGGTATAGATAGATAGATAGATAGATAGATAGATAGATAGATAGATAGATAGATAGATAGATAGATAGAAAGGGCACCCTGGAAATCATAGGGTCATATTGGTTGGAAGGGATCTCAGAAGGTGTATAGTCCAACTCTTCCTCCAAGCAGAGTCATCTAGGATATAAGGCCAGGTGACTCAGGGCTTTACTCAGTCAGAGATTGAAAACCTCCAAGGACAGACAGCACAACCATGATTTCCTAGTCTGTTTCAACATCCAGCTTTTCTCATGGGGAAAATATGATCCTCTCTTGATTCATTTTATGTCCATGGGCTCTCTTTAGCTTGGAGAAGAGGAGACTGAGGGGTGACCTCATTAATGTTTAGAGATATATAAAGGGTGAGTGTCATGAGGATGTAGCCAGGCTCTTATCTGTGACAACCAATGATAGGACAAGGGGTAATGGGTACAAACTGGAACACAAAAGGTTCCACTCTAATTTGAGAAGAAACTTCTCGGTGAGGGTAACAGAGCACTGGCATAGGCTGCCCAGGGAGTTTGTGGAGTCTCCTACTCTGGAGATATTCAAAACCTGTCTGGACACCTTCCTGTGTAACCTCATCTAAGTGTTCCTGCTCCAGCAGGGGGATTGGACTAGATGATCTTCCGAGGTCCCTTTCAATCCCTAATATTCTGTGATTCTTGTTCTCCAGCCTAACACTGCTGTGAGGACCCTGCCCCTGTATGGTTGATCACCTCCTCATAAGAATTGGAAGGCTGCTTTTAGGTGCCTCCAAAGCTGTCCCCTCTGTAGACTGAATTGTATCTATCTGTAAAGCACAAAATAAGCTAATCCCTTGTAGGCAGCAGCACTTGTTCAATGCCGTCTGGAATTATCCTCAAACAAAATCAGGGAACGAGTTAGGCTTTCTTTTTGGAAGACACTGGTGGTATCTTATTCATAATCTTTTTCTTATTTATCTAAATCCCTAATGGCTAGAGCCAGAAGTCAGGGAACACTGCTTCTGTCTTTCACAGCCTCCCGTTGCCCTTACTATGTGTCTACCATCACACCAAAACAACGAAAAGAAAAACTGATGAGGATGAGAATGAATGAGTGGTGAGAAGAGGTGCAGTGGCTTGCTTGTCAGTTAGCCATCAGCTGTGATTATTAATAATAAATATACTTAAGTGATAAATTGAGTGTAAAAATTATTGTAGCTTTTTCTAGAGCTTGTCAAAAGTGGTGGGGAAGATAATGTAAAATTCCTTTTCATACAACAGAATCTACTATGATGAAATGTTTATTGCAGTATTTTTCATGGAATTTAGTTTAGTGCACTGGTTTTGGAAATTATAATTTAAGAATTTGTTTTTGTTTTCCTATTCTTTATATTCTTTACAGTGTTTGCTTTTTTTTCTTCTCCTTCCTTGACCTCCAACTTTTTTCACTTGCTGTCCCTGAAAGACAGGTAGGAGGAAAACAATAAGTTTTAAAAAAACATAGGAAATAAACCCCCTATTTCTCCTCTCCTGGTAGCATTTTTTTTAAAGAATAAAATTTCAGGAAAAAAAAAATCAGAGTGTTCTATTGTTTCATATAATCAGGTTCAACTTAAAAATCCTGTCAAAACATTATAATTTAACATTAGCATGTAACTTGATTTATATAGCAAGTAAGACAATTGTGCCTGCTCTGAAGAGCTTGCAGCCTGTCAGGAGACAAGACAAGACACTAGGGGGGATTACACCATCAAGGAGAATAAATGAGATGAGTGACAGAAAAAGGAATACAAAAAACATCTTATGAGTTTAGGTGGATGGTGCAACACACATAATGTTAGCTCCTATGCTTTCTTTTCTCTTTAAAAAAGAAAATCTTAATTTTTTCAACTTACTAAACTCCTTTGATAAAATTTTGCAAAACATACAAGTGGTTTAAGAGCCACTGTTGTATTTCCACAAGTATATAGTCATTTAATATCCATGAGCTTGGTAGCTAGTCAGTTGAAAATCAAGTTCCTAAACACAGGGTTGTTATTTTGCATTTTGGTACAGGATGTCCACTTGGCTCCGTACCGCAACTTTTGCAGAAAAGTGTTTTCAGTGGAGAATGACAGGGAAAGTTCATAGAAAGAGTGGTTTAAAAGTGAATGTACTTTGTGAAAAATCCTCTTGTAAGCAAGATCTTGGAAGATTATTTTGGGCAAGGATGAAGGTGTGATGTGAAATTGAAAGAATTTGCAGTGCATAAATTATCAGGAAAGAGGTTCTGGTTATGTTTGTGGAAGACGGACCAAAAGAAGGATAGAGAAATAAAGAATTGGCACAGAATTGAGGGTTCAACCTTGCCTTCTTCCTTCCCTGAGCCACTGGCATTCTCCTTTGCTCACAGGGTGTGCCAACACCTCTAATATTCCCCATCAGCTCCCCCTGACGTATCCCATTCACTTCTCCAGGTGCTATATCACCAGTACATACGTCTTTCTGTGTTCTTTTCATGTAGTCAGTCTTGAATAATTCTCTTCTTCCAAGTGATGTCACCAAGTAGCAGGGAAATAATTATATATTAGAGAAGAATATGTCAGCTAATGAAATAATTTTTCTTACAGTAAAAATGCCAGTCTTTGGCTTGCTCCAGATTTTGCCACATAGTGTACTAAAGAAAAGCAACAACAACGAAACTTCTTTCTGGTGCTTTGTTTGTAAGTCCACACATAGTGAGAAATAGTTTGAAACATGAAAGCAAGGACTACACATAATGTTTCTTTTGGTAGCTGAAAGATGCAGGGAGGTACACTCCTGGCTGTGTGGATTAGTAGATTAATAGTGAATTTTGTAAACCGAAACGTAATATAGTTGTTTCAGAATTTTTTGGTGTCTTCACTGATGCAAACTTGTGAGCGGCTTGGGAAATATCTATTTCTAATAACTGCATATCTTGCCTCACATTCCTGAAATGTTCCCAGAGCTTGAGAAAAAAAAGTAGCAACTTTTTACATCTAAAAATAAGATATTTACCGAAGAACTAATGAAATAGTTAAGACATGCATTTCCCAGACTTCGGAATTAAATAAAACTACTCAGGCAAAACCTTCAGTCCAGTATGGGAACAAATTTAAGAACAGTAGAAAGACGTATCATATTGTAGAGTAACAGCCAAGAATGAGCAGGTATGTATTTATCAGAGGAGACTTGAGGCACTTCTTAGTATTTTGAGGGGTGGCAGCTGTTCCTGCACTACATGATGTAAGTCTGTAAGTGCTTGGCCTCCTCCTGGATGCAGGGCCTGGATCCTTCCCTGGGAAAGGTCCTGGCTGAAGCATCGTCTGTGGATTTTAGTCTCGGCTCTTTCACCGGCCTCTTGAGTGACCCAGGCCAGGGCAGAGTGTTTGAGCATATTCCTTGGTCCTTTGTGTCTCGTCTCCTGTGGACAGTAAGCTCCTCCAGACAGACGTGATCTTTTGTTAGACATTTGTACCAGGGCAAGCACAGTGGACCACTAACCCTGATGGTGTCTCTGGTTGTTATCATACCTTCCTCCAACTTCTTTGCTGCTGCCTTGTCTGTACCATGGGAGCAATAATGTGGATATACTGTGTGTGAGTGGCACTTGTGAAAGAGTCACAGCATGGGCAGGTTGTACTTTTCTTCGTAAAAAGAATTGCTAAACCCCTACAATAAGCACAAGATAGCAGAGCATAATGATGCAAAGATTCATTATAGGTTACAGAAGCTCTTTCAGTTTTGTGTGTTGTTTTTGTTTGTTAAAATTATTTTTGAGCACTGGACAAATGTAAAACCCTTTAAAGAGTGGACTAACAAAAAACCCAACCCGGTAGACAGGAGAGCTGAGCTCTGCTCAGCTATAATCTTTATTTTTTAGGATGAATCTGAGTTTTTTCCTTAAAATTCTGAAATAGTATGTTAGCATCTATTTGTGTTGCTTGCTAGCATGGTCTCCTAAAGAGTCCTAGAGACATTACCTACACCAGCAAAGCCAGTGGTTGTGACCATGCACATGGGGACTTTAGCGTGTTCTCTCACAAGCATCTCCTTGATATATCTACAAAATGAATCGTAGAAGATAGGAATTACCACAACAGATGAGGGTATGAGGATCTGCATGGCTGTCTAGGAAGGTGAGAACAGTGGGATTTATGAATTAACATGAGATTGTGGGAACATGGGCAGAGGCTTATACCTGTGGGTGGAGAGAAGAGGAATGTGGGACAGCGCATGCAAGTCTATCCTTTAATATGTATGTTTTACTACAAGTAATTCATAACTAAAAATTTTAATGGGCTGTAAAAT
This sequence comes from Streptopelia decaocto, assembly GCF_964273445.1. Taxonomy (NCBI): domain Eukaryota; kingdom Metazoa; phylum Chordata; class Aves; order Columbiformes; family Columbidae; genus Streptopelia; species Streptopelia decaocto. The sequence continues at coordinate 77,739,948 of NC_138663.1, read as the reverse complement.
CGACATGCTAGTGAGAAACTTCTCCCTCGTTCTTTTGTTCACAGTTGATAAATTAATAATTTTTTATTCTTTCATGGCTGATTCTTCAACAAAATGTCCTCTTCTAGGGAAGAGTCTTTCAGAATGGTACTGGGATTAGCCTTTGAGCTACTAGTGGTGTGAAAGCAGCTAAACACCATTGGCCTTGATTCTTTGACCTCCATCTCTTTCCTGTCTGTGTCTTCACATCTTTAGGACCCACTGCTTTGGTCAAAAGATTAGAAAATTTCAAGTCAGAGAAATTTTTAGTTCAATCCATGATATGATTTGGAAAGTGGATGCCTCAGTTAACACAAAGTAAAATTGGAAAATGTGAAACAATGGCATTGTCTGGTAAAAAAAAAACCAAAACCAAGCAAGTCAGGAGTTCTGTTGCCCATTGACAATAAATAAATAAATAGAGAAGTTGTGACCTGGTGCTGGCACAAAGACATTTGTGAATGGGAATGCCTGGGTGGACCTTTGGATTCCCATTGCTTGGCTGGACGGTGTTGAAAGACTGTGAGGCTTCAGTCAGCAAAGCATTATTTAAGATGTTCTTAAATATAAGCAGGCACACTTATCAAAGTTAAATATCTGTTAAGATGCTTTGCCAGCCCAGTTATTTTCTGGCCTTCCATTTCTGGAAGTTATGGTATTCAGTTGTTAACAAGAGGTTGAAATGCTTGAATGAAAACATCCCTGTAAAGAAGATTGTATTATAAAATGGGAAAATAAACATTAGCAGTTTTCCTGAATGTGTATACACCGAAACAGCCTACTTCTAACATTTCAAAAACATTAGATAAATTTATTTCCTTTGTTTTCTGTTTCTTTTAACTTAGGCTTGATACCATTATAAACTTTAATTCAATAATAACTAATAATGATTGTATAGAACAGCTTGCATTGCTGTCTTAATTTGTCTTTATTTTTCCCCAGTACACTCAAAAGAGCACAACAAAGGAGGAAAACTTTTAATCTACCTCTCTAATGAAATGCACAGGAACATTTAGGTAGATTTTCCTGATAAAGCGTTCTGCCTTTTCCATAGTCTCTTTTCAAGTGGCTGTGTTAATGCTACAGAAACCATGCACGCTAGCAGAACATAGGGACATACAGAAATGCTCTGGTGATCCTTTTTTGAGTGGGAAGTACTTAAACATTTTATCACTTAGAAAAGCAATATAATGCATGTAACGTGTTTTATTATTTTTACCAGTTTTCTTAACAGCTTTGTTGATGGGCTACTATGAAGTTTATTTTAACAAATCAGATATGTAAGGAGTGACCAAAAGTGAGTGCTCCGTAACATTAAAACATGCCTGTCTCCATCTTGATTTTTGCCATCTCAGGTTATTTTCCTTTATAAACACCTGCAACTTTCTTGTAACGTTTACTGGATCCCTTTATCTCATGCAGCTCTCACTAAAATTGAAGTAGTTTTCCCTCAGGAGCAAAATTGAATCGCAAGTCATGAAATAGACTTCGTGCAGGGATTTGGGAGGCTTGTATCTGATTTACTTAACTTCACATGCTTTTTCCTGTTGTAGGATCAAACCCTGAAACTAAAGAAAGATTTTTTTTCTCACCTAAAAGAAAACACAGTGTTCAGGGGAGTGCCATTTCTGATCTGTGTGAGGCTCAGTTTACTAACAGTGAGCAGAGTTTAGTTAACTTCGGATTCTGGACAAGCTTGTAAATTTGTCCCCTTCTAATGCTGTGATCTTATCAAGGTTGTACTGTTTTCTTCTCCTCAACCCCCATCTTCTTTCTTTCCTTTTTTCCTTTTTTTTTTTTGAAGTGCACCCTTCTGATCAATGTGCACTTTTTTTTTCCATTTCCCTAAATACATCATGAAAAAGGATGAGGTTTCCGCCTTAATTGCTTGTGCCTTTTATTCACATTCCTCTCTCAGCCAGAATTGTGAAAAGAGTGTTAGTAAAAGGCTGCACAATAGAGCTTTTCATTAGGCCTCAACAAGGCACACAAAAGAAGGCTTTTGGAAAGAGTGAATGCAGGACTTTAATTTGCAGGTGGAGAGTAGATAAAAGGTGCTGACGCCTCTATTATTCTCTTACTTAGGTGACCCTTACCCCGTTCAGCTGATCCCAACTACCATGGCAGCTGCTGCCGCAGCAACACCAGGCTTAGGCCCACTCCAACTGCAGGTAAGTCCGAGAACAATGCAGAAGAGGCAAAGGTTAAGTAAATGTAAAAGAACAGTTTTCTCTTCCATTTGAACGCAACACAATTAACAAGGGGTTTGTGTCTGTTCTCTTCACTTACACTTTGCATCTGAAGTAAAACAATTGTCAAATCATATACATTTTTATTTTACCTTGGAGGGGGGATCTTTTTGTTACATTTTTGTGTCTTTATTGTCAATTCAAATACTTCTAGGTTTGTACCTTAAATGTCTGCAGAGCAGTATGTTTGCTTGTCTTTCCCGTTAGATGGTTCTGACGCGCGCTGTGGAGGCTGGTTACGTGTAAACCTGCAAAAGGAAACACATTGCCGGGCAGAAAAGCTCTGTCCTGACAAGCACTTTTAAACTGCTTAAAAGTCGCTTAATGTGATTATGTCCTTTTAGGCTGTAAGCTCTTCAGAGCAATGACTGGCCCCTCCTACAGTGTTTTATGGTACCCAGCACATTTTAGGCACTGCTGTAGTGCAGATAATTAGTGACTATACTAATTTAGCATAGGCAATTAGAAAACAGGTGGAAAGGTACTAAAGAATTATTTTTGAGCTTCATTAAAGCGTTGGCCCTGTAGCCAGATGTGTCTGATTCAAAACTCCCAATATCATTCTATATTTTGGAGGTATTAGGGTGTCCATGTGTCTTAACGATAGCAGTGCAATGTTCCTCAGGTATTCCTGATCAGCCTCACAACGCTTGTCAAGTCACTGGAATTAAGAAAATGTCATGTCCCACATCCACAGGGTGAATTTTGTTACCTGCCATCTATATGTTGCTGGTAGGATGAAGCTGAGTAAAGTTTGGGACTAAAATGGAACCAAGATCCAAATCATCTGTAGTTTTGCAAAACCCAGATTGACACCCTTTTGTAGAAAAAAAAAAATTCCTATACTCTCCATTGCTAATTTGTCTGCCTGCTCATTATTACTTGCCAAGTCACATGGAACGACAGAGCGTTATACCTGCTTGGAAAAGCTCAGCATTTATAAACAGTACATGTAAAATGCATTCTCAAACTCAGTTTGGCCAACATCACTGTGAAGTATACTCTGCAACATCAGATATTTCAGTTGTTTGGCCAGCACACGAGAGCGTGGGACATAGTTCTGGGGAAGATTTTTTAGCTTTTCATTTTAACACAGCCAGCGGAAGTTAGCTGAGTTTCAGAGAAATAGCTGCCAGTGTGTAAGCTGACACATTCCATGCACCACAGAGGTTAATACATTCATTCCTATTGTGCCTTTGTATGAAAAGCTACACTGTCTGCGTGTTAGTTTCTGATGCTGTGAGTTACAAATACTGTAGGCGGCTTAAGAATCATGAGACTCGTAACAGTCATCATTCTGAAATGAATTTCGAGGAGTAACATCAGTATTGATAAAGTGCTTATAATAGCCAAACACACATGAACACACATATGGAAGAAACAAACAAAAAAACCCCACAAAAAGAAACAAAACCAAAAATGGAGCTATCTTGCAATGAGAAAATAGAGTTGTGAGTCTAATTCTCCTTATTTTTGCAGTCATTCAAGCTAGTTCTAAAATAATGCATCCGTGCTCCAATAAGTAGGGAGGATGCTTTACTTCCATTTCAGGACCAGCTTTGTGCTGTGATAGGCCGAAGTATTCTGGTTAAAATAAGCTTTATTGCAATGGCAGTTTCTTTATAAAAAGGTGGCCTTTTTGCAAATGCAGCTGACTTCATAAATATCCAAAGATGAGTCTAGGTTGTGGAAAATTCAAAAACCTCAAAGGCCTCTTGTTTCTGTGCAAAGGAGAATATTAAAATGAAAGCATTGAACAAATTCACATATGTTGTTTTGCTACATGTTATTTAGTCTGGAATTGAAGGAAGAGTTTGGCAGGCAGTCAGCAGCAGAGGTTCAAATTACTAACTCTGTAAACTCCCTCGAATCTTTCAGACTTGATTTCTAAGGATATGTATATGCTGGAAAAAAAATTAAAATTATCTTTCTTCACATTTTAGCAGTGATTTTCAGCTATCAGTGCAACCCGTCTAATAGAAATGGGATGTGTCTCTTAGTTTCTGGTGCCATTTGAAAGAGTCAGATAGCTAGATGTTCTTTGAGAAAAGTTTCCTGATAACAGCGCTCAGAATGGACACTTACCCATGCCAACATGGGTGGATCTCACAGTATCACAGTATGTTTGGGATTGGAAGGGACCTCAAAAGATCATCTAGTCCAATCCCCCTGCTGGAGCAGGAACACCTAGGTGAGGTCGCACAGGAACATGTCCAGGCGGGTTTTGAATGTCTCCAGAGAAGGAGACTCCACAACCTCCCTGGGCAGCCTGTTCCAGTGCTCTGTCACCCTCACTGAGAAGAAGTTTCTTCTCAAATTTAAGTGGAACCTCTTGTGTCCCAGCTTGATCCCATTACCCACTGTCCTATCATTGTTTGCCACCGAGAAAAGCCTGGCTCTGTCCTTGTGGCACTCACCCTTTATATATTTATAAGCATTAATAAGGTCACCCCTCAGTCTCCTCTTCTCCAAACTAAAGAGACCCAGCTCCCTCTGCCTTTCTTCATAAGGGAGATGCTCCACTCCTTTAATCATCTTCGTTGCCCTACGCTGGACCCTCTCCAGCAGTTCCCTGTCCTTCTGGAACTGAGGGGCCCAGAACTGGACACAATATTCCAGATGGGGGTCTCACCAGGGTGGAGTAGAGGGGAAGGAGGACCTCTTTCGATCTACTAACCACCCCCCTTGTAATACACCCCAGGATGCCATTGGCCTTGATACTGTGATACTTCTGATGCATGTATAAAAATGAAAAGGTGTATTCTATTGCATCTATGTAGACATGGAAGAAAATCTGACTTGCTTTAGACTTTTGTCTGATTAATTGGATAATGGGCAAAAATGAGCTGTTTTTCCTTTGCTGTGAATGTTAGTAGCTTAATTTTTAATGTGAGCTCTAGAAAATTCAAGATGTTCCACACCAGGCTCAAGAAAAAGTACATTTCAATTGAGACATAAAATACATACGGAGGAAAGATACAACAGTCATCTCTTGACAGAGACATGCATGTCATGGATCTGAATCTAGCATAACTGCTAGCCTAGGATTGTGCCTTCCAAACTCTGTTCAAATCCAGTTTCTCTCAGTGATGACTGTTTCTTCACTCATGAAGAACTCGTCCAAAATCACCTTTAAGTGGCATGAGTGAATGTGCAGCCATTACAGTCTTTTTCAAGGAGGAACTGTTCTAACTTCAGACATTCCCTTATAACGATAGGATTCCCTACATGCCCTCTGTCCTCTAGTTATCAGACAGTAGAAGGTCAAAGAAGTACAATGTTCCTTCTTTTTTTTCTTTTTCCAGCCTCCCTATCACTCATCTTTGTGTACTAAAAGCAGTAGTTTTCAGGGGAGATCAAAGAACCTGACACAATGCTCCATTTGTTGGTCCAAGCAGAATTTGGTATACAACGTTATCTTAGTGAAGACAAAGCCAAGGAATTTTTCTTGTTTGTTTGTATAGCAATAAACATATCTTTGTTATTTCATTTGAGAATTTTAAGTCGGGGCATGGTGTATTCTGAGATCAACAGGAAGTACTTTTTTATCCCTGGTTGTCCAAATTGAATTTTCTTTTTGTAAAAGAAGTGTATTTTGTAAATACACTGTATTTATAGAAGAACAGCTAACACCTGATTGTTTTCTGGTGGCAAAGATACTGTTTGTCAGTGAAAATGGAATCTCTCATTTTGGAATGCTCTGTTGATTCCCACTGATGGGTTTGCAATCTGAAGCCTTCCATTTCTCACCCTGCCTTGGAGTGTCCACTGGACTATACAGATTCTGTCATCTGATATCCACCACAGTTAGCCATACGTGATTGCCTTTATTATCAGTGTCCACAGAGACACTAATGACTCAATAATAGAATGGAAACTAAAACTTACATTGTTAGATGTTGGGAAAGGAGTAGACAGATGGGACCATCTTGGAGAAGCTGGAACTAACAGGACTCTTGCTTGAACCTGTCCTCTGATAAAGAGCTATCATCAGCCCTGCATGTTCACTCATACCCACATTTATAAATGCCATTTGGAAAAAAGTTTTTGTCTTTCCGCTATTAATGAGAAGATTAAGTCCCAAATATTGTGTGAAGTGGCATTTTAAAATGCACCTTCATTGCAGTACAATTCTTCTTGGTTAGCACATGAGTTTCTTATGTTGGTTTTTCCCTCCATAAATTTCGTGTGGTCTTGTTCAAGAGTGATGCAGCATGGTGATTCTGTTTCAAATGAACAAAACCAAAACTGAACATTGCCTTCCCACTGTGTTGTACTGAATAAGGCTAATGAATTGAAAGTACTGCTGTATGCCTTAAATGAACATGATGTTTTCTTATGTGATTCAGCAGATGAGGGGATTAAACTCCTCCATCTTGAAGATCAACATTCAAAGCTGTAAGCATAGATGTCATGTAACAAGTTTTACACAAAGTAAACCGAAGTGATTTTTCTAGTACAGGTCATCTTGGGCAGACCTACAATGAAACAGATGTTTCCAGAAGTCTGAGCAAATCCAGTATAAAATGTTATCTGGTGGTTTCTCTTCCAAGAAAGAATAATTCCTGGGTGCTTTGTGAGCATGAGGAAACAAAGGACCTGATCGCGTGATCTGAAAATTGAGAGGAATCCGCACCATTGGGAGTGCGAATGGTTCAGATACCCCAGATTGTTTGATAACCAAACTGTGACAACAGCTGATTAACTGGCAATAATACAAATGCTGTAGATACCGATAACTATATTGAAAGATAATGCTGGATGTATAATGACAGCTGCTAGTGTAGTATAACTATATGGACATTTTTTGTCCTGTCAAAACAGTATAGCAGTTTGATGTAACACAAACTTCCTGCAAACATCTGCTCTTTGAAAAGCGCCCCAAAAAGTTTTGAGTGCCCATATTCAGACTTTCTTGCCTCTTCATCTTAGCATGAAACAGGACATCATGATTGTTGCTGGTTGTGTTCAATATTATGACCAAACCTGTCACTGAAGGGATTAAGAGAACCTCATGTCAGCATACGGGTGTGAAAGCATTTTAGCTGTGTCTCAGTTCTGAAGACCATCATTTGAAGGATCCTGATTGATTCTCTTTGGCTATCTGTATAAAGATGATGAGCAGATTTAGACCTCAAACTTATCTGGAAAAATGATTTGGCCAAGTTTTTTAGTCTGCACTTTCTTTGTTAAGTATTTTGGTCTCTCTTTTGTTGTTTTTTTTTTTTGTTTGGTTGGTTGGTTGGTTTTTTGTTTTTGTTTTTTTGTTTGTTTTTGTTTTTTGTTTTGTTTTGTTTGTTTTGTTTGTTTTGTTTTGGGGTTTTTTGTTTTTTTGTTTGTTTGTTTTTTGTGTTTTGTTTGTTTGTTTGTTTTGTTTTCCTTCTTACTACAAACCTATTATTTTCAGTGTTGTGGGAAGCTGCATGCCAAGGACTGAGTTTCAGTGGAATTTAGCATGCATAGTCTGGACCACATTTTTAGAAGGATTTGGACCACATATAGGCACTGACATAAGTGGCTAGATTTTGAGAAAAGTTTAACTGATTCAGAGTTTGAGTGCTTCTCAAAGTTGTTCATCTTGCTGTTATTTAGTTGTCTGACTCATTACAAATTTTCCGTTGGAAAACTTTGATTTTAGATACCTGAAGGGTCACATAATCATCTGGGTCTCCAGGGTTGTTTCACTTGAAGAAAACAGAAAGGATGGAGCTATTTAACAAGCAGACAGTGACTGATCAGAAGATAGACGTTTCCAATGGTCGTATGAGTATTACATAAAATGTCTGTTGCCTGTGATACAAAAATAAAGCGCAAGGACTGCCTGCTCAGTCAAATACCATTTATTTCTTACATACTAGCTTCCTTTTGGCTTCTGCACCATTGCAGGGATGAGCAACATCTCTCCATTTGACAGTTCCGGTATTTCTTGGAAGCATCTCCTTAAGTTTCATTTGAAATGTTGCTGGTGAACTTCCCCACTCTCTTAAAGAGGTGGCACTATATTTTTTGCATGAATTGTCAAGTACATTTATTTATTTTTTTTACCAGATTAATCACTTGGCCTTACAGCGTTATTATAAAACACCGCAAATCTGTGAAAGAAGACCCTGAAACAAACTACATGAACCCTGTAGTGATACATGTGAATACTGAAAGATTGATTCTTTCCTTGTATTGGGGAGAAAACTTGCCAGAGCTTCAAAGACATGAGAATTATTTCTGATTGAGAAAAAAAGTCCAATGTCCCGTTATTGTCTCTATGAAATGTAGCCAACAGACGACAATACTTTATCCATTTATCTACATTCATGACTTCTTTGGGTATTACTATAACCAATTCTTTGCCTACAAGAAAGTAAACCATTTCTTTGCAGAGCAAGGTTATTCCTTCCATTTGGTGGGCAGTGTCTACCTTTAAATACCATCTAAGCTGCCTTCTCAACTGTGAGAGTCTGTACCCTTTCACTGTTTGCTTTTCTACTTTACCTGTTCTCATTAATAGGACTCTGACGTAATTTGTAGGGAATGAATCATTAGTGCGCAGTTTAATTACAATATTATAGTATCATGCAATCCACTTAAGCATAAAAAGTAGAATTAGTTTGTCACTGTGAGCACACACATCTGGGGAAAAAAAAAACCAAACCAAACAACAGCTAAGTACATGAAAAGCACATTGCTCATTAGCATAACCTAAAGATAGCAGTTGTCCATCTGCCATTAGCTCAGTGTATTGCAATACTGTTTCTGATGGCCATCACAAATAATGATAATAATAGGAGTAATAAGACAATATAATGCGTATACATTTTTGTTGGATGCCCTTTTAAATAGCTTTTTTAAAAATTGCTACATTCATGCAAATTCTCCTGTCCACCACTTGTTTCTGGCTTTGTAAGTGAGTGTGTTGGCCACTTGATATTCACCACTTGTTCTGCAAATGAGTAGCCAAGATGGCCATTTTAAGAGAGATCGTTGAAGACCAAAGTCCAGTTCTGCAGCTAGTAAAATATGGCACAGTACTCTTGATGTAAGTGAAACTACATCCATCTAAACAGGATGAAGATCTCCATGTGGTTGTGGGGTAAGCTGTCTTCAAAAATTTCAGATTTCCAAGATTTCTTATTTGTTGTGAAGTCTTAATGATAATTTTAAAATGTTCATTAAACTGTATAAGTTAGGTGTGGAGTAAGTGGCTATTGCTTGCCAAGAGCATTTCTGAGCAACCCCTATGTTTTTAAACAGAAAGAGTTCCTCCCAATTAACTCAAAAGCAAGCCTCACAACACCAGGTTGTAACCGTCCTCACTTTCTGGATACCTGCTGAGAGCTAGAGATTGTGATAGATTGTGTAAAGGCATGAACCACAGAACATACCAGCTCAGATAAATCTTGTTCATGGTGGGTAAATGTGCTGTGTAGTTGATGTGTAAATAGCTCATGCTCGCCTTTGATATAATTTTATACAACGTTATGGGTAAACTCAATATATTCTATCAAAACAGATTTGAATGAAAAGCTTGACCACATCATTTTATCAGAATCCAATCTATTTATGAAAGACAATCATTATGACAGACTATATATAAATGCTTTGTATTTTATTGAGCACTGTGAGTGTCTGAACATATGCACAGTGGACATTTACAGGCAGTAAATACACATTGTAAAACAATATAATGGCTACTCTGTGGGTTGTCAGATTATAACTCCCTCCCCAGACCTCCAGGGGAAAGAATTAGTGGTGGTAGCATATTCATTTTATCTAGATTAACAGTCCTTTCTGCATAACTTTCAGATTCCATCCATATCTATGAAAAATGAAAAAGACTGAAAAATGACCAGCCTATCTTCCTTCCCGTTGTAACTCAGGCCTGCTGTTCGCTAGCAGACCTCTGTCTGCATGAGTGAGTTTTCTTGTAGGTTAAAGAGACTGAATTCTCTCTTCCCCCTCCCTCCGACCCTGAGCCTGCAGGGCAGACAGACAGAAGCACACATATGATTAATACAGCACAGCTGCAGTAGTGACTCATTTGCATATGTATTAATAGAGGCAAAAACAACAATTCAATTACATACAGAGACATTCTGCATACTAAAGAACATATGCAAATAGCCAGGAAAAGGTGCAGCCAGCGTTTTCCCCGACCTTCCTGAGCCCATATGGACTAGCATCAGAGCCCAGCAGTTTTCAAGAAATCCACTTCAGGAAGAACCTGTTACAAGATGCTTATATGGCTATTACTCCTCATCATCCCCCCCGCCCAGCTTCCCAGAAGGCATTTGACATTTGGACAATGGAAATAGCACAAGCAGTGTCTTTTCCATATTATTTCATATTTGCCAGCCTTCAGCTTCATGTTGTTATCTCTTTACATATAAGCATAAGCGCCAGTATGAAGAAACCCAGTCCATCGCCTTGTCTCCCATTTGCACACATTTATTCTATTTTCTTTCTCCTTATGTCTTGGGTTGTTCCCATTTTCCTGTGTCTTTCTCAAGCTTTCCTCTTATCTTCTTGAATTCTGTAAATTAGCAAAAGATAACCATTTCTCTGCCTCTTCTTCTAGTGACCCTAAATGTCTCGTAATAGTATAATTCAGTGATTTTCTGCTAGGAGGCCATTAATACTTTTAATTGGTCTGAAAGGTGTCTCAGAGAAGTTGACCTGTTGTAAATAGGCTTTTATAGAATGATACGTCGGTCTTTATCTCTACTACGACAGTTGTGGGCTTCTCAAATGGATGAGGTTGAAAATCGCAGGTATTAAATAGTTCAAACTACTAGTGATGTAGATCTTCACAACTGGTACAAAATCTGATTCTACTAGTAGAAACAGATGTTCTCTAAATCTCGCGGGAATTTAATAGGCAATCGTTTTGAACATCTTTCAAAAGCAGTTTGAAAGTATTCCAGCACTGGAACTTAGGCTACAGGAAGGCTTACTTAAGCTATAAATAGTTTCTTTAGCTCTAAGTTATTCCTTATGTTAGTTTGTGTTATAACTAAAACACCAAGTATACTAGATGTAAGTACTTGGTATACTTCTTCACACAGGCCATTCACACACTGTGATATGCAACAAAATACTAGGCTGTGATCCATGCCCAGTACGGTAATTTCTGGAAATTATGACATTTGACATTGTCCTTTATGGACCAGATAAATAGAGCTCTATTTCAACTTGAGAGAACAAGTCACTAAAAACTTTTGGAAACCTGACAAAGCCATTAAGATGCCCAACTGTCTTGTTTGGGTGGCAACCCCTGTGTTTTAAGCAGTCTAAATTGCTGGCCATTTGTTTGAAATGTCTCTGCGGTGTGAGCAGGGAAAAATAGGTCATGCAAGAAAGAGTGTGTAACTGTCTGGCAAGCATACTTGCGAGGTCAGGTCATCCTCAATTTCTTTTCTCTCGCAAAAATGTTACACTTCTTTCTTTTTGGGGTTAGCCTGACAGACAGAAGCAGATTACTCCTTGATTATTTATAAGGCATTAATTTTAGATGAATATTGCTGAAGTAACTGACATCATAAGTAGTTTTAGCAGCCAGCAGAAGAGCCTGTTTCCAGATTGGAATATGACAATCTTCACTTACACAATGTCCTGTCTAGGACAAAGTCTGAAGTGTATGAAAGAAGAGCAAACTCGAGGTGTGGAGGCATATATGTCAGCTAAGACTTTGTTTATTCTTCTGTGCGATACAACTGGGACTTCAGATGGCTGCAATGGTAGTGTCATTGTTATGAGTTAACCAGCTGCAGGACAAGACCTCTGTCAAAATAGCAGCAATGGCAACACCTGCCTGCCAGTCTTAAACCAGGGCAGGGGAAGAACATCTGAGAATTGTCTTACACTGTCCTGAAGTAGCTTCTGTTAAGAAGTAAATAGCCACCTTTGTATTAATATGTACACCTTGAGATAACAGAAACAATGCCTCCTTCCCTACATTGGCAACAGGGCAAACCTGTGAAGTGTTTGTGTTTCACAGAACGCTGTGTTTCGTGGCTTACATTCATTTGGAATTAATTCTCCTTGGAAATGTCTGTATGAAAAATTTGGTAACAAAACCAAAAAAACTTTTTCTTTTTTTTTTTTTTTCCGCCTACTTTGTGCCCTTTGTGCATTCCAAACACTGGGTTTTGAAATAGTTGGCTTATGCTACTGGTTTCCCTATTATGTTGTTTGCTCTTTTCAGAGGGATGTTACTGAAAAGAAGATTATATAATCATGCAAATAAGATTGTATAATCCTGAGCAAACGGTCGGGGCGGGGGGGGACACACGGCAGACAGACGGACGGGAAACCACACTGAGCGGGGCTTGGCTGGCTGTGGGGGGACTCGCTCTGAAACCATAAACTGGGGGGTTATTGGCCTCCTATAAAACGTGAAAGCTGCAGCCAGACTAGTGTTTTTTTCTGGATGTGTTTGGAATTCATTGTCTTCATTCTGGGCTCTGCCAATGGTGTATATTTACAGTGCCTCAGCAGAACATTGTGACAGACAAACACACAGGAAAACTGCAAATCACTAACGTGCACACTCTTCAGAGCTTGGGGAACAATGCTACAAATAACAACAGTAAGAAAAGCTGACTTACACAAAACTAACTACTTAGTGACACTCACTTAACTCCTTTAGGTCCACAAATCAAGTTACTGCATTTCATGTGTACCAAAAGTTAATACAAGAAAATCTCCCTTGAAATCTTGCTGGCTTTGTTCTACCTGGGTCATATGACATGGTCAGTTGTTAGATGCAGATTGATGTAATATATGAACGTGTAAGAATTTCGATTTATGTCATTTCTTACTATGGTCTTGTTTATCACTGTTCTTTTTTCTCTGAAGTTTTAGGTTGTTTCCAATTGACAAGGCAGAATGGGATAGAAACAAGCCAACAACATAATAAGTGTGTGCACAAGGAGACTATCACTGGCCAGTGATATAAATTGCATACGGCAAGAACAGGGCGAGCCATTAAAAGTTATTGTGCTCTTATTCTCCTCCTGTCTTTCTTATGTCTGATTCCTTGCCAGGGTTAACTGTTACCAGCCAGGATATTTGCACACCTTTTGTGAATGGAGGCTAATATTAGGCACGGTTTGAAAATGTGAAATACCTGCTTAATGTAAACTGTAGATCTAAGCATTAGACAACAAACAACTGAGGTCAGGATGCTTGTTCTGTTTGTTTTCATTCCAAAGTCATCAGCTTGCCTCGATAGAAGATATCGTAGTACCTGGAGATGTAACTTCCAGGGTGTTAATTATTTTGTTGTGCCTGGACAATATATGCCTGTTCCTGAAGTTAAGTCAGGCTGCAGTTATTTCCCTAAAACCTAAGCTCAGTTTCCTCAAATTCCTTTTCTCCTTTCAGAGGTTCTTAATGTTTTCAACTCCAGTGGATTTTGTAAAATTAATCTGAACAACAGAATTGGGAGACAACAGCACCTGTAGCTCCTCGTGGTCCTCAAGACCAGCTTTAAGTTTGTAACCCACCTGAGCTCTGCTGGTCTCTTGAGTTTGAGTGTAATTCCCAGACTAGCTTCTAAGTATCCCTTCCACTTTGCATAGCTGCCTTGTTTGCTTCTTTTTGCAAATGGCCTGTTTCTGTTCCTGTTGATTCATGAGATAGCTAAGGAGAAAAGTTTTTTAAACTACTGGATTTACATTCTTTAACCCCTTAGCCATAGAGAACGGTCACATCACAGATAACTTAACTTGACCAGAAATATGCTGCAAATTTGTTAAGTCATCTATCTCAGAGACTGACAAACTCTAGAATTACATAGAGCGGGACTGTCAGCAAGCTACTGTGTGAATTGTTGTTCCCTAATGGTCAAACATACAAATAAATTTAAAAAGCAAAATAAAAAACATGTATATAAGACATATTTTTTAATGTCAGGGTGTGTTTTTAAGGTGGGAGCAGCTTTGATATCAGTATTATATGATTACAAATACAACAACAAAGCAGTGAGAAAGTTTCAAATGCTTTCATGGTAGCAGAAACTGAGATTTTTTTTTTTTTAAAAGCATTTTTCAGCGGTATCTGTACCCCAGTGTCTTGCTGTTTAGAGTGATTGCTCTCTCTATTTAAAATCTGTGTTACAGCAGAGTCTTCTGTCTGTATTGCAAGCTGTACTCTGGTTTAGTATCCACAGCTGTGCCACATACTGCACCAGCGGCGACTGACAGGGGCAATCTGTTTGTGGCATATTGAGGGAGTCAAATTGTCTTTGGGGACTGCTGCGGAGTGGCTTTTTTCAGCTCTTTCCTATAGGTACAGTATCTGTTTCTCCCCAGGGGGTCTGTGACTGCCAGTTTGTGTGCAAGGGAATGAGGTTAATCCCTCAAGAGATGTGGGGTGCCACAAGGGGTGGTGCCCGTCCCCCCTCCTGATGCACTGAGGGGCCTGAAGAGCTCTCTGCCCTTCTGAAGGCAAAGGGTCCACGCTGCAGGTTACACTTCTCTCCACGCTGGCGTGTGAAAATAGCATCTGGCATGACAAACCTTTTCTTTTCCTTTTCCTAATTTTTCTTTTCCCTTGCGTGGCTCAAAACACTCTTCACAAATTATAACAGTGTGTTCTCTGTTAATGCACCAAAACATTACAGCTTATGGTAGTGTTATTAAAGTGTTTTGGGCCATTACCATAGAATACAGCAGCATATTTATTTCATTAGGGGAACCAAATGGATCTAGCTGAATTTGGCAAAAGAACATGGCTGAAGTCCTATTTTATCTCCGATGTTGATTTTGCCACTAAACTCTGAACTTCTGAAAATTAGAAAATTTGCAATAGAAACAATAATAAGTGTGCTACGTTTTGTAGTAGGTTACACTGTCCTTAAATAACTCTTCTTTTGTCCACAATAGTTCTGCATTGGTATTTGTTCAATATTTTGATATTTACTTTGCAAACTCAGGGCTTATTGATGTTTAGGGTAAGCAGTACGTCATGCATGTATAGCTTACATGTAACTCACTGTCCTGCTGTGTCACCAATAACTGCCTTGGAATATAGTTCAGCTTAGGCCAATCAACCCTACTCATCCCATCCCCATTATCATGGCAGCCTTGCTTCTTGCTGTATGCTGGTCTGATATACTGATGGCGAAAGTAATTCGGATGGTATAGATCAATGTACGTTTGGATAAAATTTTTAAAGAGGCCTGCAGGGATTTGGGAGCCCAACAATAATTAATTTCTTACGGTGGCTTTGAAAATAGGATATACAACATTCATACTTAATCCTTCCTCCTTTCCACAGATGTTACATTTTTCCTGTGATTAGTTTTGTGGAAAGGAAACAGTCATCAAAATTGTAACAGAATGTTTGATGGTGAGGTGGTGTTTATTCGGTAACTCCGTTTTCATTTGGTACAGTGAAGGATGTGAGTACTCAGTGTTTCCTACCTCTAGTGCAAGCTGGCCATGCTCACATTTGTGCAGTAGCTTGTGCTTCAGCGTGTGGTGCTTGTGTTCACTTCAAGTGGGAAAAACGACAGAATGAGCATAATTTGGCAGCGTTTTGTGTTGTGTACTAGGATGTCATATCTCATATACTTGTGCATTAGAATTTCATTATTGCACACGTGGGACTCTAACCAAATTGAATGCTGTCCCAAAAGCGGTGTTGGGTACCCTGATTTTTATCATACTTTGTCAGCATTGGTAGATGAACTTGTATACATCACCTGAGCCCAGACAGAAGAATTTAGAGAGAGATTCTAAAATGAGCCATGGCCTACCCAGTTAAGACACAAATTGTTATGTTTGAATTTAAGCATTTGCTTTAAGTATGATTGATTTTTTAAATATATGTGTGTGTATATATATATATATATATATATGTTTTGGGGTTTTTTTAATGCTTTGGTTCATTCAGATAACTTCCTTTCACTTCAGGTTTATTCTTGCTCTGAATCAGGTCCTTAATGGATACAGGATAGGTAGGTGCTTGCACGTCAAATGCCTCTTTCGTGTCACACTGGGTGGCATTACAGGTTTGATTTCACTGAAAGGTATTGTTCATGATCAAGTGTAGAAAGGAATGAATACTAAAAAAACCCAAGGAAATGTTAGATTTTTAAAAAAGCTGATTTGTCACTGTGCTCATTGACTATGAACTGAATAGACTTCTAACCCTTAAAATACTTTCTCCCCCCTTTTCCTTTTTATTGCCTGGAATCTTAAGAGCTTTATCATTTGCAGTCATAAAATGAAAATATACACCAAACCCTCAAAGGGCAAGTATGAAATTAAATTATATTTGGGCAGCTGTAACCTTTTAAAACGATCAGATTCCAGTTAATGTATTTCTTCCTGTTCCGAGTGCTGCCATGGTGTTTGATGGTGGGAAGCAGTCCAAAGGGCATTGGGAGATAATAAATTCACTGGAAATTTCACCCTGAGGCAAGCCTCGATACACCAAGGCTTCCATTTAGCGGGACTGACCTAAAAATCTTGTCACATCCAAAGGTCACTTAGGTTCGGGTTGGTGTGTCCCATCTATCTTTCCCTGGTGCAAAGAATGACAGCTGAGCTCATAAACAGCCATCAGAATATGGAAGACAAGCGAGGGGGAGAGGGAGGAAGGATAATACTGCTGACAACTTCTTAGATTTCCTCTAGGCCAATGAGAATAGATACCATCTTTAGGGTTGCATGTTTCTGCTACTGCAGAAATGGCCATTCAGTTTAAAGAGGTTACAGTTAACTGTGGGAGTCTAAAACAAGTGATTCCCCCCATGTCTGCAAATGCTGCGTAATCCTGCTAGTACTCATTATACTGTCCCCGAACATTTCATACTTGTTACCAGCCTTGTTAGTCAAAGCAATTTACAGTTTTTACAATGCTTTACTTTCAAGGAGGGTCAAAATTCTCAACAGCTGTCAGTGACGGCCCTGGTAGGTGTCATCTATAAGAACAATGATTCCAAGGGAAACAAGTTGGACAATAACACTAATTCTAAGTGATATTGTAAGGAAAGATCTTTTCAATCTTATGAGAAAATCTCTGATGTCTGTCCTCTACGACGCTACTTAATCTAAATTCATTAAAATCGATATAATTTTCCTACGCAGTAAATTGCAGCAAAAGGCCTTTCAGGATGACTATTGTCTTCCAGTTCTTGCTTCTGCAATGGGAAGCTCCAGTGGATCATTCATATGCTTGCAGTAGATTAAATAGTGGGAACAGGGTTTAGAATTGCACAATAGAAGTATATTTGAAGGACAAAGATCAATCTTATAATTGGTCTTACTTAATTGGGGATGAGCCATGCAGCATATGTCCATTGTATCCTAATGGTGTGAATCTGCTTCTCAAAATTCCCTAAGAGGCGGATGAGCGAGGCTGTCTGCCAGTCACCCCTGGGATGCAGGTGGCAAAGATTCCCTCTTTTACATCCCATCTTGGTTGGAAAAAAAAATTGTAGTTGGTGGTCAGTGTCCTTCTGAAATGTGGTAACACACCACTGTTGGAAGGAAGATACCATGTATTGTGTAAGCATTTGTCTGATTCTTTTTGGAACATTAAATTTAAGATAAAATTTTAAAATAAATCATTATATAAAATTATTGTAATCTGGGATATATGAGAACAAAATCAGAATAAACACCCGTGTTTGAAAATTTGCAAGACGTTGAAGAAGTTAGGTAGCTACCTCCTCCTGGGAATTTGCTGATGTCTCTCCATGAATTCTGGTAAATTCCTCTTTCCTTCTGAAGAGAATTGTAAATTGTATCTTCCTTTGCTTGTTAAAACTAAATGGAGTATAACTGTTATTGTCAGAAATATTTCACACATTCTTACAGACATACTATATTTGAGGCAAACACAGTAAAGGAGGGCAAGATTGGCCAGCTGTCAGTGTTCGTTTTCCTTGGGTTCATATTCTACTTTATGTTAACATGTATGTTCACTACACAAATCCAAAATAATTTTCTGGCAACTTTGGGAAGTTATATGCTCTTTTCCACATGTTCTGTGCTGAAAATGTAGCTGTATGCATTACTAGTTGTACAGCTTTGAGGAAGACAAAGTCACTTTCCATCTTAGTTGCATGAGAAGAAAAAAGAAAACGTATTTTTCATGAACTTCAGAGAGGACAGATATCTTTCACTTTTAAAAATTCAGCTGCGAACACAAAATTTTCAAAAAGACGTGCAGAGCACAGACCAGCTTGTTTTTTCCTAGTTTGTACTCAAGATGGTGGGATGAGAATCATCTTTAGTCATGGATGCCTAACGTGTATAATTCATCTGGCCTAAAGTTGCAGGTTCCAGTCTAGTTTTTATAAAGGGAGGTGAGAGCAATTAGCTCAGAACTAGTCAGGTGGATTCCCCACTTGATGTCACTTTTCTACTGTGGTCCAGTTTCCTTTTTCAATCGCCTGGGCAATTCCAGATAGTAAGCAAGTAGCAGCAGACAATGAAGTCAGAATATTTCTGTGATTGCTGGTGAGGCATAGAGCCTCAAGGCCAATTGATTTCATATTTCTCTAGTGGTCAGAATTTGGTAAAGACACCGAGTCAGTGCGTACAACTTTTTAAACTGCCAAATAACGCGTAGCTTCCCTGTGTCCATTGAGTTTTCCATCCCTGGAAAGAGGAGACACCTCATTGTGCTGGTCAGTGCATTGATTCTGTACATTTTCATAGCCATATTCATTCCATTTCATGCCAGATGACTTTGGACAATTGACAGTGATTCTGAAGTATGTTAATGTTGTTAAATATTATACATGATGAAAAGATAGTGAAAATAAGGATTATATTTAATGCCTGCAATATTGGGAAGTGCTTTTATATTACTTCAGATGCTGCTTTTATTGCAGTGAATGTGTTCACTTTGACCAAAAGCCTGTGTTATGCCATGATATTAACTGGAGAAGTTGAGAGATATTTTACAGTTGCTGACTTTGGCAAAAACAATATGTGTCCCTGCGTAATGGAGGACTGTACTGTTTCTTGCATTATTCACGCTTCCCACGCTGTAGTCACAAACATTGGGTAATGTTAATACTTGTCATGGAAAAATTTAATTGGCAGAAATGTTTAATATATTAGAGATAGATGGGAGGGCTCACAAGAGACCTTCCCTGTTCTGGATTGAAATGTGACTTGTAATTAGTGATAAAGGAAGGTACTGTATGGATTGGATCGTTGCTATACAGAGAGGAGTGAGGAGGATCCCTGCTGGACATTCCCAGTCTTTCCCGAAATGGAGACATTTTTACCAGTTGCTAACTGAAGAAGTAATGAGTACTGCTCACCCTCCCACTGTAATGAGAAGCCAGTCTTGGAGCAGCATAGAAAGGGTCAATCAAATAGGTCGTACATCATATGAGGAGGCAGATGTTAGAACATATTGTAATGGGTTGCTGTGCGGTATGTGAAGATGGCTTGTGGAGTACAGGGATGGGGGGAGAGAAGCTATCAGCGATGTTTTCTGTCATGGTCACTGTAAATATCCAAATTTTTGAGGAAAACTTCTGAACACAGGAAATCGAAGTGTTAGCATTCCTGCCATGTTAGACTTGTGGGTAGAATGACAAAGAGAGGAAAGGAATAGAAGCACAAGTCCCTGTGTAGTACTCTGTGTAATATAAATATGTCTAGATATTATCTGTGCTCTGCCAAAATCAGTGTTAGCCTTGGAACGTGCGAGTATTTTACCTGAAAAAAAAATTACAGTGCTTCAGACTATAATAAACACAGAACTGTTAAAATAGCTTCTATTTTAGCAGCACCCCTAATTCACACCCACTCAAACACCTCCTCGCTCGTTAACCCCATCATCAGACCCAAGTAACTCAAGTGAAATGAGATGGCATTAGGAATGAGGTAATGAACAAAGATTTCTGGATAATGTTATTGCTTCATGATAGCAACTCTTGTTAGTGTGACTACAGTTAAGAGCTTCTCGATATTTCCATTGCAAACTCTTTGGTACTCCCACCCCTTCTACTTTACAGACAACTACTCAGCCAGAAGCAATTTAAAATTTGATTTTGCATCCATTTGGCTGTTGGTTTGAATTGAAAAGAGTTTAATGTTTTGATACTGCTTTCTAAAACATAAAAATTGCTGGGTTTTCCATCCTAGTCCAGATTTCCAGATGAACAATTTAAAATACGGATTAGCTCGTTTTATAACCCAGACACATTATTAACAATTGAAAAATGTCTCCTGAGCATGCACAGTAATTTCAGTATCTCATGTTTTTGGACAAGCAGATCCACCTTTATGTAATAAAAAAATCCATACTAAAGATTTGTGTGAAAGGGACAATTTTTGAAAAGAACCATTTACACTCAGAAGTCTTGAGTTTTGTTTTGTTTTGTTTTGTTTTTAAATTATTCAGTGCCTCAAATAATGAAAATCGGCTATAATAAATAGTCATGGATGGATCAGACGTACTAGTGGATTCTAGAACTTGCTACTGGTTAAGTAGTCCACATCAGTGGTTGTAGAATATGTGACTATGTGGGATCCTTTAAGAGATGAGTTGGAGGTTACAGCCCTGTTGCCGATGAACAGCATCCTGAAAAACAGGAGATTGGAGATCTAAAAGCAAAGTGCTGTAGAGTTGAAGGAGAGAGGGGATGCTTCCGTAGGGTAACCCAGTTAAGCTGGAAGATTCTGGAACTTAACAGAGAAGCTTGCATTTCCCTTGGTCAGTTTGATATTAAGCAATAGAAAGCTCACACTCGATATGGGAACATGAGGCTCCAGCAGTTCTTTGTTATCCGTACGGATTGGTAAAACTAGAAGCAGTCATCGTATGCCTCTTAGCTGAATCTAAGGTTCCAAAGTTCATCATATAAGCTCGTCCTGTGCCTGGGTGATGCATAGCGTGTGAGGAACAGAAACGTTAAAGATGTAATTCCCTCTGACCTTCAATCATGCCATTGTGCCTACAGCTTCTTAAACCTTGAGAACAGCGTGTGCCAGAAGAGGCATATAATGGCCTGAGTTTCAGGCTGGATTTAAGGCTTTTCATGCGTGGGCTGAAGTCTGACTATGCAGTGTCATTGGACCCTAGTGTTTGTGGTTTCATTGCAGGGGAGTTGGACTAGCTGACATTTGAAGGTCCCTTCCAACCCAAACTATTCTATGATTTGGTGATTGTAGTGAGAGTCAGAAACTGAATCCTGAGGGATTTCAGATGCTTTCAGAGACCACTTTGGGGGGAGCAAAATCTCTAAGAATTAGGAATTAAACTTCTGTACATGTCCTGATGGAATATGCAAAATGTCACTCTTCCCATTACATCAGTGTAAGCATGGAAATAATGAGATGAACCAGAAAACAGCTTTTTATATTACTTCCTGAGACATTTGCCAAAGCTTCACAGAGGTTTCAGGCTCTGGAGTTTTATGGGCTCCATTGGAGGGAGAGTTTTACAGACCACACCCATTTTTATCGTAAAATCAAAGAGTGAAAAGATTGAACAGCTATTGAGTTATTTCTACTACTTCATTTTGTTAAAGGGGGACTTTATATAATGTAGCAAACTGCAAAATAGTGAAATTGAGTGCTTTTCTACTCCCTCAGCTCTCCTCAACCATTTTGTTAACAAATTATGGCTGTCTCCTCCACACGCTCCTTGTACCCTGTCATCTCCTAACCTCAAGCATCCCAGTTCAACAAACATGCATTTGTTTTTCTAAGCATCTAAGTTATCCAGCTTATAGCAGTGGGACTTCTGTGAGTTCCAAGTGGACAGGGCTCACTGTTGAGAACACTGGGAGAAATCTGAACAGAGTCAAATTCAGCTTGTTTTTTATTTGAAACAAATGACATTTGCTCTGATTCTGTGAGGCTGAAAATGTTCTCAGTCAAAGTTAGGCTGATTTCTGTGTGCTTAGTTGGAAATTGTTTCTCTATAGGTCTGGTAAGTTTGATTGACCTTTTCTGCAAGCTTTGTCTTTCGTAACACCTAGAACATAAATACTCTGTTCTAGAAGAAGAGGGGAGTTCCTGTGGGTTAAAGCCAAAGGAAAAGTACACGCAAGCTGGAGCTTTCCACAGTTCTTGTTGTGTATTCTGCTGTCACGGAAAGGGATCACAGTGCGTGGCTGGGAAGGTGACTGGTCACCTGTATTGGTACCATGACTTCACAGCGGGATTCTGTAGGACAAGGTAGCTTTCTGGAGGACTTTGGTAGCGAGCATGTAAGACAATGAATATGAACAAAATTTACATTAAAGGTAAACTGATTCCTGTTGAACTCTAATAGGACTTATTTGAAAGTTTTCTGCAGTATAGAAACCCTTAAACTGGAAAGCTAGCACTGCAGGACTGATCTTCTTCTCCTCCCAGATATTAACCTTACTCTACTTTCTCCACCTCCAAAAATAAATAACTGCCACAGCTCAGTAAAGAGGCTGGTTTGGTTTAGCTCTTGGAATAAGTACATTTTCTTCCACAGCTCGGATGGCCTATCCATGAGCAGTCCCTCCCTTTCAATATTCTTTTTCTACTCATACTTCCTCCTTTATGTGTTCTTTTCAGGGAGGCTTGGCACAAGGGGGGCAGCTCAAATGCAGTCCTTGGTGCCCCTTTAAAGCACAAATGTCACATTCTTTTGTCTCTACTCAAACTGGAGGGGAGTAGCTGTGGCTCTCTCAGCCTGTGGAAGTTGCTTACCACAGACTAAGAGTTTATCACTCTCTTTCTCCCATGTCTTTGTCCAGACCTTTTGACCACATCATACAACTCAGTTCAAAGAGCAAATTAAGCTTTTGAATGAGTCGAATAGCTGTCACTGAGCTTCTGTACACATCAGATAACTGAGGAACAACATTAATTTATACTTCCAAGAACAACAGATATAATTGAGTGGTAGTCCAGGTTCATCAATATTCTTAATATCAAGAGGAAAACGGTAGAAATAATATGTTTCTCATTTCATTGTTTGATATACTAATTAACAAAAGAAGATATAACCGTGGGGGAGCTTTGGAAACATACTGGGAAAAATATCCAAGTGAAATTTTTTCAACTTATATTGTAGTTTAATTTATTTCTTGTCCCCTCCCACATACCATCATTTGGTCATACAACACTGTTGCTTCTGGTAGGTGATTATCATCTTTCTGCTACCTTTAAGGAGGGACTTCAGCATTTTAGGACTCTGTTCTTATCACAGCTTGTCACAACAGAGTTTCTAGAGCAGGCTGAGTGCTGTGGTCCACATGTACTGTGAAATACCTATTTCACTGCCTTATTCCCGAAGAAGAGGAGGGGCAAGGCACCGAGGAATCTTACAGTTGTCAAGATACAAGAACCTGATACCATATCAGCATTCAAGTTAGCAAATCCATGTTCTCAAAATAAGAAATGCAATTGACCTTAATCTTTCTACCGTGAGCTCTGCGCTTCCCTTCAGGAGAAACAGAGTATTCAGATTTGAAGTAATTAATTCAGTATCAGTCCTAAAGCAGGCATAGAGTTTTCCTGACTTAATTCCCTGTTGAATACAACAACTTAAAATGCAAACAGAAAATCTATAAACAAAAGCTGGAGAAAGAGTCGCTTAAGATGTGTATAAAATAGTGAAATGCCTTAATTATAGCTCAGCAATCTGAAATGTATAGAACCTTATTTACAGTAATTCTGCTGGCAGTGTTCGCATATTAACTACTCTAGTCACTTAATGGATAACAATGAATGATTATATACGGTACAAGTTAAGTAAAGCAATGTAATATGAAATAAGTATTTTGTCGAATGGCCACTCATATAATTTTGTTCTCTTAAATGGGAAATTACACTTACTGGAGTCAGGTGCTCTGACCTAGTTGCCAAAAATCAAGATATACCAAAAAATAAGCTCTTGGGAAACATATTTGTGGTAAACAAATAGACACTGGTGTGATTTTTCCTACAGGAGTATAATGTCTGGGCCACTTCACTGACTTCAAGCTTCTAATCTGGAAAAGCTCTACTGGGACAAAAGACTCCACGTGGAACCTTCATACAAACACGTCATCTTTATTACAGAATAGTCAGTGATAAAGGGAATGCAGTTTACAAAACAAATGCCCCTTCTTCTTAGGTTGCACATCTCTGTTGTTTGTTAGTCTTCTATATTACCACTGCCCATCCCACTGTATACTTCTTAAGGAGTATGCTGCCAAAAGTATGTCCTTACTTTTAAAAAATTATTTTATCTTTTTCTTCTAACAGAAGAAATTCTCTTGGCATAAAAATAAATAATGGCAGCAAGAATACATATATTCTGACACTGCACAACAAACTATAGGAATAAATTATTGCTAGATTATCTATTTTTTAAAATACGTACAATATTAATTACTTTCCTTGAAGGGTACACTGTTTATCTGCAACATTTAATCCAACAAGCTTTTTCCAGAAGACTTTATCAGGTTTCCTCTCCAATATGTGTTCCATATAGGCACTCTCTTTCAATTACTGTCATATGGTGTGAACATGGTATGTATGAATCTGTAGGCCACTTGGGCAGTTTTCCAGTTAAAAACTCTTCATTTGTAAAGAGCAAGCAATCTTAAACACACAGTTTACAATTATTTTTTATCACAGAAACTAACAGATCTTATTAGCCTCTGATAGGAAGTGTCTATTGATAAGTTCCTACAGTTACATCCTGTAGAAGGATTGTCTTCTTGTTAAGGCATGGGACAAAGGAGCCACGAGGTCTAGACTCTAATCAGAAGCTTCCTACAGTCTTCCTGTGTCACTAGGAATGGTCACTTGATGTCATGAGTGCTGATTCTCACTAATATTTGAATAGCATTTAGCCATTGACAGAATTAAAGACTGTTTTTCAAGGAAGACTGAATTTGCTAACATTTGTAGAGTGTTATTGTCTTTCACATAGAAACTACTATAAATACAAATATAGGTGTACTTTAGCTACAGTGATTGTCCTTTTCATTACATCAGTTTCTAACAAAACTCAGAGCTACGATAAATTGTACTTCCATTTTTTATTTTATCTACTGTTTTACAAGCAAAGCAAGGATTGTTTTGAATGTATTGCAATGATGATAGAAGTCTTTCTTACTTCAAATGTAGACTTAAAGCTCATTCAGTTTTTCAGTGACCTGGTGTGCTAGTTTAACTGAAAATGAGTTAATTTTCTACAGGCAGTTAGAAACATTTCTTTTTCATAGCTAGCATGATCAGTATTTGGACTTAGTTTGAGAACAAGACATAATACCCCAGAACAGAGTTAATGTTTTTAATTGCTCTGGTCTGAGAGCGGAGGACCTCTGAGTGCTCTGCCCACAGGTGTGAGGCATCGAGGAAGGGGGGCAGAAATGGGGCAGAGCTTGACTGACATCCAGGCTGAGCAATAAGAGTTTTCCATCCCATTGGCGTCATGCTTCATATTTAAGGAGAGTCGGGATATTCTGGTCTCTCTCTCACTTCTTTGCTTTCTTTGCTTCTTATGTGGGAGCCAGGGAATTCTGTTTGGGGTGTTTAGTTCGGCCTTTTACCATCCTGCCATTTTGCAGAGGCCTCTCGGCCTTCCTGCCTTTTTCCTCTTTTCTCTCTTTGGGATCAGCTGTTCAGGACCAGTTGCTGCTTCCTGGGACTGGCTGCTCTGTGTGGGCAGAGTTCGTGAAGAATTGCCTTGAGTACCTTTTACATTATATTTCTATTACATATATATTTTTCTTAGTAGTGTATTAGTATTTTGTTATTTTATTAAACTGTGTTTATCTCAATCCAAGTTTCTCCCTTCCCTTTTGATTCTCTCCCCTATTTGTGTGTGGGGAGGGGAGTGAGTGAGCAGCTATCATGGTTGTATTGCTGGTTTGGGTTAAACCATGACACCTGGACTCCAGCCTTGTTTGTGGATGCCAAAGTTGGTCATACCATGGAGGTTCCAAATGAGAAGAGAACTAGTGCATTGAGTGTGGCATGGGCAAAACAGTCCTGTTGACTACACTGAGATTATTCTCAGGAATAAGGGCTGCAGCCCTGGAGCTCTAGAGATCAGCTACTAGAATCATATTTTATGGAGCCTTGTGGTTACCAATTCTAAAAGTGATGTTTTTCCAATATGAGAGAGATGGTGGCTACAAGGCTGTGCTTGTAACTTGCATGCAAGAAGTATATAAATGAAGCCTTGTTCTGTTTGTGAATGCTTTACAGTTTTTCTAATGAGAACTTGTTTTTCTTAATGTTTCTTTCCAAGTCTCGGGTTTTTTAAGGCTAGAGAGACTATTAGATTGTCTAGTCTGACAAAACAAGATGTAAATTATTAGTAGGTATAATAAACTCTTTGTCTAAAATTCATTTTCCAGGAACAGATCTGATCTTGACTGAAACATCAAGAGTCAAAATCCGCCATTTCTCTAGGCAGCCCCTTCAAGTGTTACCAATGCTCTCTGATTAAAAGCAGCATATTACTTATCTATAAATTTTCCCAGTCTTAACTTTCAAATATTTATTATTGTTCCTTGATTCATGGTTTACTTACCTGTCTTCCTCCCTTAGGCCAAATGCAGAGTGAAGTTGGAATGGGAGTTGTCCAAGGCAGTTAGCTGGTTTCGGAGAGAACAGTGTAGCCTTTCAACATTTAGTGTATCTTTTCTAGTCTCTGTGTGGTCCACAGTTCTGGGGCAGATTCATCCAGCTTGCTATCTTTTATTTGGTAAATAAAGAAAACACCAGTTGAGGCAAGGTCCCCTGCCAGAAGGAGCGTCTATGGGACATATGCATAGCTCAGCACTGGGAGCCAGGGCAATTTCTTTTAGGAATAGGGTGTGATAAAGGCAGATGATAGGTAGAACAGTAATAATCATCCAACTCTGTTCAGAATTCTAAAGAGCAGAATAAAATAAAATAAACCAAAAGAAACACAAATAATTTAAGTGAATCTCAGGATCTCAAGCTATGTTGTTCTTATTAGAAATTAGCTTGAAGTGAAAGCGAGCAAAGTCAAGCACTGAAGCTGAGTAAAATTCAGCTTGCAGTGGGTTCTTTGGGCAAGATTTTGTAGGAGCTTATTGAATTTGTGTTCATATATTATCTTTATTTTCTGAAAGTCTCCCAGTTGGTGCAAACAAATGGCACTATAAAGCCTTTGCTGAAGTTTGGAATGTACAAATTAGAGTGTCGCTTTGAAATGTTTAGCTAACAATCTTTAAAGGAAAGTCAGCCACAGAAAAGATGAAAACCTGGCATTTTAAAGTTTCAGATATATAATGGAGAGCTAAATGAAGAACTTTTTTTCATAGAAGATCTAGAAAGCTTTGCTACCAATCACTGATGAGAGCAGCTTTCATTGTAATTCCTATAGCTATCTTTTTTTCCTATGTTGCCACTGTTTTTAAAAACCTTACAGTAGAATGTATGTCAAATGTTTAAGTGAATTCTTTTTTCTGGTTCCTTGTGACCTTTTGTTTTTAAATGAAAAAAAACACCTGAACAAATCCAAAATGAATTCTTTCTTCCATAATAAAATACTTTGCATGCCTTATACAAGCATAATATTAGAAGTAAAGGAAATTAAATTCATGTATTCTGAATGAGAGAATCTCAATTTATACCTTTTTTTTCCCCCCAGATTATGCAAAAATCAAAGCACAGGGCCATTCATGTGTAGATTTTTAATGATGGGTCTCAGAATGACAAAGAAATTGAAGTGTTGGATCAGTCAACACTTCAGACATTTAAGCACAGTGGTTTGTAAATTCATCACTGTGGTAACTCCATGGAAAAACTAGTTTGTATCAGAAACAAATTTATTGCAGTAACTGATTCAGTTTCCAGTACCACCTGTCTGTATCTCTCTGTATTTTCTTTTTAATAACAGCTCTTCATCTCTACTATTCACTAATAAAAATATTTTAATAAGAGATAATACTGTAATCCAAACGCCTATAGGTGCTTGAATCAACTATCTCTGCCTATGTAATTGCTAACGCTTTGTTCAACCCTTTTTAAAATTGCTATTAAATCTCATTCTCATTTTCTGTATTAATAGAACAAGAACTCATTTTTAGTGTACCCTCAAAGCAGTAATGAGCATTGTTAACAAGTAACAACAATGCCCAAGGGGGAAGATTTCAAAGCCGGTCTAACCTTAAGGCTTTGCTATTGATGTACTACAGAGTCATCAAGCCAAGAGCTGTTAGAGCTAGTCCATTTGGAGAGTTCAGCTGAATATTTCTGCTTAATATATTGGAAGAATTATAAATGGTTTAGGTGATGACCTAAGGAGATGAGGGAACTTTTTTTTAATAGCTTAAGAACAGAGGGGCAACTTAAAAAAAATAACTGTACCTCCTGCTCATTTTAAAGTATATGACATTTGTGCTTGTGTTCTGATGATTTTGCTTCCATACAGATTTTCATAAGAGGTTAATGAGAAGACATTAACAAGACATGCAATATTGCACATGGGTAGGGGAGCTGAAACATAGTTATTTAGTTATAAACAAACAATAGATGTTACTTTTTAATTGCTTTTACAGAAGCCAAATTCTGCCTTCTTGAAGAAGTATTATCTAGCTTACTAAATGCAGAACATTGTACTTTTTTATTTATTATGAATAGCAAAAATAAACTTGTCTAAAGCAGTGGTGCTTCACTGATTTCAACTGACTGCCTTCATCACAATGCATCTGTCAAGACCCCAAAGGTCCTGCAAGTCCTGTATGAGTTGTATTGTAGCAAAATGATCTCCTTGAGTGCTAGAATTTGGGATTGAGCCTTTAGGTTAGCTGAAGGCAGCAGAAGTGGTTTCAGGAGTCTCTGTTTGGGGTACAGATTAAGAGGTTCAAGAAGTGTGTATTACAGCAGTGATACAGATTGAAACTATTTTCAATGCACTTTTTGAGGTCTTGGTTTCGTTATTGTGAAAAGTATAAGGATGCATTTTAGATGATGGTTGAATGTTTCAACAGAGAGCCATTCATACACTGTTCTAAAATTTGAAACTCTATTGGGGAAGCAGGGGTAGAAATGTTCTTGTGTTGCAGTTCAGTTTGTCTATGAAATGAATGTGTAAATTGTTGTCATTTAGCTGTCCTGATTCACAGCACTTGGTCACACCATTGCCCTTTCCTTGGGTATAAGCTAAAGGTCATCATGTCCTAAAACAACTAAATATGAACAGACAAGTTCAATAATGTCAAAGCTCGAAAATGTTGACAATCTAAGAAACGTGCTGCATGTTGAATACTTCTCTCCATTTTTTGAAATAAGGGGGGGAATATAGGCACAGTATTGTTGGTTAAATAGGATTAAATAGGATTCAGTTCCATGAGCTACGTGTTTTTCGTTTTAGAGCTGGGCCTGATATTGCTTTTCAGTAGAATAGTTGGTTTGTGTTGCAGGAAAGAACTTTTTAAGAGGGTACTCTAACAAGGAACCTCTTATAGGATTTTATTTAATGTTTGTTTTTAATTCTCAACATGAATTAAATAAAGGTGAGATGTCGAATCTGATAGCAGGAGGACAGAAGTTTGTACAAAGCATGAATGAAGGCTTTATAGGTTTTCGTCCACCCCTCCTTCCAGATTATTCTACACTATACTGTGTCCTTCACTCTCTTTAGGTGTCCCCCAGCTGAGAAGACATGCATTTGAAATGCCGTATTATTCAGTTTATCACCTAAAAATATGGCTTTCTCCTGGGCTGTTGCCTAGGGAAATTCATTCCCCATGCTTATTTAGTCAATGTCTGTTTTACAAACACCGTAAAAAAAGAGTGGTTGATCACAATACTGTGAGAAGCAACTGCATATTCCAGCACGTTTCTCAGTGACTGCTGAACAGATGTAAGATGGTACAGATTCTTGGACGTCATGGTATGCACGTATTTCATATAGTTTAGTTTTCGTAATTCACTCTTGGAACCTCAACAGAAGGTGGAGAGCTATGTTTGAGGTAGAGATTTCCCGCTCTTTTCAGGGTAAGTATTCTGTTATAAAAAGTCTTCCCTGAGTGCTCAGAGAAATTTTTGGGGGGCTCAGTCCTCAACAGGACTTTGTGGACTGTTAGTGATCTCCAGTTGGTTCATGACTGTTCATGACATCCAAACTGACTATGTTATTTTAACCTTTACTTATGGACTAGACATACTATCTGATATCTAAGCTATAGATAAGCAGCAAGCTTGAACCTTTCTTGCTTAGTGGCCGTTTGACTTCCTTTTGTGTTTTTCATTTAGTTGCCTCAATTTGTTTCGTCATTTTTTTCAATAGGGAGCAAAAGAGAAGGAAAAAACTTTCCCTAGATCTCCTTTGTCATCATGGGAGTCCAGTTATGTTTGAGCTGTTCCCTAGCCATGTATCCTATTTCTTAAACAAGTGTTGCCTTTCTGATATATTATTTCATACATAAAGCTGACTTGCTTTTCCTTGAACTGCCTGCCACAGTTCTACTCTGGTTCACACAGACCCTTGTTCCTTTCTCCCTGCTGGATTTAGTCTTCTTTTGAAAGAATGAATGGATATGAACTTCAACTGATAAATACATGCATTTGAATCTGTGACTGATTTGTGGCTGGATTGTTTTTGATGACTTTTATCTGTAGTTGATTTGCATCTATTTGGCTCAGACTCGCTGGGGGTAACACATAGAATAAATGAATAAATAAATTGGAGGAGGAGGCAAAGAGACAATGCATGAATGAATGGATGATGGGGAAAGAGAGGGAGACTAAACAGAAAGGGATGGTGATTAAGAAGTACAGAAAAATAAGGAACAAGCAGTCATCAAAGTAGAGAAAAGAAATAAAAAGGATTCAAAACTGGAAAGAATAGAATGTCTGAAAAGAATAGAAGGAGTGAAAAAGAAATAACTAAGAACTTGGTGCCTGATTATACCCAAAAGAGCAGAAATGAGTTACTCTTAATTATGTGAAAAGGCTAAGACTGTGCACCAGTGAAGGGAAGAGTTTGTATGGGGAACCAGGGGACAATGTCCAGGTTTGTCCAAGACTCGGCAGAAAATCTTGCCCATCTGATCAAGTCAGCTGTTTGTTACAGGGCTTACGTACGCTGAACTCACATTAGCAGTGTCTCTCTACCTTTTGCACAGCTCCACATGGAATACTTCTGTAATGAATCCTCACTTTCTTCTTTCACGGTTGCTGGTTTGGGTTAGCATTTCTTTGTGCTCTCCAATCTGACCTTTGTTCTTTTATCAGCATATACAATTAACTAAAAAACTAAGCACCACTAACAAGACTTTCTTAGAGTAGTCGTATTGAAGCCGCCTTGTTTTTTCACATCCACTTCCATGTTCCTTCATGTTATCCCGTGCCACGTTGCATCTCAGAAGCTCTGTTAGCACCTGCAGGCAGAGAGACCCATCGTTCAGTGTTACACGTTACGCATGTACTGCACAGCACAAATAATACGTAGCATGAATCTTTGAAACTGATATGGTGACCGAGGAGGGAAAGCCTTTGTTGCCACATTACCAACTCTCTCAGGCATCTGACTTCTATTTGGCTTCACCTGGCTCTGTTCACAAAGCAGCAACAACTGCTGCTTCTCCTGCCCACTGTGTTTATTTTCTCCACTTTTTATCAGGGGAACTTCCAAGCACTGCCAGTTTGCCTGTTTCTCTCTGCTTTTGACCTCTGACCATTAAACTCTTACTGTAGTGCTTAACTTTAAACAGATAACTGTGATTATAAGTATTCACATGCTAATAATCAAGTATGCATTTAAAGTGCCTTGCTGGTTTAGTTTTGAAGAGAAAAGCATTCCCACTGTGTGTCTACTTTGCATCTGTCACAGAAAGAGTTCTTAGTCTTAACTGGAGCTTCTAGTTGCTAATGGACAGTACATGGACATCAATATGTATATTTTTATATTGAGAGTAGTGGCTCCCCAGAACCCAACTGAGAGTGGACTCTCACAGTGCAAAACAAAATTTTGTCATTCCCTGTTCCCAAAACCTCACAGCCTGTGCAAACAAGGCAAACAGCAAGAAGATAAAGAAACATGAAATGGTAGCACAGAGACAATCATATCAAACATCATGTGAATTTCACAGTGATTGATGCATATTATCAGTGGAGATCCTTATATGTCTAAATCATCTCAGGAAAGGAAAGATTACCCAGTGGCTTGGGCAAACCATGAAGACTGACTTTTGTTCCTCGTTTTGAATCCCTGGACACACAGGGAAGCTTGGACATTTCTCATAGTGACATCTGTCATTCATGCCCTGGGGAGTGAGTCACAAAAGTTGAGATGACAGTTCTTGTCTTGAAATATACCAGTGTGCTAAATAAAAAATATCCATCAGAAGGAAATCATATCAATCTGCAATGGGAGAAGCTTGGGGAAAATTATTTATTTATTGATGATGTTTCTCCTCTCTTTCTCTCTCCCCACTCCCCCCTTCCCATTTTTTGTTTGTTTTTACAGCAGTTGTATGCTGCCCAACTTGCTGCGATGCAAGTGTCTCCGGGAGGGAAGATACCTGGCATACCCCAGGGTAACCTTGGTGCTGCTGTATCCCCTACCAGCATCCACACAGACAAGAGCACAAACAGCCCTCCACCCAAAAGCAAGGTACTGTACCGGGCCCTGCAGCGTCATGTTTCTGACAACGTAGGTACTTGCATGTAGGGCTGTGGGGTTTTTTTTCCAGAAGAGTATCTGTGTGCCTCTCAGTTGCAGGCAGCAGGATGGTTTCCTGAAATAGGAGAATATTTGTAGTGCCATTTTTCCAGTGGGAGGACCCCAGCACAGTAACAGCAAACAACCATTCATACACGACCGCATCAGTAACAGACACCACCTCAGCTGAGATCCCATGGTTTTCCTTGCAGTGTCCTAGCTGTCACACTGCTGTTTCTTCCATATTCAGTAACAGGTAGCAGGCTGAGTTGACTGGCTCCTATTCCAACACACAACTGTCATTTCCTTTCAAGAATACTAAACCAGTGTCAGGTTAGAAGTGTGTCAACAAGTGATGGGGCATCTCATCCGCAGCCACATCTGGTCCTGGGGTTCAGTGGGAGTTTGTGAAGGAACAAGTCTCCAAAGCAATGTCTGTTGTGTTGTAGAACAGGGCTCGTATCTGTCCATCGGGCAATGGGCTCTGATGAGTAATACTGGTCATAGCTGGGCAATTAGGTCCATACTCATTTAAGAGATCAGATTACCTGCATGTAGTCACATCTGTATAATACCGCCAGTGTGTGACTAGTTGTACCTAGAACAACAACACAGAATATGTCCAGTGAAAGAAGATAAGCTCACTGTATGTCACAGCTGAGCAAAAATAATGGGTCAAAATTGAATGGCACATCTTAGGTGTTGCAAAACAACTAAGAAGAATTTAACTAAGGAACATAGGGAAAAAGCAGTCCCATTTAGGTGACAGCAAGAACTTGGTAAAAGTGTGTCCTTTCTTTTTGTCAGTGTCCTTTAGCCTGCTGCCATACCCTTTATTGTGTCAGAAAAGATTCCTCGAATTGACAGTAGCGTCTTGTTTTCACCCTAACAGTAAAGAAGCACAGATTAAAAATAACCAGACAAATAAGTAATACCATTTTTCAGCTCAGTGAGATACACGTTCAAAGAATAAAATCGATGATGTGGAAGTAGTAGCTCTGGGTCTATGTTTTCTTTCTTCTCTCCTCAGTTCAGACTTTCTGAGGTCCCGAAGTTTTTCCTTGCCTTGGCTTCTTTTATATACTGTAGAGTGAGGAATCACAAAGCCATGCAGTGCTTGATGATGGGGTTTGGGTTTGTTTTGGTTTTGTGTGTTGTTTTGTTTGTTGTTGGTTTTGGTGGGGTTTTTTTGGTTGGTTGTTTTGTTGCTGTTTTCCAAGACGTCATGTCTATGGTTAACAAGAGATTTTTTGTGCATTTTACAAAGGGTTTTTGTGTGTGGCTAGCAGCTTGCTAGATCCACTACACTTAAAATCCTGGTATTGTTTTTGGATCTGATGTGCACAAGCAGAATGTCTGATGAGATCTAAGGGGACACAATATTTATTTTGTGGCAATTGTGGAATTAGAAGGCCTGCCGTATCTACCAGTAACATCAAGCATAGATGTCTTACTGGCAGCTGTCAAGATCAACTCTATTCTCCCTTGTGTTTTATTGCTTTTTCATATTTGTAGGTGTTCGGTGCCTTTGGCTTGCAGTTCTGTAGGACACAAACAAAACTTATTTGCAAATTGAAAAAGCAAAAAAAACCAAGGGCCACAAGGAAAGGAAGGGGGCTCCAAAAGGCTGTAAAATTGTGCAGCGTGAGCCCTGTGATGCATGCTGTTTTCAATCTGCTGTGTGCCAGTTGGAGGCTCGGAGAGAGAGAGAGAGAAAGAGAAAGGATAATGCTGAGAAATGATAGAGTGGCTGTGACCTCCAAGCTCAGCCTGGAAATCCAAGACATTGATTTCACTTAGCATTCCTGCTGAGAAATCCGGCGGAGTTCAGTTGTAATAAAAGAACAAGATTCTGTTCTAATGGTAATGGCGTATGACAGACATATCACTTTGTCTGTCCTCAGCACCAGAGAGAGGAGAATTGGAGAAAGGGCACCTGACCTGCTTGTGGTGGTGTGCGAGTGCTATACTGAGCTTTGAACTCCAGCCTGAAAGCACAATTATTTATAATACTAAATGATAAAGAAACCTTTATAGAGCCTACAGTAATTAGAATAAAGCTTATACAGTAGTGCAGTGGCCTGGCTCAGAAAAAACACTGGTAAATATGTCACAGTGGCAGAAACTGAAGCTTGTGTGTTGAAACTAAACACCTTTGTTTGTGTCTGTGTGGACCTTCCTTTGCTGTTTCAAAGCTTGTTTGTGTTCAACAGCTCAAAAAGTTTACCGTGTTTGCTGATTTATTTACTTTTTTTAAATGTAACTTTTTTAGCTGTTGGCAGGGAGTATCTGAGTTTCACAGCCATTTTTAATGCGTTTTTTTCAAATCCTCCGCAGCAACTTGGTTCTTGAAGTTAGTCCGTGGTGGTCTTTCTCACTGTTACTGTACGTCAAACTTCCACAGATGAACAGTTAATGCCTTAGACAAGCTTTCAATAGATGCTGTTTGCTGAATCTCTATTTTCAGCCCACAGTTTACACTGGCACAGCTTTGGTAATACATTCAAGTGTTTGGAGACAAGGAGACAGCCTTACCTGAGAGTGTGTCAAGCTACTGGCAAACATCTAGGTCACTTCTGAAAAGCTGTGGTTTTTTCCCTGTTGTATAGTGTAAAAGTTAGTGTGCTGCTCTTTGCAAGGATTCTTCAAAGTCGGCCTCAGCAGCAGATGGAACAACTGTTGGCTCTAGCAATGCTGAGAAGCATCAGGGGGAGTTTGCCAAGGATCATCCTTTAAATCTAGTAAGACTTGAACACATCACTGAAACTCCTCTAAGACCTTGGCAACTCCTATTTTGGCAAACCTTTTATCAGTGGCCCTCACCAGTGTTTGAACATTGTGCTGAGCAGGCTACCCTGACATCTCCTGTTGTCTCGCTCGCCTTTCAGCAGCTGTGACCTGGAATAGTCAAATTCACTTCCTAGGTTTCTGTACTGTAACTTTTAAGAAGCCACGAAGTAGAGATGCCATTATGCTGTGCTGTACACATTCTGTCAAGTTTTGGTTAGGAAACTGAGCTGGTGTCGTACATTCTTCCAAGAAGAAATCTGTGCCAGAAGAATTGATTTAAGAAACAGAGCTAGTGGAGGCTGTCCAAAAGAAAATGCGTGTGTCTTGCGGAAATGGATTTTAACACAGCTTCTTCTTGAGCAGTTTTAAAAACAGCCGGTATGCTAATCATACCATTCAAATTTACCAAGGCCTCCTCCACAACCCATTTGAAAGGCAACTATCTTTGAAGTTTGCCAAATTGTGCTGGATTTCCAAAGTCTGTCTTAAGCACATTCTGCCTTTGATCGTGTAAATGCTTGCATGCTGCGCTGTTGGGTGTTCAAGGTGCTTACACACTCCCAAGTAAGTAGGAGAGAACAGGCACAGGTGCAGATAAGGACTAGGCACAATAACCTACCAGTCCATCTTGTGATTAACTTCAAGCCTCTTGCTTGTACAAGGCCATTCAGGAGATTAAAAAAAAAAAAACAAAACAACAACAAACCAAACAAAAAAAGCCACCCCACAATATTATAAAGAATAGATTTATCTGAACAGTGACCTTTACCGTGCTACCAGGATTCTCACGTGGTAGGTACAGTCTTCACTGACTTCAGATGAGGTGCATTATACTCCTGAATAAGGACAGCAACATCACCCTCACTTGTAAAGAGACAGAGCCCTGCTCATTCCTGCCTTTGTTCCTTGCTTTTTATGTTACACATATAAATATAGCATCTAGTGCCTGCACAGTGCAATATCTTAGCCCTTTCCATGTAACCTTTCAAGTACAGTAATTCTGGAGTGAATTTTCAATGTAGCTTGTAAATGTAGCTAAATGATTCCCCGTATTTAATGGAGCACAGTGCATTTTCTGTAGCATCTGCTGAAAAACAGGAGCAATTCAGTGTGAGATGTGACAGGAGAAGATTCCTGGGCACTTTTCTTTTAACCTTGTTATGACCTCAGCCCTAACCCTACTCACAGTTGTGTCTCCATCAATGGCAACAGCACATAGATTGTCCAGATCTTTTGTTGTTGTTGTTCTTTTCAAATACTTCTGGCAGTGATGTTACTATTTGCTCAGCAGTAGCACCTGGGAGTTGTGACAAGGAAAGGAAATGTGTTTCAGGCAAGCCAGAAACAGCGCTAAGCGTTTGGATATACACAGTCAGATCCTCCTCAGCTGCAATATCCAGACAAATATCAGTGTGAATCCTTAACTGAAGATGGTACTTTATTTTCACATTATGTGATCCTCTGATCGCCGGAGTAAACATTGGACTGAAGATTTTTCGTGTTGCCTATAGTCAGCAATAGAATTGCCTTTGAAAGACTTAGAGCTTGCCTCTCTACTGCAGCACAGATTGAACTTAAAATGGCCAGAGACTTCAGGGAAACTTCTTCGATTTTTGAGGAGTATCTGCTGATGATGCTACGGTTGCTGCCACATGCAGCACCTGTGTCTTGCATCCTGTTTATAGTATAAGAAGGATAGAAAGGGAATGTGTTTGCTCCATTCTCACCCAGGCAAGGTAAGCCTGGACACAAAACTACAACTGAGTCACTGTTGACTTTCTCACCAAGTACATCCAGTACCAGGGACAAAAATAAAGAATAAGAGTCTTTGGAAATGGGCATTTGAATTCAGACATGCCACAGGCTATATTATTAGGAAAAATATGTAAACTATTCACTATGGGGAGATGGTTGGAGATTTTCCTGTCCCAATCAAAACTGATGATGAGTCTATACTTACCAGTTTCAGTAGGAATGCTTTCTTGACTCAGGATAAAATATGATGAAAAAAGAGAAAAACATCTAAAGGGAAGAAGAAGGAAAAAAGCTCTAAAATGGCCTGGTAATAACAACACTCATCTGGATGGTATTTCTGATTCTACTTTGGGCAAATTGTTGGCTTGAACTTAATTTCAGGTGACTGCCTTGAGCAGCCCTGTTCACTTGGGTATATTTGTTTCCATTTCTCTCATTTCTCTCTTTTGTATGATAGTGCAAAATGTGAACATTTCTCCTGGGGAGATCTTGGGGAAAACATTAAGCTGCATCATCTTTCTTACTGCGTAAAGCTATGGCTATTGCAGAGGCCTAGCTGATAAGTAGACATACAGATTCCTTGTACCCTCAGAGCTGCTGGGTTTGAACATGTTAAAGTATTTAATTTCAGCTCTACTGATGATAGAGGCATTGCTGTTCAAATGCAGAAGGATATCGGTGTTTTCATAACACTTTTTATTTAGCGATATCAAATATTTTTGGAAACACGAGCTAATTGTTCTGCACAGCACTGTGAAGTATTTCAGCTAGAAAGAGGACAGCAGTGTGATAAAGATGACTGATTGTGGCTGTAAACAGGTGATCAAAGGGCATGACTGCTTGTACTAGATGGGGCCAAATTATTTTCCCTGAAAAGCAGAGAGGAGGAACTTGTCTGAAACTAACCCATTGCATATGTTAGGCCTTGTATACTAATGGCAATTACTGTCCTCTTTATTGGTTGAAGAGCTCAGCAGCTGCTGAATGCCTGCCCAAGCAGCAGGAAATTAAGGCATTCTTATTTTCATTAAAGAGAGTACTGAGAATATTTTAGAGTGAAGAAGATGTGAGGTGCACCATCCCTGCTAGAATGTCGAGGCTATGTTTACAAAAGCTTTATCTCCAAGATTTGCAAGGCTCTTTTATTTTTGAGAATTTCCAGGCTGGACACAATTCTTTATATGCCACTGATTAAAAAAAATCTCGTAAATCAATCTAGTAAGTTTTTCAGCACTAGAATAATAGTGCTAAAATATTATAAATCAGTAAATTCAAAACATTTTTCAGTGCTTGCATTTTCCAATCCCCTTGTCAGTGCATTGAGCAGGTTAGAAATAGCTCTAAGATAATTCAGGAAAAGTTTATAGTATGGATGCAGTGATGTATAGGAAGCTGTAAACCGAGACATCATCTGCCTTCACTGTGCTATGTTACTTGGTGCCGTGCTACTTCTTTAGTGTCTGTGTCTATTTTTAATGGAGACCTTGTAGCTAATTATCTCTTTACCTGGAAGCCTGTTTCCGTTGCTGCCCATGCTTTTAATCCCAAACCGCAAAATGTGGATTTGGGGACAGAATCTCTGAGACTGTCTTCCTCTTCCTTGTTCTCCTTCCTATTCATGATATCCAGGCATATAAACAACGACTTTTTAAACCATTTGCCAGAGCACAATGAAATTATGTGTATTGGTGAAGGTTCTCAAGATGCTTTTCCAAAATAAGAGAATGCTCCGAACAATACAATGTTAGCAGTATCTAAAAAGCAGCAGCAGTAGGGACTTGCACAGTGTTGTTCCTGCCTTCCACTCCTCCCTATTTTCCTAAAAATAAATTAAATACATGGAGGGACTCCTAGGATGCTTTTTTTCAGATTAACTCTCCACAGCTCTGTTTCCTGATGTCATGTCTCTCTGGCAGGAGCCTGTGTTGCAAGCAGAGTTGCCAGCCAGTCAGCCCTTGTCAGGCTCAGTTGGCAGTTTTTATAATGAAAACTCGAAAGAAAACACAGCAAAAAGCAAAGGGGGGAAAAAAAGCCCTCTGAAATCCGTGGTCACACAATGAAAGTGAGACACGTGAATTAGGCAAGACCACTACATTTCTGCAAGAGAGAGGTCTTCAGGAATCAGACAGGTAACAACAGAGATGTGGTAATGACCAATGTGCAATGTGTGCTTCTTACTAGTTCACTGCTGTTCCTTGCTGCTAGTTCTTTCCTTACCTGGTATGAATAAATAAAAAACTTACGATTTCCTAAGTGGGAAAGTTGGTGGGGTGGGCCGCAGGTAGTAGTTTTCATTCCTTTTGGTTAAATGATCCACATCATTGGCTTAATACTGAAGACCAAGATCCTAAACCAAACACTTGCTTTCAGGAGGCAGCTACAAAACCAGGGTTCAGTTAAAGAATCCCTCAGTGTTCAGGAATGCTGGAACCTAACATTTTGTTTCTGCTCTACATCTTACTCTGTGACTTACAAATACTTTAACATTGACTTCTGCAGAAGCTTTTTAACAGAACTGCCCATCTAGAGTCACTTAGAACAAAGAGCTTGAATGAGAAAGAGTAGCATTTTGCAAGAAGAAACTGAAAGAGTCCCAAACAAGTAAACAGTGTCACAAAGTCTTTTTTTTTTTAATGCCACTAAGATAGCTGTTGAGCTGTCGTTGCCAGCTGGCCATGCAGTCCTAAGAATAGCAGTAAAAGAGCTTTAGGAGGGCATGGAATCTGGAGCTGCATAATGAAACAGAAAAATTAGATTTTCCAGGTTGCAGTGGTTATTGTTCATCATCCTCGTGTTTGGGTGGGCTTGTTCTGTGGGTATAGTTGGAAAATATTTAGGAGAAGGTCTTTCTGCTGAGGGAGGGGAACCAAATGTGAGGAGAAATATGTGAAGTTCAGCTTGGGACATAGCATTCTTCACTGGGGGCTTCCGAGTATCACAGCACTGCAAAGACGAAGGACCAATGTTGGCTCAAAATTAAATACAGATAACAAACCAGCCAGTTATGCCAATATGAGATTAATTTCTAGTTTCCTTCTTAATATGAAATTCCTATAAATTAAAGGTCATCCTTTATTAGAGAGATTTATTTTTTAGACTCCAAGCTGTTAGACTCTCTAAATCAAGGAATATATTTGTTCCAGGAGAACAGGCTTGTGCAAAATACTACTACTACTGTAGCAATGTACCTATTTCATGTTTTAAGAGACAGCTCGAAATGGAGCAGAGGATTCTCTTTCTAGCAGATACTTCTAGAAGGGACCCAGGTATTTCGCTTCAGGAATTAAACCTTTCCTTTTGAAGCTTCATGTGAAGTGTTTGGGTATTTTGTGGCATGTATTAATAATCAAAACTAAACTGTAGAGACTGCCTTGGCATAGCTATCTACTCGACAGCAATGTAGCCACCTTTTACCGAATGTAGAACTTCTTTTCAGCACAGAAAGTAAATTTCTGAGGTAATTGAATAAAATTCTAATGTGGTCGGTCTAGCATGTTCCAGAAACTGCTTGCTTTATCTGCAGAAGGGTGGTTTGCTTCCACATTACATGCTAGCTTTGAAATCAGCTCCTTTTGACACATTCAGGCAGAACTCAATTCAAACTGAGCAACAAATAAATATATTTTTTTCAGTAAGTATCCCTGTATGCCCACAGCTGAATGATTATCATTTAACAAGGGAGCGCTACAATTTTTTTAATCTGAAACATTTTAATTTGTAATCCCTGGTAGCTGTGGATAGCTGAAGAAAAGCAACATTTCGCAGCAGAACGGAGAAGAAATCTGTTTTGTTTTCGAATTCAAAAAGACAGTTTCTTATAGGTTAGTATTAACTCTAGAGTTACATGAAGTGCTTGGCAAATATTTCACTGAAGTTTCTCAGAACTACACATTTGTTGTACAGAATGCAGTTGGAATTGTTTAGTGTAAAATGAACTGGTGCAAAAGAGAGTTTCCGAGAAATTATGTGGAAATCCTCAATTTAGAATACACACATTTTTTTAAACAGTGCGGCTACATCTTGTCATTTTATAATGGAGAGCTTCCTTAAGGTCCCAGCTCCTGGAGTCACGTGAATATGTGAGAATCTCATTTAAACGAAAAGCTTCAAGCTGTCATGGCTGAAACTTATCAATTGGTATAAATGTATCTCAAAGGCTTAGAAAGCAGCTAACAAAATGAATCTGAGTGTTACTATTTTAATCAAGTGGGATTAATTTTCAGCCTCAAATCATAGAAGGCTCCATGTTGGCAATTTTGCTAAGGCATAAATATTTCTCAGCAGAATTAGACTTTTTACTGTAATATCTGCCAGTGAAAGTATCCAGAGAGAACATTCAAGAACATCCAAAGAACATCAGAGGCAGGCAAGCTGACCCAACAAACCATTTTGGTTTTAGATGTAATTTGATAGGATTTAATATATGAAACCAGTTTAAAATTTTGGTCTTGATCCTGTGCCTTTATCCTCTAATGCTGCCAGACTACAAATACATTACTTGTATTACTGATGAGTATAGTTTCTGTTTGTTTCCTTTCAGTTGCTACATTTTTCCCTGCTGCTTTTAAAGGAAAGATAAGTTAATACCATGACTGGTAAAAAAAACAAAAGTCTTTGATAAAGGATTGCTCAGTATCTGACATGTGGAGCACATGGAGGGGAAGACTTTGATGGGAACACTGGAGAGAAGGCTTTTCAATTTCCAATCATGATGTTACAGAAAGAATATAACTTCAAGTGTTTCATAAGTTATTAGTGGTTCTGAAACTTTCTTTGAGTGGATGTGCCGGCACCTGCGAGTAGATTTAAAATGAGGGGCCATTCCTAGGAGCAATGTGTGGATGGAGATGTAACATGTGGGTTCGTGCAGGCTTTCGGCTGACATGCCAGGCAGTGACATGTCACGTCATGAATCAGCCACATCATGTTACGTGATTTCAAGCTAACAGAACACAACAGGAGTTACACAGGGACAAACACAACCCAACGTGACATATCCATGGGAAAAACTGGCACAACAAGCTTCTTAAAGTTGAGTTTCAGGGGTACATTTATTCGTCTCCAAAATGCTTCAGAGAAAACTATGAGACAGCGTACTGGGAAAGGGAGTAGTGTAGTGACAGACTTACTAAAGCAGCTTTAATTCAGTGTACATTTAGGAAGAAAACATACGTATGTAACAATTCTGGAGAGTATTTTTGTTGTGTTGAGTTCTTATGACTTTATTTCTTTCCAAAGGTAGCGCTCTCAGGGCTGCAGTCGTTCCAGGTCAGTGATTATTTTTATCTGTAGCCATGCTAAGAGCTGTATATACTTCAGGTTACAGCTGTAAGTTAATGTATTTTGAATTTAGCTGTTGGTTGCCTCGGTAAATCTTGAGTCATCCTAGTCTAAACTCTGTTGTTTTTTCTGCTTTGCTT
Organism: Streptopelia decaocto; assembly: GCF_964273445.1. NCBI lineage: Eukaryota > Metazoa > Chordata > Aves > Columbiformes > Columbidae > Streptopelia > Streptopelia decaocto. The sequence goes on along the minus strand of NC_138663.1, from coordinate 77,697,122 downwards.
GCGGATCAGAATGATCCCCTTCTGCATCTGTTTCCAATATTCTTAGTCTTCTCTGAAATTACCTTCTTTCTTTTTCTGGACACTTCTATCCTAGTTTCTGATGTCCCCTGAAAACAGAGTCCACAGTTAAAATTCTAGGATGAATTAATTCATCTCTGTTTGCTTATTATTCATAATAAATGTGCAGATAGCACAGGCTTTCAATGTTCTCTATAAAAGGCACAGACCAAATTGGAGGTCAAGGAAATTCAACACAGGCATTTGGCTGAGAAATGCATGTCAAGTAGTGTTTTGTGATATCAGAAGTTTAAATGGTGTCACGTGATTGTTTGCCCAATGCATTTAATGCCTGGATTTGCAGTTCTTAATTTCGCAGCCTTGGAAATATGAGTTTCTCTACACAAAATAAGTCCTCCCAGTGAACTGCAGCTCATAGGGGGAATGATGTGGTGGCGTAATGCCTGGGAGATTCACTGCTTCACCAAACAACTCAAGTTCATTGGGGCTAGCGGGTAAGGAAAACAACAGCCACATAGTTTTGGCTAGCCTAAGCAAGAAAACAACACTGATATTCAGAGGCCTGCAGAGTAGAACAAATTGAATAGATACTTTCTCTTCTGCCTTCATTCTAAAATGAGCAAGATGCTTCAATGGTGCCAGAAGCAGTAAACCCTGGTTTCATTTGTGAAGTCTCACAGTATTTGGACTCTGTCTGGAAATGCAGAACACCTCTTTCTGGGGGATCTCCTGGTGTCTTTTAAAGTGTGGGTAAGCACTGAAGTCTTTTCCTGGAGCAAGAGGCTTAGTGTGTCCCCCTACCCCATTGTCACTCTATACAAATGCTGTGGAACCTTTGAGGACTTCGTCAAACCAGATGGAGGTTGGCACGTGGGCTCAAAATGTTTATAAAGATTATTATTGCCAAACATGCATACATGCACACAGACTTCAGGTGCCCACTCCCAGACATGCACTCGCACACCCTAATTTTGAGGTTAAAAATAATCTCAAATTTGAACAAATTTCAGGGCTTTTGTAGGCATGACATCTTAAATTTCAAGTGGATGCAGTGTGTCTTGCTACTGCTTTTCCAGTGCTGCTGTTCTTCACCCCCAAATGATTACAGTTCAGTGCTGGGTGGAAGGGTTCTTGTGATAGTATCATCTGGGACTCACTTTGTAAATTGCTCTGTGCTCAGAGGAAAATAATGCTTTATAAATACATATTATTACTGGTGATGTGATAAAATTATCTTATGCTTACCAAGTATCCTAGTGTCTTGTCTTGATCCTAATTAGCTGGTGACATACATGTTGAGTCAGTGCTCTAGGATTTGTGCCCAGAATAAGTCACAAAAACATAGCAGCTTCAGTATGGGAGAAAAGGATGAAAGGGGCTTTTTTCATCTCCCTTTTTTTTCTTCAGGATAAGATGTAAAAACTGCCCAGAGCTGGCCCTGTTCAGAAATAGCAAATCAGCCTCTTGGAATTTTTTTTTAAGATGTCAACTTCCCTCTCGTGTACTTCTGTGAAGACAAAGAGTGTCTTAACATCTGTATTGAAGTCATCATTAAAATAAAAGGAGATCTGTAGACATCAGCTATAAATCATCAAGAAATAGCTTGTGGGTAACCTTTGACACAATTGAACCTACTTGGAATGAGCTGGGGCTGGATTCATTGCCTGTAGTGAAGCCATTAGGTGGACTAAAGGTCTCCTCTCTCTCTCCCTCTCTCTTTCCGTCTCTTACAGTCTTAGCTTCTGGGAAGTGAATGTGTTCTGGCTGAGTGATGGAAATGCATTTGGATGTGTTCTTAAATAGACATTTGTTTTATGTCTGAAAAGAATAGGCCAATCTTAACAGTGTGATGCTGGGGCTATTTGAAAGGTATTTTTTAAGGCAGTTGTCTTCTTTCAGCTTTACAAAAACTATTTTAACCAATTGTTTAGGCTTGAGGAACAGCATGGGATATCTATTGTGTATGGATGCATGCATGTTCTACAGAATTAACAGGAAAATGGTAGATTAAAATCTGCCTAATTTTACATAATAGATTTTTGGCATTCTTGTGATCTGACTTCAAATTCATGCTGAGTTTCTACAGTATAACAGAAATACTAGTTTGCAGTTGTTAATTTTAATTTCTAGAGATGCTGGTTTTTAAAAGGAGCTGAAAGTGTTCAACATCTCATGGGGACAAACTATGAGTCTTACTAATGAGTCCAGCAATTAGTGGTTCATTGTGCCTGCCAGCAATTTGGCCCCGATACCGGTCCTGGTGGTGATTTCATTTTTGCTGGTGTGAATCAGGAATAGGATCTGAAGCCTATTCACCAAGGGAGGCTGAATACTTCTTCAGCACTGTTCTGCTTGTAATCTGCCTTCAGTACTGACAGCAGCAAACAAAATACAAAACTACAATATATTTCCATTTTAACTATTATTATTATGGTTTATAAATATGTTAATTAGGATAATAATACAACATCGATAGTACTTATTAATCTTAAAGGGTTGTAAATGGTAGTGTCTCCATGCAGTTAGATAAACATATATATGATGTATGCCCAGTTTCCATAAAATAAACCCTTTAGAGAGATGAAAGGGTGTGTTTTCTACAATTTTGTAACTAGAGAATTGAGGCAAAAGAGATGGCCCTTTGCTTTCTGTAGCCTTTTGCACAAAACACTAAAATTTATATTTGCTAATATTTTATCATAACTTTGCAAAGATGTCAGTGACTGTGTGCAGTAGATTAGATAATGAGTCACTCATTCAAGTTCACAGAGAAAGTTTGTTGGAAAGTCAGGAGCTGAACCCAAGTCTCTTTGGCATGACCCAAGGAATCAGCAATGAAAGAGGCACGACTGTGGCACAGGAAAAGGAATGACCCTTCCCAACAGGTGTACTCTTACGTAGTTAACCCCACATATGTCATTATGGATGGAGTATAAATATTAAACAAATTCTTATGTGCGTGCAGTACTCAATGAGGGAGCATGTGTTTGCTTTGAACATTTCCTGCAGAACGTTAAACTCCCTCTAGTTTCTGGAACTGCTGATTAGATTTCGTCTTGCTGCTAAAAGGAGGTGAAATGAAAAAATGGAACAACCACCAGCAAGACAAAGTTGTAGAATCATTTTGAATATAGTGATGTGGGATGTTGTTAATAGAACGCAAGCATTAAAGAAGGATGAAGTTTGTGTTGATTGTTTCCCTTTGAAAAGCTATTAGTTGGAAAAAAAAAAAATTGTCAAGCAGGTCATATCTACAGTTAGAAAACATATTTTGACATCTTTCTTACAGTTGTATGTACCTATAAATAAAAACAGTGCATTTTATTTTTGCACTACTTTTTTATATTGCTGCATACGTTCCTGCCTCTCTTATTGAAAAATCTACCTAGACTACATAGAGATATCCAAAGTCAGAGAAAGCACAGGTGGTTTTTGAAAAAGAATTTCTTAGCCTGCTGCCAGTTGTCCAAGCTCTTTGAAATCTCTTTTCTTTCAAGCTCTTTTGACTTGTTTCTTCTAAAGTTTTCAACAGCTGGGTTTTTGTTTTGTCTTTTTTTTTTCTCCCTGAATCTTCGAATCCGTGCAGCATCTTTGCTTCTCCTGCCTGACCACAGCAGGAGGAGGGGTCTGTTGCTAATTTGTTTTGATACGGTACGCTTTGGTCTGTATTCTTTTTGAAATTAATTCCTTTTGCAGGTGTGAGGTTAGAGGTGGTGGTGTGCTCCCAGCGAAGGTGTCATCCACCACAGAGAGGAGGTGGGAGGCTTTGATCAGTGTGGCTTCTGTTTTCTTGTTGTTCATTTAAAATGTACCAGTTTGTAATGCTGTTTGGCTTTGCAGGTCCTTGTTTTATTTCCTTATAAGTCCTTCCCCGTCCTTTCAGGTTTTGTTGTTTTCATTGCTGCTCATTCTGCTTAACATTTACTGGGGATTATTTGTTGGAAGGTGGTAACTCCAAGTTCAGTTTAGGCAATGAACAAAATCCAGTCTGTTTCCATTTTTTGAACAGCCTTGTTATGGGTGGGATAATGCATTATTAAGGATGTGACACCACGTGTTTAGACTTCTGGGTTTCATTGTGACAGAATTAGGTAGCAAGTATTTAAAAAAATAATCTAACCAAGACCCAAGCTACGAGGCATCATGCTTTGGGATACGGGGCACTCCAGTTTCTACCCAGCACAAGTTCAGGATGCCACAGATAAGACTGTCTGGCAACTATCTATTTTTTCTTGCAACTTCTTTTGAAGCAGCTGGACATTTTGGGAGGTTCAGTACGGTATCAAAAAAAACTCGAAAACATTGTTCTGAGTGAGAGTGGCAGTCACTCTGCTCTTCCTTATGACTAAGTTGTTTATTCACTGTGCAAGATTAGGGCAGTCATTTAGCCACTTTGTGCCTTATTCTTCTATTTGTAAATTAAGGCAAAAACTGTAAGAGTAATTATGAGGTTTAATGAATTAATAGACCTGTGGTACACTGGGTTTCCCCCCACCTTGGACTTTACTCCTTGCCATGTAGTTTGGTGTGGACAGGTTTTCTAGGAAGAGTTCCTCTCCTATCTCCCACAGTTTTGTGATCCTTTCTGATACTTTTTACTTCTTGTATAATAAAGTGATTTGTATGGTTAAGAGCATGAAAAATCAGTTGTTGTTTTCCCATGAAGACTTGAAGTATCTGCGTCAATCCCTGCTGACTTGTGCCTAAGTCACTCTTCCTGCTTAGCAGCAGACTTGAGCCTTCTTAGAGAAGCGCTTCATTAAAAGCATTATACCAAATAAATAGGTACAGCAGTGATGTGAGAAATACAGCTGAACAATAATTATTAGAAGTAAAAAGCTAACAACAGGACCAAAGTTTGGCAGAAAGTATGGACCAGCAAAATCCCAAGTGGCCAGTCTCGCTGCATTGGCTCATGTAACTTTACTCAATATAGACCTTTTTCATTTCAGGCCAAACCTGGCAGGTTTTGCTCAGAACAAGCTTTGCTGAAGCTTGGGTTTATTTTCATTTTTTGTTTGTTTGTTTTGTTTTGTTTGTTTGTTTTGTTTTTTGTAAATGAGACTACTGCGCTATATTTTTGCTCACTCGGAGATACAGAATGAGAAGGAGGTTTTTCATTATGAGGTGCAAGCAAATGCTAAAAACTCTTTGTTCCTGTAGTTTTGCTTCATACTGAAAATCCACATACTGGGTCCTAAGCAGTGTGGTGAGCAACTCTCACTTCTGCTTCTCTCAGTCTAACAGAAGAGCAAATGCCCACATAGCAGAATAGCAGCAATCAGAGTTAAGTCAGTTACTTTCATATGGATGAAAATGGATGTTTGATGTTGGGATAAGCATCTATAAGTCATCAGGTTTCTCTAGAGGTTGATGTGGCTGAAAACTCATGATCAAGCAAAAATAGCATAAAAATCTCATACCAGCCTTTTTTCTTAAACATGTTGTGCTATTTGTCTGTGGAGATTATCACGGGACTTCACAAGGATGGTGGGCGTTTTGGCAGTCCAAAGCCAACCAGAAGCTGCAAGTATGGTTTGGGGGATGTTTCTCTGAGGATTTGAAAAGCTAAGTGAATGAATTTTAGGTAAACACATACCAGTGTGCTCATTTTGCGAAGCTGCATGCCCTGGTGTATTCTTTTGGCCAAACAGCCTTGCCCTGAGCCCCATAAGACTCCAAAGGGTCCTAGTGCAGCGCTTGTCTTTCCTGAAGAGTTTTAAAGAGTTGTTTTCAGGGTTTTGTGTGCAGAGGTCTGACCAGTTGCTACACAAAATTAAGGCCTTTGCCGCAGGTCATCGTTGGATGTAGATTTTGAGGAATTACGTAGCTCTCTCCACAGACGCCGCTTTTAGGCCACCCTTCAGCTCAAACAGCCCACACTCCTCCTCCATGTCTGAGCTATCTGGAGTGCTATAATGATTGGAGGCTTGTTTGGCATTTGATCCTCTTATTATTTCAGCATCTGCATTCTGTGGCTCGCAGAATGGAGCAATGCTAGAGAGTAAGTGCTGTGCATCAGATAAAAAGGTTGTGGGGAGAATGGGAAGGCATCCAGCTCCTCGGGCCTTCCATGTTTGTAGACAGGTCCTTTTGCATGCTCCTCTTCTATTCTTCCTATATCTGTTTGTGAATCCTGTGTGCAGCTTCAGGAAACAATGGTGCTAAATACAAAGGAAAAACACCCCAGCAGCTCTCTTTTTTTACTGTGACAACATGTGGACTAGACAAAATCAAAGCTTGGGGTTTCCAGGGCAGCAAATTAGTCTTTGTAAGTGCAGACTTCTTTCCTGGCAGCTAGGCTTCCTGTAAAGAAAAATGGAAGGGGAGGATGTTAGGGATCTTTCAAAGAGGACAAAGTCTCCAGAGAATATCCTCACTGAGAGCCTCTAGCATTGTAGAAAAGGACTGGGAAAAAACTCCTGTGTCTCTGGTTCTACAAAACAGATTAAATTGGTGTGTTCTGCAAGCACTTTTGCCCACCCATGAACAGGAATGGAGACTGTGCAGGATTACTCCTAGTGTATAAAGCAGCATTTGGGGGTAACTTGTTCCTCAAGTAGTCACCTCAAAGAAGCAGATGGGAGAACAAAAAGAATGTTTGTCACAAATGTAAGGCAGCCCAGTTTCCCTCTTTCAGTGCCATGAACAAGATTCTTTGGGCACTATCAGTAATGACTGGAAATACTGACTTCGGTTGGGTAACATGCGCTGAATCCAGAAAATGTCTACATTCTGAGAGCAAGACATTCAGGAAAGCGTACTCAGCAAAGCAACGCCATTAAACAAAAGTCTGCTCTAGGTATAGATAGAAATCCAGGCTGAGATGTTTCTGCAGCTGTCACAGAAGGGAAAGTCTGTGCATTTAGCGGGAGCAGAAAGAAATAACACAGTTCTTCCCAATATTTTCCCTCTTTGGTGCCTTTTCCTTTCTGATAAGAGACTAGTTGTATCTTCTGCTTTTGTGCTGGAGCTCATGAGCAAGAGTAGGATACAGTGACTTCTCTGAACCTGAAGAATAATTTTGTTGCGTTTATTATAATATCATAACTGATATGCCTGTTTATACGTCTCTATTTCTTTTTCTGTGTAGTTGGAGAAATTTTCACCTTTGCAGGAAGAGACACATTATTCTTAATCAAAACTTGAGAATGTGGCAGGAGGAGGTACAGCTGCAGATGAGCATTATCTAATTCACCCATCCTGTCATGTGAACATCCCTGCTTAATTTAATACAATTATTTCATCAGCGAGGATAATATCAGCAGCGTGATTCATTTATACAACATGTTTCACAACTGCCTTTACCTCTCGCCTTCTTATTATCACTACTGATAATTGCACCATGAGTGGCTTCAGAGGAAGGGGAGGGGATGTGAAGGAAGCTGCCAGTATCTTTATATGAGTGTGTGGACAACTGTAGGCTTGAGGGACAGTAATGCAAAGGGATTTTCTTTGCATATGTGCTGTTGCATTTTGGTTTCCGATATGTTTTGGTTAGACGTTTCTGGATGAGCAAGAGACTGAATGGATAAGCCACTGACTGGCTGCATTGTTCAGTGAGAAACAATAGCATCATTGTCTCCTGCCCCAGCCATGCCAGTAAGTGCTCCATATTTTGCATTTCCCTTGAAATTAAGATCTCCACAAAACAGAAACAGGGTGAGGGAATGAGGCTTTGTTTCTGGTGAGGTGGCAGAGGCATTCTTTTAGAAAGCCCCTCTCTGGGTTCTTATTTCTAACTCATTTGCTGTAATTTGTACTGTCAAGGTCATTTAAATAGGCAGCAAGATGTGGCAAATGTGTTCCCATAGGTCATGAAAAGCCTCTTTAGTAAAGCATGCTAGGCTGTGCTTATGCCAGGTCATTTAAGCACATTTGTATTGCCAGTCAGATGATACACAGAGTAGTTCATGATTTTGTAATAAACTGTGCAAGCTGGACCTTCAGTGTGTGCCACAGTGGGATACATACAGCCCTTGGATTTAAATGACAGTACAATAATTCAGTAACTGTATTTTAATAGTATACTAATCTTTCAAATATGTGAAAAGAAGTGAGATTATGAAGTCCAAATGAATTGTCTGGGTTCTTCCCCACCACCACATTATTTTTCTTTCTCTGAGACTGGTTGGTTCAACTGGGCCATCCATCTTTTATTTAGCTCGTGGTGCTGAAATAGTGCCACTCATATTTGGGGATTTCCAGTGTCTGATGCTTAAGTATGGAATCTCAAAGTTATACAAATCCAGCTTGAGTAAAGCTACAAAATACAGCTCTTGAGTATTCTGTTTACCTTTCAAATTCTGGTGTAGGTGAAGGGCTCTTACTTCTTCCCTCATATATCTAGAGGTTAGCTGGGAAAAGAATCTAAAGTGAATCAAGGATTTAAAGGTCCCCAAGTTCCAAAGTTTTGGTTAATGACAGTCTTCCTATCCTGGGAAGCAAATCACCAGCTTTCCCTAAAATCGTGACTATTCTGACATGGCTGTGATACAGGGGATGTGCATCTTTTTACCAATGCTTTGCTCTTGCTGTGGGTACTTCAGTTAACTAGCCCTCCATCATATGTTTTCGCTTATGCTTTATTCTCTACATTTGTGTGTGTGTGTGTGTTTTGTTTTGTTAGACAAATATGCTACTTTAAAGGAAACATTTCATAACCTTTCATCAGGATCATATTTTACTTTCATCACATCTGTGTTTATATTATTACAAGCCTTTTGGGTCTTAACATCCCCTGGTCTAAGCATTAATCGTTGTGGCTGATATATAAATAAATGTTTGACTTTGTTTAACTCTTTAAAAAATACTAGCTTGACAAGATCCCAGACCTTATGAATAGCATCTTAGAATAGCTGCATGTCAAAAAAAGGCAGGGACCAATCAATACTGAGCTTTCTCTGACAAAAGCTAAATGCAGGGAGTAGTTCTAGATTCTGTGATCCCACTGTAAAAAATTGAATCTCCTGTCTGTTGGAAGACACCATCTACCTGGCATGAATGTGCTACATCTATTTTTTTCCTTTTATTACTCGTTTGCTCTAGCTGTCATGCTGCACTTATACACAGCTTTGATATAACGGAGAGTGAAGCCCGCTCAGCTTCACCTAATTCTTCTTGTGGTTACACAGGTACAAATCAATAACAAAGACAGTACAGTTCTTGATTTAAACTGCAAGAGCAGAGAGTACAAACTCATCCAGGGAATTTTGAATGTATGTCTGCAGATAGGAAGAAGAATAAAATGGCTCACTCAGTATGGAAGAACCTAACAGTTGTTTTCACACTTAGACTCCCATGGAATAAATCAGTATAGTTGCACTGTAGTAAAGGAAATTATTTACATTATTATCCACTCATGATCCAGTGTAGGGTTTCTAAATTCTCTAACTGAATTTTTAGTGTATTTGACTTCCAGTGAGGATTTGAGAATGCTCTTTGAAATAACAGAAGTAAAAATGTTATGAAGAGCCAACAGTGAAGTAGTATCATTTTGTAAATACATATAATAGCTGAAAATTGTTTACTTATCCTTCTTTATGAGAACCATGCTTCTGTGACCTCCGATTAATTTACCATGAGCCTGAGCACACAATGAAAGTGAATGAAGGGGCAATTTGGAATGACATTTATCAGCTCTGGAACTGTCGACTTCTATTATTTCCACAAGGCCTTATACTTCTTGGCTCTAGAGAAGGCTGTGCTGACTTGAATGAAGAAGAACATTCTTACTACCCAGAATAGTAACAGCACAGACAGCTTCATTGCTGGATGTCTACCATGGGAAAAAACACCGCTCCCTTTTCTAACTTGCATTAAATGAGCCCAAACCCACTGTTCTAGAGTGGACTTGCACACGACCTTGCCTTCACATCAGGCTGAAAAAAGGGAACCAAAGAACTGAGGAAGGGGAGAAGGAGTGAGAGAAGGGAAGGAAATAATCTTGATAGGGAGATGGTAGCCGAGGGATTGAGTTAAAAGGATGGGACCGAAGAAAGCCTTTCAGCATGAGGATGCAGGTTGGAATCCCAGCTGACTTGGCAGTGAATGGGACCGATTCCCATCAGGGGTGGGTTGCTGGTCGTGTGAACTGCAGTGCTGCTCGCAGTCAGATCTGCAGCAGCCAGAGAGCACCTTACAGCTTTTCCTACCATATCTGAAACTAATCAGCTCCTTTTGTTGAGACAACAGAGGTCAAGAATTGAATATACATGGAAACTAACCCCTCTAGGATGGGCAGGTGTGCATTGCTTCTGATACTGTCTTCCAAATAGGTGGCTTTACTCTTCAGGGGTCCTGCTCTGGCACAGGGTTGCTGTGCTTGGTGGGTTCATTGGCTCATTTGTACTTACACTTTCCTGCAACTACCTCAGTACTGATTTTGCAACATTATGGTTGCACTGTTGCGGGATTTTGGTTTTTGTTTTAAATTGAAAGCAGTAGGAGAGCAGAGCAAGTCCCCTTCCATTTGATTAGTAGGTTAATCTATTTTATTCTAACATAGATGGATTTGTATTTCTGTAAAGTAATGAATACTTTCTTAAAATGTCAAATGCTGTTTGAACTGGGTGACATTTTTAACCTCGAGGCTTAAGTCTCTTAGAAGATCAGCAGAATTCTGCCTTGTGTGTGCCTAAGTCACTTCTGAGAATACAGAATGTAGGCTCCTAAGTAAATTTTATGAATTTTTTTTTCCACCTTTATTTTATGCACAAGTTGCATCTAGAATGGTTTAAATACCACTTTAAGGGTGACAGCTTTGTCCACAATGTCCCTGATACGTTTGTCTGCTAAGCTTTAATATATTTTTAACTACGACTACTACAGAAGTGTGGAAATAATCAAATAGAACTAAAGTGTTTCGCTCAGAGCTTGCTTCTTTAAGGTAATGAAAAAGTTGTATGAAGGTGCTTTGCAGAATTGTCCTGTGTTTGGAGATGTACATCTACATCATGCTTCCACAAGCTACAGGCAATGATAAAATTCCTTCTTTTCTGCAGCACACGACCCTCTGTGGAAAAGAATAAGTGTTATATTATAGTAGTTACAAATACCTTACTGGTAGCAGTAAAACACTCAAACATTATGACTCTAATGCCAGACAGCTTTGCATCGCTGTAAGTCAGGAATAATTCTGTAACAGAAGATGGTAAAATCTAGGGGCATATGCAGAATTATACAGGTTATTGTTTCAAATTTTGTGGAAAGAAAGGGACAGTTCTTCCAGCTCTCTTGATGTGGTAGAAATATTTATTTCCTATGATATTTTTGTGTTTGCAGTTCTAAGCATGGGAAGTTCAGAGGAAAGCACAAGTTTAAAACAAGCAAACAAACAAAAGTTTAAAATAACAATAAAATATAACTGTGAAACTCTTCATTTTTATCACAGAAGGATACATTTTGTTGATGTGAATATTTTCTTCAGAGACAATTCTTACATACAAAGTGTGAATGGAGGATGTTCTCTGATCATGTCATGCTAATTTTCCAGTTTATCAGTCATGTCGGTTCCAAACTGGAATGACAAGGTGGTTTCACATTTGATCTTAATATATGTCGTACAGCCTTTCCAGATTAGAAGTTCATCTGAGCTGAACACAACTGTCTTTGCTTGGATGATGTTGTGCCAGCAGTGGTTTTTCAATAACATTATTTTCTCTACTCCTTGTTGTAGGATGAAGTAGCCCAGCCTCTGAACCTTTCAGCCAAACCCAAGACATCTGATGGCAAGTCTCCCACATCACCCACCTCTCCTCATATGCCAACTCTGAGAATAAATAGCGGGGCCGGTTCACTAAAATCCTCTGTTCCAGCAACATTACCTAGTCCTTCGACCAGAGCTAACACAATAGGTAAGCTCAGTTTCATTTTCCCCTCCTCATAACGATTAATAGGTGTTACTGGAAAGTGGGCATTTATCAGCCAGTTGTCAGTCAGTGGTGTATGAGCATCATGGGTTGACGATAACACAACATTTGTTGATATCAGTGAAGAAACTCACGATTTCAGGAAGAGTACCTTAACTTTTACAGACTTGGAATACAAAAGCCTGTGTTATTTCAGATACTGCTTTATCAATAACAGGTAGTAAATGCTGTTTGTTTAATGGCCTACATTAAAGACAGCAACCTGTCTAATGGTGGGGCATTAAGGAAACATGATATTCTCCTATGTCATTGAAAAGTGATGAATAAACTTAAAAAAAATCCCTTTAAGGTAAAAGTCTACATATGCAAATACATCTTTGCAAAATTACAGGTTTAAACCTTAGTCTGCTAAAAAGCTGCATGGAGCATTATTTTACCTTGGTCTAATAAGCAACACAATCACCAGGTTCATTCAGATAAAAAAAGAATTAAATCTTGTAACTTGCAAAAAGTCTTGACTTGTTTTTAACATTTAAGATTATGCTTTTAACATTATTCCAGAAAACAGTGTTAATTTTTCCTTCTGTCAAAATTACCTCCTTGCCTAAATACTATCTAAGTAATAAGTCCTAGTGGTGATTTTACAAGTCTGATGTGTTAAAGGGACTGTTCTTTGTGTAAGTAAAATGTGTACACACCCCATTCTTCATCCTTCTAACTGAAACATTTTAATCCATGAAGTGGTTGACTATAACCTGAATGAAAATTAAAATTTCAGGATGTAAATGAAACTCTGTTTAGGGAATTAAGTGAGGTAGATTGTTGTACCTTTGCTACCATGTGTCTTGGTGCTACTAAAACATCTTCTGCTGGCTACTTTCAGAGATGGCACAAAGAAAAGAAACAATAGGTCAAACCTACCAGAAACTGTTGTTGTGATATCTCAGTGCTATGTCAATTAGTTGTGTCTCTATGGGTCTCTCCCAAGCACTCTGTAGTCCATATTCTATCTACACAGACACCAGAAAGACCCATAGTGATGTACAAGGATCAAAACTCACGGTATTACTCTCCCACTGTGCATGCACAATTATTGCTAATGTTTATTAGAATTACATATATGAGAGAATAAGCTCCTACATACTGTAGAAAAGAAAATAATTTTATTTGGTATGATATGCTACAATTGCATAAATATTGTGTAAATATCACCTTGTTAATTGTTAATTCATGTATTATTATTGCCCTATACTGTTTAACTTTGATAGGTAATAATGTATTTCATATTAATTTGCTTGGCTCTACTGCTCTCCAAGTACAAAACACCAAGTTTCAATTTTTTCACATTCAGTTTTTTGTCCTCAATAGACTGAGCATCACATTTAGATGTGGAGTTAAGCATCTGACCTGCATCTCAATGGCAGGACATCTCTTGTTCTCTCCTCTCCAATCTTCTTTCCCTACACACCTGATATTTTTCATAGGTTTGAGACCCCTGCAATTTACTTCTTTTAACAAAATGCAGATTTGGAAATGCTGTACCTGTAATGAGTGATAATGTAATTGGATAAAAGCTGTGAGGATGAATGGAGCTTTAAAGGTCACTCTTGTAAGAAGAATTAATGTGTTATACCATTAATAAACCATGGAAAACTGTGGAGCAAAAGATAACATACTTAAGTTATTGTTAATGACATAGAGTTCACTGCTGTACATCTCTCAGCTACAAATATAGAAAGTGACTTTTTGAGGTTGCTGAGCAGTATCACTGTGCATACTGTATATTTAAGATAAGCAGCCTTTAACTGTGGTGCAGGAGCTGGACAGACAGTCTGCTTCTAACAAAGGTCTGTCCTTTAGTGAAGGACTAGAAGAACGAAGTCTTGTGAACACTTAGAGAGTCTTTTCCTGCCAACTGCTATGTCACATCCAACCAAAATTGCAGCAAGTAAAACTCATTACCATGTTGAAACCATTTGGTTGTCTTATAAACGTGAGCATGCAGTTTCAAGTCACTGTCCAGTAGGAGCTATGCCACAAAAAATGTTGATAAAATTTTTAGTCAAGTGACTACAGTCCCTAAAAATAGGGAGATGAATATCCTGATAGATGAATCCCTCTACAAAAAATCACTGGGAAGCATGCAGTCATTTGCCAGGCAGTTCCTTCCACCACTTGGATGACTGGAGCTTTCAATGCAAGACACAAGTTGTCTGTCCTAGGTGTGCATGGCCCACCTTGCTGGGATGCAGCTGAGCTGCCTCTTTGCACTGCCACTAACTTCAAATTCAAACCACTGTCTGAAAGCTGTTCTTCGGGCTGCTTGGTTCCTGTGGCAGGGAGAAATGCTCATGCATTGTTCAGGTGTCTCTGAAGGGTGCAAACTTACAGCCTCCTATGATAAAGAGTGTAGCTGCATTCAGCCATGTAGTCCTTTTCTAAAGCTATCCTTAAAGTGTATGAATTATGCTACAGACTGAGCAGTCACAAATGTCGTGGCTTCATGTATGACTTTAAATCCAAGCCTTTCTTTATGGGAACAGGCATATGTCCGTGTACTAAAAACAGAAGCAACTTCTCTCCGCCCTTTGCCATTATCTTCAACATCTCTTGCTAGTTTGGCAATCCTTGTAACTAAGTGCATTTTATGTAATGCAGTTCCCCTCTCTGTCAATAATTCACCACCTACCCTAAACAACAATAATTTACATTCAACTCGCTTCTATATTAATCATTTCCCTGCACACCAGCATCTTGGCAGCTACTGAAAAACATAAGGAGTGCTTGCTTTTATTCACTGTCATGTGCCAAACTGTCTCAAAGATAGCAGTATTCAGGAAAAGCCAAATAGTCTGGTGAAGGGCACGAATTCCAGTTCCTAGGCACATTCAGCTGTATTACAGATTGAAAGTATAATACCTAGCCTAATCAAGAGCACAACCAGCAGTAATACTACTGTTTGTTTGTTTGTTTGCTCCCTTTTTAATTTATTCCGACTACATGCAAGCTTGATCAGGAACAGATGCAAAGTGGGAAAGAAACCAAACAAGTTGATAAAATGGAGGTAAAAAAAAAAAGTCAGCTGCTAGCACTGTGCTGGTGCAGGTTATATCCTTCCTTATGCCGGGAAAGCTGGAATTACTGCAGTTCCATTGGCTGGGAATTACTGAACTGGGTCATTTGATAAAAGCAATGTGGATCAAGTTATTTCATATAAAACTCTCAGGGTACCTGGGTATTTAGCCAAAAGCTAACTGTTAGTACAATTAAAAAGAGTCGAACCGCACAGAAACTTTTCCTTCTAGTGTTTGCACAGCAAGGAAGTCGGGAACAGCAGTCCTGTTCTGTCTGCAGTCTGAAAAAACAACAGTAAAAACCCAAACCAAACTAAAATCCTGACAGCAGCACAGCGCTGAACTAATCTGACATCAGCTTCTTCCCCTGAAATGTTTTAAGCAGCAAGACAATGTCCTACGTTTTTTGGCAATCAGCAGATCAGATAGAAGAGTCTAGCAATACAACAAGGATGTGTAATCTGACATGATTAGACAAGGCTCTTTAGGAACAGAACATTCATAATTGAGACAAAGAAAGAGTATTAATAACACTTTCCTAACACGGCAGTTAGCCATTTTATATTTCCTTTCTTTAATCTTAGTGTTTTTCAACAAATCATGGGATTTAATAGCGTGTTTTGGCAGATTAGAGGATTTATGGCCCAGATGTTTTTTGTTCTAAAAATGGATTAGGGTGTAAAGTTTGCTGGAATCCATGGAACATGTTGAGGCAAGCCGGTCATTTTGTGTGTGATTAGTGCCTGCCTTCTGTCTCGCAGTCCCTCCATCTGTCACAATTCACCAATGGATCTGGTTAGATTTAGCCTCATGTCACAAACAGAAGTCCCTTTTCTGGGCAATTTCATATTACAGATTCATTTTATGCCGTTTTTATGCCCTAGTTAAAAGACAGAAAGAAGTGTGTGCGTGTGCGCACGTGTGGGGATGCGGAGAGGGGGAGGGAGATTGATAGATATTGCCCTCTTCTTTAATGTTTGAAAAATAGACTGTGGCTTGGAGTCTCCCATCAGTATTCTATCCTACAAATCACATGCAGATCATAATAAGTATAATCTACGGCACGCTAAAGGAAAAAAATGACAAAGTGTCACATTTAAAATTAAATAGTATTAGCTGTGCCGGTGACGCTTGTAACATTTTAAAAGGAAATAATTCAGTGACTACTAAGGCTAAGCCCTAGGCTGTGAATTTGCAGCAAAACAGTGGACATTTGACCTACTATTAGCAACATGAATAGGACTGGGAATGTAGGTCCATGTAGCTGTGCTTTCTTATACATTTCTGAATGACAGGTGGTGGTGGGGAGCATTCAGTGGATGAGGTTTCTCTTCCCAGCCGTTATGCATTTCATATCTATAGCAAACCACCGCCACCTGTGGTTTATTTTAATGTATTCACAAGTTTTAAGAACGGGAAGAATGAAACGGTCTATTTTTAAGAGTTTGGGATTGCTAGCATGATCAAAGCTTCCCCTAACTCTTATCCAGTTACATCCGGCTGCATGCAAACCACAGGGCTCGCCTCTGCAGCATCAGGGAAATATTGAAACTAATGGGATCAAATATCAGGACGGTGATTTTGGCACTGAGGTTTCTCACACTTTCTATCCAGGTGGCTCGTTCGTAACAGTAACAGAATTACAAAGCACGGGCGGGTTTCGGGGCATTACCTTTTAACTCGCTCTCATTAATAATGATAAACTATTGGTGCATTTCATTAATGAAAGCTAAAGTGTTTTCTTGTAACTTTCTTTTTTTAAGATATCCTTTCTTCTATCACGTCGTCAGGTTATTTAAATGACCATGATGCTGTTACCAAGGCAATCCAGGAAGCCCGGCAGATGAAGGAGCAACTTCGGAGGGAACAACAGGTGCTGGATGGGAAGGTGGCTGTTGTGAATAGCCTGGGTCTCAATAACTGCAGGACAGAAAAGGTGAGTTTCCAAGACTCCCTTTCCAAAGGGTCAGAGATTGCATTTGGCTCTCCTTACAGATACATAGGTTCTGCCTCCCTTTTTTCCTTCCTTTTTTTCCTCTCCATTTTTAAAGAGAGTTGTTGCCCCTTTCAAAAAAAAAAAAAAAAAAAGGCAAAAAATGAAAACCACAACCAAAAGCTGACATGAGAGAGAGACCTGGAGACCCTTGAGGGAGAGTGGGGAGAAGGCAGAGATAGTTAAAGCCCTCACGAGAACTTTGGAGGCCACTAATTCTCTGTTCCAGCCTGTCAACATGTATTATGAGAAGGTGATCTTCGAAATCTCTGGGTCTAAGTGGAAATCTTGCTTTATGGAAATGCTTACATGTGTTTGTGAGATGAGCTGGATTTGAAAATATTCAAGCTTCTTTAGGAACATAAGCTTTGCTGATACTCAGGCTCAGCTTCTGGGTATTTAGCCTTGCGAGGTTGTCATATATTATATTTTGTGATCATTGCAATGTAGCACTGTCATGTCACGTTAGATGACTTAACAAAATTGAAAAAATGGAGAATTGACAACACAAACTGCACCAAATATTTGCAGTGGAACTTCAAAGCAGCAGAACGTAGAGGCCTTTACCACCTTCTGCTTTTGAACTGGCCTCTGAAGTTGTGCTGTAACAGAATATCGACAAAGTGAATATTCTTTAGTAAAATTTGTCTGTACTGTAACTGTTGCGTATGTCAAAGAGATTGTGATTTGCTGCTTTTCTCTGGAAATACCCCATGTCTTTCCATGCACTGCCCTGGCTCATGGAGGATAAATAGACCTGCCAGTGCTTGCTGCCACATATATAGCGAGCTGTCCTTACAATGCTGCCGCCTGAGATATACATCCAAACTCTTGTGTGTGTGTCTCAGTATCATATGCTTAGCAAGACATTTTCATCTGTTTCTCTCTTCCCTTGCAATATTTGCTGTGATGATACAGACAGCCTTCATCTACAGCACCACAGCAATGACTGTGATTGCATGTGGTGCAAGCTGAATTTCATTGAAACCACTTCTGGTGGCTTTTCACTCTTAGGGCCTGTGTGAATCACTGAGATAGGCAGATAAGTAGAATGAATAAAAATGATCAGCTATTTAGCAGAAATTCGAAAGTCAGTCATCCTAGGAAGCTTGTGAGTCAAACAATATTGTCCAGAATGAGCAGATTGCTAATTTGGATAGCTTTCCATTTTCCCTGTTTTTAGATAGTTTGATCAATAAGCTGTGAGAAGCCAGCAGTCTGAGTAATGAATGTTAAATGTACATGTGAGTCTCTCACTACTGTACTTTTTTTCATCAGCCTATCCTGGGTGTAAGTGATGTAGAAATGACTCCAATTTCATGCACTTTCTTGAGAGGAAGGGGAAAGAAAAAAGAGGTCAGTGTAATAGGTATCTGGCAGTACATACAATCTCTCTTAGAAGAATAAGAGCGCTGGTATGGGGAGAGAGAAAGAAAGAGAGGGATGGAGCATGTTTACGGCATTTCACATGGAAGAGTACCAGAAGGGAAAAGGGAAAAGCAGAGTGTCAGATATAAGAAGGAGTGATCACAAGCACAAAGGAATTTATATTCAAATATTTAAGCATTCTTGAAAGGATGCTTGGAGCAGAAATTTCTTTTCTCTGCTCCCCATGTAGAAATGACTTTAACACTCAGCCAGATGCTAATGCAAAGTGACTCAAGCTATTCCTCGCAAGCATAGCTAAATTGCCGTTATTTGTTAAGCGCATTGAATTCAGCTGTGGATACAGCAGTTGGTTGCATTCAGAAAGCATCTGTACCCTTTTTTTTTTTCCTTTTTCTTTTTTTTTTAAATCCTCCAAAGCAGAGACAACTCTACCTATCTCCCCCCCTCTCCTCCCTTGTGCTGGCTGGGAATTGTCAAGTGACAACCGACCAAATCCTTTTGGACAGGAAGCCTTCATCCTGAGTTCTATATACTTGCAAAGCAGGCCTTGTGGTTGGATCAGGAAGCCCATTAAAAGCACTTTGATGGTATGGAAATTCATCTTCATGAAGCACCCAGGCCCCTAAGCAGCATGCTGTTTAGCTGTGGTTACAGATCAGTCATTCACATCGGAGGGCAGTAATTGTGCTGACGGCTTGTTCGGCAGTGGAAGTACATAAAATAATCCCAGGCCCTCCACCATGGCATTGCGAGTTAATCTTCTTTAATACAGATCAGCTGTTGTTCTAACACATGACTTTCTGCTGGCTCTAGTGACTCTGCACAGCCTTTTGATTAAGTAACAGGAGTGGAACCATCTGCATTCACTTTATTCTGTTACTTTCCTATTGTTGGGATTCTCCTTACCCCTTCTGTTTTCACTTCTCACCCTCAGTTGAAGTTTATTTTCCTCTCTATTTCATGCCTCCTGGTGGACTTGTGGAGGGCAGAGAGGAGTTCTTTTACAAGGTAGCAGGAAGAAAAAACGGTTAGCTCAGTCGAAAAATTTTCTAAGGCAGCTATAGAGTTTAGGGGTTTTGATACAATAAATGCCAAAACTTTATTGGGATACTTTTATTTTATTTTATTTTATTTTATTTTATTTTATTTTATTTTATTTTATTTTATTTTATTTTATTTTATTTTATTTATTTTTAAAGTGGAGACAGGGAAGTACAGAACCAAGTTTGAGCTCTGCTAGACCATAATGGCATTTGAGTTGCTTGGGTAACCACTTGAGCCACTAAGTGCTAGTTAAGCAGTTGCACTTTTTGACCTGGGAGAGTGTCCTGAACTGTCTCTTGCATTTGACCCAACAGAGGAACAGAGGCTGTGAAGTTTAGGTACTTGTCCTCCTTTCCAATATACGCTCTATGCTATCCATTGACTAGCCAGCTGTGATATTGTTGCAAAGGGAGTAATTTACGGTTCTGCTTGCTGCAGAGCAATGTTTAGATTTCTTAAAGAGAAGTGCAACTTAAGAGTTCGGTGGTGGGTTCACTCTCTTATTTACTACATGGGGGAAATATGCCAAGCCGAAAGCTGCTTAGCGTCTCTCCAGGTGCCTGTACCCATTCACGAAGCAAACTTTCACGTGTCTTCCCTCCATGATAACTGTTTGCCCCAGAGTCTGTGTCTTAGAGGTGCAAAGGCAAACTTTCAGGGGAGACCTGTGCCCGTCACAATGAAAACTGTCACGATTCCTCTTTCCCTGATAACCATTTGCTCTGGATTCTGTATTTTAGAACACCAGAGGCAAAATTTCAGATGAGGCCTGATAACCATATGCAGATCAGACTTTCAGGAGACACAATGCTCAGGAAATAAAAAAATTAATGGAGTAGAATAGCAGAAGGGCTGGGTACCTGCACAGAGGTCCACCCATAGAAAGTGCTCATAGAAGCATAGAAAACTACAAACTTTTATATCTTTACAGACCATTCAAACCAAGATCCAGTCCAATAGCAAAATTTCACCACCAGGTCCTTTGCTCCCCATTGGACCCTTTTTCTCTGAGTTCACGTGGGCCTTTGTTTTGTTTAGTTGTAGACATTGGTTTTGGTCCATATCCTTGAAGGTGCCGTTTTGTCAGCAAGTGCAAAATAGGCCCTGCTTTGCAGGTGTCTGTGATGTCTCTGCGTTAGCCTTGGATTGTTTTTTTCCCAGTCAGTTCCATTTTTCCCATCAAAATGCAAGCTAGACTTTATCTTGCAGACGTTTAGTGTAGTCTGCAGTTGCTTTTGGTAAATACAAGCTTAAAATTTTAGCAAATCTAGTCTACCAAGTAACATGAATCCAGGAGGACATTAAAAATCATACAACCTTATATCTCTAAATAATCTATTGCATTTGGTGTGCATATTCTTAAGCTAAGTGATTCATATTGAACTTGAATTGGGTTCATCCACTGACCTCTGAGTAGTAAAGCCATTGCCATACAGCTCACATATTTAGCAGGGAGAGCTCAAAGCGGGTTCGGCTCATCCAGGCTGTCGTATTTATAGAATGAAGTGGTTGACTCGTAGTCAAACTGCATACAGTAGGAAAAGTCTATACGAGACTTCCTGCACCCACAAGCCACCGGTGTTCAGTGTGCCATTCTACATCCCTGTGGCTCTCCTGGTAGGGGTTCTTGGCCTGGCTGTGGCTCAGGCCTTTCCCTCCTCTGGAGCCTGGACCAAACTGATGCTGGTTTGGCTGGGCGGGGGTCAAGTGTATCCGCCACAGAAATCCATACAAACCCCAGCTTCTCTAAAGCTTGTGACTGTTTGATCTAGAACTTTAAAGTTTTCTCTGTTGTTAAGAACAGGAGTTGAGAGGAAGGCGAGTGTTGCCATTTTGAATTGTATTTTATTCCATTTTTCCCTGTTTTCAGGGGAAAGAAGAAGAAATAGTTGGGAAGGTGTGCAGTGAGAAATAGAGTGCTGCAGTGTTACCACTGGGGGTTTCCCTTCAGAAGCTCAAGGTCCCTCTGGGGGAATTAGAGGCAGCCCCCAAACTTTTGGGATGTTACTTTTGTTCCCTGGTTGCTTCCTGACAGGGAGATTCTGAGGTGGGGGATGGAATTAAAAGAAAGGTAGC
Source organism: Streptopelia decaocto (assembly GCF_964273445.1). Taxonomy (NCBI): domain Eukaryota; kingdom Metazoa; phylum Chordata; class Aves; order Columbiformes; family Columbidae; genus Streptopelia; species Streptopelia decaocto. The sequence goes on along the minus strand of NC_138663.1, from coordinate 77,675,658 downwards.
CTAATGTGTGGCTAGCTATATGTGTGGCATAGTCCTACTTAGAAATGTACATTGTGTCTATGTACAGAAGAAAGGTGACTATCCTTTCTGTAAAGCAGGGGTGTCAAACTGATTTTCACCGGGGGCCACATCAGCCTCGCGGTTACCTGCAAAGGGCCAAAGGTAATTTTAGGACTGTAAAAATTTAACTACTCCTACATTTATACTGTCCTGGAATTACATTTGGTCCTTTGAAGGCAACCACGAGGCTGATGTGGACCCCTATGAAAATTAGTTTGACACCCCTGCTGTAGAGTGATCTCAGTCTTTGTAGGTAACAAACACCCATCTAAGGCTATCCCAAATTTTCCTCGCTTCCTTGCTGCAGTGGCTGATGTAGTTATGGAGACCTATGCCTCTCTGAGACCTGTGGAGTTTTTTGTTGCATGAACTGCCACTGCAGTCTCCTGGTGATAGCAGGTTCCACACAGTTTGGAACACGCGTGTGGGACTCTTGGTAGGGATTTATCTGCCAGGGGCAGACGGGCAGGCTCAGGGCTGGAAATCACCTTTGTGAGTCTCTGTTAAAGCTCTTGGGGCTTTTCTCCACACACGTACATGACCCGTTGCGTGGCTTCTGTTCCCAGATGGGTTGATCCCTGTGGGCAGCCAGCCCTGGCAGCTGTAAGGCAGGAATTTTGTGGAACTGGAGAGATGCTGTATAAAGGAGTCATAAATGAGAAAAGATATTTAAAAATGGCTAGGATGATTTGGGTGAGCCACTTTATGGGCATCCAACTTGGACCATCTTGAGGGATTTGATTTTCAGAGGATTACGGTAAAAACTATGAACATCACGATGAACATGGATTTTTACTAAAACCAATTTTAATTGCAAATGCAATAAAACATATTTTTACATTACTTTTCTTGGAAACATTTCCATGTATAAATTAGAAGTGTGTGTATATGTTTTTCTGGTTTCTTGGAAACACAGGAGCAGTTTTATTTGTAATTGTCATCCACAGTTAATTATAGCTTGATATGTACTATACATAAACAATGTTACCTTGTATACATGTAGCCGAGAGTGCGGATTGTCATCTAGCACAAACACCACAACGGGCCACTTCAGCAAGTGAACTCTGGTCTGTTTGTTAGGCCCCAAAACTCCCTAGATCTCCGTACAAAGGAGATGTATGCAACACCAAGAGCCAGCACGTGTGTGCGGGCGTACGAGCCTGCAGTGCGCTCCTTCAGCGATACACGCACCCAGCTACCCACTCGTTTTCAGACTGTAGTCAGACTCAGAAACATTTGTGTGTGTAGCCTGGTACCTGTGAAAAAATGAAGGGGGTGGAGGGGGAAGGAAGTGGCACACAAGCAGGTATTTGAGCATGTGTCTGTGTGCACGGGTACAAACACAGGTACTGGTTTCGGAATGCTGGCGGCCGCTGGGGAGGATGCGGGTGGCTGGGAGAGGTGTGTGGGTGCGCGCAGCCACACGAGCGTTCTGGACACGAGCGGACGTGGTCACACTCACAGCACGTCCTGAGTGCATCCGAATACAAATACCTCCTGTGCTGAAGTGTTTCTTAACCTGTGATACGAGTTCTCCCTGTTATTGCTTAGAGTGTATCCTTTTAAAAGGCTCTGACATGTACTGTCTGCTGGGCTGTCACTAAAGAGCTATTTGTAACAATATTTATTCCAGCATTGTAAGCAGGACCCTATTTATTACTCATGCTTATGGAACACCAGGTTCAGGATGTCTTTCCTCCCATTTCCACCCACCCCTCCTTCCACCATCCTTCCCACTCCCACCCCCACCCCCACCTCTCCCTCTTCCCCTTAAGAGAGTGCCAAACATGAAATGACAGTGACCAATGTTGACTTAATGTGGATGTTTAATAATGAAAAAAGTGTGTCAGTTCCAGCGTTAGTTACAAATGGCAGTAAGTATATCGGGTGGCAGCCCTGTAATAATTTTACATCCATCATTCCTTCCTGATGCCTCGCTGGCTGCCTGATGGATGGGGATGGCGGAGTTAACTCTTGCGAAACTGCTGTGATCTGCTGAGCTGAAATGAATTCTGCCCCTACTCTCCCCTCGGGGAGGAGGGGGATATTAAGAATCTCAAACCCGCAGATCCTGCTGTCTTTGAGAAATAAAACAGTGGAACTCACTTTACTAAAGGCATAGGGAGGAGCTGGGATTTAAATTTGTCTTGCAGTAGAGAATTTTACTTCAACAACATTTTTTTTCCTTCCCCTAGTGGTTAAATTTTAACCAGAAAGTCAAGAAAAAACTGGAAGAGTGAAGGGCAGGGAGAAGAGAAGGATTGGTAAAATAGACTCTGACCCCATGCTTGCTGCAGACACTGATTGTCCGTGGGTCAGACTAGAGCAGTAAGTTGTAATGATTGAAACTGGGAAGAACAGGACCTGGCAGAAGCCAGGCTTCCCCGACAGGAAAAACCCACTGGAAATACGTCCATTGGTGCAGTACTAACATCATAAACCAAATCACTTTATGTGAGTTGAAACCTGCCCATTTTCATAATCTCTGTAGTATTTTACTGGAAAAATACTTTAGCTTTCCCAGTGACTAGCAGAGGCTGTATTACCCGCAGACATTACATACACACACACTTATCCCTGCAAGTTCAGCAGACCACTAAAATATATGTCCTGTAATTTGTAGCCTAGTCTATTCCTCACTGACCTGTAAAACACCAGGAAAGGTGATCAGTGTAATATTTTTGTTCTCTTTTTGCAGTGTGAGCAGAGATCCTTCTGTTTGGAATAATTATTATACAATGTGGGGACCAGGGAGTATCTTGCAGACAATGGACAATTACAGTCCCACAACACGAAAGTTAACATAATATGCTAACAACTGGGCGTCCACTGCTGATTACCCTTTTCCCCTACCCTCTTCATAATTTTGTCTTACTGAGGTTCTTTGTCAGCAGAAATTCTTGTATGCAGGTTTCAGTCCTCTTTGTTAATGCTATCAGCACAGAGCAGACCGTTTTCTAAAAGTATGACACGAAGGCGAGCAGGTATTATGTTGTCACCCATCCATCACCCTGTATGTCAGTCCAGTCAGCAGGCTCAACAGGATCATTCATGTTCAAGCAGTCCTTTACTCAACAGGGCTACTGTATCCATTGTCATTTCTCCTCAAACTTTCCTCAAATGTAATTAAAAACACATGTCAAGTTTGCAGACTGCTAAGATCAAAATTGTTTTTGCCCAACACTGGTAACTAAGCATTAAATATTTTGATTTGCTTCAGCTGAAAGTTTATTCCTTTTTCCTTTTCCTCCACACCCCATCCATTTATTTTTTTGCCATTTGCTTTGTGGAACTTGTGTATATTTATATTTACAGCCTCTGCGTTTAATGTCCACATGCCTTATTTACTTCCCCTCCTCCCTTTCAGTAAAACCTGCCTTTGGTTTTGCTGCTTTTGTCACAGTGCCACTACTGTCAGTTAGCAAGTGCCTGCGCAGGGGAGGAAGAGATTCTGCAATGGGGATTTTTTTTATTCCCCTAAGGATTTTAGTTCTTTATTTTTAAAATGCCCTTCTTTTTTTTTTTCCTTGTTGACTGTAATCTATTAAATACCCAGATAGGTTTTTCAAAGAAAAATTGTGTACATGTGCATGTGTCTTTAGTGCATCGTTAGGGCAGAGATGCATGGGCAGGGTTAGCTATTTATAATAGAAAATGAAAAATACAGAAGGAGGGACAAATTCTGCCCATGGATATGTGCAGGAAATTCCTATTGAAGTCAAGGAGAAGAGCAGGCAAAGAAGCAAGGAAAGAAGCCCAGATCCTTGCAGTTGTTGAAGCTGGAATGGGAACTTAAGTCTTCGTTCACTCCAAAAGGCAGAGATTGGAACCATTCACAGACTAGTGTAGATCAGGGAGGACTGCAGCTGTTTATACCTTAGTGGAAATTTTATTAAGCCCAATAAAGATGGATGCACTTCCTACTGAAAAAACCCCATACAATTGATTTGGAGTTCTTGTTAGGTCTTTTGAACTTTCTGAGTCTTTAAGTTCTAAGCTGTGCCCTACAGCCACAAGAGCTTATTACTTCCTGAGATGTTATTATTATTTTTATGTAATCACGTGCCTCCAATAGCTGGGGCTTTCAGCACAGTGATGGGCATCAGTGTCAGTGTAATACATCTCTTCAGTGTAGTAGAGGCTGAGCCTCATTCTTCTGTGAAGTGTGTCCACTTATTCTCCTGGGGGATCAGCCTGTGCTGTTCTGCCTGTCTTGGTGTGCAGGTGTTTGCTTAGCTGGGTGACAAACAGCCACTAGTGTGTTTGGGGCTGCTGAACTACTAAATGTTTTGGGGCTGATGCTGGGGAGTAGACAAGCTAAGCTTTACTTCATGCCTGGGAAAATGTGGTGAATTCTTTCTCAGGAGATAGCCTAGATAGCACATCAGCTTCTTCATGTTAGGGCTGGAAGCAAAGGTACAGCAGCTTTCATCATTTTAATACCTTCTCAGCAAAAATGGAAAAGAATGGGCGATATATCTGTAATGTTGCTGTGCAGTTGAGTCACCCATTGTTTAATAAACAATTGTCAGGAAAGCAGAGACTGTGTTCTTGCTTTGTCTTTACATGCATCTAGACTCTATTTCCCAGGATATCCTGCGTGGATTGTGATTTTCATCGTCGTTCACTTTTGGTGTGCCACCTCTCTCCCCCAATTAACCCTTCCTTTGCTCACTGATCAGCTGTAGCAGCTCTTTCTGAGTCACTGTGAAATCCTTCATTACAATTTACGTGGCAGATTTCATCCAGACACCTCAAAACTCTTCACAACAGTGGGAAAATGTCATGACCTCCATCCTACTTGGTTGGGGAAACGAAGGTGCAGCAGCTAAACAATTCATGCAAAGTCACAGAGCATGTCAGCCCAGCAACCAGTCTAGATGAGAAACTGGGTCATGTAACTCTTAACCTATTTGCAATCAGCGGATTACAGCTGGATCTGCGTGAGGTCGATGCCTGTGCCCACGCTGTAGAAACTTTTCTAGGAAGGAAGCAGTGTCTCATCATTCTGCTTTGCTTTTTGCTTTTGCTTTCCTTTTTATTTCTTCTTTAAATGGCTTGGGCCAGCCCTACCTGCATTTTTATTTACAAATCCTAGCTTGCACTATCTCTCAGAGCTCCTAACCAAGGAGGACCTCAGTGTCCTCATTTCTTCTGGAATTGCTACTTCCCATGAGTTTGTTTCCAAGTCAAATAATATATTTTACTGAGGAAGTCATTCTATCTGAAATAAATAATTAAAACAAATTTCTAAGGATCCAATCCCTGCCAAGTTATTGAGGATTTTCCTTTTTTTTTTATTTTAGTGGACTCTGTCTTGCCTTCAGTGCTTTGAAAGGAGAGCCCTTAGAAACCACAGACCTATGTCCAGAGCATAAGGCAAAGCACGTGACACTACAATTTTCAGCAAATTCCCCCAGCGACTGGGTATCTGTTCCTGAAAGGAGAGTAGTTACATGTCTGGGCCTACTTGATCCATCTGATTTTTTCCATATGACGCCTCGTAGGATTCCTCTCTACTGGGTCCATATAACACTTCATATAGATTACAACTCAGATGCAGTGATTTTTGGGTGGTGTTGAACCGATCTGGACTTGAATATATACTGTAAACCAAAAGATATGGTTCCTTTACCAAGTGATGTAGCCCCAATTAAGACTGAAGGAAATAATCCTGAAAGAAGTACCATAAAATCTGGAGGATCCACAAATTAAGAATGTTATTTTGTTTTCTTGCTTCTAATACTGCTTTTAGGTTCTGTGGGTGGATTGTTCTGTGAAAAAGGGAGATCTCAGATAAGCAAGACTGAAAGAGCTGAGGGGGTGGTGGATGCATTGTTTCTTCGTACTCAACTTTGATGCAATAACAACAACAACAAGAATCTCCCAAATGACAAATTACCGTGACATTATAAATAATCTTTCATCTTCTTTGGTGGTCCACAGAGTTTATATAATTGGAAGGCTAAAACCCTTCTTTGTTGTTCCTTCCCTTTTCATTAGTAATGTAGAAGACTATAAAATTGTGCAGCCAGAAGGGATTTAACAATTACTGAGTCAACATTTGAAAGTCTCACTCTTTTATTATTTTATGCATGTGCTTTTTATGAGTTTTACAGCCCTGCAAGCGTTACTTAACCAAGGTCCATTGTAACGGCAGATCTGTAGCTGCTCTTATTTTGATTTTATTTTGCTTTCTCTTGTAACATGTGCTATCAGCGAGAGTCACAATTCCACACTCACTAAGAAATTATAAGCTTGAGATTATAAGGTTTAGATAAGATTCAGGAACGCTAGTTTACTAAGGAACCTTTAGCAAATCACATAATATTTGACTCAGTTTCCCATTTGGTAAACAGAGTTAATAATACTGCCTTTCTTTGTGAAATTTTGTGGCTAAATTCGCTGACGACTGCAAAACACTTGGGCAATGTGATCTGTTACACAGAAAACCCAAAATCTAAATAGAAGATCCCTCCAAAAAGAGCTGGAAATTCTCCTACAGCAGTTGTAGGTGTAACAGGATCTGGACAGTAACACGGTTTGGACTGGGACATAGAGGGTGTGCACAGAACCTATTTTGAAGTTCCATGGCATTAATATGCAGGAGTAGAGCCTCGTCTGCAAATAATTCATCATGCGCAAACCTCTGGGCGCACCTCTCACTGCTGCCAGTGGTTCCTCTAAGTTCTTTTAGCTCTCTGTAATGCCTACCTACCTCATATTTTCCACATTTTGAAAGACTGTGGATGCAGAATTTATAACACAAGCTATTCTGATGTTTATTATTGCAAGAGGCAAAGGAATTGCACAGAAAGATTACTTTTACAAAGCCTTCACTCATGTCAGATGTAGGATAAGACTCTTCACCTTTTTGGAGAGTTAAGAAAAATATCATAATGTTGAACAGATAACAACTCGTACCAGCAGTGTGTCTGATAATTAAAGATGTTTTTCTGTCATAAACAGAAGTGAACTTTCATGGCAGGATCATAGTCTAGCAGCTAACCTGACTAGATTTGGTGCATATTGACCAACATATGTGTTGTAATGGTTGATATTTACTGGGACTTGCTGAGAGATGACTTCCTCAGCATCACAAACCACACTAGATGCTGTCACAGGCCCTGCTTAACAATCTAAGATAAAAACTAGCTTATCAAAACTCAGGCTATGTGAAAATACCACCTTTAGAGTTTAGATGTGGGATTTTTTCCCAGAAAGCAGGATGGTAAATAGCTGGACAAACTGCACTTGGAGAGAGAGAGACAATATGGGACACTAAAAAGGACAATAACAGGCAACCATCTGTTTCTTTTCACATATTGACACTGAAGGGAACAAAGGCAGCAGGCACTCTGTCCATCACTATCTTTGTAATTCTTAGGTACAAGAATTGATGAGCGAGTTTCTCCTTGCAGTCCATCTGTAACTGTGTTTGGCTCTCTCCAGCTACTCTACACTTATTTTTTTTGCCTGGCCTTTCAGTTCCCTTGGAATAAGAAAAGCAGGAATGTGAAGAGATATACCTGAACACTCCTCTGGTGTTCTGCACTGGTTGTATCTCTGCAGGCATCAGACTGAGAGGAAAAATATTCACATCAGGGGAAATGGGAGTAGGGTTAGGGGAGTAGAAAAGTGACGACTGGACTGCCTCAGTAAAACCGCTAACCTTGAATTATGCAATCGGAAAAACAGCTCTTGCCAAAATACAATTCTAACGGAGTTCAGAGTGCTGTCAGTGTTTGCCAGATACCCCAGCCAAAAGGATGTCTCGAAGAGGGGGAGGAGGGATCGGTTGACATATGCCCAGCATTCACAGGATTCTGGAAGAACTGCGGAGTCCTCCAGGAGCGGGGGTGTGCGCCTGGTCTCAGGTGCACCCTGAGCTTTGGCACCACGATCCAGCACAAGGCAGGAGCAGCGAGGTCAGAGGCCAGTAGGCAAATATGTCAGAATGTCTTTATTTCTCAAACCTTCCAAGGTTTGGCTTCACGTTTGTATAGTAGTGGGAGGAGTTCTGGCAAACATTATCAGGCTGTTCTACATATGTTTTGACTCTTCTTGTTTTATGTTTCTTCTATGAAAGAAACTGCAACCAAGTTCTTGTCATTTTTAGATCAATGTTTTGTTAAACTATGACAGCTATCCATGACGGAGAGCCAAGGAACTTTTGCAGCTGACCACAAAACTGAGTCTGACTTGCGGTGCTTAGTCATTTTTTATGTGTTTTTTTTCTACATGACACATTCCATGTGTGTATGTGTTTTTCATTGTTCTTTTAAATATAATTAGAACATTGGTAGGAGCTGTGGTGAAAATCAGTCTTCTCCAGCAGATTACTTTCTTTGATTAATAAAGCTTTAGAAACATCTCATCACGTTGTGGCTATTGATGAAACCTCTCTGGTTATACTTTGAACAATTGTGCTATTGTGGGATTGATTGCGCTCTACAATATCATCTTCTCCGGTTTGCCCATTACAATTTTAAATGATCCAGACAACAGAGCTCTCACTGCCACAACAGAGAGTCTCTCCTACAATCCAATAGAAATTACTATTAGGATAGTTTTTCCCAACCTCTGCCGAAGTTCTTCATAGAGGAAAAAGATTTGGGGGCCTGATCCAAAATTCAGAAATTTAGAAGAAAAAGAGCCACTTCATCATCAGCAAGAGATCCCTGTGTTTCTTCTCCTACAAGAGCAGAAGCGTTCCATACCATTTGTTTTCACGGCTTCGTGCAGTGTGATTTTTAGCCAGGTGTTACAACCAACTCTTTGTACCGCTTCCCTGGGTCTGGACCAAGCCTTGCCTGTTCTCCCCAGCCGTGTTGGTTCTCGGCTGCAGTTGATGCCACTCTGCATTGCTCATGGGTTGAATAGCATTTTACGCCTTTGGAGTGTGAAGCAAGTCTGAAATGAAGGCATTATCACTCTGGTATCTGTCAGTATGTACGATTTCATCAGCTGAACTTTACATTTTTTTCTGTGCCCAGCAAGACAATTAGATGTAGATCCTGATACAATGATAAAATAAGTTTAAGGCTCAGTCCTGCATAGTGTGCAGTGATTTACCAGTGCCCCTGAACTCTAGTACTGTATCAGAACTGCTTTGTTAAAAGTGTGTTGCTGAACCCAACATGCACATACTCCACTTATTATCACTGGATGGTACCACAGCTTGCTGCTGTTTACACAGCTAATCCAACACAGCGGAGTGGTGGTGGTTTTAAGAATGTGTAATTTGCTATTGAATTAAGTTAATGATGATAAATAGATCTTCTTTTTCTATAAACTTGAAACCACTGTGGATCTCTTGTCTGAAGTTCATAAGTAGGTTCTGTGAGAGGAGGCTGGGCTAGTAATGTCGGCAGGTTGACAGTTTATTTGGGGAAGAAAATAGTTTTTGCTTTGTTTCTTCGAAGCTTCCATAAATACTTTCTTCATCAACTGAAAGACTCTGTAGGAAAGGTAAGAGATCCAACAAAAAAGCAGTAAGTCATCAACTGAATGCTTTCAAGCAAAACAATACAGGAATGCTGCTTAGCCCCTTTCAAATATTTTGTAATTATAAAAGCATTTCTCTACATCAAGTTTGGGGAAAATTTGTTGCCGTGTGTTTAACGGGAAGAGCGTAGGACAGGAAATCAGAATGTTCCTTATGTATAGTCAGGCTTTTGCATCCTGCCAGGGTGTCACTGATCTCTTTCTGCTCTTCTAATGCTGTTGCAAGAGGCTTAGGAAAGAGCAGGCCTTAGGCTTACTCTTGCCTGAGTACTTTTTAAACTCAAACATTTCTAAACATTGACACAGAGAAGTACAACCGGCTGTTTTGACATCTGCTGCTTCAAGAGCAATAGCGTGCAGAAGTTCTTTTTAACTGCCACCTTATCATTGCTGACTCAGTTATTAATTGATACATTGCCATTGTGTATGTTTAAGTAGCGGGGAGTAAATCATCACCATGTTAGAATGGGGTCTGCCTGCTCACCCATGTTTCAGCTCTCTGGAGAGCCACCTTCAAGCACTGGGCCACTCTGGCATCCCTCCACAGCCCCTCTTCGTCATCTCGCTTCGTCTCCTGTGACTGTACCTCAAAACACAAAACTTTGCCCAAGATGGATAGCGGCAGAGCATCTGTAGTCTTGTTGAGCTGAGCTCTGATAAACGAGCCGTACCCAGTGTGTACCTCGCAGGCAGCGTGCCCAAGTGTTCACTGACCTTAAGACTCAATCAGATCATGTCGGCAGAGCGCGGTTCTCAATGTAACTGCCTCTGACTTCAGCAGCTGCGTTTACTGCATAAAGAAAAAGCTGTTAAGCCTGTGCCCTTTGCACTCTCAGCTCTGTTTCTCTAAGAGGTTTATACATGATTCAAGAAAAATCTGCAACAGAATAACTCTCCTCACCCATAATATACCCAACAAGAGGAGGTGTTATTTTATATTTTTAGGTTGGTGGCAGCATTTTTAAATGATTTCTGACATAAAATTTTTTGAACTCTATCATTATGAAGTTGAAAGTAAATACTTTTTTTTTTTTGAGGAAAAAACATTGACTTGCATTGTATGTCTGAGATCCATTTGGAAGAGATACAAAGACAACTTATTTCTGACCTTCTGTCTGCTGACAGGCTGCTTTGGAAATGAGAGCTGAGTTAAAACCGATAGATCAAAGAGTTTGGTAAAGCTAAATGCCTGAATAGTTCAGGTGCTTATTCAAAGCTTCTCCAAGCTTTCTGGATCTCCTGTGCCTGGAGCTGTTGCAGAAACCCTTTTGCTTGTGATAGGCTGGCTCTGCTGCACGAGCTTTTCTTGCAAAAACCAAGCGGATAACTCATCTTGCACAATTTCGGTGGTGATGTGTCTGGTTATAGACTGAGGACCAGGAGTGCAAAAGGGATCCACAATAAAAGGGAGGGTGAGGAGATGGCAAGTTAACCTCATGTTCCCTAAACTATGCGAGCGTACGAAGTTGAGCAGATTAGCTTCCTTTCTCACTCTCTCAAGAAAATCTTTGTGAAATGAATTACCTGAATTTGAACTGTACTTTGAATTGCAGATGCAGGGACATCACATTGCAAGAAGCATTTCTGTGTTTGTATTGTTCTCTTTTCTGTTTTCTTCTATAATGCAATTCAGTGACATTATTAGGCTACATGGAATAGTTGTAAAGTCTCCAGCTGCCATGTGAAATCTGAAAGTTTTTTAGTTTGTTGATCTTTTACAGTCATCAGGAGTAGAATAGAGGAACAAAACAGCACTCTCTCTTTCAGGAAGAAGCTCAAAAGAATTTTTTCAACTGGAGCCACTTTATTATCATGCCATATCATGTCATTTTCTTAGCTTTGCAAAAGGCACAGTGCCTAACATTTTGAAATGTCAGTATTGCTTTCCTGAAAGATTTATTTTTAAACATATGATTGTCAGGAAGATAGAATGTTTATGAGTAAAATTCACTGAGAAAACAGAAACAGTTGGAAAATGGAACACCTTTGTATTTGTAAAGTCAAACAATTCAGGGGCAAGCAAGGTGTTTTGAAGAGAACATTGGAATTAATGGCCCTGGCACATTGTTCTGGCAATGTCTTTAGACACCGCTGCAAGCCTGACAGATTAATTGGCAGCACGCACTAGCCTGTTGCAATCCAGGGTTCACAGATAGTTCTGACTAGATGAATGACGGACAGGGTGTTAGTGGGGCTGGGCAAAACAGTCCAGACGGGAACACAAACTACTGCCCAAGTATCGTGCTTAATTCAGGCTGACTCTTCCCCAAGGCCTGAATAAGGTTGAACTACAGGGTTGTTTTTTGGTTTGTTGCGTTTTGGTTTTTTTTCTCCCAATGGGCTGCTTCCTAAAATACTGCCTTAAAAAAAAAAAAATGGCAAAGCCACTCATGTCCTTGCACTTTGATTGCAAGCTGGAAATAGAGCAAAACAATAAATACATTGCAAAAGAGCATGTATCATCTAAACTTCCAGTCCAGCTTTGCAGTCCCAGGGACATAGAGACTTGAAGTATTCTTCAGATGTGCAGCCAATTTTGTCATGCCTAACTAAACCAATCTTTTCAACACTATGAAGTTTGCTCATCACTAGCTAGCAAGCGTGTTCTAAAAACCACTTGGTAGAGTCTGCAACCATATCCCTTCCAGAAAAAATATTGTTACGTACTCTTAAATACTTGGCTCAGTAAACTGTTGTGAATGAATTGTTTTCCAGCTTCCCTATCAACCTTCTAAATTACCTATGAACTTTAGAGTTACAATGCATAATTATTTGCCTGATCCAAATCTCATCATCTTGCCCATACAGGACAAAACAACACTGGAGACCCTGACTCAGCAACTGGCAGTAAAACAGAGCGAAGACGGGAAGTTTAGCCACGCAATAATGGATTTCAACATGAGTGGAGATTCTGACGGTCAGTACGGCTTACCCTTAATTCCAGGTTTGTGCGTACATGTCAGTGGCATCTGGAGGAGAATCCCAGTGCTTTGGAGGCCTGTGAGGAATGAGAGCAGTTAGCAATAAGTGGCTACGAAAGAAGGTGGGAAAAAATGAGTCATCCTGTGATGTTTTAAGTCTGGAGGTGATTTTTAGCCTTCTGTCCAGTGCACTTCTCAAAGCTGGACCAAGAATGTATTTCTGATGGTAAAAGGGAATAAAGGGGACAAATAGATGTGGGATAAATGAAATCACACAGTGAGTCCATAGACCTGACCATGCATAGACAATGCATGCTCTGCATCTGTAGGAACTTTCTTGGTTTGATGAAGCAAGCGTACCGTTCATTTCTTTCTCTGCTGTTGCTTATGTTGTTATGGAGGGGTCAGCACAAGACCAGGCAGATATGTAAATGTTCACTTGCTAGTCAGAGACTAGCTTAAGAGGAAATGCCTGATGTTGCCATATATCACTCCCTACCCATCACAAAAAGGTAGGAGATAGGTAACACAATGTGACCAGCATTCTGTAAGCAAGAAAGGAAGTAAAAAGAAAATCTAGCATTGATAAGTGTTGATTTTCTGTTGTTAAGTAGTAAAAGATGTTTTAGAAAAGCTATTCAATGCTTTTTGTTGAAAAAAACAATTGAAACTCTTCATTAAGTCTATACTATGTGATACTAAATCAGTAGGATAACTAAAAACTAGCAATATACAATATGTGGTATTTCGTACTGCTTCAGCTAAAAAGAAGAAACACAATTAACGTATTGTGAACACTGACTCATTGAATGTTCAGCACCTGACATAGGTTACTGATGGCAGAGGAAGCTGCATAACGAAACACAAGCTGGGAATGTTTTTCTTTTTAGGAAGCGCAGGAGTTTCAGAGTCTCGAATTTATCGGGAATCCAGAGGACGTGGTAGCAATGAGCCCCATATCAAGCGCCCAATGAATGCATTCATGGTGTGGGCTAAAGATGAACGGAGGAAGATCCTTCAAGCCTTTCCTGACATGCACAACTCGAATATCAGCAAGATACTAGGTAAGAATGATACAGAGCACTATCCTTTCAGTAGCAAAACTCAAAAAACTTTTGACTGAATGGAGCTGTACACAACAGAATGACCGTGTCTAGATCATCTATTTTGCTATTTAATGACTGCATCAAGGACAACAGCAATAAGAGCTTCCACCATACTGCCCAGTCGTATAAATTAACCATAACCTGAAATGTTCTTGTGTCTTGTAATTACTGAGATTGTGGTGGTTTTGATGCAAAAACATGAACTGAACAGACAAAACCAGTTAATTTCATTAAGCTGTTGAAGAAGCACAAAATGACTGCTATCATTTATTTGCCCACATATTTTGTGTAACTACATTCTGTGGGGAAGCACACCACAGTATTTGATTTGTGCCATAGCCCTTCCTGTTCAAACAAATGGCCATAGGGAAAAGATCCTAAAATAGATCTTTTTATTTTATACACTGACAGTTTTAAAAGATTTTTATTATGTTTCTGTTACATTAAATTTCTTTTTAGTACATGATCTCTATCACAAGCTGCTTGTATTCTAAATATTCTGAAAAAGAATGCTGAAACCTAAAAAAGAAACATCAGAACTAATTTCCATATCCTCTTCACATCCCAAGCAATATTTGTCATGAACATCATCTAGTGAATTTCATGACATAGTCTTCCAACATTTCACTACTTGCTCAAATTCCCAGGACCATGTTCTGTCCTAAGATATTCCCCTGTGACAAACTGAATGGTGGAGGTGAATAATGAGGATCTCTAGGCCAATTAATTACTCTTCTGCAGGAAAAACAAACAAACAAACAAACAAAATCTGTGACCAAATCAGAGATGTTGTATAGATCTTGTATATCTACTGATAAAGACTTCGTTACAAGGCCTAAATGTTCCACCGACCAGTGGATAGAAGCTTAAGGAAGGAGCACATTGAACTGGGCTGCAGATCTCATTGGTTTTGCAGACAACTGGAGGGATGCAGCGCAGTTGCAATGGCAGCACTAACCAGCTGCAGGGTTGGGAAAGATGTTAAGTTTAAACTGGTCAGAGGTTTGAAGTTTGGCATGATTAGAATGGTATTATGAGAAGTTAGCAGGGGGCAAGTGGAAATGAGATAAAATTGGTTGGAGAGGCAGAATGCATTGGCTGTGGACCGCAGATGTGATAATATTAACCCATGATTAAAAGGGTGGTACAAGATGATTAGATTAGTTATGGGAACAGGATTAGAAGGCTAAATTGGTTATGTTGATGGTAAAATAACCTTATACTGGTTAAAAGGGATTATACTGGTCAGAGGTGTACAATGTGATTAGACTGAGGACAGGGCAGTAATAGTTTTGGTCTGTTTCTAAATTGAGAGTAGACCTGGGTAAACCTGTTTTTAAATAATCAGCTTCAGAAATCTACAAGATCATTCTGAATGGCCCTTTTCATATAGCAAGTACAAAGAGACCTTGATGTTTTCCCTCTTAACTGATTGTTTTGGATAACAACCTCCGACAGCACGCTGCTAATTCATTCTGCTTAAAACAGGCGCTTGAGCCGGGCTGACATTTTACGCAGTCTCTGGGGATCCTGGTTGACATTTTAAAGGGCTTCTAAGCATTTTATAATACCCTAAAATCTGGTTTTAATAAGCCATTCTGCTGAAATTGTTAACATAAGGAATCACCTTTTACTATTTGGCGCTAGATCAGGCAGATATGGGGACATCTTTTTCTGATTAGATATACAGTAGTTGGAGTAAAATGTGCAAATTCATTACAGATCCTGTTGAGGTGACAGACAGTGTAGCTGACTCCAAACTCTTTCTGTTTTGCTGCCAGATATGGGGAAAAGGAAGGTCTGAAGCAGTAGGAGATTATGTTTCTGTTTCTTTCCAGCATCACATTTAATTTTTTTATTCCACCTATACAATGGAGAGGGATGTCCTGACATCTTCTTTCTTGACAGAAGTGTGACAAAGGTCTTCCCTCAATTGCAAAAGGCCAGTCTTTTGAAGTCAGCAGGGAGCTCTCTGTTAACCGGCGTAGGGTGAGCAACTAGAGGCTTACAGTTCAACCAGGTATTAGGGTCTCTTCGTTAGAAAGGCACAATTTTTCCTTACCATTTTTTTAGCAGCACTGTTACACATTGAGGTCAGAGAGCTTGTTGTCATGAGGAGTAGCTTAGATAGAGTTGTCACCGATCAAGGACCATTTTTATAGTAAAATGAGAGGAGATGCCCTTCCCAGCACTAGAATTCTCTAGGGATTATGTTTGACATTGTGGTATTATGTTTTGAGCATAAAAATTAGATACATGGATTTGTCACTAAATTCATCTGTGCATACGTTTGTCATCCATCTGTTCATTGCAACTTAAACTTGTGGATAATTATTTTTTTTTAGTAAATTGTTAAAAAAGTGCTAAAATGGGTCTGCTGGACCCTATCAATTTAATAATGCATTGTTTAGATATTTTTGTAAATATTTTAATTAATTTCACTGAGAAATCTACATAGAAATATTAGGGAGGGATGACGTTAGATAGTACCTTCAGAAGTTCTCTCATGTACGTGTATGTGTGTGAATACATACCTGTACACATACCTATACATTATGTAAGTATGCGTGTGTATTTTTTAAACATAAAGTGACCCTGATCCAGATACTGAGGTTAAAAATGTTAGTCTAATGGACTAAAAGATAGGCAATATTACGAACAACTGAAAAATCTTGTCAGAGCAACTCGGCCTAAAATCAGCAGTAAGCCCACCTAGGGCATGCACGTGTGTGCCCAAGCACAAGTGCCAGGACACACATGTGGGCATCACTTTTCTGCCCTGGGCTCAAATATTAATATCTAGCCCTCTACCCGCCATCTTCACAGTCATTGTATGGGCACAGCTTTAACTGCCCTGGCTCACTTTAGGGGTAGGAGCCGTGTTTGGTGCTGCAAAGTCTTAGCATTTCCTTATTTATTTTCTAAATGCTTCAACCACCAGATCAGGAAGGATTGTGCGAGAGTCCTGTTTGTCGTTAGGTATTCATCCAGAGAGGGGAACGGGTTCTCGTTTTCATAGTCAAGGAGAAAAGCCCTGTACACAGATGGTGAGCAGAAAGCTCACTCCACTGGAGAGTATGATTCTTCCCAAAAAAAAGAAAGCTTTTTCAGGATTCTTTGGTCACACTTTCCTTGGGCTTGGGACTATGCTTAGGTACACATTCCTGCCTGTGTGTGCTTATAGAGAATCTAAAACAATGGCAGATTACAAATATAGTTCGTCCAAGCACAAGGTATTTTTAAGCAGGTTTAGTATTTTGATTGACGATACTCATTTATAGCTTAGCTTGCCTGGGGGTGCAACTTCAGAGATCAGAGTCATATATTCTTCAAACTTTAAAAATTTCAGATTAAGACCAATTAGAGAGTTGGTTGGATTTTTCTATATTACTAAAAAATACAGGAAGATGATAAAATGTATAAAACAAGGATTTATCATCAGAAAATGTGCCCTTCTTAAAAAATTTATTTTGACAGCATTGTTTGTTTAATTATTTATGATACTTCAAAACATACTAGTAAATTGTATTTAGTATATTTTGTAAAATCAGTAAAGTTGTAGTAAGAGGAGGTATCAGTGCAGAAGGCAGCTATTAAAAATTTGCTAGGAAGAGGGGTGAGACTGCCAGGGTTTTTGTTGTATTGAGTTTGTAGCTTAGGAAAGGAAAACATAACGAATGACATTTATGTATAAATATTGTATGTATAACTGTGTGTACAAATATTATGCATCAAGATTTCAGTTTTTATGGCCCTGATCCTGCAAAGACTTATGTGTTTCCCTTACTTCACCCACTATTTACAGCTCTTTTCACATGAGGGGGCAGGAATCTGCCTGCCCAGATCTGACTGTAGGATTGCAGCAAGTGAGCTAGTACAGTGAAAGAGGAATTGTGCTGGGATATAACATTTTCATTGCAATTTCACAACACCTGATTTTAATTTCTACCTTTCTGTCTGTCCACCTGTCTCAGAATATATCCAGGTTCCTACACTGCATGTTCCCTCATAGCACGTAAAGCAAATGTCAAGATTTGCTTAAAGTTTGTGAGATTTTCAGCTTTGTTATTCATAAATAAAACTGATTCATCAGCAGGAAATGAGGCAGGGGCTGTTTTTCAAAGCCACTGGGATAACAGCATGTCTGTGATTGTTAGACTCTAGAATTAGACTAACTTTCATGATTTTCTTCATATTATAAAATGTCAGTATGTCTACGAGCTAGAATCTGAGAGCAGACCTGCATCTGGGCATCTTCCAGCTCATACGCTTTACCCTGAATTCTTAACATTGTTCAACACAAGCCCTATCTATGTTTCCATCTTATTAGTAGGTGTTCAGTGTTTTGGCAGCCTCCACATGTTTATCACTGTGTCATTCAGCCCAAAATCTAGGGGGTACTGTGCATGGAAAGTTGGTGTCACTTTTTCTAGCCACTCTCTTTGCCAGAAAAAGCTTGGAATAATTTTTCTGCAGGAGGCAAAGCTGCTGAGCAGGATTCTGGCCACAGAGGTTTGCTGCCCTGCATAACACAGAGCCCTGGCCACAGGTGTCCAGACACAGCTACTACCTCTGTGTGACATATTAACTGCCATGCAGGAGTTTTAGTCCAAATCCTGGAAAATATCTAGTCACACTAAATAGTGTTGCACCTGAGTTAAAGTCATTAAACTGCTTCCCATTCCAACAGTAGCTGGAGGATGTCTGCATGTTACATGTTGCAAACATCATGAAAAACTATGGTTTTGACTCCAAGGTAATGTTTTCTAAGAAAGGGAAGTTCATTGCTCCTCATCAGAACAAAGACGTCTCGTTACTTACAGAGCAGTTATCTCTAGGTGTAAGGTCAGGCTGTACCAGCCTATTAGCCCTTCGCTCCAGAAGCCCAGGCTGCAGCTTGGAATAAGGATTCAAAGAACACTGGGGAAAATGGTGTCAATAATTAGAGGGGGCCTTTCTAGAAGGAATCAAACGGTGTTCTTTCCTGGGAAGCGATAACCACACTCTCTATATTGCAAGTCTTGGGGGCACAGTGAGCTAACACCGGCCTGAGTAATAGCGTGAGCTAAGTACAGTATGAGTAACCATAAAAAAATGAAGAACAAGAGGAAGTCAAGTATGACATATGAGATTATGTACCCATTAAATTGAGAAACTATTCGAACTTATTTTTCCAATGGAAAAATTGTCTATTTTCCAATAAACTTTTCCTTCTAGGCCACATGTTTCACAGCTTGGACTGTTCCTGTTGTTTGAAATATATCTTACCCTGAAGCACTTCTGTAGTTCATGGAAAAATAAAATAGGATAACTGATTCAAGAAATTTTACTTTCTGCTCTCATATTATGTCGTTTAAGAAATATTGATTTATAAATTTCAGGAAGTATTTAAAAACAATTTTGAAGGCTTTATTATTTCCCTCACTCAAATATCCACGCTGACATAGGCCAAGTGTCAGAAACAAGGCTCCAGCAATCACGCCATAATGCATCTCTGTGGAGAGGTGTGCCAGCATCCCAGTGCCCTTCTCGTCATGACACATACTAAATTCTTTTAAGTTGGAGCAGACAGTGTTCACCAGGACTTGGTCTCGGAGTTAAAACCCCACTGAGACATATGGGATAGTTTATAGCTTTTAGAGGCATTGCCTCAGGGTCTTTGCAGGTTCCTGTACCCAGCAGTGTTGCATTTACGATCAGTTCATATTCTGCTTTACGGAAACCCAGCAGCTAGAAAAGATACGTTATTTGTCATGAAAGAATACGCTGTAGACAGATGTGTATCCAGAGTTTATGCCTTGATCCAGCTGTGGTGGTGGAGCAGAGCAACTAGATCCCAGCACATGAAAGTGCTGCCTCCTCTAGAACAGGAGGTGAAAACAAGCCCGTAGCCAGAGGGGAGTGCGGGGCGCTTAGCACAGCAGACTCTGGGAGTCTAAAGGATCTTTATCCAGTCCGCTAAAACACCCCGCCTTGATTTCTAAAACAGTGTCAGGGATTGCTCATTATCAGAGTGGTGGTTTTACTTCCCACCTGAAAGACACTATAATGTAGATAAGTTTCAGTGAATTTTCAAGTCAAAACTTCCAGTATTATCTCTCTCTGCCTCTTGGCCATACCCAAGAGGTTTACCGGTCACATACAAACAAGACCTGACCCCTGTCTAGAAGCTCTGACAGATTGCCAGCCCAAAGCAATATGACCGTAGGTATCTTGTTCTGGGTGACCTACTTGTTTCTCTGCCTTTCAGTGTTTGTGGATGAGTAGAATCTCATTTATCTTTTCTTTTTTTTTTTTTTTTTTTTGTGACAGGATCTCGCTGGAAAGCTATGACAAACCTAGAGAAGCAGCCATACTATGAGGAACAGGCCCGACTCAGCAAACAGCACCTGGAGAAATACCCAGACTACAAATACAAGCCAAGGCCGAAGCGTACCTGCCTTGTAGATGGCAAAAAATTACGCATTGGCGAGTACAAGGCGATCATGCGCAACAGACGCCAGGAGATGAGGCAGTATTTTAATGTTGGGTATGGGACCTTAAAAACTACCATTCATTATTTGTCTATTTAGTTATTTATTTATTTTATTGGCAAGAACATTATATATTGCTAACAGAATATGAAGCTTATACTTTAAAACAACGTGTTCCAGGGGGAAATTAGGCAGTCAGGCATTATTTTGTTGGCTCTGCTATATACTCATCTTATAGCTTCAGCCAACTGTTTCATTTCCACTCTGATCATGCAAAAGAAAAAAAAAGCTCAAGATTTTCCAGTGAAATGTAAGTCTTCTAGTAAAGCTTTATAAATATTACTTTATTATAGGACCTCAGAGGGTGTTATCTGTATGAATCTGTGGTAGTGCCTCTTGATCTGAAAGCCAAAAATACAAGTTTGTATTCAATATGATCTATGGCAATTGGTGTGCAAAAGGACTGCTGCACCTACTGAACTTGAACTGGAATATGGGCTTTGCTCAGTTAATTCTTATCAGTTGTGAAGTCATCTGCATTGTGCATCATGACAGCATTTGTCATACTAGGGAATGTCTTCCAATTCAGTAAGCAAAATCCTTTGTGTTGAGTATAAATTTCAAGAAGACTGGTTCTGGTAAACAGCTAATAGATCAGCTTGATATGATTAGATTAAAATCTGCCTCGAAAACTAGCATGTATTTTCCTTCTGCAGATACTCCTTTCTTTTGGTTACAGCAGATCAAAAGAATCGTCAGTAATCAATTATTCTGCAATATTTCTGTATTCACTCCAGAAAATCAAGAGCTACACAGTGGCCTTAAAAAAAGCAAATGAGCAACAAGAATGACTCTCAGAAGTAATGGAATCTGTGCTCTGTTTCATCTGAATTTGGAATCGTTTTAGTATTAACTGAATTGCACATCTCTCTAGTTCCTAGCTAGAAGTAACAATAAAGGAGAGAATATCAGTCTATCAACTGTTAAGTGTCATCAGACTGTGTTTTAAACAGCTACAGTGTGCATTGTTATAATAAGCTGCTCAGCGGAGAAATTTGAGCTGCTTAACCCTGTGGCGCTGGCAGGTCCAGTGATCCCAGTGGTAAGCACTGAAACAAACACAGGGAAGTCAGCCAACATTTGGCATCAAGAGATTAAAAAAAGAGGAGGGAGCCTTCTGTAAAAAGAATAGGTGGCAACAGAGCCCCCAAAACACCGCTTATCTGGTTAACATGCATGCTTCATCATGGGAAACAAAATTAACCTTGTAACATTCAGCGTGTGATTTAGCTTTCCAAACAAGGCTGACATTGAAATCAAGACATTTCAGGAGATAATTTGCACTGGGGCATTAGAGCAGAGAAGCTGAGGTAAAATCTTTATGGAAGTTACTGGCAAGGCAGCCAGTGTCTGCAATGGGGTCAGTGTTTGATGCTGGCAGTCACAGCACCACAGTTGCATCCCTGTTTTTTGTTCTCCATCTGCTGCATTACCTGGTACAGGTCATTTAGGGCTAAACTTCTAAATACCAGTCCGGCTCCTGCTTAGGCACCAAAATAAGTGATTGGGTTTTCAAGAGCTGTGGCTGTGCCAGCTGCTGGGGAATGCTGAAAGCCTGTCTGAAGGCATCACAAAGAGAAGGACTGAGCGTTTTTTGCAACTCTTGTTCTTAATACTTCTGTATCTCAGTGTCCTCATCTATAATGGTGGTAGGGTAAGCTCACCTCACTGGACTGCTGAGAGCCCTAATACATTAGTGTCCGAGGGCAGCTTTGAGATCCTCTGGAGTGGACATCCTAGAGAAGTGGAAAAATACCATTATTAAATAATTTAATATTTGAAAAGCACTCTGAAAAGCAGCATTTAAGTGCAAAGTGTTCATATTGTTAAATATTAAAAGCAATTTAAGTGTGCTGAATCTTGTTACAGAAATGCTGACTCCAGAAAACAAAAGCCTTCCTATTGAATTTAGAATAAAATGCAAATGAGATCTGCTCCCTCCTTTAAGAGCTATATCTTCAGATGAGACAACTTCTGCTTGTTTCAGAAACACAGACAGTGTGGAAGGAGGCTTCGCTCGAATGGCAGGCAGGAAGTATCTGAAAATGCAGCAAGCGATTCCAAACAAATGTAAAGCTGTTTGGCAGAGGAAAGTCTTTCAGGATCAGTGTACTGTGGAAGGCTTTACTGTACAGCCAGGGCACAGGCAGGCAGGGGAACAGGGGAGGGTTTCATTCTTAATTAAGAATGTTCATCTCAAGAGACTCTGCCCTGTCTCCTGTGGCAAGGCTTTTCAGTGCAGATGGACACACTGCTGATGACATTACAATGTGCAGCATGTACTGAAGAGTATTACTGCAATGGAATTACTTCATGCAGCAAGGAAACAAAAGGAGCATGAATTTTAAACCTCTAGGCTTGTTGGGACCCTGAAGCTTCTCAGGGAAACAAACACTGGTATAACACAGCTAGTGTTCTTGATGCAAAGGGAATTTCTATGGCCCGGAATAATTCTTCTTTCATTACTGCAGACAGGTTTCCGAGGCTTAGATGCCGTATAAAGGCAGCCTGTAGAGGATTTTCTCAAATGCTCATGTTGCTTGCTTGCTTTTTATTTATTTTTAAATAATGCATGCTTCCATTTTAAGTCTGCCTTTGCCCAGTTTTATCCACCTGCCTTCAAAGGTTCTGCTTTTCACAAATGCCACTCACTGAGGAAACTATCACCTTCCAGTTGGAGGCCCTTAGTGATCATCCTATAAACCCATGTTTAGAGCCCACTGTTCCTCTCCCTAATAATGGCCAAGTCTCTGAGTGCCCGTGGAGTAAACATTACCTCTTTGGAGAGACCTGCTTTGCTTTCTCCTGATCCACTGGTAGTTTCCTACAGCACCTCCCCGTTCCCATAAAAACTAGCTCACCCTCACTGCATCTCTCCTGTTGGCAGTGAGCTGCTTTTATGTCTAATCCTGCCAGCAACTTGGATTATTTAAAGGAAGATTTTTTAAATACATGGTTTTGAAGTTGAACCACAATTGAAATTTTGGCTGGCAACTCCTGGGACACCCAGTTTGCCCAGCAAAGAAGTTTGTGTCACAAGCAAGCAAGCTGAAGCTGCGTAGTTCAGGTACAGCTAGAGGTGTTTACAGAAATTGGGTTTTCTTACCAGTGAAGCTGGCTTGGACTTGATGTTCATTTCAAGAGCATCAGCTGGTGAGTCTGGAATATTGGTATAAGGGTTGTATTGCACGGGCCATCCAGGAGCTTCCTCTGCATACCCAAGAGCATATGTTATGGGCTTGCAAAGTGCTGCTATACTTGCCTTTCCTTTACTCCTTCCAGTGTTCAAATGCCATTTTACTTTTTCTCCCCGGCAGGCAACAAGCACAGATTCCCATTGCCACTGCGGGCGTAGTTTACCCAGGAGCCATTGCCATGGCAGGAATGCCTTCCCCACATCTGCCCTCCGAGCACTCGAGCGTGTCCAGCAGCCCGGAGCCCGGGATGCCCGTCATCCAGAGCACTTACGGCATCAAAGGAGAGGAGCCTCATATCAAGGAGGAGATGCAAACCGATGACGTCAATGGAGAAATCTACGATGAATACGATGAGGAAGACGATGACCCTGATGCGGACTATGGCAGTGACAGTGAAAATCACATTGCGGGCCAAGCCAACTGATCAGGGTCCAAATATCCCATGACCTACAGGACTTCAAGGAGAAAAGAAAAAATAAATAAAGCTCCATCTGGTTTATCTTTGCCAGTGGCCAAGCACATTAACTTTCTCATACACTGACTGTTACTTTAACTGTTAGTCTTAACTAGTTGGGACATCAGCTGACTAATAGACATCAGCCTGCATCAGAAGAAAAAAGGCTCAGAAGAAAGGAAACAAAGACAACGACGACAACAACAACAGAATGATATAAGCTATGGGTAAAATAATGCCAGTAATTCAGCTGCTATACCCAAGCACTGAAGTCTTACCCGTCGACCTTTTATTATTATTATTTTTTTTTCAAATAAACTTTATGGCTGTTTGTTCTACAATGTTCTAGAAATTCTCACTCAGGTACACAGTGCCAACAAGTGGCTTGTGAATGTGTTTTGTTGTTTTGTGCTACAGTTTAAAGAGAAATAATTTTTTTTTCTTTTTTTTTTTTGGTAATGCACCTGACAGGAAAGAAAAAAGATAAAATTCCTTTTACCCCTTCTGTCTCCTCCTCCTCCTCCTCCTCCCTGGCAAATCTGGGTCAGAAGTGTGTGCGTGTGCGTGTGCCTGTGTGCGTGGCTGGCAAGGAAGGAAGTGGGGAGTCTGTTTCTGTTAACCCCAACAAGCAATTATTTCCTTTCAAGAGAGGACTTCTCTTCATCAGTTGCACACCATACTGAGTCTTTGAGCAAGTGCCAAATTTGTACTAAAGCGCTGAACTAGTCCAATTTGCTTTTTTTTTTGGTTGGTCTCTTCTTCTTGTTTTGTTTTCCTTTTGCTTTTCTTTTGCTTCCTGCTCTGTCTTAAGTTAGGACAGTGTCGTATCTTAGACAATCCCTTGAAGAACCTGATATACCAGCAGCTGGTGAGATTAGACATATATTTTTGGTTTTGCTTTTTAAAGGAAACTGTAGGTGCTGTTCTCAGGTGAAAAAAAGAGAGAGAGACATAAATTTAGAGAGAAAATATTTTATGATCTTGGATTTTCATGTGTGTGTGTTTATGGTACTAATATGAAAAATATTGGACTATTGTGAGCAAAAATCATGTTCCAGAATGAAGTCCTGCACCCTCCAAATAACTTGGTCTGTAAGGAGCCTTTGCTTTTCATTTGTACTTCAAGTGGCAGCATATACAACTTAAAAAATACTTGTCCAAAATGTGACTTGTTCAGCACAGGACAGGACAACTGGAAGCGTTACCTCCTTGCTGAGCATAGTTAGGTTACTGTGCTTTCCAGTTTTGATGAACTCGTACCTTCAGGGTGGCTGAGTACTGATTTCTGATTCAAAAGGCAATTTTTTTAAACTGACGTTTTTTAATCCTTTGCACTTGCAGAAATCCATTTTATTAGTGGGATGTTTGTGTAAGAAGAAAGACTAATAGCTGTGAAGAGATTTCCATATTCAAAGTGGGCCGAACCAGTGCTGAGTTTCTCTAGCTGCTGCCTCTCGCAGGTGAAAAAAAGTGGCTAAAATATTCTCAGTGTTGTTGCAGAGCCCTTAGATATGTTGCTGGGGCAATTTTGCGTTGCTGGGGCAATTTTGCCTTCCTTGGGCGACAGCAACCAGATGAGGAAGGTGGATTTACACAAGCATAATCCTGAGCAGGGGTTGACCTCTCGTATTTCTAATAAGGTAACTGAATGTTACATGTCATTTCAGAAAACCAGAATGCAAATACAAGTGAACCAAGGAGTCTCTTTCCATCTCTTCACTCTGATCTTCCTGTAGAAGGAGAGGACCCAGGTTTGTGTAGCAAGGCAGAAGCATTAGATCTAAACCAGCCAACCAGCACTAAAGGCTACCTCTCATTTCAAACAGCAGCTATCCAGGAGCTCCTCTCTGGCCTGGGAAGTCAAGTCCTGGGATCATACTGAGGCAAAACCCTTCCTCCAAGTTGACTTTGTGACTGAGGATGCCACCTTCATATTCACGTCGCTCCCTGGTAAATTCCTACTCCTAGAGAGAGACTCTTTGCCATCGGTATCACTTTTTACTTGTAAAAATAGCCCTGTGCGTCTTAGTGCCAGTGAGAACCCAGCCCCAGGGTCCACCAACACTGATACTGCAAATGGTCACTTAATCAGGCAAATTTAGCTCATGGTGCAATCCGCCTTTGAAGTCCCGGTGCAGGATGAAAGGGGCAGGTAGGAGGAGAGACTGGGAAGGAGGACGTGGCGGTGGGTCTGTCTTTGCCGCTTGAAATCCCACTTGAAGTGTAACTTGACCCCTGCAGACCTTGTGCAAAGCAAACGAGCAAATGCCGTGGAAGGCTTAGGACAATACTCCAATGAGCGGTTTGGACGTGTGATAGTTTTACCCTGAAGCATCTGTTTTATTTTTCTCCTGATTTCCCTTTTTTGATTTCCACCTCTGCCTTGAAAAATTCTTTTCTTTTTTCTCTCTCTCGGAATTGCTCTGAAGTTATGCTTGGAGTAGCTGATCATATCCTCCATGTCAGAGAGGGTTCTTTTTATTTGTATTTTATGACTGTGTTGGGGTTTTTTTTTTTCAGTTGAACTGCCTCTTCTTGCTAGTGTTGTAATGGTAATAATAATAATAATAATAATAATAATGGTCAGCTGTTCCCAGATTAGTAAATTATGTATAATTTATTTTATCCCCCCCCTTTTTTAACTTTATTTTATTCTGTTCTAATTTGGCAGTGCAGCGAATGAAGCTGTTAGCTATTTAAAATGGATACCCGCCCCCACCTTGCCTTTTTATATATATATAAATATATATATATACATATAAAAACAAATCGCTTCTTCTTCTGCTCACACCATTCCTCTTTCTTTTATTTTAATTTTGGCCCCAGCCATGTCAACTTCTGATGTTTATTATGATGGAGTGAATTAATGGGAGTGTTGTTTTCAATCTTAATTAACTTCTGCTCTCTCATCACTCATTTTAGTTATTTAATTACACCAGTCATCTAGAGCCAATTTTTTTGAAGCACTCTGTTTGGATAAGAAGGAAAAAAAAAATAGACAATTGTTTTTATATCATCATTATGTACAATGTGAAAACAGATATTTGCTCCTTTTTTTTTTAACTTTTAAATTTGTTCCCTGTCTTTGTGAACAAATTACTTCTGACTCTTGTGGGTTCACCTCGCATTTGCTAGATGCTCGATTTCCACCACGTTATAGAGACTCTCTGGTTTAATCGTGTCACTTTGGGCTACCAGAAATACTTTGTTTTAGCTCCAGGTAGGTGCCACTGTGGCAGGCGCGATTGGAGCAAGTCTTAGATGCGTGGGCTGGAAAGCCGGCCGCAGGGAAGTCAATGGGAAAAAAGACCCTATGACTGCAGCGGGACCGAATTTCAGCCCCGGACAATGGGCTGCGTCACAGGAGATGCTCCTGGAGGCAGCCCCGTCTCTGCGGGCAGGGTCAGTCCTGGGCCAGAGAAGCGAGCGCCCAGGCCAGGGCAGCAGGACCCGGCTCTGCTCTCAGCCATGGGCTCCGCTTTGCTCACCGCCTCGGCCTGGGCATGGGCTCAGATTAACTCTGGTTTTGTTACCGGGCACATTTCTGTCTGAGAGGCTATGCTGGAGCCTGGGGTTCGGTCAGGCTTTCTGAATGGGTAGCTTCAGCAGACTATCCACGTCCTGCGTTGGGATGTTCAATAGAAAAAAGGAAAAAAAAAAACCAACACTTTTTTTTTTCTAAAAAAGGATCAGGGGTCTGAAACCAGCAAAATACTTAATGACTGTGCTAGTGTTTCGTTGGGTCCAAGGATGAGCGCCCATATATCCTTTGGCGATAGAAGACCAGAATTGAAAATGAGGCCCTGTTTGTCCCTCTTTAATTTCTTAGGGGGAAAAAAAAAAAAAATTAAAAAGGACAAAACACAGCAAAACATACATTTATAAAAAGATCTTCCTGTCTTGTTTCTTTTTTTTTTTTTTTCCTGGGTTCTGTGCCCTGGAGCATGTAGAAAGACCAGGTTAGAAGAGATTAGGATTGCATTAACCTAAAAGCGCATCGAGGCCCTAATGCTGAGGCGGGCTTCGTTCCGCTCTTCCCTGGGAAGCTGGCGAGCAAGGGTGGTCTTGGGGAGCTGCCGGGGGGCGTACAGGCCATCTCCTCCTACATCGGGGGAGCCGCTTGTGTCTTGCGAACTTACAAAAGAGCAACACCAGCAGTGGGGAAAAGGGGAAAAGAAAGAAGAAGAGAAAAAAAAAAAAACAACTGAGGCACTTGCTTCTAAGCTCAATTAAATAACACAGAGTATATCCTTTTTCAATTTATTCATGCCTTATATTAGTAAAATAGGATTTTTAAGTGCATTTAACATCTTTATTTAACCGTTCCGCTGTATTAATCAGGCCCCCAGAAAAGAACACTAGCTATTATTATAGCATTTAATTAGTTTTGTAACCAAATCCTCTTATTACGAATGCATATGGAAGAAATTCTTTCTTCGAAGACATTATTTCAAAGATTTGGTTACTGCAGTAGACTCTCTCTTTAATTAAATCATTTTTTAGAAAGTAAATTGTCTTTAACCTTTTTACAGCACGTTTTCGGAGCTTTTTCTTTTTAATCCAAAGAGATGAGCTGTTATTGTCCCCGAAGAAGCCTCTGACATCACATTCGTAACATCAAAAATAATTATACTCCGTGGAAATGTAGACCTTACTTAGCAAGGATTCATCTGCTAGAATGAATGGCAACTCTATGATATCTCCTATGTTTAAGGGCATGATTTATCGGATAGGAAGTATTTTTGTCTGCCCACTTCTTGATAGAATCATTCCTTCAATTTTGCAAAGAACTGTGTGTAATTCACTAGATGTGGATTCAAGTGTATCCTCAATTCACAGGGCATGGGCTGGCTGTTTAGCTTGGTTTATATTTGCATTTTTTCAACTTTATCTTAACTTGTCAGTTTCCCAGATTGAAGAACATGTCAAGTTCGTTTTTTTCTACTGACTGATTTCTCTACTCCCCAGTGTTTTTGTCACTGGTTTGCTGAAACAGTATTTACATAGCTCCATTGGCTCTAAAGCTCTTACTCCTTCTAACGTTTTGGATTTTACAAGTGAAATGAAAATAGAAAAGAAATAGAGACAATCAAATGCCTGGAGCTTAAAACAAAGTATGTGCAACCTACCATCTCACTTGAAATTTAATAAAAGAAATAATTATGTAAATATAACATAGAGTTATAGATTTATATTTTGTTCATAACACATAGTGTAATATAAGTTGTATATTTTCATGTTTTGGTTTTATGTTATCATTCATGCCACAATAAATGAAAAAAAACAGGACTTGATGTACTCTTTAAAAAAAATACAATGTGGGTTGCCACCATCCTGGGTTTTTGGTTTGGGGATTTTTTTGTTTCTTTTGCATTCCCCTTTTTCAGTATTATTGCCCTGCAAGGCACCAATAAAACAGCAAATGTGTTCTTTACCTACACTGTGGTCTGTTTCCCACTTATTATAGCAAAGGGTGCGCTAGTTAATTTTGTTGTTAAGAGAGCAAAGCCCCTGGGCTTAAGGAGCCAAAAACGAGAATTAGATTCGGCTTAAATTCCAGCTTTTCATCAAATAGTGGGAAAAAAATTTCACCCTATCTTTAAAATATCGGTGTTAAATCAGAAGAAAAGGTTGGTTCCTGAACAATGTAGGACCCTGCAATTTCCAGTTCAGAGTCAGGACACTTCATAAAGCGGGGATGGTTGAATCCAGACGTTTGGTCCGTGCCCACCTTCCCGGGTTATGTTCACAGGCTCATCTGTTTGGAGGCCAAAGCAAATTCAGAGAAATGCCCAATTATAAACGCCCATGACACAAAGCTATGAAAAAAATAGCTCTGCTCATAGTTAGTCAAAATGTCCCAACATGCTGCCTAAACAGTTCATGAAGTTTTGACAGCAGCATATGGCACAAAGTGGGATTAAATGAATTTGTGCCTGTTTTTGACAGTAAGTTATTCTGATGGGTGCTTACTCTCAAGCGCCTATGGCTTGACAGATGCCATTCCATGGTTCCAAATTTCCTAAAGGGAAAAGGCAATATTTGGGAAAGCAGGAGGGGGCTGGCGGAGGTCCTATGAACCTGCCCGCACTGCTTTTGTTTGCCAGGTTGTCCTCTTTGCTCTTCCTGGGAGCAGGGGGGCACCTGGAGCATCCGATCATCAGCCAGAGGTCTAGTTTGGCAGCTTTGTGATACAGCCTGTATAGAAACTGTCCAGTGGAAGTGGAAATGAACGTGAGCAGAGCCGTGTAATGGGAGGCTCAGGCCAATAAATATCGGCATCCTTTAACCCCTTAAAGTCCCTTTATCCATGACTGTCTTCAACACGCAATTAAGGGAGCACCTGTCTACCTGAAAGGCCAGAGGAACAAGCACCTGCACTGGGCGGCGTGGCTGTCAAATTACAGGGTCGTTTGTATTCCGTGTGCCTGAAACCTCACCTGCAACTTGAGCCAAGGCAAACATTTTGTTTCTTTGCCCTTCTAACAGATATGACCCTGTAACAAGGAATGCTTCTGCCAGAGCCCTGCTACCTTATGCCTTTGCTGGTACAGCACACACTGCCTACCTGAAACATCACTGAGCATTTAGGCCTTCTCACCACCCTTCGCTGAGGTGGAGTGACATAGGATTTATTCCTTTTTTTTTCAAGCTTGGGCTGGTACCTAACAGGGCAGCAACCAGTGGGAAAAAATGAGAAAAGCTAAGCTGAAGATATATCTAAGTTGCAATATGAGTGGGCTAGTCTGAGCTTTGCAAAAATGGGAATGGAGACCAGTTAACCCCTAAAGGTGTAGTTGAAGTAAAAAAGTGCTTAAGTGATATTATGGCCCGGACTTGGGAGTGGTTACAAATCTTTCTTCAGATAAGTTGTGAGGCTTTGGTTTGGTTTGGTTTGGTTTGTTGTTGGTTTTTTTTTTTTTTTCCAGCAATTTCCTGTAGCAGGAAGAAAGAAAATGAGGATAATTATGACATTAATCTATTTAAAAAAGAAAGACGTGACAATTAGCGCATTCCCACCAAGAAAGTAACATATAGAGTTATATGTATGTAGGAAAGTGAAAAGGCCGGCCCCCCCCACAGGAACCATGAAAGGTATGGAAAACGTATGTGCCTCACGAGGAAGCACTGTGTTGTGACTTCGGCATCAGTGAGAAAGAGTGTATGGGAGCTTGTCAGTAAGATTTCAGTTAATAAATATTCAGCAATACTGTAGAAAAGCAATGTGGGAGAGGAACAGGCAGTGACTGTCGGGCCAACCAGTGGAAGGCACATGCTGAAAAGGTACAAAAAGTCTTGTGAACATATTCATCAAGGTAATCTTGTGCCTGAGACTGGCAGGGTCAAGATAGTTGGAGTAGCTTATTTCAGTTGCCAGGATGCTTCTGCTCACATCTGCTGGTATTACAGTAGCACTGACAGCCCTGCACTGAAATCAGAGGTTGCTTGCAAGCTAACGATGAGTACAGGAAAAAGAAAATTGCACCGCGGCATTGTTGGCCTAAATCAGAAAGGCTGGCAGTGTCAGCAGCGCTGTGAGCATCAGCCACATCCCAGCCCCCCTTCCCCGTTCTGGGCTGCATTTGCAGGCCTGGCAGTTAGCAAACACTGGGGTTTCAGTAAAGGTTTTTTCTCCCATAAATAAATTTGATGTGACAGCTAATGCAAAAGAGATCCTACAGATTCCCCGGTATGATTTGTAACTGTTGCTCTCCAGCCTCTAGTTGCAAGAACTTTGCACACATTATGATGTTCTTGGTCTCACAGCGTGGTTCAGCCAGGTGATGGGTTCCCACTCCCCTCACTACACAAGCACACACCCCCACCTCCCCACCCTGTCTCACTCTACACCATGCCTGGTACGGCCACTCAGAAAATTCTGTCATTGGGAGCTGGCTATCTGTATCCACTGCTTGGAGGGATTAGCCAGGGCTTATTGGTTTGGGGTTTTTCTGGTTTGGGTTTTTTTCTTTTTTTTTTTTTTTTTTTTGCCTGCTGATGAAGCAGTGTTATCAGAGCACAGCAGGGGCCAGGGGAGCAGGGAAAGCGCCCAGCACTCAGCTGGGGACCTCCTCCACCTCAGACCAGCTTCAACTCAGAGCACTGTACACCCGGTGAACTCGGCTGTCACCACCACACCAGCACTGCATGGCTGAAAGGCACACTTGGGAAGTACCAAGGGATGGTCACTCCTGACCCATTAAACTAAGCAAAACAAGTTGCTTGGCATGAGATTACATATTTACTGATTATGGATCTGGATGAGGGGATTGAGTGCACCCTCAGTAAGTTTGCAAGTGACACCGAGTTGGGTGGGAGTGTTGATCTGCTGGAGGGTAGGAAGGCCATACAGAGGGATCTGGATCAGCTGGATCGTTGGGCTGAGACCAATTGTATGTGGTTTAACAAGGCCAAGTGCCGGGTCCTGCACTTGGGTCACAACAACCCCAGGCAGCGCTACAGGGTGGGGGAAGAGTTACTGGAAAGCTGCCTGGGGGAAAAGGATTTGGGGGTGTTGATTGACAGCCAGCTGAACATGAGCCAACAGTGTGCCCAGGTGGCCAAAAAGGCCAACAGCATCCTGCCTTATATCAAGAATAGTGTGGCCAGCAGGACTGGAGAAGTGATCATGCCATGGTACTTGGTGCTGGTGAGGCCCCACCTTGAATCCTGTGTTCAGTTTTGGGCCCCTCACTACCGGAAAGACCTTGAGGTGCTGGAGAGAGTTCAGAGAAGGGCAATAAAGCTGGTGAGGGGTCTGGAGAACAAGTGTGATGAGGAATGGCTGAGGGATAAAGGAGTCTAGGAAGGCTGGTCTCTCTTCAAGAAGGTCATCTTAGAGGCACAGGAGCAGGCTGTCCCCGTGTGTCGGCAGGCGGGCCAGCGGGGAAGAAAGCCGGCCTGGCTGAATAGGGAGCTGCGGCTGGAACGTCAAAATAAAAAGAGAATGTGTAAGCTTTGGAAGGAGGGGCAGGCTACTCAAGAGGAACACAAGAATCCTGTGAGGTTATGGATGGAGAAATTAGGAGGGCCAAAGACCAAGCAGAGCTGCGCCTGGCCACCGCTGTGAAAGGCAGCAAGAAATGTTTCTAGAAATAGGTTAACAAGAAGAGGAGGACTAAAGAGAAACTCCATCCCCTGATGAATGTGGGGGGAAAGGTAGTGACAGAAGTTGAGGAAAAGGCTGAGCTACTAAATGCCTTCTTTGCCTCAGCCTTTCATAGTCAGAACAGTAGTGTTGCAGGTACCCAGCACCCTGAGCCAGAACACAGGCGTGGTGAGCAGAATGAAGCCCCACTTGGACACCCGCTAGTCTATGGGACCAGATGGGATACAGCCAGGAGTGCTGAGGGAGCTGGCGGAAGGGATCACTTGGCCACTTCCCCTTATCTCTCAGCAATCCTGGCTAACTGGGGAGGTCCCGGTTGACTGGAAGTTGGCAAACTTCACGCCCATATCCAAGAAGGGCTGGAAGGAGGATCCAGGGAACTACAGACGTGTCAGTCTAACCTCGGTGCTGGGGAGGGTCACGGAGCAGATCATCCTGAGTGACATCACACGGCACATACGAGAAAACCCAGTGATCAGGCCCAGTCAACATGGCTTTATGAAAGGCAGGTCCTGTTTGACCCACTTAATCTCACTCTCTGATAAGGTGACCCACCTAGTAGGTGAGGGAAAAGCTGTGGATCTTGTGTACTTAAGAGTTCAGTAAGGCCTTTGACACCGTATCCCACAGCATTCTCCTGGAGAAGCTGGCAGCTCATGGCCTGGCTGGGTGTACTCTGCGATGGATAAAGAACTGGCTGGGTGGCTGGGCCCAAAGAGTTGTGGTGAACAGAAACAAACCCAGTTGGTGGCCGGTCACAGGTGGTATTCCCCAGAGTTCACCTGTTCTGTTGAATCTCTTTATCAATGATCTGGACGAGGGGATTGAGTGCACCCTTAGTCAGTTTGCAGACGACACCAAATTGGCTGGGAGTGTTGATCTGCTGGAGGGTAGGAAGGCCATACAGAGGGATCTGGACTGGCTGCATCATTGGGCTGAGGCCAATCGTATGTGGTTTAACAAGACCAAGTGCCGGGTCCTGCGCTTGAGTCGTAACAACAGGGAAGAGTGGCTGGAGAGCTGCCTGGTAGAAAGGGATCTGTGGGTGCTGATTGACAGCCAGCTGAACATGAGCCAGCAGTGTATCGAGACGCCTTGTATCGAGAATAGTGTGGCCAGCAGGACTAGGGAAGCGACTGTCCCCCTGTACTCGGTGCTGATGAGGCCCCACCTTGAATCCTGTGTTCAGTTTTGGGCCCCTCACTACAGGAAAGACCTCGAGTTGCTGGAGAGAGTTGAGAGAAGGACAACGAAGCTGGTGAGGGGTCTGGAGCACAAGTGTGATGAGGAGCAGCTGAGGGAACTTGGGCTGTTTAGCCTGGAGAAAAGGAGGCTGAGGGGAGACCTGATCACTGTCTACAACTCCCTGAAAGGAGGTTGTAGGATGAAGGGTGTTGGTCTTGTCTGCCAAGTAACAAGTAACACAATGAGAGGAGATGGCCGAAAGTTGCACCTGGGGAGGTTTAGATTGTATATTAGGAAAAAATTCTTCACAGAAAGGGTTGTCAGGCATTGGAACAGGCTGCTCAGTTAAGTGGTTAAGACAGCATGCCTGGAGGTGTTTAAAAGGCTCTTAGATGAAGTTCTTAGGGACATGGTTTAGTCCTAGAGTTAGGTTATGGTTGGACTCAATGATCCCAACGGTCTCTTCCAATTGAAATGATTCTAAGTTCTATGGTTATTTGCAGGCTTACGCCAATGTAATGGATGCTTCTAAAATTGCTGCTAGAGGCAGCACAGAAGGTTACTCTGGCCAAATATCAGGCTTGTGCCTGGCCCCATTCCTGTGGAGGCCACATCACTTACAAAGTCACACGAAAATACAACCCTCCACAAAATATAAACCACTTCTAGTAGGGAGCCTTTCAGTGGAGCAGGGTCCTAATGGTGCCAGGATGGTACATACGTAATTGAAAATATAATTAAAAGCACAAAATTAAGGTTTAGTTAAAACTCTGACAGCCCTGTGTGTCAATTCAAGTTGCAGTTTGAATGGCTTTGTGAGATAAGTTAGACTTGGTTTAAGTCCTAACTATATGTTTAGTCTTTGCTAACAATGTCGGGAAGGAAGTCTGGTCTCATACAAATAATGTAAACTGCTCACATAGGTACAGTTGTAGCCACATGAAGGACCATTTACAGTACAAATTATTGCCCTTATAAAATGCCTTGGTAATTTCAGGCAGCTGTGCTGATGCACCAGCGACTGGGGGGTGTCATCCCCACTGGCGTGGCTGTACTGTACTGAGTGTGTGTGTGAAGACAGGGGCTCAAATTAAGCCCTGAAAAGCCCCTCCTATCCCCCTGCAAGAGCATCCCCACACAGGGATTTGTGTCAGTTTAACTTCACATTATCAGTGCAGCTTTCACAGGCAGTGAATGCCTAACCCACCAAGGATAAATCAATGCCCCCCCTTGTATTTAACAGAGATATGACTTAAATACAGTAAGTAAATCAAAGTAATTATTTAAAATTAAAATTATTTAAGAGACTTAGTCTGGGAGAATGGCGTGGTGTTTAGGGAAGCGGCTGAGACACAGGACTTCAGCAGGCTACTCCTGACTCTGTCACAGACTTGGTCTACAACTTCAGGAAAATTACTCAGCCCATCTCTGAGACTGCTATAATAATACCTACTTCAAAGGGGTGTTATGAGGCTTAATTCATTAATGCCTGCAAAGCACTTTGAGATCTTTGGATTAAAGGCACTACAGCAGTGAAAAGTATTATTAGCTACAGGAAAAAGCTCTCAGCCAAGCATGGCATTAAATGCCTGTGGTTTAAAAAAGTTAAAAAATAAAAACAACTTACAAATAAAAAGATGGGCAAATTGTGGGTGGTATGTTTTTTTTTATCGTGGCCAGGTTTACATTAGTCAGATCTGTACTTTGCTAAACCAAGGGCCAAGGTGGTACAGCTCAAGGCCCAGTTTTGCTCTCACTCCTAGAGCTCCCACTTTGCAAATGTAACTATTTTGATTTGGGGCTTCTTTTTATCAAAATCCTGACTTCATAGTTCAAAAGCATGTATGACTTCCCTCTAAGGGCATACTTGCCCACTGAATTAAACAAGACGAAAATAATTTACTTTGTGTTGACTACCTGCATTTTTTAAAATTCAGTCTGAGCATTCACTTTCCCACTAAAAAGTCTTTTCCATTTGATTTAAAGGAGGTAAGATTTTTGTTATTGGTAATTGTTTTGAATCCAAAGGGATACAAAACACACAAATCAGGGAGTTCTTTATTACCCCCAGCAGAACTGATTCATCTACTGTGAGCCCAATTACAAATGGACAAACTGCAACAGACACTCGCAAATGGACTAACTGGAGGCATTTTTTTTTTTTTTTTAATGAGTGCCTTGGTCCAAATTATTAATATCTTTTTGATGTTAGGTTTTAAAAGCAAACAATTAAATGTTGCAGGTTTTTCTGTAGGTCCAGATGTAAATCTTGTCTAATCTAGTTCACCCAATGCCTGTGGCAGTGCCTGTGCATTAACTCAGGGCACATCAGAGCCCCACAGGATGGGGGTGAGTAGGACTTTTCCCATCAAAGCCAGGCAGCAAAGATAATGCTACAAGCAATGCTCCCAAAACAATCAGCTGAAGAGCAATCTTAAAACTGTCACACTTACCTTGTTAAACACATTAATCCAGATTTTAAGTTTTCCATATTCTTTATATCTTTGAAACTTTTCAAGTACAACTTACTGACTTAAACATAATCAACAGTTCTGTCCCTTCCCCACCCTCTTTAATAAAAAGACTGTAACATAACAGCCTAGAAATTTATTTCAGGGTTTTTTTTAAAAAATGTTTCTGACTTTGGTGAGGAAAATCTTTTAACTTCACTTTGTTTCCAGGGCCCATTGAAAGAGAACACAGGGGAAGTGAAGTATAAGTGATTCTGGCTCCTGAAGATGCTTTGTTTCTCTTCTGATGGAATATGAAACTTCATGTAGGTGGTGGGTAGAGCCATTGCAACCTGCTTTCTTCTGATTGAAAGAGGGAGGTCAATATATTATCGTATCAAGGAAGAAGAAATTATATAGGCGATTCCCTCACAGACAATAAAGACAATTCTGACAGCATGATCAAAACAACTGTATAACTTTTCTTTTCTTTTCTTACAGACACACCAGTGTTTAAATGACAGCTGAAGGAGGATGATGGACTAAACACATTATTCTCTGTTCCATGTACTTTTTTGTAATAGAAATATATCTTGAAGACTATATTCAAGTTGATCAAATAAGAAGTCAATTTGTCAATAAAACAGATTAGGCAACCTGTCTGCTGAGATGATATCTGTCAAACAACATATTTTTGTTAATACAGTCTGGAAGTAAATGCCTTCATGAAAGACAATATAATACAAAAAGGAAAAAAAGAAAAACAAAACAAAACAAAACAGGAACAAAAAAACCCAAACTGCAATGCCACTTTTAAGTTTCTTGAAACAGAGCACTGACTTATTTCAGTTGTAGATGTTTAGATTTTTTTACTTTGAGTCCTAGTTGCTAGTTAACAAGCTGCACTCTCTGCTGCTAAGATGTGGATATATTAATATAATATTTCCAAGCCACTTGGCAATGCCCATGCCGTGGGCATAGGTCATCACTACTGGGGTGCAGTGGAGGGGCATCTCCATTTTTCTGTGCACTGTTTTTTCTTCACCCTCCCTACGTTTGTTACCCCTGTTACCCACTATTGGCAAGGCGTCTACAGCATTGACTGATCTGCCTTGTCACATCACAAGCCCTGTCACTATGCTCACCGGATTAAGGCATGATGCTGTGACACTGTGTACCCTGATGCGAACAATCCCTTGGAGATGCTGGGCCGTGGGCTGATCTCAGCCACACGAGCTGACAAAAAATAGAGGGAGCACTAATACACACAAATGCAGAGTGGTCATATACAAATAATGTGGAACTAAATGGCGTAAAGATGAAGATCCATTGCTGAAAATACAGATTCATAACTCAGATAGAGCTTGGGTTGTCCAATGTAAGGTAAAATTAGTGGCTGGAAAAGGATAGATTTCCGTTCTGAGCACTGGAAACTTAAATTAACAAGTCTCAGATATTACTGGGTTTGCCAGGTGAAGTTTGAGCCAGCTGTTCTATAATAGTTTGTGTGGTTTTCCCCCGCTCCCTCTCTGTGCTGATGCCATGTAACACTCAGGAGAGCGGCTCGTTCAGAAACTCAGAATCCTCTTTCTTGACTGGAAAGAAACTTTTAACATTTTGATTTATGGTGTTGGCTTTTGTTTGTTTTATTTTTTTTTTTAAACAGAATTTGGGAAGCATTATGTTGCTGAACTATCTGATGTAAAATATACAGGCTGAGGAAAACTGAAGCTACTCAGAAGTGTGAACAGGCGCTCTAACAGGAGGATCAACCATGGTGGCTGAAAACCAAGCAAACAGAGAAAAGAGCTTAAATGCTGACAGAGATTTAAGGACTTTCGCACCCAAGCTTGCCTCTGCAGGCTCAGACTGCTGTTCAGAATTAATGAGCTGATTTACTGTTGCTCTCAATAATGCATCAACACCTTGTGGGACAGAAGAACTTTCATTCATAAAAACCTTTCTAAATCTATAAATATGGAAACTATTTTCTGAAAGCTTTAGATTGTTAAAAAATAACAAATCTCTGTGGCAAAGTTGGTGAATAGATTTAAAGGATGCATTGAAAAGAGATGGATATTAGAAAAAATATCCAAAAAGCCTTATAAAAAAAAAATCTCAAAACATTATTTTTTGTGGTGAAATTTCAATAATAGTCAATGATATTCCCACAAAGTCTACTGTGGAGTTCATTCAACTTCTCGTAGTGGAAATCCCCATTTACAGAACTGGACAGCACACCCAGTAGGAACCTGAGCTTCCACATTAATTTCTCCAACCCTCTGAGTTTATATGACCACATGGGGCTGTCAGGAATGCTCAGTTATCCACCCACCCCTACAAACCTTGAAGCAGTAGATAGCCAGCAATCCACTCTCTTTCAGAATAGTTTGGCATGTCTCCATGTTGTAACTAACCAGTGTTACCCCTAGCAATTGCTCTTTAAAGCAAAAACATGTGCAAAATGTCTTCATTCAGCCTAGTAGTATCGTATGTCAATCAGACTCAGGATGCAGAACTGGCCAGCAATATCCTAAAAAAAAAATCATCTTGCTTGTTTGAATCACTTTGAATTAACTTGACTCTGTCATGTTACTGGCAAGAGTATTCTCTCTCGAGCATCTGATTTTTAATTTTTTTTTTTTTTTTTTTTTAAGTCTTTGAATTTGTCTGCAAGTTCCAAGGATCTGGTTTAAGCTTTACAAGACCAACTTCGCCTGGGGCTTTGGCAAGCAATTTAACATTGTCTACGGTGCACTGAAGTTTATTAACACCTTTCAAAACCTCTGCAAGTTTGTAAATCAAGCAGTGGTTCATTCTCCAGAAATAGTAAGGGTCTGGTTTTGTTAATGTATGCAAACACAAACAACATGTGTGTATGCGTGGTATGAATATACTCACATTTAAGTGACGTTAGGTGTTTGCTGTATGTCATAATGGTGGCACTGAATCTTATTGAGCTAAAGCTACAGGAAGAAAGCATTTGTCAAACTTCTAAAATCCTCAGCCTTTTTTTTTTTTTTTTTTTTTTAATTGAAGCAGATATTGTTTTGATTTTGACCTTGGCATCCAGGCCCTTTGCCTCTCTGAAAGGGAATGACACTGCTGACATGTGATACTAACATATAGCAAATCCCAAATATCTACAGCACATCACTGCTGTTATTTTCAACTGATTTCCTAAAGAATCACTCTGCTCCCAACACCACTTTCCGACTCTCCCTTTTTTTGGGAGGGGTCCTAGGTGACTTCATTAGGAATTACAGATGCAGAAATGATAACATCAATTTTATGGTATTTCTTCCAGAATGTGAGGAAAAAGACATTGCTTTCCAGTAAGGTCCCACTAAGATCCATACCCTTCTCAGCAGAGGAGGGCAAACCATCTGGAAGCTACAGAGGAAAGTTGTAGT
The DNA here is from genome assembly GCF_964273445.1 of Streptopelia decaocto. NCBI lineage: Eukaryota > Metazoa > Chordata > Aves > Columbiformes > Columbidae > Streptopelia > Streptopelia decaocto. The sequence goes on along the minus strand of NC_138663.1, from coordinate 77,635,723 downwards.
TCAAAATAAATCAACTAATGGTTCTTTGATTAGTATACCTTCCACCTCCATGATACTTTCATAATCCTTGAGATAAAATGTGGACTGCTCACAGACCCTGGACTAAGGTATAAGTGGGTTGTGGCATGGGGTGGCTTATATGTCACATACTAACTAGTGTCAGGAGTCATCTCCCATGCAACCACCATGTAAATGGGAGGAAAAAGTACAACTGTAGCACTTGCAGAGTAGTACTGCATACACATAGAACAAGCCGTTGTAAAATAAAATATCACTGTGCTGGATGCACGTTAGGTGCATATAGTGTCCCTAACCATGCTACTGTGAGAATAGTCCTTCACCAACAGAAGCAAAGCTTCAAAACTTGGATTATGTGTGCAAACCTACATAGGCCTCCTCAGGCTTATGCATTATGCTCTAGTCTCCAGCTACACGATTAGTTGCCTTTTTTTTCTTCCCTGGGGCCTTGGCTTATCACAGAGCACAAGAAATACTGACTTTAACACAGACCCAAGGCCAGCATTTCCCTTGAAGCTCACTGCCCTGACCATATCTCCTGGCCTCACCAAACCCACTGTGTAAGCCCTGCCAGGAAGGCAGATGTATTAACTCCCTTTGGCTTGCACCACCACATTATTTGCATTCTTCTCAAGTGCCTGCTGTCTTCATCAGATCTCTGGAAGGTCGGAGGGTAGGATAAGCATTGTTCTCTTGATGAACAGCAAAGGCAGAGTGAATTTAAGGTCAAAAAAACTTCACTAATTTTAAGCATGCAAGTGGATAAACCCCAAATTGGTTGGAGCAGCTTAGGAGTGTCAGCCTAGCCTTCAGTTGCTACTCCAAGCACTGAGTGCTTCCACCAGGTGGATTAAGCCTGAGATTCAGAAAATGGGGACTATATAACCAGTGCTAAACTGTGACTCTTGTGTCAAGAACAGTCCGGATAGGCAGAGAATTCAGACATCTTTTTCTTTATTCTTTCATCTGTTAAAAGTCTTCACTTCTTACACCCCACCACGACCATACTCTGCAGTATGGGAGTCAGAGGTCTCACCAAAAGGTAACTCCTTTACTCCCACTCAGCTGGAGAAGTCCCTGAGCAAGGCAGAGCTACTGCAGTGAAACTAGATGTCAACCGACCCGTGTGGAACAGAGGCTGGGGATGAAATGTTACATTGAACTACAAAACTATGAATCTATAAAACTTGGTGTTTCCTAACTGCAGAACCCTTGGCAGTGTTTCTTATCATTGCTACGTATCCATCGCCTCACACGCACCCCAAAATATCCATACATGCTCCTCTCACTGTCTGAACATTTTTCTAAACTGCATTTCACATTAGTTTTTGTTCTTTTCTCTCAAAATGTCTCCCTTATACCTGGAGTTGCTAAAAGTGACAGGCAGTTGCTCTCCCAACAGTAAAATCTCTCAATCCAGCACGGTGCCATCCGATGTCAATGTCGGCATAAATCCTTCCTTTGACCTCAACTGGCAAGAGATCAACCCTCTGGCTTTTTGTGGCATTTCTGGGGGTGAGGCAAAATTATTTACTTTTAAAAGGTGAGAGCTGTTGAATTTGCTGTACCTGGATGCTGGACAACTCTTTGTAATCGTAACCAACAGATGATGTCACTGAAACTTATTTTTATGTCATTATCCTCACCCAAGGTAAATATGGAATGCTGTCACAGCATTACGTGATGTAAATATGTCATCATAATTTGTCTTTACACATCATAAATATTTTATTATATGACATTATTACACCTCCAGATATCTTTTTCCATATGAATAGTAATTACTCAAAGTATTTACTGTAATTATGTCACTTGATGAAATTACAGTAATTACATCGAAAAATGATAGCCCATGACTAATGAATTAAAATAGCATGGAAATTCGCATAAAAATGACATTAAAAATGTTAAGGATCTGAGGCAAACTCACAAAAGCAAGGAAATTCATAATTAAGAATTTAATCTCTAATAACATTGCAGGGTACCACATTTTTCGATTATATCACAGAAGAAGAGAAAAAAAGCCAAAAAGAGGTATTACCTGAACAGGAATAAAGTGCAGAAGCGAACTGCTGCAAAAGCATAACCTGGCATTTTGAATATATGTGTACAGCAGCATAGACAAGTACTGTATAGCAACATTCAACAACGTTTCATCAGCAACGAAAGGCTGTGGACCAAAGTCAGAGATGGGGTAAGGAGTTGTCACTTGTGTGGATGTTTCTATCTAAGAGCCAGCAGGGAACGTAATGTTGTGATAAGTGAGGACAAAATCAACGAAGGACCCTGGAGCCGAACTTACAAGCAAGATGGCTGGCGGATCCAAGGAATGTGTGTGGGTCTCACAGTAGACATGAGGGTTTGATACCTAGCTTGTGCTCTCAGCTTTTGCAATGTCACTTAACCTCATGTCTACAATCAAACAACTATTTTCATAAATCTAGCTACCCCAAGCAGCCACACAGGTACTGCTCCAGCACGCACACTGTGTTCTTGCCTTCGCTTGCATCCCAGGGATGCACAAGGTCCACTATTGCCAAGAAAATGGACAAATCAATCTTTTGTATTTGGACCTCCATGACAACAAGACGATTTATTATTATATTCAGCTTTAATCCTGAACTCATTTTCTTAATGAAAAGAAATTATTCTGTAACCACAAAACAAATGAAAGAAAACAAAACCAAAACCAAAAAAAAGAAAAAAAAGACTACACGCTGGTCGTGCTACCCAAGAAGCAAAGAAGCACCACTGATATAATATTTGCTCATTTGCTGCCTGGCTCAGGAGCATGTCATGAGCCCATACCTGTGTGAAACTCATGTTTGTTCACCTCCTCCTTTCACAGCTGGCTCAATTGCTGGTCCCAGTGAGGTATTGTGTCTCCATGGACGTCACTTCTTGAAGTTGCCCTCAAGCTGCTTTCACACTGAGGTGCCCAAATCATATGGTACACCAGAACAGGAAACCCTACTGAGCTGAAACAGCTCCCCTGCCCAAGCATAAGTAGAAAGCTGGGGTTTTAGCTGAATTAAGAGAGTGACAGATGGACAGACTGGGAGTGGGGTGTGAGGGAAGTGGAGGGAGGGAAAAAAGGAAGGAAGGAAGGAAGGAAGGAAGGAAGGAAGGAAGGAAGGAAGGAAGGAAGGAAGGAAGGAAGGAAGGAAGGAAGGAAGGAAGGAAGGAAGGAAGGAAGGAAGGAAGGAAGGAAGGAAGGAGGGAAGGAGGGAAGGAAGGAGGGAAGGAGGGAAGGAAGGAGGGAAGGAAGGAAGGAAGGAAGGAAGGAAGGAAGGAAGGAAGGAAGGAAGGAAGGAAGGAAGGAAGGAAGGAAGGAAGGAAGGAAGGAAGGAAGGAAGGAAGGAAGGAAGGAAGGAAGGAAGGAAGGAGAAAGAAAGAAAGGAGAAAGAAAGAAAGAAAGAAAGAAAGAAAGAAAGAAAGAAAGAAAGAAAGAAAGAAAGAAAGAAAGAAAGAAAGAAAGAAAGAAAGAAAGAAAGAAAGAAAGAAAGAAAAGAGACATTCTGTTTCCAGTTAGAATATCCAGTAATAATTTAATATATAGTGCCATTTTAGAAAATGTGCTATTCATATTTATGAAAGGCTTAATAGATGCAGCTGCATCCTTTAACAAATTATTATAAGGCATGGTATGAAATGCATTAGTAAGAAATGCTTAACAGATGATGCTGTGACAAGCTGTTACAACGCGTGTTATAAGACGTCAATATTATTAAATCTATGGGCTTGGTTAGCACATGAATATAAATAATTTTTATGCATGCTACAAATTGCCATGCTTTATTAATAATGAAGTGTTTATAAATGGAACCTTACTGTAAAGCATTATTAAATGCAGCTACTCAGAAGACCTTAGAGTAATACTGTAGTAGCATTATCATGCTGAGAAGCAGACTAGAAAAGCTGCTTTATTTTACTGTCTGAGTCGACACAGGTTCAAACACACTGGGCTTTGATTCCCAAAAACCCATGTGGCAGGGGCCACCAGTAGGCACCGGTTGAAAGCTGCTGTTGTCACATTCTTTGTAACTCTGAAATCACTCTGGCCTCACTTACGTGGGATTTACACCAATGTAAGTACTTGTGTCAGTGGAGTAACTCCTGGTTAACCCTGCTGTAAGTGATACATGCTGCAGGCCACATTATTTTCTTTCCCAAGTGAGAGCTGGCTGAAAGGTAACTGTGTGTTGCAAGGTATCTTTCTGGGGGGAAAAAAAAAAGTGTATAAATTTGAAACGTACAAGTCCTTGTATCTCAGATTCTGTTCTTCCAGCATATCTTTTAAAAAATTACTTCTGCTTTAGAAATAAATGTCTTCCTACAGAGTTTTTCAATGCAATGACTCAGTAACACACAAGAGTGGTTCAGTTTGCCTGGTCTGAGCATTGTGTGGGAAAGCATCATTTACTTTTATTCTTTTAACCATTTCATGCCTTCATGATTAATATTGTCTAAGTTTCCAATAGCACATAAAATTGGACCAATATACTTACAGAGAGCTACCACAGAATATGTGTCTTGGCTTGCAGAGATTGAGACTGATTAACAAAAAGACATAGTAAGTCTAGGCCCACATAGGCAAGAAATGCTTACCATGTGATGGGAAGCTTTTAAATTCTCAGTTGCTTTTTTATTTTGAATTCTTAACATTTTAGTTAATGTTCAAATGGGGCACTCTGTTTTCAACCATCTGCCTATTCTACCTTTTAATGCTTTTTAATAATTTTTCACAACTCCTAGGTCATGTGGATGATCACCTCCTCCAAGCCGTAGCTTACTAATTTTACTAAGAATTTCTAAAAAGAGTGGAGTTCATGTTACTGAACTGGGATGATGGCACAGGAGACTTTACCTTTCCTGTACCCAGTCCGTACAGCCTCTTCCCTGATCCAGCCTGTGACCCTGAGTTTCAACTCAAGGTTGTGCAGCTCTTTGCAAGGAAATACTTGCACTCATCGGAAACCAACCCCACAGGGAACTGCAGAAGTAGGTGTAAAATGCTGATCTTTTGGATGAGCTTACATAGCATTGCCAGTATCATCACCTGAATGCACTTTGGGAGGGAGACTTTGTTCTGGTATAGCAAAGGGACTTACATGCGTCTGTGTGTACTTGTGCATCCGTACTCACATGTGAGTTTGTGGGTCTAGCCAGTTCTCCCTGTTCACATAAAGCAGTTTCACGTCTGCTGGTACTGCATTATCTTGGCACTTCAGCACAGGACAGAAGAGCTTTGATTCAGTTTTCCAGGGGAACCTGAAATGTAGCAAGAGGGACACCAACGGCCAGATGCGGAGAGATGCGTATGTGTCCACAGCTGACAGTTTCAGTGGAGGCAAAACCACTCAGCTGGCTTGGTACCACATGCTGTGTGGGGAAAAAAGGATGCGACCCTTCATTGCTCAAGCCCTGCCACAGAAGCTGGGCAATCTCACTTCCAGCTCTGCACCATTTAATGCCAGCAGCCAGGGCAACCCTCTTCAAGAGTGATGTAGATCACTTCATTTATCACCTCTGTTATCACTCGGGAATTGAAAAACAAAACAAAAATATTACCTAACTGCATGAATCTCATAAATGTTGCAGATGGGTTCATTCTAAGTTCTGGGCAAATGTTCAAATATATATGTATTTAAAAAAACAAAACACAACAGATAAATACTTATACTGACCTAAGCCTTAGTTTTGACCATTCAATTTCTTTCTTTTTTCTTTTCTCTCTCTCTTTTTTTTTGTGTTCTCTCCAGTGTTTCATGGCACACACAGACTAATGTCAAACAAGCATACTGAAGGACTAGTATTTATCTATTAGCCTTGATGTGATTGCAATCCTCTGTATCTTCATGCATTAGTTTCTGGTCTAGTTTACAGTTCCTCCTGTTATAATTCATCTCATATCTCTTCTTTTCTTTGTTTTCCCATTCTTCATCATTAATTTCTGAGCCAACTTTTTACTTATTCCATGACTCCCATGCCCGAAGCATTATTATTAACCTTGGATGTGGAACTTGGTCAAGAATCCTCTCTGAAGTGTAAACAGCTCTGGTATTTCATTACAAAATTCACCATTGTGTTCCAAAACACTCCTTACTATAAACTTCAAGGTCACTTGTGTCTTCCTCCTGTAACCATTTCAGCTCCAGGTGGAGCCTCCTCTGTTGCGCTGGGGCCAGGAAAGGGAGATGTTGAAACCGCAGGAGTCAGCGCTTCAGAAATTGCACCCAGCTTTACAGTTTGGCAATGGGGCTTCATTCAAGGAAATCCGGAGTGGGATTTCCACATCGTGCTGCTGAATAGGAACAAAAAAAGGGCAAATGCCACTTTGGGGTCAGATGGCTCTCCGTCATCCTTCAAGGCTTTCTAAGAGCTATACTGGGGGGTCCTGCATGAGTGCGAGGGATGGGCAGAGACAGAAAGGAGGCATGAGTCCCACTGAATGCCTGGGCTGGAGCTGACCTGATCTAAGCCCAAGGCCCAAGGCCGAGGGCAGGACAGGGCATTGTGGGGGTGAAACCCTCCCTGTGAGCTCCGCACTCTGCTTGCTTGTGGTGCAGCGGGAAGCCAGGTCCTACCTGGTCTCTCTCCTTGCACATCAGGTTAAGCCACAGCAAAAGCCAAACACTCTTTGGTACTTTTTGAAGCACCCCCTGAGCTTTTCCGTGCATCGGTTGATTGATAGCCTTATTACTTAACACATCTTTATATCTGTAGTAACTGTAGCAATCAGCAAAACAGCAGACAACTGTATTAACTACGACTGGGGAAAAGTGAAAATAACACCTGGCATTTAGCACAGTTCGTCAAAGGATCTCAAAATGCTCAGCAAACTTTAATAAAACCACATGACGCCCAGTGAGTCTGGAAATATTGTGACAGCCATATTAAACCCAGCCAAACTGATAAATCAAGGCACGCTGGAGCGGCACTGGCGCAGCAGCAAGGCTGTCACGTCAAGATAGCACGCTGCCAGGGTGTCGCCTCCACGATCCCCTGCCATGATCTCCCTCCACCCAGCACTGCCCTCCGATATTTCTGGGTGCTGGGCCAGGTCCGGTGCTTGGCTGCTTGTGGTCCTGTCTGTGGATTTAGACGTTTAGCCAGGAGCATCGGGATACCCATATGCCACTATCTTGCTGACTCCTCGTGCTTCCTTTCTGTGGCACAGTGGATAGACCAGCAGGAAAGCAGGACCACCGGTGATCCTGTTTAGCCTTTATTTACACACTCTGTTCATTCTGCATTTCTATTTTATACATTTCTCTATTTAGATGATGTGTGAATTCCATGTACACTTTTTTTTCCTCAGAGTCATGCAGCGAGTGTTTGTTTGTGCATCTGTATTGTGCTTTACTTTTCCTCATGTTCACAGATTTTTATTAAAATATTTCCATAAAACAGGTTGTTACCAAAAATAAATGAACACATACAAATTAATACATAAAAACAGATGAGTTATATAGAATATTTACAAACAATGGGATGGAATTCAAAACTTCTTATAAACACGGCATACAAATAAGCATATACATACCCCATGTTTACTGCAATTTATTTTAAGAGTTATTTAGTAAATCTGAGGTAGGCTAAGGCTGACAGACAAGCTGCTTCTTCCTGCTGAAGATCATAGGTGCATCAAAAAGATCTCATTTAACAGCCAAATGAAAAACATCTCATTTTACGCCCAGCTTGTGTTTCTTCAGCCTGCAGAAATAAACACACGCAGTGTAAAAATTGGGCTCAAGAGCAGTACTGACATGACCGAGCCTCAGTGTTCACGTGTGGTAAATAGAGCACAGAGCTTTAAAGTGACCTGGCCAAGGGTAGGCAGCAGGTAAGTGGCAGCACCAATTGTCCGATCTGCTGACTGCTGGGCTTTCAGCTCATCTGTTTCCTACCTAAAACATCTGGAAGAGAGAAATGGCATTGTGAATAAGAAATAGCCACAGCAGCAGCAGGCTGAGCATTCAGAGAGTGGTTATGCCATCAAGCTGTGCAAAGGAAGAAAAATCCGAAAAGTTATAACTGTCCCAACCTTCAAACTAAAAAAAAAAAAAGAGGGGTCTACAGTGAAAATCTGCTTTTATTAAATCAGATCCACTAAAAGTAGTGGGACTAACTGGCAAGTTCCAGTTCACAGACTGCTAACGTGAGCCCATGCTTTGTGCCGCAGGCCAGTGCCGCAGTGCTGAGGCCTGAGGTGGATGAGCCCAGGCCAGGGTTAGCAGGGGGACAACTCTGGGTACCATGACCAAAATCTAAGGGCTGGAGCCCCACAGCCAGGAATGGTCAGACCGGTGCCAGCCGGAGTCCTACCAAGTTAGGATTGGCTGCAGAGGCAAAACCGGGTAAATCATAATGATGGTCTCGCGTCTGCAGCACAAGATCACTTTCTCCACCCTTTGACAAACAGGAGGCTTACTAAAAGCTAGGGAAGGCAGGACTGACTTCTTCTCCATTTCCGAGAGAAGGCTGTTTTGTCCATGTTTTGCCAGAGTCTAGGAGTGTGAAATTGGCTGTTCATGTGTAGCCTGCACAAGTAGTGTAGTTTGAAAGTGAAGGCAATTAATTTTAGTTGTTGACTTAAACTGCTGTTGAGAGGTACTTCATTTCCCGATTCTTCCTCCTATAAATAGATTAAGGGTTACATGAAAGTCAAGTTGTGCTCGTTTGTCCTCCCTCTAGATAGATTTCCCATGACTGCTTATCTATCAGTTCCCCCCCTTAACACGATTTGTTTCTCAAATTAATTTAGCTCACTGACTCTCATTGGTCCACAGCCCAAAAAATTGTCTCTTTATTATTATTATTAAAAAAAAAAAAAAAGAGAAAAGAAAAGAAAATGAAAACAAAACAAAACAAACCACTTCGGAGTGAATATTTTTCTGGAAGGGAGATTGAGCAATGTGTGTCTTGAACTTATGATTGAGAGAGCTAAAGAAAATGTAGCTCTTGGAGGGATAAACATTTGTGTTAGCAGCCTGGAAAGATTACCAGTGCTGGAAAGTTGTGGCTCTGCACATAACACTGCAACAGCTCCATGTGTACGTTTCTCACCAATACTCATGGAAGATGCATGTGCCCAGCAGCTGCAGTATAAATCCCTCTGCTTATTAATCAGATATTACCTGGCAAATTTTATTATAATTATTATTATTTATTCATGTATTTGCTGTAATTTTTTCCTTGCTTTCTGGTATGACTTGTGAAGACAACGATGGTATCTGCCAAAGTAAAGGACTATTTTGTTTCCTACCTTAGCTTGTTTGCAAAAAGGAACATTACTGGTGCTGAGGGTATTTAGCGTCTGACTTGAACACACACATACACGCACCACACACACACATTCACACTTGGAGAAACAAAGTTGGTTGATGCACACTGATGTGCCTGGAGAAGTTCAGGCTCTATCCTGTGGTTCAATGCAAATTTGTCAGAGTCCTTAGTGATGGGCTACCTCATCTCTCCACAACAGTTCCAGTCCCAGGACCCAAGCCATAAAACACACACAGTAAATAACTAGTGTGAGGGTTTGAAGGACAGTCATATTTTCTGATGCAGATAAGTACATCTGGATAAGTATGAATCACCGTTCTGAGGGCAGTGTCATAAAATGCATATTTAAAGAAAAAAATTCCTTGATCTAAAGATTCTTTGGTGTTCTTACTGCCACTCATCTGATCTCTGATCTGGAGTTGCAAAGTTAATTTACTCTTCACCACATAATATAGAGCTGAAGAGAATTAGAAAATGTCTGTGTTTTATCACTGGAGATGTCAAATCCCTATCTGCTAGCACTGCACTACAGAGTTCTTGCCAAAAGGGGAGGATAAACTGAAGTAATTTTAAAATAATAGTAGCTAGTTGGATGTATTTAGAGATACTTATCTTTCTAATAATGGTATTCTGGGCAGTAAGAATAAGTAGTTTTTCAAGGTGCCTAAAATATTTTGATACCCCAAAATATGGATGCATGGCTTTTAATTTGTGAAAGTACTGTGCTATACAGTTCAGAGCTATCACACAGATGGCCTTCCTTCCTGGTCATGATGCTTGTTTTTGACTTCGACTATTTGTGATGTTAGAATTAGAAGGTGTCATACTGCTGTCCGTCACCTTGGCTAGAACAGTGGCTCCCACCCTGCTGCTGGCTATTCAGAGGTCCCAGGTCTGTGAGGCTGCCCTACTACAGCTCTCCAGCAAGCTGGGCACTTCCAAGAAGTATCAGACTTCGTGCTGCTACCATGTGGTGTGGGAAGCCTGACACCCTGCAGATTCACTAGAATTAATACCCCTGTGCAGATAAATTGGTGGTACTTGGGCAGCAGGCCTGACATCTGTGATAAAACACAGAAATATTGGGCTTATTGTATACAGGGACAATGAAACTCCACAAAAGTACGCTTATCCCATTTCATGTCGGGTCTCCTGAAGACATCTGGAGCAGGGAAGCTTGTACATGTCTCAAGAACAACACTGTTCTGGGGCCATAGAAAGAGGTAATAAAAAAGTAGTGGAGTTTGCCTGTGAACTGAAGTAAAATACAAATGTTAGTTAAATATTCTTGATGACCATATATAGTAAGTGTAAAAAGTGGCATGACTTTGTGTTATTCATTTTCTTGAAATATTTAGATAGAATAACAGGAGAATACTAAGCAGCTGAGAAGTTAAACAATGAAATCTGCACCCAGATGTGTGTTGGTAATCTTGTGTTCCAGATGTAAGATTAAACATTTGGTGGGAAGCTGCCCGGTAAAGCTATCTATGAACTGAACTGGTGCCATTGCAGAAAAGTATTACCATTAGAACAACAGGGTAAAACCAATGCCCATTTTAAGTACTGAGATATGTCAAACATGTCAGGCAGCCACTACACAGCTAAAGATCCAGGTCAAAGTGTGGATCCAAGTGGATGCTGAGTGTCACAACTGCTCTATGCAGAAAGAAAATGGAAAGCCTGTTGTTTTGTTGTTTTTTTTTCAATAAAGACTCTGCAAGATAATAAACAAACAAAACTACCATTTAGCTGTCATGTTGCATCATTTTATATCTCACCCGATGCTCCCATAAATGTTGCCAGTGATTCCACGAATGAACTGCATAGTGGGGCACATAAAATTATTAAGGTACTAGGTCAGGTTACATCATTGCCACCACAGGTTTTCAGGAGCTCTCTGATCCTGATCAACAGAAGTATGCGTTTAAAGTGGACTCACATGGAATTTCAGAAAAACCTACCTAACAATTGCTCACTCAAAATCCACAATGCAGAAACAGTCAAAATTCACCAGGGGTTACAAAATAGATTTATGGCACCTCCATACTCTCTGGGGTTTTGGTATGCAAAGTTTCCCTCTACCCATTGCTACTTTGAGTTGGACATTGATCTGTTCTGAAGTAACAATCATTAATTTGCTGCATCTGATTTTAGGACTTATTTTTTTTTCATTTTTTACTTCAGAAAGATGAGAAAACACAAGATACTTGCTCCTTCTTTCTTTTTAAATTATCCTTGCAGTGATAAATTAAGATTCCTCATAGAGGTGACATTTTGGAGTCCACCTCTGGCCCTCATGACCTTCTTTGCTCTGCACACAAGTGTGAAGTGGCATCCTCTTCCTCCCAGCCCATTGCTGTTTCTCCAGCTCTTGGCTTTAAAATGATGATGTTACAAGGTTACTACCTTCCTGTTAAGCTTAGTCTGAACGCATTTCTTGCCTTAGGTTCAATCTGTCCTGGCTGCGCTTCAATGCAAAGATAATTGTTGTTGCGGTGCTAAAGTTTTATCTGATGGGTTGAAGACTATGCTAATAACTGTTTGAGATAATTTTACACCTGGCCTAGCTCTGTATTCCTTCAATTTGCTTCTTTCTGACTGCAGCACTGTAAGTGCAACTGCAGCTTGCAGTCAGTTTTTTGACAGATCTATCAGCTGAGAAATTTTCAAATTGAACCTTGTTGTCCTACTCTCCTTTTCATCAAAGGAAGAATAAATTCGTTAGTACTGGATGTTAGAGAGTCATTGCAGACTCTCAGTATCTCTCTGTTATTGCCCCAGATCTGAGAACAGGCTGGATAGAGCCAAAGCAATGTGGATCACAGGAGTAGATGTCACCTTCATTTAAACTAGTTATTTGGGGGAATAATAATATAGGACTTGCAAAAGCACCAAGTCCAGAATGGGCAAGATGTCCAAGTATTTCTCCAGGCCTTCTAAAGGGTTGTGCAGCCTGTGCTGAGCACTTGGCTTCTAGCATCTATGCTGCTAGCAGTACCCAAACTGGTAAGATTAAATGATACTTGATGATAGGCACAAATTATATGTGTATATATATGTGTGTGTGTGTGTTTATATACGTTTGTGTGTATAGAAACATATACATGTATATGATACAAGCAGGATATTGTACATTTATATACCCATCTACATTATATCCATTATATATGTATGTAGTTCTATGTATGTGTTTATATATCTAAAAAGGACACAAGTCACCTTTGCTCCCACCTTTTCTCTGTTTTGTCTGGTTCATCTCAGGTTGAGGGGTAGTTTTTGTCCCCAGGAGCTACATGAAAGTGTATCTGGGACCTCCCAAACAGGTAGCAAACATCTCTCTCACATGACATGCTGAATCCAAATTAATGTAATGCAATAACAAGCAAAGCAAATAAATGTATTCACTAAGTTTTTAATATTTTTTTATCTCTAAAGGTTTTTATGGCTTTGGCAAATCTAATGTATTAGCAAAGTCAAGAATTATTCTTTCTCTGGGTTGCACAGCAAGTGCTGTAGTGATGTATAACATCAATTAATATAGCATTCATACAACATAATGCAATACCCATTAACACAATGCAAAGTAATATTATGTTATTTTATTAGATCATATTAGTAAACACAGATTGCATTAAAAGCTGTTTTAGTTTTATTTTTTAAATGTTTATATATAAAAGAATGGTCCAAACTACAGAAGTTGATGATTTTCTGACACTACAAAAATTAGCTGTCTACAGATCAGCTTAATTTAAAGGCTTTCTGTCTTCTTTGAAAAGGTTAATAAAACTGTGGCTAAAGAAGACCCTGTGAACCTACTTATTAGGATTTCAAAGCTTTTTGACAAGTTCTCATAAGATGAGTATATGAAATAAAATAATTATGAATCAGATGATAGACAAAGCTCATAAAGAAATTAAACCTCACTTTAAAGTCTGACAGTTTCACTTTGTTTTAATCATTTCCTGCCACAGTCACATGTGGCTGCATTAAAAAAAAAAAAAAAAGTGACTACTGTACAATGTTTCTTCATCTGGGCTTCATGCTACTGAATTGAAAAGTTCATTTAAAAACTTTCTATTCCATGTTAGAAAAAGAAACAAATGGGCATCATCTTATTAATGTTAATGGTCTTAGGGGAAAAAAATCCAATTTAATATCAGCTTTAAGTTTAAACTAGTAATTTAGAACTTGTGTCATGCAAGACACAAATATTAGACACTATTCTTAACCATTGTCAGATGTCTGTGCTCGCAAACTCTGCAGAGTTTGCTGGCTCAGGATGGGCTGACAGATGAAATAATGCCCTATACCTATGCTGAGATATCTAACAACACAGGGAGAACTGGAAAGACGACCTCAGTAAAAGATGTTATGTGTTTGTTGGCAATATGTTGAGTGAATATTCGCCCTCTGGACTATATATCTTTCAGTATATAATGGTCTTTTCTAAGCATTTCCGTTTTGCCGTCAGTGTTGTACATGACAAGTTTTTGTTTTGTTACTGATGACGATAGTGCTTCAGACTGTGTTGCATTTTATGGGACCAAACTGTCTGCAGCATAATGAAGACCATTCTGGCTCACCAAACGATGGACAGCTACAGCTTTCACACAGCACAGTAATTTATGAAAATAGGAATATACTAATGCTGCTGCTAAAGGCAGGCAAAGAACATCTCATTGTATTCAGTGTGGCTTTTTCATTAATTTTATCTGGAAACAATGTAAAGGTATACTAGCATGCACACACAAAATTACTCTCCACTTAATCACTCTCAACTTTCAATGCAGGAACAATGGCCTTGGTATGGAAATCACCTTGACTAAAGCAGATAAATGGTTTCTATACCATGGAAAGTCTTCCTTGCTTAGAGAAAACAAAAAGAAGCATCACCAGCTTTCTATTTACCAGATAGAATGAATGTGTTAGAAAAGTATTTTCGAAATAAAATAATTTGAGCTTTTCTTTCACCCATGGATGCAGACATATCTGAACCACAATAACACTTCATGTGGATTATAAAATAACAGAAGTGGGGCAAGCTCACAATGTAACCACTAAATTCACACCATCCACATTGCTTCATTTACACTTGGTATGTCACAAGGGATTCCAGTGATGTCAGAAATATCAGGACATAGTGACATTTCATTGTATTAATCTTAATCCCCCCCTTAGATGAAGTGTTTTGCCCACCTATTGCAGGTGAAACTAGGTCTACATTGCATATATTTGTATGGACAGATAAGTCTAGACAGTTGGCAGAAGAGATGCTGACCCACAGTGTACATGCTGGCAGAGACCCTTACCACAAAAAGACTTTCATTAGTATAGCTCTGTCTGTGCTGGCAATTTTTTTCCTTTTGTTTAGGTATACCAGTAATAGTTGGAATGCATTAAATAAGAAAAAGCACAGTTGTATGTACATTAACTCCACCTAAACAAGCAAAATTCCAATGGCCATAACAAATATACCTACTAAAGCACTCCCAAATTAGCAAAATACTTTCTTTCAAGCACCTGGAAATCTACAGATTTAAAAGTAGAAATTTAATCAGTGTAGGTCTAGCTGGATAGAGAAGAGCCCTGCTGTTCAGAGCCGTTCTGCACCGTGCAGCAGTGGCTTTTGCCCAGTCAGACAGAGAAGCGTGCTGGAGTCTGCAGCCCCCAGTGAAGACGGGACCCCCCAGCCCCAGCTCCCCTTGCTGCCCCTGGGAAGTGCATGGATACCAGTAAGACCCTTCGCCTGCACACACCAGTTTTCATTTAGCTACGAATTCCATTTTCCCTATCCAGGGACATGAGAGCAGTGTTACAGCTGGTGCCCTGGCTGGCACCTGTATTTTGGCAATTCAGGCGGTGGAGGAATTATGGCAGCGAGCACCTGGAGCAACACTCAGCAGAGCAGTGTGGCAGTCAGTGAGGCCACACTCTTCATCCAGAGGATGAGGAGTTCCAGTTCCTCAGCTGGGACTCACTTGCTTGCCCGACCAAAAATTAAGAAACCTATAAATACCCAATAAAGCACCATTTTGTGATCCTCCAATAAGAAGCGGAAGCCAACTTGTGTTATTAGAGCACTCCGGAGCTTGAATACAGCTTCTAATAATTGGTGTAAAATCCTGCAGAATCCTGCTGAGATGTAACATACTGAAATGCCAGACAATGTCACTGTGAGTCTATAGTGGAAAATATAGGCAAAACAATGTCAGTGGATGTCTGCGTAGACAATGTTATGATTTGAGGAAAGGCAAAATGCTGTCAATGGGAGTCTATATGCTGTAGATAGCAGTACCACAGTATGTGAATAAAGGCAAAATGATGTCAGGGCAATACACAATATGCTCAAGACAGAATATATTTAGTTTGAATAGGAAATCTGTCATATAAAATAGCTGCATTGATTCTCATCTTCCACATTGATGTGTTGTCATTTTTTATACTGACTGTCTTTTTTATTTAGATTTACTCTATAGTCTATTTTTTTTTCCATGTTAACACTTCCTTTACTTGCCATAAGTGAACCCACAACCATTGACTTTTTTACCTTTGGCTTATTTTATTTAAAAGAAAACAAATCTGAGCCAAAATCGTCACTAAAAAGCACCAGCTATATCCACACTAGAATTAGCAGGTCCAAGATTTGGATGTCTATTCTCTGGCTGAATTTCACAGACAGAAATAAAATAAAGTTGCTTATAAAATAGATGGATATATGTACACATACATATGTGCCCAGACAGAATTCTAATGACCTCTGTTCAGGGAACACTGTTACTGAGGGGTAAGTAGATTAATATTTTTTTTTTCCACAATTGTATGACATTTCTGCCTAAAAAAAAGCTCCAGTAGTGACCTCACATGATTTACAATTTTGTAAAATGTGGCCTCATGTCTGAATCAATTAATTTGTACACATTTCATTGTTTTTCTTAAGTATAAGATTATCAGACTCTGGGTCCAAGTAAGTCCTAGTTTTCTCTACATGCTAATTGAACCTTCATGTCCTAAATTGTTGGGTAATTACTGTTAGGGCAGTGATGTTCCAGCTGCCAGTGGAAAATAAGTGTTTCTGATGTATTTTGGGCCCAGCCTGCCCCCTTCACTAAATCACAGCTTATTTCACCTTCCACCAGTCCCAGCACTGTAAAGGTTAAATTTCCCCACAAACCCTACTTTGCAAAGTGAAGTATCTGTACTTATTGATGAAAGGCTCGAAAGTATAACATGTAATTATCTAAATTATAATCAATCAAGGAGAGCACTGAAGCTCTCTGCCTTCTTCAGCCTAGTTTTAGCTGACATTATCACATTCAGTGTTCTCAAGAGTGTTTTGACTCTGGCCACCAGCAAACCTACCCACATCTACATTAGCAGGTAATTTAGTGTAATCGGTGCAGATGAGTGGACTGAAGCAGCCTATGGTGAGATCCATGCAAGCTATGCTATGTGTGGTGGATGTTTTTCCTTTGGACGAGATTTAGTCTGCTCCTCTTGGACAAATGGCTCTCCTATATATGTGGTTCATATCCTTTCTACTGTCTACTTGTTTGTTTGCATCTGTGGGTTTTTTGCTTCTTAGAAGTTACAATTTTGACACTGACATTATCGCACACACCTGAGAAAGGTCATCTAGGTCAACTGCCTCCTCATCGATCCCATAGGGACATTTGGCAGTGCTGTGAACCAAACCAATGTGCAGCACATAGGGGAAAAGGAGGAATTTGCTTTGAGTGCTGGTGCTACTGCTCTGACTCAACACACAGAAGGACGTGCAGACTCCATTTCAATGATTTTATTTTCTAAAAGGCTGGTTTAATGCTGACTCCAAAATAAGATTTTGAAATTGAGGAAAAAAACTGTCACAAAGTTCAGACTTTCCCTGTATTTTAAAGCTTGAGCTGTGTACTGCAGGGACATCATTGTAGAGACATCTCTGGAGCACAAGCTCTCCAAAACAGCAGAATGGCAAATTTCGGGGGAGCTGCAAACTAGTTCCTTCTCCTCCCACCTGAAATGCTGAAGAATTCGAGTTTTGAAAGCTTGGCTGGTATGGGAGCTGAGGTCTACTGAGTCATTAAGGTGCAAAACTGACAGCATCTCAAAAATAACTAGCAGGAGGGGTTGATACAATCTTGGGAACTAGGCCATTCAAGTCGGCTGCTTAAGTGGTGGGAAGACAAATTATGAAGGAAGAAGGCCAATTTTAGACAGAGCCTTGACTGTGTTCCATCTTTCCTGCAAAACATTTTTATTTTGATTATTGGGATTCTTTGGAAAGGATAAATTCTGTAGGAATACATCTGGTGCTTCACCTATATCTTTGCAAGAGTGCTCCAGCATGTTAAAAAAAATGCAAATTCAGATCCAGTCTCAATAGTCCTTAAGTTATTGTGTAGAGAGTCTTAGCCCAAATTTTTCTTGCTTTTGCTGCTTTGCATTTCAACCTTTACATTATATTTGCATAGTGTTCCCATGCTTAATTTGCCTCTCATCTGGATAATGATAATTAGCTGTTATTGACTAGCATTTCCAGTTCAGTGCAGTGAACATTGGGTAGTATTCATAAAATGTTCCTCTTATGCCAGCTGAAATTGGTAGTGGTTTTGAGGCAAAAGGCCAGATTTATCAAAAGGATAATGGGCAGATTTTTTTTTTTTAATTGTAATGACAGAATTGCATTGCTATTCTTTGTTTATCTATTTTTGAATTCTATCAGATAGCTTTAGGGATAGCTACCCAATTTCTGTATTTATAGGAAACTGGCACAAATCGAGAAAACAGAACAATTCCATGTTTATGAACCATGAATTCTAGCACTAAATGTCAATATATTGTGCATTAATACACAAGAATTCTACAGGAAAGCACATATATATTAAATATATGTTTCTTCTGCATGGAGTCTTCAGCTTTGCTATTTTGTGTGGCAGTGCTTCCTCCTGGGGAGAATAAAACCCAGCTGTATCCACCGCTGCTTATCTGTGAGAGGATCCTCCTTCCCGGCCCTGTCCTGTCTCACGCCCTCCCCAAACCCTGCTGATGGGGGTTTGGGCCCTGCAGGATGCTGCTAGGGCAGGAGGAGGGTGCAAGTAGAAGAGGGATCCTGACAAGTGAAGTGTCCACCTCCAGTGATGCTCCAGGAGTGTGCAGAAAGCAGGATGCTCCATCTGTTTGAGGAGGTAGGAAGGAGATTTGTCTGAGTTGGCTTTGCAGGGAAGACTGACTGGGTTTAAAATACATCATGCGCACTTATATTTTTAAGGTAACAGTGGTTCATATGTGGCATGTTTGCCAGACCATTACAGAAAATAAGAAATGGATGTCATTTTGGCAGTTTGAAAACTACACTTGTGGTATGTACGTCTTCTGACAGTGCCCATTTGTACTTCATGCTTAAATTTAGTGTGGAATATCCACTCCTGGGGAATGCCTTGGAAATATGAGAAAACCTAGGATTTTTTCCACGCTAAAATTGGTTGGGAAACAGACCACAGAACATCCTGGATTGGGCAGCAAGAGGTCTGGGTCTGCTCAGGTAAACAGCAATGAGGAGAAGCATTTGCCTAACCATCGCCATGTACAGGAGCAGTATGTCCTTTGAAGGCTGCAGAGGCATAGGGAAAAGTCCTACTAAAAAAAAAAAAAAAAAAATGCAGACACTTAAAAAAAAATCACACACAAATCATCTTTCTACCAGCCTACTAGCACGAAAATCCAAGAAACAAACCCCAAACCGTGTATGAATTGCAGCAGGACTGGATGAGGAGTGGAGGCAGACCTGAAGGTGCTGCAGAACTGCACCCAGGGCTTGGTCCAGGCTCACCCCACAGAGCCAGTGTGGGGCTGGGCAGGCCAGGGAGAGCAGGGATGGACCCATCATCATACATGTCTCCATGTTGCTGCACACCTAGTCAGGCTTTGCTGAAGACAAGGACACTGGTTTGTATTTATGCAGTGTGGCTTGGAGGAACATGGATACCAAGCAGCAAATGTGGGACACTAAAATCACAAATATGAGGTGGCAAAGGCATTGGAAAAGGCATAAGCTCACAGGCAGATGGGGCTCCAGGAGGACATGTGCAAAAAGGATGATGTACAAACAACCTGTGGAAGGGATGCTAGCTTCGTGGCACAGAGAATGCCACCTTCAGCGGCACAGCATCTCTCACCACTGTTCTGTGATGTTTTTCATCATCATCTTACTGACAATATTCAGTCTATTAAGGAAAACAACAATATTTACAGCATTTGCATTTTATCCCTGAAGCATGACAGTCCAATTAACCTTTCTATGGGCATGCAAGAGACGTCTTCACAGATGAGGAGTGGGACTCATGTTTGAAGCATTGTCTGGGGTCAGTGGATAGGTGTTATAGAAACCTCACATCCCTTGATCTCCGAGTCTTGTGAAGGGGTTCAGCAGGAGTATCTGGAGGCTTGCAGAGGTGGGTTTTAAGATGGGTGTTCAACTCTGTATAATAGTAGTACTGGTTCAGGATGTGCTCTCCTGCAAGCTGAAGCACAAGTATTATAAGATAGGTCATCCAGTGACTTAGACCTTCATACTTTGCCTTGATTCATTAGAATCAAAATCCTTTCTACGCAGCTTATGTCAGGCAAGCCCTTAATAACCTATTTCTTCTGCTTCATGGAAATGGAGCATCTACAGAGTCTTCTGCATTCCAGATAAGGAGACAGAAATGATGCCTGCATCACAGAAATCTCCCAGAGAATGTCTACACAGGCAAAAGGCTGGCACTTCTAGCTCACAGCACAAATGTGTCTTCTACTGCCTTGAAATCTGTTGAAATGAAGACTGTGTCAGGCAGAAAAAATATTCCACCCCTTAGGTAAAGCAATGCCTGTGCACAAGCCACCTCAGATGAAGAAACATGAGCTGTGTCACATTCTCTTCTCCTCCTTGGTAGACATGCAACACTCCTCAAAAAATTGCAGCCTCCACCGCTCTCTACTAGATGCTAACCTACTGGTAACAACATGACGTGACAGACAGAAGGGTCCAGAGGAAGAGTTATGTGAACTTTGGTACATGTGTCACATGGAGTATTTTTTAAGACATCACCTGAGATAATACACTGTGAAAGCATTTTCTAGATTAACTGCTACGACCTTGGGTCCTCCTGCAAAAACAGAGGTTTGTCACAACTGGAATTCAGATACTGCACTTCTGTGTCATCTTTGGGGAGGAGGAGTGCAGGAATAAAACCTGTACTTGCCAAGAGTAACGGTTTAGCTTGATCAAAAACCAGACACAAGCTGAGGTATGTTCTCATGTAGCAGTCTGGTCCTGAAAGTCAGAAATCTTGGAGACGATGGCAAAAATGACTCACTGCATGACTCTGCACAAGCCTTTTAATTTGCTTGGACCTCAGTCTTGTCACCTGTAAAGAATTAAAGTATTTTTTTTTAATTTAGTTTTGTTGTTGTTCTTTTTTGTTTGGTTTTTCTTGTTTGGTTGGTTTTGTTGTGGTGGTGTTTTTGTTTTGTTTTGTTTTGTTTGGATTTTTTTCTTCCCATCCCCAGCTTTTGGGAAAATAAACAAAAAATTTGAGGAAATTCAGCACAGTTGATCAAAAATTCTCAATAACAGCAAAATGCTGTGCGGATAAACAATTTGGTTGGTGGTGGGGAATTAGATGAATATATGAGCTGGGACTCTTTCTGAAATGCCTTTTCACAGCTATATCCATCAAAGCTCACTGAAGTTGCAGGCATATGGCAATTCAGAACAAGGGTGGGTGAACATGTTTAACCTAGTTAGAAACTCAGTGGAGGACTGCAGAGCCTAAGGCATTGCTCAGCCTATACGTAGCGCTCAGACTGCTTTGGAGAGACTCAGGAAAACAAGCAGAAGAGATGAGAAAACAACACTGGTCAAGAGAAGGTCATATTAAACACAATAGAAAAATTTCTTTACAAAGACCCACCTCTCTCAAAAATGTCTGGCATTTATAAGAGTTATTTTTTCCACAGTAGAGATGTGCAGTTCTGAGTTAATTTGATGATGGTGTTTCAGGAGATTCTTTTACACTCTTTTTGTAATCAATCCTTGAAAAGAAACACGGGGAAATAAATTATGAAATAAATTTGAAGGTTCATAAAACTTCTGTCTTCATGAATGAGGCTTACCTTTCTTCAAAGTGAGCTCTTCTGCCTTTCTGTGTACAGAAATGTGACTGAGAGGTGTAAAACAATCACACATCTTCCTAAAATGAGGAGCTGACTTCAGCGCAACGAGAATCTGACACATATAGAAGCTTTTTGTGCTACTTTTCTATAAAATAAAATACTTCAAGACAAAAGGCTTTGACTGTGTTTTAAGAAACACAAATCCTTTATTAAGGATTTGAATAATAATTGTGGGAAACAGTTTAGTTGTTTGGTTAATTATCCTTTTTGCTCTCAGCTCTTAATGTGATGATGTTTGGTTCACTTCTAGGGAAGTGCTTACTGTATACGACTATTAAATTAAGTTACAGAGAGAACAACTTCAGAAATAAAACCTTCCAAGATATTTTAATCTCTGTCATGTATACACAGTAGTTTTTGGCAACTAACTGGTATCTACTGAGCTATTGCTGAGGCCAAACATTCCTAGCTGTTATATGCGGCACATCTAGGGCCTCATGGAAAACTTTGTAGTTTGATAAAACTCTGTCACAGTGTCAAGTGTCTTCCTTACTTGTTTTCCAAAGTGTTTTATTGAAATGAACACTTTTGTGCCCACGGTGCAGTTTCCCATTTACACAAAAAGGCTCCGTCCCACTGTCCTTGCAATACCATCTGCACCCCACCTCATCATCCCTTTCCACTGCCAGAGCTGGATTTGTACAGATGAGAATGAGACTTTCATTTCAATCTTTGTGACACCTTGCCCCACCAGCTGTGGCAGTTTGTCTTAAACATGCTCCAGATCCCCCCAAAAATTATTTTTTCTGCTTTTGTTGCATGTGTGAGCTGCTCTGCTAGTGAAACCGTACAACTTTTAAGTAATTTACCTTGACGGGGATTAGATACATGGGGTCTTTATCTATGTTGCTGTGGTTATTTAACAGTGTAATACATGGCTTTTGTATTTGAGTACAACGAGTACAACATGCAATACCTAGATATTAAGTCTCTGCTGTTTTAATTCAGACCTCTTTCAAGTATGTACTTCCATATTGCCCTTAAATATATGATCAGATTCAAATTTTTCTACAATCCCTAGTTCATTCACTGAACAGTAGGCATTATTTTCCATGGAGCTACCCAGCTAAACGCCTCTTAAAACCTTCCCTCTTTTAGCAGGACAGAGGCAACATCCAAATCTCCAGGAAGCTTTGGACTATGCAAAGTACAAGCAATTTTTCCTCTTTCTTAATTCCCATGCCTGCTCCTCTTGAGTGGTTGCCTTTCAGATTCAACGAACAGATGAGGCCTTCTTCACCACGGGCTGCACAGGCCCATCCTGTGCCCTACATGAGGCCAGGTCCAGTGGGGAAAAAAAATCTTTATGTGATCATGTAATTAAATACAGTGTGCTAAAGCTTACACACAATGTGGAGGTCTAATTAAGGCTACCAAAGCAACCTTAGTTCTGCAATTTCCTAACTTTTTCCACTCCAGTCCCTATTGTGTTAGAGAATTCAGCTGACAAAATCTCACAATTCTCCATGAAGCATGAGTTTAGGTGAGTTTTGGGGGGAGAGTCACAGGCTGACAGTTTGCTGGGGGTGCAGACAAAGGCAGACCCCAGGCAAAAGCAAGGGATTCGCTGACTCCTTCAAATTGGTACACCACAACATGGTGCTGCTAGTGCTTTTGAACAAAGTGCCTGTAAGAATTCTTTCACGTGGCTAAATCATGGCATTTTTCCTTAATTGCATTTTCAGAACTGTCTAAACCAGTCTAGCTGAAACTTTCCAGAAAAATTTTGCTTGAGACACCTGGCATGGAAAAATTCAGTCCAAGTAATTTAAAGCTGCAAAATTATAAGCAACTAAAAACAAAATCTTGTAATGGGAAATGTCAGGCAATTTTAGCTACTGATGATACTACCAGCTCTGTCTGTTACAAAGTGAAAAATAAAGAGAAACAAGGAGAAAAAAGAGACAGACAGAATTATAAATGACAAAAGGACAAAGCTTGCTTACGGGAAGAGGTGGGTTTTCAGAGATTTTTGGATGTGAATAAAAGGACGTTTGACAGATGAGGTCATGGAGACTGTTTAATGTGTTAGGAAGTAGCATGAGTGAAGGCATAAAGCTGAGAGTAAGGGGAGGAAAAGAGCAAGGTAAGGCTATTGGAGAGTGTTCTGGGAAGACATATGGGAGAAAAAATGTACAATAGTACAAAAAAGGATAGTATCAGAGTTCCACTGTTACGATCATTAAGTTAGAGTAATACACAGATGATCACCTGGCTTCACTTGGGATGCTCAGGTATTTTGTTAATGGCAAGGTGGATGAAAGTATGTCTCCTTAAGAGACATCCTATTTAAATATAAGTGCTTACAAAATTTTGAGGGGAGAGACAGCCTAAACCCACTTCTCATAAGTCATAGCTGCAGCTCATTTCTAAAAACATTTTTCCCAAGGTCCTTATTCCTACTAGTACTGCTGACTGCAGTGGAATTCAGCAAAAAGCAGAAAGTGTCTCAAAGGCAGAATGTGACTTCCAGAAAATTTTTTATATCAAAGTGCCCAATCCTGAATTCCTTGACTTCTGTAGGGACTTCTGGAGCTCTATGTACTGCAGAGCCAGTGCCAGCTATCATTCTAAATCTTTCTTCACTTGGCAGGGTCCAGTCCTTCAACTCCTGAGAAATGTCTTCAATCATTTGAGAAGCCCTTTTGGCTGAGGCAGGTCATGCTTAGTTTTGTGACAAAGGTCTCAACAACTAGCCTTTACTCTTCTTTGTTTTGCAAATGCATGGGCTTTAGTCTTAATTGAACAGTGAATCTCCTGCTAGTTTTCATGGTGAAATATTGGCTCTTAACTCTTCTACCTGCACCCTATCTCAGGGCCCAGGTGCTTAGAACTACACGTCACTTATGAAAATCTTTTTTCTCCATTTACATGCTAGGATCATATTTATTTGGGAACTGCTTGGAAATCTGTCATTATGGTGTTTGTGACAGCTTGACAAGGCCTGTTGCCATGGAAAAGCTTTGTGATGTTGTATAAATATATTCCTAGGTCAGAAGTTCTATGTATTTTTTGGACATGGATGTTAAAGGGAAAAAAGAATGACTAAACATTAGAAAAGCAGAATAATAAAAAATAACAACAATAACTAACATTTGATACTGTATTTCTGCTTGGTAACCAAACAAACTATTTCTCAAAGCACTTAATTTATGCTGTAACAATCCTGCTAGTAATGAAAGTTCATTTCTTTCCAAGGTTCACCCCCATCCTTAAAATATTGTTATTACCAGTCATTTTGAAATATTGATGGTTCCTCTATTAATAGACTAGCAGACAGGGGAGCTATTATTCTCGCCCTCTATCTGTTATTCCATTAGGTAAGGCTGACAGTTTCCGACTGCTCACAGTTCTATAACCTACCATGTGCTCAAGCCACTAACTAAAACTCATCCTCGCATGTTGTTTTTGGTGAAAATTATGACTAGACAGGAAAAGAGACAACAAAAACATGTAGAAAAGTACAAGAGAAGGCTCAATATAGGTTTGCCTCCAAAATAGCAGTATTTTTTTGACTCAGACAGAAATGAGGAAGTGTCGGCACAACGATGTGGAAAGTCATCTGAGACTGTCTCTGCAGTTTGTCCCTGCCGATGACTGATGCCTTGTGTTTGAGTTCCAACTGTACCTTTATGCCGACACAGAACCAGTCTTTCCAGCCCTTTTTGCCGTCTGTAACACATCATTGAAACATTTTGTAAGGATGTTCATAAGCACAGGGAAGTTCAGGCCCTCCTGATCCAGTGCAACCCATGGACATGAGCTTGCCTTCTTGGGTGCCAGCAGCAGGCTCCAGAAAAGCCAGTTCTTCCTCAGTTTCTCTCTCTTTCTCCTATCTGTTTGGATACAGATGTTTTGCAAGGATGATCAAATTCTTCTCTGAAACAGTGTTTGAAGTGAAGGACTGAGGGTAGGTTATAACCCTACCTTTGGCAAAGGTTAAGGCGTAAGTATAAGATAAGACCTTAGCTGGAGAACTGGGCTCCTGCTGAGCTCAGGATCTGTGAAGACCTGTGGGCCAGGGCTGCTGTCACTCAGGGACATAAGATGCCACTGAAAAGCAGTCTGGCTTGGGTTCACCATTGTGAAAGATGGTGTCTCCCAAGCCAACCAGCTTGACAGGGCTTGCAGGAAACCAATGCTGACTATGTGTACATGGCCTCAGTGCATGGCAGTGAGTCTTCCTGGGCTTCTCCTGTCACCCCAGACACAGCCATTTCCAAAGGAAACAAGGTACATGCTGAAGTTAAAGATAAAAACATGGCAGTGTGGCACAACAGTGTGTACCACCGTACTTCGTGCCTGACTCAGGGGCATGTAGTAAACTAAAAAGAGCTTTGACCAGATTCTCTCACAGGCTGCTCTTGGCTGTTGCCTTCCCACTGGGTGTCCAGCTGCAAGAGCAGCCAGGGGAAGGTGCTGTCCTTTGGAGTGTCAGTCAAAACCAGATGCCCCCATAACTCACTGGGCTTCCTTAGTCATCTCTCAGGACATAAATGATTTGCAAAAATAGAATTATAAACTTTGAAAAAAATGATGAAGGATCACAAAGCCTCCTAATTTGTTCCTGTCCTTAGACGTTGTTGTTTAGCCAGTTCTTTTTCCACCATAGGGTCTCTTCCTGCTCTATTTCTTCCATAAAGGCTTTGGCTTTTGTTTCTATATTTGCTTAATTATCTCCCATCAAATTATGACATACTGTTTTTGAGATCCTGAAACATCAAAATAGCATGCATTTTTATTTAAAGTTCCCTGACATTTGATCCTTATTTTTAAGTGTTAACTTAAAAGAAGGGGAAATGTCTGGAAGTAGAGAAATGAGAATTGATCTATAGTTTGAATGCAAGCCACAAATATGCCATGAGAATATAGACACGTGCACAAAGTGCTATCAAGAAAAATATCCCAACCCTCCCACACTTTTTACACATTACAACGTATTAGAAAATATTTCTGGTCATAGTGAAATATGTTAAAATTAAAAAACAAAACAAAACAAAACAAAGTTGCCAGTACCTCCAGAATTTTCCACTGACAGAGGCACAGTCCTTGCTCAGGAAAACTTTCATGACAGTTTATTAACCCAATCTGGATTTTTGGAAGTTGTGTTCTACCAAAAAGAATGGGAATAAAAGAGAAGGAATTAATTTTTTACTAGGCTAGCTACTACTTGCTTTGGTAGGAAGAACAGCACTTCTATAATAAGAATTAAGATATCTTTGGGCAAACCAAGTCTACCTCAGGTGCCTGTGTGCTGTTGAGTGCTAAAAGATCATCACTTGACTGCACATTTCACATGCCGAATGCTGCACTAGCTGTGTTGGTCACCAGTTCAGGAAAGCATCCTCAAGTGCTGTTTTAGACAAGAATGAATGGGAGCTTTGGCTGAATAGCATTTATGATCATGAATACGGGATGTTACATGCACACATATGCATATGTGCATCAAAAGCTTGAAACAAAAGTGTTATTAAATTTGGCTAATTACACTGAGAAACTGAGGCACAGAGTGATGTGCTCCAGCCAATGCGGAATATCACTAGCAGAGCTGCAGCTGTGAGGACGTGACTCACGGTCCTGTGGCCCATGTAGCAAGACAAGCCTTCTGGTCCTCTTTGGAGAAATGTTGTTATATGCAATGCTGCTCAGCAAAGACACTAGAAACCTCCTCCAGTAATTTATCTTTCAGCTTGGTATCCATGAAAGGTTTTAAGGAGAAGATTCTAAATAAGGAACCAAGAAATATTGCGCTTTCTCACCATAATTGTAAACTGAAAATAAGCACTTATACAACCTAGCCCAAATATTTAGTTAAAGAACAGGTTTATAACTAAGGATATCTTAAAACGTGTTTGAATTATTATATACACTACTTAAACCGTTAAACTGTCAACTTAGGCTTTTGTATATCTACCTTATTAGCCTGCCTCCAGGGCTTGTGGTAGGTGAATCTGCATTTTAAAATTTTGTATTTTTCCATGCTTTATGCATCCTGTAAAATGTCTTGAGAACTTTATGAGGGATGTTGCATTAAAATGTGTGATTATAAATATGATTTAAATATCTGAAACATTACAGAGTGATTATTGTTCAATAAGGCAGCGTGCATAAAAGGGTTATCTGCATGCTGTGCTTAGGTTTCGACAATATAATGTAATGAATTGTTCAATATAGTTTGTATGCTATTTGTCTCTGTTTCTTCTCATACTCCAGAGACGCCTGATATGAAGAACTCTAACAAAGCTATCATAAATTGTTGAACAATAAACAGCCCTTGAGATTTTTAGATAGTATGTGGTTAGTATGTAATCCATCTTGAGGAACTTGATTTAGTGCCACAAAGGAACATCCTTGACAATGCTCAACATTGTTTTAAACTGCTGCTAAATCAATTACTGCATTTGGGAAATGGCACGCTTCTTCCGCTCCCTGCTCTGTGCCGGTGGCCTGGCTGCTCAAGGAGAGATTTAGGGACCCACGCTATGGAGGCAGATGGATTCTCTGGAAACCGCTGAAGTAACCCAGCCTGAAGCAGCAATAAGTAAGGCCTCCTAAAATCTACACTAAACTGCACAACTCAAATACTACTTAGCTGGATTGTCTTAGATGTGTTTAACAATAAATGAATTACGAAACAAAAAAAAAAAAGTTTCCTTTTGGATCTGTGCTGTGTTAGGGAAAAACAATACCCACGTGCACCAATAAAATTTGGTGCATACAGAAAGACATTTTTTTTGTTCAGAGTATGCTACATACATTGACTAATTTTCCATTGCAACATCCCTGTGAGTTGAAGAAGTGTTACTACTCCCTTTTCACAGAGGAAAGACACCAATTACTCAGGCAGTGCAAGGCTGCGTAGGGCCTCATGGACCAAACATGAATGGTCTCTTGAATATAATGATGTTAAGAAGAGTGACCCAAAAAGTTAATCAAGATCAAGGCCATTTTTATTTCTCCAATGTTTTCTTCTGCTCTTCTGTTGAGGCAATTGCTGGGGACACAGAAAGCAAAAAAGAGAAGGGCACTTCATGTATCTAAGCTGTAACCTTGCCCTTCTGCTTTAGAGACATAAATAAGGATTCCTAGGCAATGTTTTCTATATCCCAGGAGACTGCACAAGGAAGCATATTGAGATGCAGTTATTACAACAATAATGTTCTGACATGTTTCGGGGGCCATGACAATCCAAGAAATATCACTCTTAGTGTGAGAAAAGAAGACTAGAGGAAGGGAGAAAGGATTCCGAGATCAGGGCAGAACCGAGCAAATTGTGCGGGATTCATTACTGAGACCCATATGATCTTATTTCTGAGAAATTTACTTTCACGATCTATACACTATAGATACCACATCATCTGCCAGGGGGACCATGCAAGGCTGCGTCCAAATTCAGCATTCCCTCCAGGTTTTGGACTTTTGCTCATCTCTCTTTAACTTCTGTCCTTAGAGGGCAGTGGAGTGGCAGCCTGATCTCCTGCTGCTGCCATAGCTCCCACAGAGTGAATCTGATCAGGTATTGATCTTTAATCTACAGCATTGCTGGAAATGACAGCCAGCTGTAGCTGTGAAGAACAACAACTGGCAGACACTCTGGTTAGTGTTGGCACTGGCCCTCTCTTACAAGATCCAAATTCCTGGGAACCAAATGTTCCTGTGATTCTGGCTTTCTGCTGCCAATAAAGCTTATGATACAAAGCTAATTGGCTTGTAAGTTTTCTTGGAAATCTGGAAGGGAAATGGATAGGTTGCCTTTATTTATACACCGATATACTGAGAAGCTGCATTAAGATAAGGAGAAAAATATATGCAGCAGTAGCCATAAAAAAAAAACCCAACAAACAATGTTTACCATCTTCACCATGAAGTGCTTTCAGAGACATATAAGTAGCTTTTATTTCATATAAGCTTAACAAGACTGTAAGAGTTCTTTTGGCCTCTGTTATCGCTGTGAAGAATAACAGCAGGCAGAGTTCATTGCAGAAGAGTATTTGTATAGGCTCCATTAGGGAGTGACTTAATTTGGGATTTGTGTCCATTGTGCATCAAAACTGCTGCAAGAGGATGTTTGTGGGAGCTTCCTTTTGACTGATGATTTTTATCTCCATTGACATGTATGTGAAAGATGAGTTTATGACTGGAGAATACCTTGTTCATCTTTGCCTGCTTCCTCCTAGCCAGTCTACTCCTATCAGTTGACAGCTGACAGTAACAGCAGTAAAATTCACATCTTCCAGGGATTAGAGGAGAGGAATTCTCCTAGCCATAGAAAAGTTGTTTTAGATTTGGCTATCATGTTAGGATTGGCTTTCACTTAAAAAAAAAAAAATTAAAATGATGAGGACCATTTAATTTTGAATGCTTTTTAAAGCATTTTAAGAATTGTAGTCATGGAAATATAGCTCCCAGTCAAGTGGTAAAAAAAAAATAATAAAATCCCTGTGGGATAGAAGGAATTAAGATTAAAATTGGCTTGGAACGTTGTGCCAAAACCCAAACAAGCTACTACTGAAAGTTTGTGGGTGAAAAAGCACTTTTTCCTGTGAGATGGTTCCTCCTGTTCTGGACCAGATTCTGTTTTCATCCATGTAACTGAAAGTGGTGATTGGATCCAGTTCAGCAGACATTTTGTTTTATGGGGCTTCCTGGAACGAGAAGAAAAGTACTTGAAATTTGGAAGAACAGATCTTTTTTTATCTGTCCTCCTGAAGTGGTTTCACAAGGCCTGTTGACCAGATTGAGAGGACCAGAGGAGTTATAGCTGGAGCAGAGCTGGGAGGACATGACTCGGTATGAATCACAGAGGGGTGTGAAAGGAGGTAGGATTCACCTTCACATGTTTCCAGCTCCTCCCTCTGTTCAGAACATACTACTGTTCTCATTCTATTACTAATTTGCCTCTTTCAAAAGAAACAGGGAGAAATAGAAGCAGCTCTTCTGCACAACATGGGACTGAAGGGGTTAAAGTCACACAATTCCATCGTTCTTGATGGGTCTTTTTATTTTCTTCTAGTTCATCTTCCCCTCAAAAGAATACACACTTTATTTTTACCTTAGGTGTATCTGCTTCACTTGTTTTACTTTTCAGACAGTTACCTGGCTGCAAGCCAGCACTGCAAAATCAAATCCTGCCATTTATTTTAGGATTGGCTTTTATTATTCTTGCCTGAATTTCATATTTTTTCATTTCTTATTACTATATGTCGTGCCTTCTTTTTTTCTTTTTGTTTTGTTTTTATTTTCTGTCACTCACTGTTCGGTAGCTCAACTATCAGAGCAGAATGAAAAAGCTACGCGCTAACTCAGGTTATATATATATATTACTGTCACTTTCCTACCACTGAAAAATGCAAGCAGCAACCAGAAAGCAAGAAGATCTGAGGTAGGTCAGCAACTTAGACAGCAGTTCTCTGAGCTATGCCAAGTCAGAAGGAATCTTGAATTGCAGATACAAGAGGCGCTGGACTTTTAAAAAAATATTCTGTTTATTAAAGCTGAAAGCAATACAATAACAATGAGAAAAAGCATGAACATGATGAAAAGCAAACAAGAAGCAGCCCAAGTCTCAGCCTGAGTGTAATATACACATAGATTCTTTTTATTCCTAAAAAGAGCAAAAAAGTATTTGTAACAGCTGGTCTCAACCCAAAAGTTTGTTTGGATCACTGAATCATGCCCTCATACTGTTTAGGACTATACATAGTTGTCACTGAAATGATCCTGGAAAAATCCCCATCCACTGCTAAGAATGTTTTTTCTTCTTGCTGCTAAACATATTTTGTTGTTAAAGATGTATGGAGAAATGAAAAACTGGTGGAGAAACAAAGGCCAAATTTCTAAAAATGTCCACTTAAAATTAGTTTCTTACACTTTAAAGAAGCAGCCTGTTTTTTTACAAGAGCTGGGCATCTGCCAGCTTCCAGCATGCTCTAGGGGAAAATCAGGGAGATGCAGACCCTCTGACAACCTGCTGGGTGGCTACGTGCCGCCTCGGAGAGCTGTATTCTTGCTGGCTCTGCTGGTCTGGCATTCATGGTAAATCCCAACTTAAAGCTGGCACTTTGAAATTTTTTTGCCCCAGCTTTTCCTGCAGTCCAGCAGCCTACAGATCTGTCCTCCTTTGTAACACTGGCCTGTGCCCGACAGATGAGACAGAGACTCTCAGCTAGAGCACCAGCCCAAGATGAGTGTAGGGTGTTGCCTATGGTTTCCCTCAGGAAATAAGGGACACTTTCTGGAATGTTTTAATTCCTGAAATATTTCTGATATCCCCATATGTTCCCTTAATTTTCCTTGATTTCCCATTATTTTTCTTATCATTGTAAGGTGCTTTCTGCTCTCTAGTTGTTGAAAATCTCTTTGCAATTGTATGGCAGATACAGTGTCTGCCTTACAGACCCACTTCCTAACCGTATAATATCACTCTTGCATGGAGGTAATAAAATCTATGAGTAGCACGATTTTCTTGTTTGGGCCTTTCAAGATCTAATCCCTTTCTCTGGAATAATTTGCCCTTCCTCCAAATGCAAAGAAATCCACTAACCTCTACCACAGGCACTGCGGCTTTCTCTTTATCTTGAGAGAAGTAAAAGGGTTTTGGCTGGTTGGAATGAAAAGATGGGACGTAAACAGGAAGGGCATTTTAGCCACTGAGTAGCTTTGCAGTCAGCCTGGTAGAAATATGCTGTGGCCTAGGAAGAGAGGAGCACCCTTTGCCCAGGCAGTGCAAGCTGGAGGGGTGCTACGGCCACTCCTCTGCTAGACACCACTGCCACCATGAGACATGGCCTGTCCAGCACCGGGACCCTGAGCATGCTCCCACAAGAGAAGCTCCTCACAAACAGGTTACTTGTTCCCAAGTGTCCCCCCACAATGACAGCACAACGTGCTGTCGTGACATCTCAGCCAGTCTTTCGGTGATGAGTCGCCGTCTCCCGTCCACCCTGGCAAAGAGGCACTTGTAAAATTCACCAATCAGTACGTATATGTACCATTCCACTCCCTGACTTTATTTGGGTTATTAACTCATAACTCTTAATCAGGGAAATCTGCCTCTGGACAGTTTCATAAGCAGACAAGGACAGTGCTTTCTGTCCTGCATTTCCTGACCTTATGTGCCGGTATAACATGCAGAAGTATGTCAAATGCCACTTAATCTTCATAATCCAAGCAGATTATATTCATAACTTCATCTCTATCTGCTCACAGCATTATCTCCTTTCAAAAACGCCACACTGTTTTTTTCAGAGAAGAGTGACCCTTTACAAAATGGATTTATTTTTAGCAGCCAGGTCTCAACATCCTGCTTGCACCAGTGCAGGCCAATGCACCATATAGGGCTTTATATTCCTGGTGTACTCCTCTCCGTGTGCAATACGACAATAATATTCACACTTCTGAAATCTGTGGTGGCTGAAAGTAACAGTGTGAAATAGTAATTAGTCTACTGATTATTGTTTTTACAAAGTAAACTGTTTGCATTTTTATTTAGAGAGGTTACAGCCTAGCTCCAGGTCCCAGCTGCACATTCTTACTGTGGCAAGATGAGGCCACAACAATAGACTACAACTACACAAACAAATGATTTATGTTTGGCATAACTATGTGTAAAAACCTCAGAGGTAAAAACCAGGGAGGAAGAGGTCAGGAAACGAGTGGCTGATGGGGAGGGAGGATGTGTCCTGCCCGCTGATGCGAGAGGAGCTCCTTGCTTGGCAGAAGAGCCACTCTTGCAGGTCCCACCACCTCCAGCCACATGTACCTGTGCTTCCTTCAGAGCTTCTGCATCTTCTGTGGGTCCAATGTGGGCTCTGTGTGGCTCATTTTAATTGAGGAAGCAAATAATGCCAGCAGAGGGGACAAGAAAGCAGCAGGAGGAGGAAGAATAACAGGCTGGGGGATTTACCCTTTCAGTGTCTGTTTTTTTCCCAAATGGTTGCTAGCCATGCTTCCACGACAAAATTAACAGTCCCATTTGAGAACATTTCTGGGGTGAAATCTTGAAAAGTTTTGTCATTGTGTTCAACTGGAGAAGGTCCAAGTTCTGAAAGCTCTCAAATCCTATTCCTTTTGGTTTTCTCATGTACTTAATCCTTGCTGTGAACTGAATGAGGCAAGCATCCTATAGAAAATAATGTATTATCACATAATCGCAGATTGCATTATATGGTGTATTCATTATAGGGGCTAAACCGAGGTTACACAGCCTTAGTTCTGGCATCTCCTACATTTTTTAATGTTTGACTTTACATCCTTTATGATGGTGTTTGAATGAAGTTTGCAGTTGTAACTAATGATTAATTTTGATTCAATTATTATAACTTTGCTTTCCATTGCTATTTCATGGAGAATTTCACAGCTGCGTCCTTCATAAACGATGAGGCTAGGAATTTGCTTGCCCATGTGTTTAAGTTGCTCACCATTCAACATTTTTTAAAGAGCTTTGATGGCTTTGGACACCCCTGTCATTGCAATCCTTCCATTGTGATTCAGTATCAAGCTGCATCATTCAAAATAGGAGGTGGGTGACTGATTTTGGTGGACCAAAGTTGGAATATGCCATTCATGAGCTAGGGATATATAGAGAGAGCAAGATATGTACTTATGTTTTTTTAAAGATACTTATATCTGCCTACTGAACCCTTTTATCTCTTTTTACTGTCGTTGTTATTTGGTGGTTTCTTACATGAAATCTAGTGTTGAAGTGCTGAGAGCTGAATCAGTTTAAAGCCTGCTCTGTTCTTATGAATAATTATCATTTTAACAAAAAGCTCATGTCCCACTTTTGAAGCACAGTAAGTGCCAGGGATTTCAAATTAGGCATGTTCAGAAGTTTTCGAGGTTTGGATATTCATATAACTGTGGACATGCAGGCCATCCTACTGACTTTGAGGTTTCTGAAGGGAAGTTACTCTAGATGTAATATTTGTAGGACTGGAACCTTAATTTGAAATAATATCAAGGGACCTTAATTTGAGATCATACCATATCCCATTCACTTCTTGACCCTGTAGTAAAAAAAAATATATTATACACTGTTAACGCTCTACTATGTAGGATAATGAGGTGCATACATATGATACATGAAGCAAAGTATCCCAGCTATTTCGCTATTAAATTAAACTTTGTGCTCCTGACTCTATTGTTCCCTACTCTCACAATTATTAAAAGAAAAAAAATCAGAACATCAGGAGAGAGCATTAATGTTCGTGTCATATTAAGTTACAACTGTGCTATTTGTAGTTTATAGTAGATAGTGTTACAGAAGACAATAATTTCACCACCTGCTGGATAAAGTAATTAGAGGAGAGTAGTATTCAATAGCTGTTTTTCTTTGCAACACATTTTTCATTGATGACACATCAGAATGTAAAAGAGTTTACTTTGAGAGAAATACAAAATAAAACCCAGAGAGTTCAAATTCCTTTGGTTTCAGGCACAGAAAAATTTGAAGAAATTCCAAGAAGATATACTTTACAGTAGTTCAAAGGATTGTCCAGCAGAAATATAAAAAGTTTTGAATTAGACTACAAATTACTTAAAAATCTTAGCTTCTATATTTGACTAGTACTGCTAGTATTAAACTACCTTTAGAATAATTATGCCTGCAGATCATCCCCAGTGACAAAACTTTGGTTTTGTCAGTGTTTCCATTATTGCTTTTGAGGCAAATTTCCAGTGGTTTTAAAATTAATTAATGGTAGCGTTACTACAGGTTAGAAATGAACATAGAATGTCCCTTTCCTTCATTCCTTCCTCAGACATTGTTACCATTGGTATTGGTGTTATTTTCATTGAATTGGCCTGGTCAGATCTCCATGTTGGGATTTGAGTCATCATATAGCAGAAATCTTTTCTTTCTGTATTAATTTTTATAAGCAATCATAGCCACTGCTCAAGATAAGTCAGGAAGGTACTAAAAGGACCAAACAATCTTTTTAACACTAGGTTGGCCCTTCAAATCTAGCAAACTTCATAGTGACTAGAAGTATAAATACATTTTTAGAAAACTCAAGAATATGGATTTGGATTCTGCTCTAAAATGTCAAAGCAGGTTTTCACTGTCCTGCTCTATTTCAGCAACTGTTTTCCTTGTTTCATCCAGGGGGAATCACCGGGAACATATTTAGCCACCTGTCATATGGACATTGAGGAATTGTGGAGTGCAGGGTAATGTTAGTGAAGGTACTGCTATGGTCTTTGAAAGCTGGAAGCTCCCGTGCCAGACTTTGGAAGCACAGCACAGTCACCTGGCTCCAGGCACTGCCCAAGCCTCCAGTCACCCAAAACCAGCAAGAGGGATATGTGGCATGGACGAGTTTTATCATGAGACAGTATATGTCAAAAACAAACCACTTAAGTTTTGAGAAAATGTCCAAGGAGAAGTTTTCCTTGGTCCAAGTCACAGAAAAATGGAGAAGAGGGCAGGCAGAGGGAAGGGAAAAAAAACCCAAACCCTTCTTGACAGCAGCTATTGTGCTAGCTATTGGAATATTATCCAGGGATACAGGAAACCAAAGTTCAGCCTCTGAATCCGACCCTCATTTGGAGTGTTAGTAGGAGCTACAGCAGCCTCTTGCAAATATAGATGTATTCTCAATTCAAAGTATCTTCATTTTAAGTTGATGCAGGTTTCATACATTTTGAAACCACTCCAAGTTTCAAGAAATTAAATGACTTTTAATTTAAACTCATCTGAGACTACTGCTTGTGCATTGTACTCCTCTCCCCTAGTATTGCTCTGTCTTCAAAAAAACAACATTACTATTTCCTGAAATAGGAATATCATTGTCTTTTAATTACTCTGTATAGGCAATTGTCTTTTAAAAAATGTCTGCTAAATAAGCCTGTGAACGAATCTGGGAGTCCTGTTGTTGCCATGTTGCTGTTGCCATGTAAGGTGTCAAATTCTAATAATACTTTTTGAAGGCATCTATATCCATTTACTTTTATTTAAATATGATAATCAGAGATTTATAGCTTAGTAGTTTCAATTTTATTCTTAATGATTGTCCAGCAATTATAAATGTATTTATAATTAATTTTGCATGCTGATTCTTCACCTGTTTATTATTTATGTACATTTTTAACAAAAATGTGGAAAAAATGTCATGAAGGAAGAGTCTTTAATGCTGATTAAGAATACTGGCTACTCTGTAAGGAGCACAGTAGACACATACTCCTAAAGGTACTGATCTCTTCCTCATTTAAATCTTCATTAAAATAACTATGTAGAGCTCTTCAGTCTTCTTTAGTATAGCTTTGCTAAGTAGATGGCCCAAGCACTTGGGGTCATTCTCACGAATTGTACACGCTTTGGTGTGACATGGATGGGATGGGCTTCCATTTCTTAGGCTTCAGAACAGCTTTGGATGGTTCAGATCCCCTTGGTGTCGGTTGTTTGGCCCATGCTGCAGGGCTCAACACAAGGGGAGTAACAGAGAAGAGATTATCTTCAAATTCCTGCTTGAGAGTGTGCATGCAGTGCCTTTTGGAGAGTCTTTACCTTAGGAAGCTGGCTGGAAACAGCTTAACCCCAGTTGGCACTGAAATGTTGGTAACGACATTCACTGATATTGATGATTGCACTTTTAAGGACAGACAGATAGCACATAAACTTTTTAATTGCAGAAGGAAATCTGTTTATCCTGTGCTTATAAAAGCTTAGAGAACATCTGCAAATAACCATACTCTCTTTGCAGTTGATTCAAGGCTCCCAGCTTTCCTGTATCTAAAATTACTGAAAGTGTGGAAGAGGTGTGCAGACTTTGTGCACAGTTTTGCGCATACTTGTTTCAGTGTTGTACTATGTTTTGCTGAATGAAGTGAAACTCGTTTATACCCATGGTCCAACCTGCTTGTCATTTGGACCAGATAAAGCTGTCTGTGGAAGCGGGAGGACAAAGAAATTTGTCTTCAGAAGTGATTATGTCTTATTTATCCTCACCGGTTGAACCGTGGTGTACATATGGAGTACAGATCTCATGGGAAAAGGAGAACATTTGTTGTGCAGCTTATCTCCGCAATCCTTTTTCCACCATTCCTTAGCAAAGAATTCAATAGGGCCTGACTATTGATGCCCTACCCAAATATTTCCGCCTGTTGGATGCTGTGCGCAGCTTTATATCCTTAAAATTAATTCTTGCCCTAGATCTTCTGCCGCTTCTCTCAGACTTTTTGTGGCATCTCCCAGGATATAATGAAAAGTGCATCTGCTCTGTAGCTTTTCGCACTGCCAGGGAAGGCTAATCGTGGGACACACTCTGGAAATGTTGTATTAACCATTTGTTTCCCAGAAATGCAAACAGATGGCCTGAGGATCACTTCAGCAGGGTCCACATTTTGTTTTTTATTCCATACCTAAAGTTGTCGTGTTCATTTTTTCATCGTTTTTCCCGTATTACCAGCTCTCAGGGAACAAGATCTACGTGGGCACGATAGTTACTTCTCTGATCACTAATTCTCTGCTTTGAGCAACAG
Source organism: Streptopelia decaocto (assembly GCF_964273445.1). Lineage (NCBI taxonomy): Eukaryota > Metazoa > Chordata > Aves > Columbiformes > Columbidae > Streptopelia > Streptopelia decaocto. Next base: position 77,597,722 of record NC_138663.1, on the reverse strand, counting down.
TCAGGTTTCAAGATGAATTCCTGTCTGCTTAGAAGATGTGTGCCTCTCCTGACATCTTAGTAATACCTTTCTTATTATTGATGTCTGGAACATTCAAAATTTCTGATTGGAGAACTGGTCATAACATTTCTATGAAGACAAGATGTTATTAATACAGTATCTTCTTGAAATCAACGTATGCTTGTTTCTCTGTGTGCTTTCAGCAGCTATCTGTAGGCTGACCAGCTGACAAATACACAAAATCTGTTCGATTAACACTATCTGTGCATATCCAACTATCCTCAAAACCAGCAAGTATGCATTCAACATCTGCTCAGCCTGAGTGAATCCTAGGTATCTAAAAATGTACTTGAGCTGAATTGCAATTATACAGTTGTATTGTGTTTCTCCATTGTGGTGCTTACTGACTGCCCCTGATCTGATAGTAAATCCTTTCACATCTTTGAATCTAAGTATATCTATTTATTGCCTCCTCAATGGTCTAATATATTGGTTGTCGTTGTTGTTTTGTTTTGTTTTCCCCAAGGAGTGTTAGGGAACCAATCTAAACGCAGAATTCTCCCCATCTATGATACAGATCGATAAATGAATAGCAAATAATAAGAAGACTCATTTATACCTTGTATATTGTCAAGTATATTTAAAAGTCCATGTGTACAAACAGCATTTCAAGGCAGTTGTAGCATTCAAAGGTGGTTTTAGTGGGTGAGGAAGCAAAGAAACCAGGCTCTTTGAGCACTGTAATCCTTTTTGCTTCACCTGGCACTGCTGTCTCTCAGAGCAATAGTAATTGTTCTCTGTTGCTCTTCAAAGCATTACCCAGGGGCTTTTCTTGCTGCTACCTAGTGAAAAGAGGCTGAGAAGCTGTGATGTATCTTCTCTGTGTTCTGTCTCCTCAAGTCTATCACCATGATCACAAGCCAGTACACCATACACATGGTAGACAATGCATGGTGACTGTACCAGCTCCTCTTCTGAGGCTGCTCCTAGCTTGTAGATAAAAAGGGCCGTATCAGCCTCTTTAGTTTGAAATTTGCCATATGAGATTCAAATAAGCTCCACATTGCCTCTTAAAGACTGAACAATAAATAGCAGCAAGACGTGCTTTGGTGGATGGGTTTTTCTGAGCAGGTGACTGTATAAACTAAATCCTGGCAGTAGAACTTCAAGTGAGTGAAGTATTATGGCTGATGGGCTTAAATCTTTCTTCTGCTAATGCTGTGCAGGAAAGGCTGTGACTGAAATAGGTATAATTAGTGAACCGTGATTGAATTCTCAGCCTCAAGAAGACAACAACTCTTTCACAGTTTCTACTTTGATGTCATCTCTCATCTGTAAAGCTGTTCTAACTCAGAACCACTTGCAGGTATTTTTCTTCTGAATTGGCTGCTTTAGATTGTCTTTAGTGCTAGATTATCTGTGTCAGGTTTATCACAAGCTGTCTGGATACAGGATGATTTTTCTTTTCACGGTAAAACATCTCACTCTTCTAAACTCTGTTTCCAGTTATGATGAAGGTGCTTCTTGGTTGATTCTACTGTTGCTGGTTTCCAAATACCCAGAATCTGGATCAACCATCTTACAATCTTCTGTGTCGCTATTTTTGTTTTATTTACACTTCACAGCAACAACTTGGGTGATAATGACTTGCTACAGTCACTGTCTCTCTGCTGACAAGAGCAAAGATCTGTCATCATCTTCCATCTAGTAGCATTTTGCACTTTTGAATCTGCATGTAGTGTATTACCAGCACTTCACAAGTTCTTAGTCTCAAACACTTTTTTTTTTTTTTTTCTGAAAAAGATACTATTCACCTTATATGTTGTTCCTCCACTTGGAGCTTTTCTTGGTGACTTCCTAGGAGTGTCTTCTGAGTCAGGGAGCTGCTGTTTCCTTCTTTTGATGTAATAATATGCAAAAGATTTTCCTTATAACTACATTGCAGAATTGCTGATAACATATGTGGTATTTCACCAACATGTAAGTTTCTGCTATAACCACACCTTGAATATTGAGGAAAACTATTCCATGCTTTTATGCTTTAAAACAATATTATATTGGCACTTGGGTCTTACTGAGGTTTTGAATTATGCGTTGCACTTGTGCGTGCTTGGAAAGTTCCAGACTTCTTATTTTCCAGTTCTCTCTACCCTTGCTTCAGAACTATAATGAAAACTGCGTGAATTTGTGCATTATGAACAAAAAATTCAGGAGCATTATGGAAGCAGAAGCACTGGTAGCAGACATACAGAATGACTGATATTGTCGTATACCATTTTCATTTCAGCAATCATTCTGGGAAAGCTACTCATGCAGGAAAGTAGCCACATATAAAAAAAAGTATAGTAAACCATACAAACACGCATCCCTGACTCAGATTTTGACCCCTCCCCTTAATGCAACCCAATCTCAGATGAAATTACTAGATTTGGAGTGGATATATGGATTGGAAGTACACAATTAGTAGCACACACTTTCTGTTTGCATCTGAGAAAAATCATTCACTAATTTTCCACTGAGCTTTGACATCTCATTAGTTATTTTCTTTTTGTATATCATCTTTCATCTTTGGAATATTCCATTGTCCCTAGAAAATTCAAGAAGTCTTGAGGATCTAGGAGCTGTGTGAATGAGGGAAATAATTAAATGAGGTCACCATGTTGACGTTTTGTAGCATGACATGGAACTAACACACACTTCTTGTTTTTTTAAGTACTAAAAAATCCTTAACTAATTAGTTTCTTTAATCTGGCAAGCAAAGATACCTCCTCTTGACTCTATTGCTTTCTTGCAAATGTGACACCTTGAAGATCAGAAATGTTCAGTGAGGGATTGCATTAGGCTAACTAATTGAAATAAGTCAATAGAACCTGGAATCAGTCTGTCTCTCTGTGGCAAGCAGTGGTTTGCACTTAAGTCTGATGGTACTGTCAGAAGAGCAGCCCAGGTGGGAATTTCCAAGCACCTCTATATCATTTGCTTACATGTAAAACAAAATTTAGTTGTGTGCCAGAATCAGTTGACAGTGAGTTTGCATAAACTAATTCTTCATCTATGTCATTTAGTAAAATACTAAGCATTAAATGAGGAAAGAGCTGCCTGTGCGAAACCACAGAAAAGCCTGTGTGTGTGGAGTTTACACAATTCTGTAAAGCCAGCATTAGACATTGCACACCTGCATGAAATGAAGTCTCCACACTTCAGGAGGGATTGCACCAAGCAGGAGGTAAAAATGCATGTTTTCCTGCTAGGTGTGGCTCCCTTTACCCTCCTCACTGAGCTCAGTCTGCTCCTATAACCTCTTCCCTTCCCCCCCACCATCTTTTTTATTCCAGTATTTGTCCTTTTCCTTCTGCTACTTCTTTTCATGGGCAAGTTTCGAGCAGAGGTCTGGGGGAAGATGAACTCATGACTCATGGCTTTACCTCTCTGCCTGGGAATCCAGGTTTTCTCTCATCCACAATGGACCAGAAGCAGGAGAGTGAAGGGATCCATTAGCCCAAGGAGATAAGAGGAGCGAGCAGACTGGGAAGGTTAACCCTGGTGTCGAAGGCAGCTCTGCTGTGAGGTTGGGGATTTGGAAAATCAAGTGAAAAAAAATGGTAAAAGCTTCTTCTCTGCTGTATGCATTTGTGTGACTGGCATAGCTGCTACATTGGAACAATTCTTTACTGTTGTGGTAAGTGTTTACCAACTCTAGATTTTAACCATGACTACAATCTGGATGGCTGAGAATGTTTTGAGTTTTTTTTTTCTTTCCCCTGGCTTGGGGAATCTAACACAATCTAAAGTTTCTCTTAAAGCTTCCGAATTTAATATGAGTTTTCATAATTAACAAGTACGACTTTTAGCTTTTCCTCTCTTACAGGATGAAATTCACCTCTTCACCAGAAAACCACCAAATCCCGAATTTGTTCACACATTTGGTGCCAAGAAAATACCAATTGCAGCTAAGAAGCTAGAATGAAGCTTATGAAGCCATGAAAGCAAAGAGCTGAGCTAAGCAGCCTTACAGCTTGAGACGATGTTCATGATTCAAACACATTTTTACCTCAAGCGCTTGAAATACATGCATCTGCAAACCTCAAAATCTGCAGCTAACTTTCGGTTATGCCTTCAAACTGATCTGTAAGGGGCTGTTATCATAAAGGTCATGGGATAGGTACAAGGGCAAAACCAGCCTCTTAGACCTCCAAAGTCAAAAGGTAGGGCAAGTAGCGACACAGAGCACACAAAAAAATAATAATAATAAAAGAAGAATGAATGAAAGCAAACGTTTCCCACCTCCAAGCACCTATGCTCCACCTGTCCCACACCTGACACTGTCTCGGTAGCTGGGGCAGAAAACTGTGGAGGAATCAGCGCTGAGGTGCGGCTGCAGACATACACGAGCTCCCTGGGAACCGCTGCTCTGTGGGCGCCCGCCCCGCCGCGCACAGGGAGCCACAGAACTACCGCCACATGGAAGGATGGGTATGAAACAACAGATTCCTCCTGCTGCTCTGGTGGCTGTCACATTTCACACCATACCTCTCTCCTTTTCACAGGCACTCTGGCTGGATTAAATGGATTAAGAACCGGATGATAAATATGAATGGAGTTGCAAGTTGATGTGGAAAAAGGTTTTCGCTGTTTCTTTCTCTATGAATGAATCATGAACAGAAATTTCTTCAAGTGCATTAGAAATTAATTCCTAGAGACTCTCTTTTTTTTCTCCTCAGGCTGAAAAACTGAGGAGCCAAATTTTGCAAGAGGAAAAATAAATTATCTGAGAATCTCTTGCTTCAAACCCTAACTTCTAAGTGCAATATTCATTGCGTGAATTATTCCCATAAAACAACATACCATTACAATCTATTTCAACTGAAAGGATCTACTTACAGCAGAAAACTTCAAATTTGATAGCATGTCTTTGCTATATCAAGTTACTAGATCTCCTCAAGTCTCCCCAGTGTTGTGCTGCATGCTTTAGGTGGTCTAAATCCAAGATGAACTGATGCTGAGGAATTTGGCTGAATTTTTTTTTTTCTTGCAATACCAGGCTGCAGTACCAAAGTTTGGAAATGCTGGTTTATGCTATTCATAAAATGACAGTAGATTTTACCTGTGTAGATTTGTATATACACACATTTATATACAGTTATTAAATTCAGATCTAATTTCAGATTTAAAGCACCTTGCTAATTCATATTTGTTTGGGTCTAACTGTATGTTCAGAATGACCACTCACTGTAAATACTTTTTGATGTAGAATTCGTCAGTTTTCCTTACATAGATAATACATGTCAGTCCCTGGCTAGAAATAAAATTACCACGGACCTAAGCACAAACTTCTGAAAGTCCCTATCACGTACAAGGAAGCTCACATGGAATGAACAAAACATTGGGAACTTTTGGTCTGATTTTCGGGGTTGTCACATTGTTCCATATGTGAATCTGTTCAGCTGTTTGTCTGTCACTACCCCCACGTCTTTCCCCAATAAGTTTTGAACATGCTACCTACTGTCAGCCTAGTCTGTCAAAAGCCTTCAGGATTGTGAGATAGTGAAAATTAACAGTGGAAGTAGAGGAGACATTGCTGACTGCCAGATACAACAAACACTTCTCTGTTCCCTGCTATGAAAGTCTTGCCATGGCTGGCGAGACAAAGGGCAACACACACAGGCAAGGCAAGCTTCAAACTTGATCCAACACTGACTGTCCTTTGAGTGACAGAGAAAAACAGAGCCTAGGGAGGAGACCTAGAGGTATCTGTCGACATTACATGTGCCCAGGCACAAGAAAGGAAAATGCACATGAAGCATGGGAGAGTGATAAGATTCTTGAGGCACAGAGCATAGAGGCTTGCAGGTCTGGAGGCGTTTGGGTAAGGGGAGCAGTTCCTGAAGATGAGAGGATACTCCAGGTTTTGGGGGAGGGAATGCAGGGGAGTGGACACAGATCCTTAGAAAACTGGATTTTGCTATTCCTTGGCTTACAATATTTGTTTCAAAGCTGAGAAAGGAAGAGGCTTCCCCCTTTTTAACACCTCTGAACTCCCTGGTCATAGCAGCTCCAGAATTCAGTGGCCATGAAGTCTTCCCAGGGTAGTTTAGTCCTGGCTGGGAACGAGCACTCATGGAATTCTCACAAGAAATCCTCCTGTAAGATTTCCAATTGATATAGCAGACATGAAAAGCTTGAAACAATTCAATAATAACTACAAATGATCTTACCAGTACAAATAAGTTGGATTCACCTGTGGGATGGCCTCCTACCCCATCCTCAGAGGAGCGGTGGAGGAAGGTGGTTTCAGCAGCACAGACCACTCTCACGGTCAAACACCAACAGCTGGAAGAAGTGCCAGCATATAACCTGGCACTGGGAGCCTGAACTTCTAAAGCTGGGCTTGCAGTGGAAAAAGTCCTGAGCTTGAGTCCCCCTACCAAACCTGCCAGTAATTAGCACCTCCCTTCACCAGCACAGCTGGAAATGGGGACAGCTGTGAAGCCTGGAGTAAAGTCAGTTAATATATGGTATCCAGGCTGAATTACCAAGCCAATTCTCTTCTGAGGTTTGCTCAAAACAGGTTTTGGCATTCATGTTATAACCAGGATCAAACCACGATATGGACTAAAGGCATTAGTGGTGAACGTGACCCTCATGCAGTACATGCTGATAAAGTGAAAATACTGGGCAGTAAATGTCTACAGAATTTCATCTTGATGAGGGATACTGCAGAGATGCCTCTCTTCCATATGCTGCCACACAGGAGGGAATTCAAAGCGCACAGAGCAAGTAAGCTATTTGAAGATTTGGAGTATGATGCATCGCACAGATCAACACCTCAGTGAAGAGACCAGAAGAGTGACTCAGGATGTGGATTTGTAGCATATTAGACAGTCTGCAGTAAGTCCAGCCTGGACACTCAGTTACTCTCTCACATTCCTGCAAGAAAGGAGAGCTCACCAAGGCAATTCAAGCGTAGCAGCTAATGCCATAGGAGAGTAGTAAACCCTTATCCTTGCTTTCTTCCCAGTAACAAGTCTGTGTAGTTATATCCTTAATGTGCTTTAGATAGAATAAGCCACAATGCAATTAGGATGTCCATATGGAGAGTCAGTGCGGCATAGCGCTAGTACGCTGTAAATTCATATCCTCGCTTACTGAGAATTAATTATCTTGTAGACAAGCCATGTGTCAGTGAAATACATTTATTACTTCATAGGATATGTGGTCTTCTAGGAAGGCTGGCCCAAAAGAAATGGGGGACTGAAACTATGATTGGCAAAGTAAATATATTGATAGGAAATGCAGTTTTATGCCAAGTCAGTTGATTTAAAACAATCTGGCTTGGTTTTCCCACCTCCCCCCCAGTACTCTAATTTGGGTCAAACAAAACCAAACTGTAGCGTTTAGGTTTGGTTTTCTATAGGAAAGAATAGACTTTACAAACATGAATTGAAATTTTCATATGAAATTTTTTTGGTTATATTTCTTTTGTAGAAATTGCTTCTTCTGTCAAAATAATATTTCCATAGAAAATTTTAATTTGGTTTCACTTACAAAACTTACTTGTCCAAACTTGGATCTGCTATACATTCATAGAAGTCAACAAAGTTGAACCAGAATGAATAATCCTCTTATATTACATGCTTTGCAGGAGTGGCAGCCTTTTTTTTCCTCCTTGTAACCAAAATATCACTGGAAATAAATCTCTGTTGCACCTACACAACGAAAACTGTCTTAAGAATTCTTGTGATTTGAAAACTAGGTCAGTTAATTGTCCAAAAAAATAATAAAAAAGGAACAGGGAATAACTGTTGGAAACAAACCCGTATTTCAAATTTCAGTGAGCCTGCTCTTGATGTAGCCAGGCTTCATTATGGTTAATAAACCTTTGAGATGGAGATTGGGTTGTGTGTCTCGTGTCTTCGTTCTGTGTGATTTTAAAAAAACATATGCATGTATCAGGGCACTTCGTTTTTCCTCTGATGATTTATCATATCTGTGGGATGGTTTTGTTTCTCACTATGAAATGCAAATTCAGCTTGCAGTGCTCCTGTTGTCTGTATAAAGGTTAAAAAGATATATAGATATACATTTAATGCTATTATTTTTAAAAAAATTTAAAGAACTGGCTTCCAATGATAATTCTAGCACAATAAAGATTTTTCACTGTCTATATTTTCTAATTTTAGTTGGCAATTTTTTTTTTTAATCACCTTTTTTGAAACTTCGCATTTTGGATTATATAAGCCCAGCCCAGCTGCTGATAGACCAATTCACAGTGTATGACTGGTGTGAAGAAACTGCAGTTTACTGACATGAACATTCAGGTGCCGCTCTAAATTATCTTGAAGGGAAGACTACAAATACACTACCCCTAGAAATAGTAACATTCTCATACATATTCAGGGATGTGGGCACTGTTGATGGCAAAAGGTTTACAATCCTCATGTGAGTAATCAGCTGAACTGTTGAAAGAACCTCAGGCTTTTAGTGTCTCAGCAAAAAATCACGTTTGATGGGAAAGGTGGCTTTGTTACCCTTGGAGCCTCTCCCACTACTCAAGCTTCATCCATGCAAGTCACTAAAATGAAGCACCATCCCCAGAGTTTCTGTAGAGATATGATTGTGCACTACTTAACGTTCATCTCAGCTCTTAAGCAGATGGATATTAAATACTCATGTGACTTCAACTAAGCTTCTAGGCCTAGCCTTCTTCTCTGATAGTGTTTCCCAAATGCCAACTCTTTGCTTCACTGAAGTGAAACCCAATTTGTAATAAAACGTGCAGCTCTCCCTGGTGTTCGTTGTATTTTCTCATGCAAGAGATGGAACAGGTAGTAGTGCAGACATTTGTATCATCACTGCTAAGGTCTCACTGAGGTCAGAGGGACACACTGTAATGTTCATGCTTGTTACAAAAAGTGGAAGTGAAATTCTGAGTATTGAAAACCCAGACAAGAAAGAGGTTTCTATATATTATGCAACCATCCTGTGAACCAACTTGGGTGCAGATTCTTTGTGTATCTGCTGGTCATATATGTTCAATTTGTTTCCATTCTTTTCCTTTTCCTTTTTTCAGTTGATTTTCATTGCTTCAGAGTGGGTTTCACACCAGTCTTGCTCTTTGCCTTCTCAACAGATAAAGGCAAAAACTGCTTACCACTTTCTTTCTCTTACAAGATGTCTACTGGTAGCTAGCATTAATTACAAATCTGTTCTTTTAGATCTTTTTTTCCCTCTGACTCATTTTAACACTTACCAACTCCAAGTTCTGGTTCTCCCAAAAATTTTGAGGATGCAGATAAAGTTTCCTTGCTTCTAAACCTCAATCGTTTGCTTTGCAACTTTTTATTAGAATAGTATACATCACAACATAAGCCAGGAGGGAAAGTATATTTTCTGAGAGTGCCTTGACTTGCTACTATCTGGGTCTGTCCTTAAAAGTGCTGAACTTGAATACAAAATCTTGTCCTAGCTTGCTATTATGCCTATGACAGTCACTTTAGCTAGCATTTTAAAATAGTGCATTTACTAGAATAATTAATATCAAAGAAAACCAGCCCCAAACCTTATTTTCAGCAGCTCTTAAGACCTTCACTTAACAACTGCACGTTTGGCCCAGCCCTAAGTGAAGGTCTCAGCCCACCTGCACCAGGAAGCAACTAAGACACCAGTGGGAGTGCATTTGGATACAATCAAACAAATGTCTCATCTGACAAGAAGCAGATAGGATGGAAGATGACTTTAAAGCTACTTACCAGTTGATCCCAGCAGTTCAAGCCATACTTGCCTGATGAGAGTTTAGAATCATAGAATAGTTTGGGCTGGAAGGGACCTTCAAAGCTCATCTAGTCCAACCCCCTGCAATGAGCAGGGACATCTTCAACTAGATCAAGTTGCTCAGAGCCCCGTCCATCCTGGCCTGGAATGTCTCCAGGGATGGGACATCCACCACCTCTCTGGGCAACCTGGGCCAGTGTTTCACCACCCTCATTGTAAGTAATTTCTTCCTCGTATCTAACCTGAATATCCCCTCTTCTAGTTTAAAACCATCACCCCTTGTCTTATTGTAACACACCCTTCTAAAAAGTCTGTCCCTGTCTTTCTTATGGGCCCTTTTTGAGTACTGAAAGACCACAATAAGGTCTCCCTGGAGCCTTCTCCTCTCCAGGCTGAACAACCCCAAGTCTCTCAGCCTGTCCTCACAGGAGAGGTGTTCCAGCCCTCTGATCATCTTGGTGGCCTCCTCTGGACCGTCTCCAAAAGGTCAATGTCTTTCCTGTACTGAGGGCTCCGGAGCTGGATGCAGGACTCCAGGTGGGGTCTCACCAGAGCAGAGTAGAAGGGTAGAATCACCTTTCTCAATCTGCCGGCCAGGCTGCTTTTGATGCAGCCCAAGATATGATTGGCCTTCCAGGCTGCAAAAGCACATTGCTGGCTCATGTCAAATATTTTGTCGACCAGTACCCGCAAGTCCTTCTCGGCTTTAGGCTCTGCTGGTTGCCCTTGCATTGGAGCAGAAGGTAGGAAGGGAAATGCTCATGCAGCCGGGCATACATCTTAGCTGGGGAGCAGAAAGAGGCAGCCAAGTGCATTATATTGATCATGAGAATTTCCCTGTGATGCTGCGGGTGCTTTCCTGGGAAGGCCAGGTGACCTCCCTGTGGCTTTCCTAGCAGAAAGAGTCCCCTGGGAGGTAATCAGAGTGGTCTGGGTTGTCAGAAAATTCAGGTTCTTATTTGGACAGAAGCCTGGTCCTAATTAATGGTGGGAACATAGCCCAAGTTAGTTTTCAGCATTGTTCTGTTTGATGCAGGGCTTCAGTCCCTGACTTCTTCCTCGACTTGCCATATTACTTGAAATCAGGGCTTCCTGAGTGAAAATGTTGTGTACTAAGGCTGTTTTTCAGCTTGTGTGGCAAAGACGTGCTGCAGAATGAAATCTGGATTCCACATGAACTGCAAAAAAAAGGCCTCATCTTTTAAAATTATCATTTAGCCATTCTTAAAATTTAAGCTCAGATAAGACAAATAGATCCGTTTAATTTACATGCCAGCAGAAGTTTGCCTCCAGTGAAAAAAACAGGTCAGCAGGAACACCTTAAATGGAGGGGAGTTTGCACGTCTGATGCAAAGAACCATGTTTGTTGCTTTTTCTCACGGCACTGTAAATATTTTTTCAGAGAATAAACTTGTGTATTCATTAGCACCACAGCCCCTTCCATACGAGGTGCTCCTTGGAAAAGCACCAAGCAAGCACGACTATTAATTCAGTTCAATGTGTGACTCTGATGGAGAACATGAAGCATACCTAACCCAGCTAACTATGCCCCTGATAAATGTCGTGAGAGCAGTGTGTCACCCGTGCCTTGCCTTTCTTTATTTCCATTATCCATCAGGACTGGCCATGAGGGAATGCCTGGGAACTGTGTAGTTCTGTGCAATAAGCCACAACGCTAATGAGGCATAACAAATTGAGGAAGTATCATGTATAATCCTGATCCCTCATTGACACTATTACCAGTATAGATTTCAATTCACCATTTGTTACATGCTTAATACAGACAAAGTGGGAGGGTGTAAAAGAATTACTCCTTCAGTCATTGCATTTTTTAAACAGTTGTCATCCTCCAAGACAAAACTCTCTGGTAATACCCTCTGTTTTTGCTACTGCTGTTTCTCAGCAGGATTTGCTGCTTGTTGTTGTAGGGGGTCAGCCAGACTTTGTCTTTCTCACAGTTTCAGTTTCCTACTGGGATTAAGGGTCTAGCATATTTCTGCAACAAATCAACTGAACCCAAGATAAACAAACCTACTGAACAACATGGCTCTGGTACGTGCCTGCATTTTAAGAGACAGCTGCAAAGTTTGTTTTTTGAAAGGTGTTGCAGGGGAAACCAAGGTAAAGCTAGGTATTTAGTGAGTTCTCATCAACATTGTGGCATATTTTGTAGCTTGTTGGGCATTTTTCTTCACATGTGTTTAGTGAAACACTCTGTGATTCTTCCCAGAAATGATATTTTGCATTACTTTGAAGAAAACCAGGGTGCCCTGCAGACAGTCAATAATGCTTCACTGCATGCTTATGACAGAAAATGGTAAAGATTTATCTACAGATTGGAAAACCCAGATATTCAGCCACACTGTTTTCACGCCTCTCTCGTCTTACCCTAGCAGCTCAGTGGTGGGTTCTTCAGGCCTACAGAGAGACTCCCCACAGGTTGCTCTTCCCTTATGACCTTGCTTGCAGGTCCTACTGACAGTGGACCTCAGGAAGGTGCTCCATGACCAAAGGGGCAGTGACAAGAACCAGGTTTTCCTACAGGTGGTAAGCGGATGCTCAGCCTGCTTGCTGCAAAGGACCTGCCCTCCCTGGTCAGTGCATCCCTGGGTGGTCCTGACTCCTCCCCACCAAGTGGTTGTTGTCCCCCCAGGCTTTCCCAGCCCCTCACTTTTCCCACAGGTTCCTGTTTCCTCCTTTTTGAGGCTCTTCTGCCTCTTACCACCCAGGCAGTGGGAACAAGGGACAGCTCACTCGAGCAAATGATACCCCTTGATCAGTCTCACTCTACTCTGGGGGACCCTGGATTCCAGTGGACCTAATTCTGCCTCACATATACTATACAGTGACCAAACTCAAGTGCAATGATGTACCTTACTCCCAAAGTGGTACTTCACTGACAGTAGAATAACCTTCAAACTAATGCCTCCAGTCAAAAGATTAATCTCTGATTTGGATTTCCATTAAAAGGCATTCACACCAGCGCAACACTGATATTCAGCTGGATCAGAGTTTGATACCTATACATATTTTAAGTGACACATTTTAACTGCTGCTTAATCAATAAATAAAGAACTTTTCGAAGCTGAGTAAAAATTTTGTCATGGTACTGAATGCATTTTAAATGGGGAATATAGGGAGACTTTCACAGAGATATGACAAAATAGAAGACTGATAAGAGAAATAAGGTGTTTGAAAATGAAGTAGAAAGTTATTATTACCACTTGATTAGGATGATTTTTATTAGTCACCTCTGATTGCTCCTCAGAAATAGTGAGACCCCTATAATGATGGCCACTACGCATGAGTATTGTGATAGTCATAGTAAATGTGCTATGTTACTGAAAGAGCACTTGAATCTCTTTATAAAACCAGACCTGATTAGGAATTGTACTCCAGATGTGCTTGTGTTAAAATGTGTATAACTTTCAGGCCATATATTCGTTGTGCTGAGTGCTTGCAGCTTTGGGGTGAAGAATTAGTTCCTGTTCCATTCAGTATTTTATTTTCTGGACAAATGCACTCGTTTGAGAGAAAAGGTATTAACTTTGGCTCAGATATGACTATTTCCATAGAAATGTACTGCATTTGAAAGGTCTTTGATTTAAGTTCTTGACATGCTTTCAAATGATCAAGTGTCACAAAAAGTGGTAACTTTTGATCTCATTAATGAGGTAACTGAATGATAGTTTAAATGTAGCATAGCATTTTCATGATTTAAATTTTTATCAGGCTGTTTTAAATTGAAAGGCTGATTAATTTTAATAGGATTTCTATCATAAATGGGAAAACTGTCCAAATTTTGTAACCAATACATTTTTCATTTGAAACACTCTATAAGTAAAAAGCTACTTCATCAGATGACTCAAGCCAATATAGGACAGGTCTACACTGCCTCCTTCATAGGTCTCCCTTAAATTAATTTCCAAGTGTTTATGAACAGCCAGAGATGTCCAACATAAAATGGCAGCTTTTGGGTAAATTCATACCACTTTATTAGTCATATTAGTTGTAAATTACAGCAAATTTGAAGTCCTCTTTGAAAAACTCTGCTACAAAAGCTGTCAGGCATTATTAAAAAATAAAATAAAATAAAATAAAAAAAAAAAAATAAAATAAAATAAAATAAAATAAAATAAAATAAAATAAAATAAAATAAAATAAAATAAAATAACGGGCCCCTTGTAGACTGCTAGTACTGAATTTAACCAAAAATGTATACTGCTGCAGAGGCAGAAAAACAGCTGCTCATTTGACCCAAATTCATGACTCGGCTGACAGCTTTGGACAGCTGACTGTATGATTATAATGAAACTGCAGAGTTTTAAAACCTGATTTCTCACTTACAAAAAGATGGGTTTCTAGCATCCTGACCGTGTAAGGGTATCCTCAGGTAAGTATAATTTGGACCCAAGAAGTCTGAAGGGTTGAAGTAAAAATGCAAATCTAGCTGCTGGATTCGTAGCAAAAATCATTCTTTCAAAGACAATGAAATACTACATATCACATTTTTTCCACTGGATTTTATTTACTTATTTGTGATTCTTGCTTCTTTTCTTGCTTCTCCTCTCCACTTCCCCTTTTCTTTATTCCAGTGTTTTATCCTGAAAAACAGCTGAATATTCATTCTGTTTAGTATGTGAGTAAGTAATCATATACCTACCTGAAATACAAGGACATTCTCTAAACAGAAAATAATGGTGTTTGTGTTATGTTGTGTCCTGCATTCAGCTAACAATTGAAAATTAATAATAAAACATGAAAGGAAGGTAATGGATAGCTAATATGTTTTGTTTTGTAAGATTATGAAGTTGATTAGCTTTTTAAAATGATTTTTATTACTGACATCCTGTAGCAATAAATGATCAAATCTATTATACATAATTAACTATCATTTATTATTCTATCCACTGTTTGTAATTCAACAGATAATTTCCTATTCATTATATACTATTTTAGACATTCAGCAAGTTCTAAATCTGCATAGAAGTGTCAGCATGTAAACACAGTTACACCATGGAGATAAGCTAAGTAGACTGGAAAGAAAAAAATCCTAGTTTCTTCAATTTGTGGTTGAGTTTATGTTACACTCAAGATCAAGCCATGTAAATTGTATGCCTTGGTTTCCTCATCTGTGTTCTGGTAGTAACAAAGACTGCCTTTCTGAAGTGTTTTGATAGTCTTGGATGAAAGGCTCTAAGTACAAAGTATTATCTGTTATAACTCTGGCTTTACTAAATCTTTGCTAGTTAATAATGCAGTGTGAGCTGCTGAAATTGAGAAAATTTGCTTGCAATTAACAAAGGATGTCTGCTTCAGCAGCCTTACCTCTCCTCATCTTTTTTGTCATTGTAATGGTACCTAAGAATATACATCTTGGTTGCATTAGAACAAGAGGCAGATTTTTGCCCTTTCTGAAAAAGCAACAGATTATACTTCAAAGTTAACTGAAGATGGCATTTTTTTTTTCCTTTAAGTTTTTCTTTTTTAAATTTAGTTTGGGAAAATTGTGAGATTGAAGATAAATGCACAAGGTCTGTGGACATGAAATTCAAATGGGAGCAATACAAATAAAACCAGAGAAGCCAGAAGTTCTCCCCCATAAACTGGAGCTTCACTTTGATGTCCCAGCATTTTAGCTATTTTTTAAACATGGATTTCTACATCAAAGTCAAAGCAAAAGATAATCATAACGGTAAATAGTAAAGAGAAGACCAAATCACTAAAGCCTGCTCCATATACAGAGATATACTAGTTGAAAGCTAGTACAATGTCAGAAACAATTTATAAGCAGTGCTGTGATGTACAGAATCACGGAAGGTAGGTTGGAATGGACCTTAGGAGGTCATCTGGTCCAACCTCCCTGCTCAAGCAGGGCCACTGAAACCCAGTTGTCCAGGACTGTGTGTGGGTGGCTTTTGAATATGTCTAAGGATGGAGACTCCATGACCTCTCCAGACAAACTGTTCCTGTGCTCAGTAATCCATACAGAGTTTCCAAACTCCAAAGAGTTTCCTGATGTTCAGATGGAGCCTCCTGTGCATCTCAGAATTCACAGGTTTGTTAAACCGAAGCAGCTTCCAACTGAATGTTATCACCTCGTTGCTGGTTTTTCCTACTTCCATTTTATTTAAATGTAAAGATTCTCTGTGAAAACAGGTATCTAATTTCTTTGCAGTTACTAGCAACTTGAGTATTGATTTGTCTGTATAGTGGCCAAATAGATCACCCATTATTTAAACAGAAATAGTTTCCATACTGCAGCATTATTGAGGTAAAGCTTCCATAGTGATGGAGCTGTCGGCATTCAGTTACCTCTCAGACTGTACCCAGCTGAAACCTTTTCCTGGTTTGCAAGGGAAAAGGGAGTCTTGCCTACCCATATATTTCCTGGTTTGCAAGGGAGTCTTGTCTACCCATATATTTTTTCTTGGCTGGGAGAAGAACAATGAAATAATCTTTAGAAAGATTTTTGCAGTTTTGTAGATGAGTAGGGAGTTAAGCTGGCACACAACCCTCAACAGCCACCTGCCATAAATGAGGCAGAAGCCAGGAGACTCAAGACATCTGGTTGTAGCCAGGCGAAAGAATTTTTTGGGTTATTTCTCTGTGCAAACCAACAAAAACCATCCTTCAAATACTTGGTAGATGTGGCTTCCCCCTTGGTCTGTCAACTCCCCATTGTGGTTTTCATGGTGCCCAGCACTCCAGTACATAGCACTTCAGAGAAAGAAACATAAAGTTGCAGCCCAAATTTGCAATACCTGAGGGGAAAGTCTCATCTCCAGGCCATGAAGCAATTTTCTTCTACTCTGAAACATGAAGTGTGATTACCGTTGCTCTGCTTTAGTGCTTTAAATTTGGCAAAAATCCTAGAAAAGCGAGGCACCCTTTATCCTTTCTGGAGTCTTAAAAGCAGATTTACAGGGCACTGTGTGAAGAGTTAGATACACAACTGGCATTAACTTTAATGAGAGATTTGGGTGTAACTTCAGTGCAGCAGGTAGAAAATGTTTCTCTAAGTGACTTGTCTCAACTTTTTACTTCAAGTATGTTTCTATGTTATTTGGCTAAGGAAAATACTATGAGTCAATCACAAATATTTGAAGGCAGCACAACACATAACTAAGGCTGGCAAAAAAGTGGTTTTGACCTTTTTTTAATCCATACTGGGACCACTTCACACCGGCACATCAAGGGAAAGGGGTTGAAAGTGGGTGCAGAGACCTTTGCAGTCTATGCTTACATTGTCAATTCTTCCACTGTTCTCATATTCTCAAAATAATGTGTATCAAAACACATTGAAATATTTCTCTTTTTTTTCATCAGTACCTTCGTAACATGGGTTTTTAACCACCTGGCCAGCTTCAGCTCAGACTT
The DNA here is from genome assembly GCF_964273445.1 of Streptopelia decaocto. Lineage (NCBI taxonomy): Eukaryota > Metazoa > Chordata > Aves > Columbiformes > Columbidae > Streptopelia > Streptopelia decaocto. The sequence continues at coordinate 77,580,571 of NC_138663.1, read as the reverse complement.
TTCTTTAAGTCTTGAAAAAAAAGAGGTTAGCACAAGAATGTGAATGATTTAAAAATGAGATGCTTTCATCTCTTGAAACATTTCAAATGTGCTGAAAAATAGATTGCGATACTAAAAAAATAAAGATTTCAAAATATGTTAAAGAAGTTCCTTTTCTTTATACTTGAATTACTCTCTAAAACTTTTTGAGACCTAGAACTCCTTAAGGTATTTGCTTTTAATTTCCTGCTTATGTAATTTCAAGAGAAATCCTATTTTCACTTAAAATGTGTTGACTAAACATTTATTTATATTTTTTAACAGAAAGAACTAGAACAGGTAGCAAGTAGACTAAAAATATCTGCAGACATTTCAACCTGGTTTTCTTCTTATTTAAATATGAAATTTCAACCAAGAGCGTGTCAAAGTGTCACATTCAACACCACTGGCCAGCTCCACCTGTATTTTAAAGAATAAACTCAATGACGCAATACCAAGATTTTGAACTTTCCCTCTCTTCTTTAATCCACATTTTCTGAGTTTTCCTGTTCTTGCATAAAGATTGCAGCACCAGTCTTTCTTTTCACAGTACCACTTTTGTCTTGGAAGCTACATATTTTAATTTTTTTTTTCCATAGACTATATCATAGAGGATCACACAATGTGCTGTCATAAAATGTCCTGAGTTGGAAGGGACCCACAAGGACCATTGAGTCCAGCTCCTGTTCCTGCACAGGACAACCCCACAGTTCACACCATGTGTCTGAGGGCCTTGTCCAGTCTCTTCTTGAACACTGTCAGGCTTGGGGCTGTGACACCTCCCTGAGGAGCCTGTTCCAGTGCTCCAACACCCTCTGGAGGAAGAACCTTTTCCCAATGTCCAACCTAAACCTCCCCTGGCACATCTTCCTGCCATTCCCTTGGGTTCTGTCGTTGGTCACTAAAGAGAAGGGTTCAGTGCCTGCCCCTCTTCCCCTTGTGAGGAAGCTGTAGCTGCCATGATGAAGTCTCCCCTCAGTCTTCTCTTCTCCAGGCTGAATAAACAAAGTGACTTTAGCTGCTCCTCATACAGCTTTCTCTCCAAACCCTTCACCGACTTTGTAGCCCTATATATATATATGTATACACATACCCTTATCTACCACTTTGGGGTGTTACCTGCCTTTTCCCAAAGCTTCAAAAGTGAAAAAAATTGGTGAAGAAGACTCCTGAAAGGGGATGGTTAATAACTGGAGCAGATGGGAATTTGGATAATGAAGAGTTTTGATGGTTTAATTTCAGACTTTGATTTTGCTATTGGAGCATTTTTGGCATGTTTTGATTTTGCTTTGTGTCCTCAAATGTGCAAGAGGAAGGGTGGCAGGGACAGGCTTCTGAGGTGCAATGAAACAAATGGTAGGCGCTTAAGAGATCAGAGACCAAATAACTTGAGTAAAGGACTGATGACATTTTGCCAGTTTGATTTTAATACCTGGCACATCTGTGGCATCACTAAACAGTGTATGATTTAGCTGAAACATCATAAAGATATTCAGTGTCATAAAAGTAACATTTTATTTAACCTTCTTGTAACAACTTTAAGAACAGTAATCTGTTAGAGTAGGCTGCATGTCTGGCACATGAGAGTGGATGAGAATGAGTAATCAAATCTTAAATATGTATTTGTAGCAATATTGCCTCAAAGTTTTTGCAAATATTGCTAAAAAGTATGTGATGGGAAGAAATAAAAAGAGCTAGAGAAAATAAAATAAAATTTTATCATCCTTAACTGGGAGTTGAAAGAATAGAGTTTCCCAGCACATTAACAGGTTACCTATTTGGTGACAGATTTCCTCTCCTCCACTGCTGCAAGCAATGGGGATACATGACACATCTCCAGAGAGAAAAATATTTTGAGCTGGTTCCTGGACTCTTGTATATTTTTTCCTTTGTGACTCCGATTACGGACCTGATTCCAGCGCCAGGCATGCTTCGTGCCTGAGAAAGCGCTCAGGCGCAGGCACATGGCACATCCTGATGCTTTAGAAGCGCAGGCGGTGGCTCAGGGGCTTGGGAGCTTCGCTGCCCGTTGTTCCCACCCCAGCTGCCTTGGAAAGGGAAGAGGCATCTCACAAGCCTTGCCAGGCCTGGCTGGGATACGTGCCTTGTCCCCCTCGCTCTGCTTTAGACCAGCTCATTTGGAGAGGTTCGTACTAACGCTATAGGGGCAAACACAAGCAAAACCAAAGCTCTAGCACCTGAAATCTAAGGAAAATACGATTCCACAATAAATAACACATATAAAGTTCAAATCTTATTGTATTTTTTTTTTTTAATTTGTCTTGTTTGTTTGAAGGTTTCTGTTTCAAGTGTATTCGATATATTTATCTGCAAAGTAAGAAGGATAAAATGCTATCTATACCTCACTTCTGTAAGTACAGAAGCCCTGAGAAAATGAAGAATCTCAGGAGAGGACTTTTTATCCTGATGAAGTCCACACTGCTCTGTGGGATCTCTGTGTTACTGGCAGCTTTCCTAAATTTGCTCCTGGGCTCTGTATTGCCTGGATGTTTCTCAGCGCTGTTCACGGTAGTGAACTCAGACATCCCCTTCCCAGCATCATCCCCATACGTCTCCCAAACCAGGGTTTCTCCATGAATACTCAAGAAGAAACCTCCTGGTGCCTTACATAGGTACATACCAATACACCCTGACATGGGTATACCTTTCATGGATGTGCCGGTTTGACTGAAAATGGGTTGATTTTCTTTGTGTAGTTAGAAACCTTTGTTGTTCATAGCTAGCATGCTCATTATTTGGACTTAGTTCATGAACAAGCAGGTAACATACCAGCACAGAGTTAATGTTTTTAATTGCTCTGGTCTGAGAGCCAAGGACACTCTGAGCGCTCTGCCCACAGGTGTGAGACAGCAAGGACAGGAGGCATGGATGGGGCAGGGCTTGGCTGGCATCCAGACTGATCAATAAGAACATTCCATCTCATTAGCATCATGCTTTGTATATAAGGAGTCAGGGCCTTCCAGTTGGTTATGCCCTTCCAAGAAGGGTCAGCTTTAGGACCAGGTGTGGCTTGCTGGGACTGGCTACCCAGTTGTGGACAGAGTTCATGAGGAATTGCCCTGAGTATCTTTTGTTTCTCTTTTATACATGTATATATACATATATATTTACTAGTAGTGTATTAGTATTTTATTTTATTAAACTGTATTTATCTCAAACCAAGTTTCTCTCTTCCCTTTTGATTCTCTCCCCTGTTGAGGGGGTGTGGGGAAGGGGGTGAGTGAGTGGCTATCGTGGTTGTATTGCTAGCTTGGGTTAAACCAGGACAATGGGCAAAATTCTCTGTGTTAGGCATGCACTGGTCAGCCAGTGCTCAGATACACTGGTGGCTAGGGTGGGTGCTAATGTTGCATTCACCAGTTTTCACTCCTTCATATGTTAAAGGAAGGAAATGCAAGCCAAAAAATAGAATATATGTGTATGAAGAAGCATTGTGCTTTCGTAGAACTCATAATGAGAACTGTGTGAGTTCTGAGGTATTTATTTTTGCTGTCTTAACCACAGTGCTCCTGTTCTTGTTTTTATTTATTTCCAAATAGGAAGAGACAAAGTCCTCAGTTTGTTACTGACAGACATGCCGGTCACATGGACCTTTAATTCCTGCAGCCACTGGGCACACTACACAGGGAGCTATGCAGTGAATGCCAAGTAGAAGTACACATAGAGCCATGTAAGAAATACCTCTATATGTTTTAAACATCTTTCTGTGCCATATCTCTGCTCATGTAGAGCAGAAACAAGCAGAGGCATCGTGCCTCCATCGGCCCAGTTCCATGCTATAATAATACCACTGTGCACACAACACGCATTGCTGCTTAGAACAGCCCGCCCCCCCTGAAGCAGCCATCCATACCCATCTGTGCTCAAAATAATAATCTGTGTCATTCAGGAAAGGGTTGACAGTTCAGCAGAGAAGATAACCATTAATTTACTTACCTCTCAGTTTCTCTCACAAGTAACCCTTGTTAACCAGGTCATAGTACAGGCATCAACTGTGTTCCTTCTTTCTCTTGTGCTCACTTTTCCAAGCACATCTTGGTCTGTCTTATCTTAAAGAAATACAAAATGATCACTTGAAATCCTGCCAGAGTCTGTTACTGTGCTGAACTTTGGCAATCACATAACAGAGTGTGTTGCTGTTAACTGTCCTCCTAACAAACCTGTTGGTCTCACCACATAATCCCATCTTTGGACTGACAATGTGTGCAAGGTGATGGACAGTGACCTGGATGTGTCAGGGGTGGGGTTTCTAGGAGAGATGGTGAAATATCATTGCCATCATAGAAGGCATTGGTGAGGCTCCATCAGGAATACAGAACACGTCTTTCGGCCGTCAAAGTCTGCAAAGATGAACTAAAGTACATGCAAAGAAACACTGCCAGGAAGATGAAGGAAATGAAGAGCACATCATATGAACAGAGACTAAGATCTTAACTCTTTTTACATTGCAAAATAATTCTTTGAGGGTGATGACTCCTTTTTGCCTACATCTGAGGATAAACACTAGGAGGGAGAAGAGCTCATTAGGTAAATGATAAAACTAGTAAAGTAAAAAGTTGCTATAGTCTGGTCTGAATAATTTTGGGCTGAAAATGAGAAAAGATTATTAAGTCTCAGAGCAGTGAGACTCTGAGTGCATTTTTGAAACAGTTCATGGAAAGTGATGGTCTGCTCTTACAGAGAAACCAGTTCATTGAGCCTGGGGATCCTTAGCCTTTGTCCTTTTGCTATTTGCAAGCTTTATAATAATGGTGAGAGAACCAAGATTAAAAAAAAAAGAAAAGTAAATGTAAAAGCACTACATTTCTTATGTGTAAATATGCCTCAGTCTCCATTCTCAGATTCATAAAGCAAAAGCAAAATTACTTCATGATTTTGAAGGGAACAAGGAGCAACCAGATCACCTGTTTTTACCTTTTCCTCTAGTTACTTTTGTATGGCGGTCAATAATATGTGTTTGGCTAAAGCATGTTATCTGCTTGTTAGCTGGGATAAAGACAGGAGACCAGCTCTTGCACAGTCTCACACTGATTGGCTCATGTAAGTTTGTTCTCTTGTCTGGTCTTTTTTCAGCACTTTGAATTAGGTTTCCAGAGGTCTAACAGTCACTCATTGAAGTGCTGTACAGATGTAACTCACCCTTCATGGTGATGATCAGATTTCTCAGCAATGTAAAAACAGACATAACCCAAAACATGATGTTTTGCATGTGCTTGAAATAAGAGCCACGTAGTTTGTTGCTGTACAAGGCTAGCCCAGGTGACTATCTTTGCCGAGGAGCTAATAAAGTCCAGTGATGAAGAAAATGTGTTTGTGGTTACAGCAAGGGCTGGTATTTTGGTGTCTTTGATAGGTTGTGCATGGATTCAGTACGGTACCCTCTAGCATGCAAAGTGACTGACTATGTATGTTCTCAATATCTGTAAAATGGATTTGTATTTATCAACCTTGCATTGTTTCAGTACAAAACCATTAAAACCTGGGAAGGAATTTGCACCACTGCAGTGCAATGGTGCCTCTGTTTGTGCAAAGCATTTGACACTGTCCTGCATGTCATCATTGTTTCTAGATTGGAGAGATGTGGATTTGACAGATGGACCACTCAGTGGATAAGGAATTGGTTGCATGGTTGCAATCACAGAGTTGCAGTCAACAGCTCAATGTCCAAGTGGAGGCCAGTGAGAAGTGGCGTTCCTCACAGGTCAGTATTGAGGCTGGCACTGTTTGGTGACTTGGACAGTGTAATTGACTGTACCTTCAGCAAGTATGCTGATGACTCCAAGCTGCATGATGCGGTTGACACACTGGAGGGAAGGGATGTCATCCAGAGGGACCCTGACGTGCTTGAGAGGTGGGCCTGTGCAAACATCATGAAGTTCAACAAGGTCAAGTGCAAGGCCCTGCACACAGGTCAGACCAAACCCAAGCACAAATACAAGCTGGGCGGAAAATGGATTGAGAGCAGTCCTGAGAAGAAGGACTTGTAGGTGTTGGTTGATGAGAAGCTCAACATGATCCAGCAACATGCGCTCACAGCCCAGAAAGCCAACTGCATCCTGGACTGCACCAAAAGAAGTGTGACCAGCAGATCAAGGGAGGTGATTCTGCCCCTCTACTCTGCTCTCATGAGACCCACCTGGAACACTGTGTCCAGCTCAGGGCCCCCAGTGTAAGAAGGATGTGGACATGGAGTGCATCCAGAGGAGGGCCACGAAGATGATTAGAGGACTGGAACACCTCTCCTGTGAGGACAGGCTGAGAGACTTGGGGCTGTGCAGCCTGGAAAAGGCTCCAGGGAGACCTTATAGCAGCCTTCTAGTACCTAAAGGGGACCTACAAGAAAGGTGAAGAGGTACTTTTTACAAAGGCATATAGTGATAGGACAAGGGTTAATAGCTTTGAACTGAAAGAGGGTAGATTTAGGTTAGATATATGGAAGGAGTTCTTCACCATGAGGGTGGTGAGGCACTGAAACAGGCCACCTAGAGAAGCTGCGGATGCTTCATCCTTGGATGAGGCCAGACTGGATGGGGCTTTGAGCAACCTGGTCTAGTGGAAGGTGTTCCTGCCCATGGCAGGGGGCTGGAACTAGATGATCTTTAATGTCCTTTCCAACCCAAACCATTCTATGATTCTATGAATGTAATACTATGATTATACAAAAAGAGATACATGCACTTGTGATAACAGGGACGAAACCCTATGATGGGCTACTTTTTTGTATTAATCAGAAGAAATCCAAAAGAACAATAGTGAATCAAGTCACTTTAATAATTTACTATTAACTTACTAATTTAACTAAGACTAGAATTTGCCCCACTGTCAGCATCTAGAATATTAATAAATAATGACATAAATAGCAACCACAGAATTAAGCAATTAGTGAGTTCTTTTTACCACATGAAAGGCCCTGATACAGACCCTTTAGCTCTTGCTAATGAGAAAATCAGACAGTTTCTCCCACAGGCAGTCTGTCAGCTTTCTTCCGGCATTTCATGAATTTTGGTCAGAGCACCCATGATACACAGTAGGTGCGCAGGATGGCACATAGTCTCCTAAGTGAAGATGGATGCCTAGAGACAGACTGACACTGGCCTGCAGTCCTAAATGTTGCTTCATGGCTTATCAAACTTAGGTAAAAAGGGCAGTCTTGCACTGTGCTTAGAAATAGAATTATTTGGTCCTTTCTGTTATTTTATATGATCTTTTGTTTCTTTTCCACATGAATCCGCTTTATGAGAACAGACGTGAACAGAAGAAAGCCAATTATTTGACAATTTAAAAGGTGGGGGGAAGTTAAAACAGTCGCTAAACAACAATGAAACTAATGTTGAATGGCATTCAATTAATATTTATAACGTGCAGCAATATTAACAGCAGAATTAACTTATTTTTGTACGTCTGACAGCTCTCTGGTTGATTAAGAATTGCATGATGTTATTTTGCATATTTCCCATGCAAATACAGTATTATTTGCAGAATTATTTTTATCCTCAATTGAAGTTTTGTTTTGAAATCACTGTTTTCTGCTGTAATAAAGCTGTGTAAGTGATCTTATTAGGGATTTGATTTTTCTTCCGTCACCTTATCAAGCAAATCTAAATTTTATATGCTATATATTGGCAAAGTACTCTGAGGCATAGCATGAACCTCAAAAATATAGTACCACTTGCTCAGAGATTGATGAGAAGACTTCCTGTAGCAGTGGTCCCAATAGTAACATAGTGATTCTGGACTCCATCAGGGGTGGAAATCTCATTTGTATTACAACTCTACAGAAATACAAAAGAAAGATTGTCCTTGCCCCATAAAATCGGAGCACAGATACTTCTGCTTTCACAATGTTAATGTAGGAATAGTTTGGGTGAAACCAGTCAAGACTCCTTTACTAATTGGGGGGAATTATTCAGGTAATACTATTTTGTAACAGTACCATAATCTTTACCAATATACCTGCTTGTCTGTTTTTACCTGACAGTAGCTAGCTTCTTCAGAAATATCTGTCTGATTCCCATTGTTGTTAAAGCTCCCAAGTTATTTAACCAAAAATTTACAAATCATGCATGCCTAAAAGTGCAAATAACTGTCCAGTCAGATTTATGCAAAGAAGCAGGCCAGGAGATGTCTAACTTCTGCTGAAAATGGTGGGAACTGGTGTTTAGCCTGGTTTTCAATTGACACCTATTGTGTCTTTACACAGCTAAGAACTCTCCTAAACCTGGGCGTAAGCAGCTTTGTAAAAGGATGAAGGAAAGGAAAATGAAGCAAGGGCTTGGAGCACTCACTTTTACTCCTCATAATTTATGTGGTGTGTTGTGAGTATTCCACAACACAATAGGGTCTCCAGTAAAATCTATGCAAAACCAGTAGCTTGGACACACAATACAATAAATGTTTGGCAATACAGCTTGATCCTGTAAGGATGGGGTGGCCAAGTACAAACAGCCTTTCTGCACCACTGTCTGTCAGTACAATTTTGCACATTTCACTTCCTACAGGAAATAATTTTCATCAGTTTTTGGTCAGACTTACTTGACCTACTTCTGGTTTCAATTTTAAAACCATGGAAGCATTTGACTGAGTTATTGGGTTAGGACAATGGCGGCCAAAACCTAAATGAAACGTGGCGAATGTGACAATTACAACTAAGAAAAATAACAGTCTATCCAAAATATAATGTCAGAGGAGGGGTGGAAGCCCCATGACATGAGTAATTTCAAATTTCCCTGGCAAAGGCACTAGGCAATAGACAGGTTGAATCCTGTACTGATTCAGTTTAATATAACCTTTTCTTTCTCCCACACTAGTGATTCTGTGCTAAAGGTCTGCACTGCAACATGTTTCTCTGCTCTGCTCTAAGAGAGAAGAAAGAATAAAAGTTGAGGGAAACAGATTAAAATGAGAAGGAAGGGTTTTACTGGTGATTTTAACTCCTTTCCACACTCATTGTGATTTTCTGACTTACGATCCTGGTCTGCTTTCAGCAAGAAGGAAATAAAGGATGATTGTGGCAGAGAGAATTTATCCCCTTCTCTAATTCCTTCCATTCCTCTCTGGATGACACTCAGATGCCAGACTGTGAAAAAAAGCATCTTCCAGTTGTTACTTTTTCATGCACTTCAGAGACAGACAGAATGACAAGTTTTGGATCTATATCTGCATCTTCATGCTCTTTTGCCATTCCTTTTCTTCAGAGTAATTTACATTATTTTAAATACTGAATAACTAAATAACTATCAAGTTATTCAGAATGTTTTATTAAGGAATAATAGATTTTCTACAAATCACAGGAAAAAAAAAAAGCTGTAAGAGGGAAAAAAAATAAAATGGCTCAGCTTATCCTAGCAGACAAGTATGAACTAAAAAGAGCTGAATTCATGCCCTGCTCTGTCAGAAACTTTGTTTATGATCATAGCCTCTCTCCATCTCTGCTCCCAAACTGCAGGATAGGCATACTACAGACATTTTCCTTCTTGACTACAGTGGCTGGGTTGAGGGAAACCTTACGAGTTTTATGAAAAGTCATAAATGCTTTCTGCAGAACAAAATGAAGAACATGAGTAACAAATGTGCTCAAAATTGTGAGACTACTGTAATGACATTATCTAAATACCAGATTAAATAACCGATCTAGGCTGTAACAGCCTTAGCTGTGAAGTCTATTAAAACACATCTGAAAATATATGTGTATTCTTTACTTGGACTAAATGTAATGCTACCTTATACTAACAATATGGATGAGGTGGCTTGTTTGTATGTATATCCAGATGCAATTGAACAGCTTAAATGAACAGCTCCCCTGTACCTAAGAGCTTTTTTTTTTTCCAATGTATAAATAAATTTAAAAAATTATTTTCTACTGACAGTTTTGCATGCTCTTCTTCCCTACAGACAAAAAAAAGTTAAGCAGAACAACAGTAAAAAATCTGAAGGTCAAATTTTGCTTTCAGCAATACCTGGGATACTTTAGACAGTATTATCAAAGGAGGCAAGAGACCAGGCTGTCCACAAACACAGCAGGAGAATGTAGCTGGTTACAGCACTCACCTTTCTCCTTTTTTTCCCAGTATCAACAGACAAGCTACACCAGGAGCTGCTGCGCAGGTCAGGCAGTAAACACACCTTCCCAACTCACAGCCTGGATCCCTGCCATGGAGTGAGGCACCAACGCTGGCCCCCTCATCCAGAAAAGGGGCCCAGGGAGACTGTCTTAACCCAGTGAAGGAGGAGGGAATGTTAACTGTCTTCAGTGGTGAGACTGGGAAAGGGGGAGAGGCCAGGGCAGCTGTCCACAGCCCCTTGCTTGTAGATCTGAGGAACTCATGTCCCTACAGCCAGAGAGTGAGTTCTGACTACCAGGATAAATGATATTGGGTAATGAGAAAAACTCAGCAGCTCCATCTTGCTGGAGTTGTCCTACTGTTCCCTGTAATTGAACATCCATTGGGTCACACAGTAGGAAAGGGAGGGAGGGAAGGATTTCAGTCCTTTAGATGACCAGACACGGGCTTCTGAACTGCAGCTCCTACTCCAATGACTGTATAAGTGGTTTTCCAATAATTATTTATCTAATATTGAATAAAGAACTATTCGCAGGATCAGAAGTTGTTCCTTCCAGTTAAACATGCTAACCTTTAGGCTGTATTCCCATGTAGACTCTTAGTCTCTCAGATAGATATTAAAAGAATATGTTTAGTACAATGCTTATCCAGAAGCATTTTCTGTTTCCCAGTTATTTTTTATTTTTATTATTCCCTGACTAGCTTTAAACTGCCCACAAATGTGCCTCTGATAATAAGTCAGGACCTCTCTTCAGAAGTGGAAGCCATGGGCTCAAATCCCTGAAGAGAAAAAGTGGAAATAAGTTTCCCACACCACAATTGAGTGCTTTAGCTCCTGACCCAAGGAGTGGAAGGAGGAAGGGCGAAGGCATCTTCTTGACTGGCATTTGATGAGAAAGCAGCCTCTACAGCTGTGCTCTGCACCCAACTCACTTCTCCATCCACTTGATGGGAACACCTGCCTGTACACACCTCTGGCTCATGCTCTGAACTCAGTTTAAGAATGAGCTAGGGACTAAGCACGTCATCCCAGTCCAACCTCTGAAGCCTCCAGGCCTGTGCAGAAAATGAATGTGGAGACATGAAGGTCAATGGTGAAAAGGGAGGTGCCTCCAGGGTTTGAGTCTGAGGTTAGCATTGGCTAAGCAAGGGTTTAGAAGATGTCAGTCTTACTGAGGAGATCTAAGTTCCAGGGCAGTTCCTGTAAACAGATATGTCAATGAGATGGACCCATATCCTGTGCTGTAACAAGGCTTGCTGGCTCCTGGAAAGGGTGTCAGCTTGGTGCTTGTCCCCTGGAGTCCTAACAGAAAGCCCTGGAAACATGAAGAGGTTCCCGGAATCCTCCCTAGAGACCTGCTGCCCAGCCCCATGGGGCTGCATCTCACTAGAGCATCCAGGCTGTTCTTTTGGACTGACCCAAATCCAAAATTTCGAGATTTCCCCACGTCACTGCAGCTTGAGTGTGGAACAGATTTCTTCCTTCTTCCGCAAGGAGATGCAGGATGGGATGTGGTAGCCAGGGAGCATTAACAAGTATGAGAGAAACATTAACGTCAAGTAATTGAAGAAAGCAGTTAGATCCCTTTTTGGTCATATTTTGAAAGAGAAACGAAAGGGGCAACCTTGCGATTTAAATTGTTTAAGAAAAAAAAAAAAAGAAAAATAATGAGAAAAGTGCACTCTGTATACAAAAAAATAAAATATCTCTAAAATTTGCCTGAGCACAAGTATGTTAACAAGTGCAGAGTTCTCCAAATATGGGCTCAATGCAAGTCAGAGGGGCATGAGCCAGGTCTCATGAGTAAACAAAATAAAAATACTAGAGGGAATGTTTTAATAGCTTCTTTTAATTCTCAGTTCAAATAGATTCCTTGCTTAATTTAATCAAGTGAAGTCATGTCAACTTGGTAGTAGTATCAGTTTGTTTTACTGAATGTGCCGGGGCCTGATCCCGGGCTGTGTTATGGTGAATGTACACCCGCAAAACTCCCCTGATGCCGGGAGGGTTAGAGCTAACCCACACACCAGCAGCAGTAAGCCGAAGAACCAGAACCATTATTTTCAACAGGCTGTTTTGCAAATAAACCTTTTAACCACTGGAAAATCACTGCTCCTTCAACTACTCTGAAAGCAAAAGATTTAAAGCTTTGCTGGGACCATGCAAATCTTGTACGCTGAACTTTCCCAGAAAAGCATATTAATCTGTCAGCTAAAGGAGTTTTGAAAAAAAATGCTGACAAGGTACTGAGCTGACATTTGAGAAGTCCACGTTCAGCTCCTCGTCTGGCTCTATCACTGGACTGCAGCAATTTTAGACCTGTCTTTTCCCTGCACAGTGACTCAGTTTCCGCACTTGGACACTGGAGGTGATACAACTGCATAAAGTGATTAGAGATCTACTGATAGTAACAAATTTTACCAGTGGTGGCAAAGCCTAGGAATTTCTGCCTTCTAGTAATACCTCTGCTGTTTGATCACCAGCATGCCTGTGTGCAAGTCACTGAACTTCGCTGTTCCTCGGTGTAATTGCATGCCAGTTGGACACAATGCACTGTGCAGAGGACTAGTAATAGCAAATTGAATTGCAAAGACCATTGGACTAAACGTGATCATTTGAATCAGCACAAAGCTTCAGAAAGTTGGCCAGGTGCAGCTAAAATTCAAGGTACAGATTCTCATTCAAACTACTGCCCTTTTTCTTTAGTGAGTTTTAGGAACCAAAGCCTGACTGAAAAACTATTACTTGTGAATGGGAACAGTACCTACTGTTTTTAAACCTGATACCTTTCTTTTATCCTCAAACTGGTTGAAATAACTTTCATTTTCAGTTAAATTACTCTAGACAGCTATTATTTCTATCTGGCCATATACCTACTGTCCAGTGGTACAGAGAGACATTTAGTTAGTAAACTCAGTGCCATTTCTTTGAGGGTTCTGAAGAAGGATATGTAGAAGAAAAGAAAATTGGCCCAGTGCCATGAACTACTACTCAAAACGCATAAATAATATCTTCTGCTGGACCTATAATTTAAGGAGGGAGATTAGCTATAGCAATATGAATTATATTTTTGTCTCCATCCCATTCTCATATCCTTTGCTCCTCAGACACATTTTTACCAGGTGGACAGGCAGTTTTTAATGTGAGCAGGACTCTGGCTGAGATCTGGGTTTTACCTCCAGAGCTGGATGAATGTGATCAATTTATCCCTTTCCTGCACTGATTTGTCTGCTGGCAAATCACCAAGCAATTCCCAGCTAAGAAAATGTCACTGTAGGATGATGTATAGGGTGAAATGGAGAGCAGTTCCTTCCTCAATATAGCTGCAGATGCTATAGTCAGTGATAGCCATTTTAGGTGGAGAATAAAATTCAGCCATCTAGAAGTCAGGCTTCCATCTTGTTTGTATGTTCTGAAAAAGCTGTTACGCTGGGAACTTTTTATTTGCATGATCAACGAAAGCTGTTTGAGATGTAGGGTGAAGTTCAGGCTTCTGGAAGTCAGAACTTCATTTTTTAATGCATCCTGAAAGAGCTCTTAGACCAAAACCATTTTACTTGTGTGTTCTTAGTCAAGGGGCTCCTGTGTTAAAAAGGCAAGGGAAGAAACAGTGTGTGTGAGTAAGCTGAGGGCACCTGGGATTGCTTCAAAAATGGGATTTAGGTTCAGTGTTAGCCACTCCAATTTCTGAGCGCTCAGATCTCAGGGGGATTCAGCACCGTGATGGCGGTGGTGGGGAGAGTGAGGTGCCTGTTAATGAGATTTGCTGAGCAAGCAGCAAATCCAAATCAGCCAGTAGAATATGTGGGCCTTAAGCCTCTGCCATCTATGTGCATGACTCCAGGTGTTCGGGAAAAAGTACTGGTGTATATTCCAGTATTAAATGGGGATTTTAGGGGTCTCATCTGTGGCCCTCAGATTGTAGCTGGGCACCTAGGCTCCCAGTTGGTCTAAATTGCTTGTCTTCAACCTCCTCTTGGCTGAAGTTCTCTGAGAAAAACTCCCAAGTTTGCTCTGGGTACAGATGAATAATTAGATCTGACTTTCTGGGAAATTTTTTCAGCTTAGGACTGCCAAACTCAGCCATGAGGTTATTTTAAGACTGGGCACAAGGCAGGCAATGTTAGACAGATAACGCTCTCTTTCTTTGGGGGAGCTCTGAAGTCAATCCTTTCTTTGGTAGGGACTGTTGTTTTATTTTCAAATGGTTGTGGCTTTGCACATGCCTTTATTACAGAACAAATCTAATCCAGCAAGAACCACTGGATCTTGAGAGTAAGACTGGAAGAAAGGTGGGGGAATGATTAGACCTCGGACCAGGAAAAGAGGATATTTCTGGCAGGAATGGTAAGGAAAAGAAGATCCCACCAATCTGAAACTGCTTTTTCCATGGATCACAGTTTATGTTTTCTCTCTGCATTTTCTTTTCCCAACATCTGGACAAGTGGGCTTCCCCCCACAGTCTGCCTGAAGATATGATCGTAGCAAACCCGGTGGAAGTAACGTGCCTTTCCCAGATGTCAGAAGCTGCTGAACAAGCACAAAAGAAAGCTAGGATGGAAGAGTCATGAGAACATGAGTCATTAATTTCTTTCAATCCTCATTTCAATTACTTCCTGCCCCTTAACAGCAAAATAGCTACCACACAGTAAGTGCAGGAACATCCCTATGCACAGAGCAGGCTTGGAACACAGATATTATTTAAGAACTAGCTGCTCATTTAAAGAAATAACATCTTATTTCTTGTATGTTTGCTTATAAACATCATAAAGGAAAAGTCTATGTCAGTTTGCTAATTCAACTCCACACAATCAGTTCAATTACCTAGATTTGCATAGTGTCCCAGTAAATCCTGTGCCTCGTTCCTTTTTCCAGACCCACCCCACTGGTGCTGACAGGGGAAGAACTGATTCTTTGCTATCCGTACTGTGAGGAATTCCTCACAAAGCTGAGGATTAAATGTGGCTGTTTTAAACAGATTGCCTTTTCTTTAAAGTGATGTTAGTTAAACAAAGCTATCATTTCCTATCACAATATTTATGCTTGCTACTAGCTCTTCTGTCTCCAAGTTACTTGCTAGTGCAAGGTGGTGATCAGAAAGAAGGAAAGTCTATGTTTTGGGCCTTTTTATTTATGAAACACTGGAAGAAAGATTAAGTAGTGTTAATTCATCTTACAATGTTTTCACAGCAGAAAAAAAAGTTGGCAAAAAGTGTATTATACAAGCTCTGTCAGCCATCTCCCAGGGTTGTACAGCTATTTGCCCTGGGCCAATTATATTTTACATGATCAACACACCCAATAATTAAATAATGAATTGGTTTCTTTTGGAAACTCTATAAAACGTCATGGACCAGAGAATATTTATCTTGCCTCTGTGATTCCTGCTGAAGGAACATCTGGTTCTTTTTTCTTCAATCAACATGAAGCCTGAAGGGGCCCAAATTCAAAAGCAATTATATTTTATGTCATTTATGTGCATTACAGGCTGACAAATTTAACTTGTTGGAATATGTGATCCCACCCTCCCTATCCAATTTATGTTGATCACATTTTCAGACAGCCATGGAAAGAGCTGTTGCAGCTTGATAAAAGTTGTTGATCTATCAACTCCTATAACTTCATCAGTAGAGTTTACAATAATGAAGTGCTTGTTTTAACATAAAAGCTACTGCTAGACTGTGTTTCCCTTCTACAGGGATTACTGTCAGGGAAACCCCAGAAAACATCTTTGTATACACCTTGTAGCATGTCCTTCAAGCTCCTTCAGCCTTCATCTAATCTTGAAAGAGAAGCACTCTTGTTTCCTTGAAAAACAACTTTTACTTTGAAAATGATAGAAGACTTCAATGAAAAAAGACCAGAGATGCAAATTCTGGATGGTATAAATTTCCACTTCTCATAGAAGGCTTATTTTGGTATTGAAGCTTTGCTGTTTCAGACACTGTGTTCCAGAGCAGTGGTATCTACAATGCTTGCTCATAAGCAATAAGGCAGGTGTTTCTGAGCACATCACACCCTGTATGTTGCTATCCTAGCAGAGCTCAAAACCTAAGCTGGTGAGGAGACCCTGTGGTACCTCTGGTGTCACAATGAGGGGTGTTGGCGATTTAGAAAATGGTAACGTTTCTTGTGAGCTTTATTTGAATCAAAATCCCTTGGTCTGTGCTAGGAAGCTTAAATAGCACCATGACGATACTCTCAATAATGTCCGATGTGGATGGATTGAATGTCAGGCTTCTAGAAGTACTGCCTTTGAGAAGAATGGAAAAACAAATGCACTTATGTCTACTATAAGTATTGCCATGTATTCAAAAAAGGCAAGCTTAGCCTCCTCTGATTTAGACAGTTGATCTCAAAACTCATAAGATTTAGCAAAACAAAACAAAAAGTTGGGTGAGCTATTGGGATTACTCCATCATCGCTTTGAGCTTTTCTCCCAACTCGTTGGAAACTAACTTCAAAATTTTAACTGCCTTCAACAATGTGCTGTGATGTGAAACAATTCAGTTGGAGCTTGCCACCTTGTAAAGAGAATGTCATGACTGCTTTGGTTAGCATTGGAAAAAACACCTTATGAGTCACTTTATGAGTCTTACGAGTCAGTTACAGCATGAGTAATTACATTCACCAATGTAATACCCATTTTCAGTTTCTGCTGGGTCTTTTTTTCCCTTCTAGTATCTTCTACTGTTTTACTCCAGAGGGGATGAATTGTTGGGGAAAATGTGGAGGTGGATAGCTGCATTCAGATAAAGGCATAAGTCAGTTTCTTAGCTTTGGAAGTTATTTTAGGATTTCTAGTCTATCTTTCTTCCCCATGTATATATTCAGATCACTTATGTTTATGGAGAAAGTCCCACGATTTTGCTACAGATAAGCTTCAGCAATGCAAATTACATGCAGATATACGAGTGATCTGTAGCTAGGCCTTGCTTGGAAAAAACTGCATGGCTTGCTTGCTCCAGCCCTCTGCCCTTCTTCAAATGCTCTGAAAATACTACTTCTACTGCCTCTTCCCTCCTCCCTGGGATGCTCATCACCTCCTTTCCACTCCTGCCAGGCCTGTGGTCTGCTCCGACAACTCCAGAGCTGAGCCAGAATGAATGCACCCACCCAGACTATGGTGACACCCTCGGAGCTGCTTGGGTGAGCTGGCACACCCGTCCCCCTCTGGGAGCTGTGGGTGGGAGCCAGGCTCGTCCCAGCAGTGGGGTCCTGCCCTGCGCCCCCACCACCATGTGCTCACACCACCCTGGTGAGCTGCCTCACCACCTGGAAACTGCTTTGCTAGTGAATAAACTGGAGATGAGACTTGCCCAAGGATCTCGGCCATCTCCGCCTACTTGCAGCTGCATGGCTATACATCAGCTTACAGCATCATATAGTTAGACCACAGTGCTCCTTGTTTCCATCTTCTAAACTCTATTAAAAGGCAGCTAAAAATACCTTAAATACTTTCCTAATGTTCTTTTTCCATGTAAACAACTGCTGTGGGAGGAAGTGGGTTTTACATTTTTGTCTGGTCGAGGTGGTTCGCACTAAGAAAATGTTTAAGAACGCCTATACGAGACCATACTATCTGATGAACAAATCAACTGCCAAATTGGTGTTAAAAAGGAAGAAGTAAATAGGCCTTGTATAGCTGCTGAAGTTCAGAAAGCTTCTTGAACTGCTTCAATAACCTTTAGGCCATGCTATAGCTGGAAAAGCGCTGAACTGTTGTTTTTGTAAACATTTCCTCACAGGCATACAGAAACAGGCTGTGTTGACAAGTGGGAACTTCTGTTTGAGACAAAACTTTGGCAAAAGTTTTCTTCTGGAAGCCAGGGAGGCAGCACTTCTTCAGTCCTGACAGAAGAGGCAAAACATTCAGTGGTCCAATCTACCACTCCTGACATATTTCTAATGTTACAAAAGTGCCATAGGTGCAGTCTCAGGTGGCCACCAAGGGAGGTAAATGTCCCACAGATGCCATCCCAGGTACAACATCTGCTCTGGCACCTTTGCCTGACAAATCTGGTCTCCACATCTTGTGGTTAAGTTGTATTCCCAATGGGTGTTGCACTGCTTGTGATTTTCTGCAAAAACTTTTCAAGCACAGCAATGTATATTTCTTTTTGACAGTTTGAAGCAAGAGACAACTGTATGCCAGGCTGGCATATAGACCCTCAAGTGCTGACTGATGTTGTAATGCTTGAGTCAGTATTGAGCCACTGCCCTAGCATAATGCTGAGGGCTGGATATGCCTTGATTTGGAACAAACACAAGATTACAAGTACTTCATCCCATCACACTCCTCCCAACAATGGTAATTATAAGTCCTGTGGTGCATTTTCACAAGAAAAGGGCTGTTAGCTTAAGCTGTCCTGGCCAAAATTCCGCTTCAGGTCATTTCCTTTGCCTTCCCACGCTGATTGCATCTGTAATTTAAATCTTATATTCATTCTCCTAAGCTATGTAGTGTTACTTTTCTCTGATCTGACTAAATGGTGACTTCATTGCAATGGATAATTAAGAAATCTGTTTTCAGAACTAGGACCAAAGCAGTTTCATCTTCCTAGCATGTTCAGAACACTTTGGAGAGTAAAGAAATACAGAACTTGGCCTGATTTTATGAAGCAATTCTTCAATTTGTCAGTTTGTTGCAAAATTCTCAGAACCTACAATGGATTTGCAATATTGTAATTTCAGGAGAGGTATGTGCAGACATAAGAGCTCAAGCAACAATTATCTCCTGAGGGTCACAGCACGCACTACTCATAGCAGGGACTAGTGGGGTCTCAGCACCTTTCAAATCAGGCCCAAAGTATCTCAAGCTGGTCCTCCAAAAGCAAAAAAAAAAAAAAAATTCTGTCATTTTTTAGCTAAACTATCACAAGTTCCCCAGTATTTGTAAGCAGAACATGAATGAGGCAGTCCTTTGTATAAGGAAGCTGCAGCAATGTAACAAAGGCAATTTGTCTCAGCAGCTCGTTAAGCTAGCATTTGTATCACCTTCGGAGTATTTATTATCTCACCCTTGTGCCATATGTCTCAGGCAGTCCCAGTCAAGAATGAAAGACTATAAATTAATCACAGCAAATGCTTAAAATATTTCAGGACTCTGTTTTACAGTCAGTAACATTTCCTGTAACCATTTTGTATCAGCCAGAATTTTTGCTGATGCTAATTCATAATGTAGATAAAACACCAGATCCTTCATTGAAATCAATGGACACACGCTTCTTGATTTTAATGAGATTATGTGTCCATTCAAAGTAAATTCAGAGAGCGAGAGATTTTTTCTCTTTTAGGACCTTGACTTTCCAGGGTTGTTGAGACTACTCATCTATTCTGCTATATTTAGCTCTTCAGGTAGAGTGATTATTCTGGAAAAAAGTCAGGCCTATTTCAGCATAGTATATTTGCAGGGAAAGCTCTTCCAGAACAGCTCTGCCAAGTAACTTCTCCGTATTTGCTGTTAATAGTTCATAGTGACTGAAAATCTCCATCATTTGGTGGTTCTTGAGAACCCGTTGGAAACAAGCAGCTCCCTTGTTCCTGCTCTCACTAGATACTTGTCTGCAGCTCAGCTGGCAGAAAGCAGGCACTGCTGTAGAAGTAGTAATATACTGAACTATTTTTATCATCTCAGGAGGGCTTCCTAGACTAAACCTTTCAACCACGGTAGCAATTTCGGTGAGGAAAACTTACCCTACTGGTGCCTGTGTTGTACCTGTTCTATACAGAGGACACAAGCCTCCACAAAATACAAAGCTGTTTCTGAAAAAAAAAGTCTCCTTCCACACCGGCTTAAATGATATTGTCCATTTTTCTCCCTCAAATTGGTTGCCATTATTGCCTTAAGAGTCTCAGTGTATTGATTCTGACACCTATCAAAAGTAAAAGAAAGCAGAAAGATCTATTACCCTGTTCTGGAAACAAAGAACTTAGAGACATAGTAATGCTCTAGACTGACAGTTTCTTCCTAATTTGGATGTGTTTTAATACCATATCTGAGGTGGTCTCAAACACACAAAGCCCACAAGTTACTGGTGGCTGACTGGTTATTCACACCTCCTATGGCATTTAAGCACAGTCACACTCTCCGAAACCACTTCCTGAAGGTCTATAAGCTGAATTTTGGCTTTTCCAGGTTAAGAACTGCCCATAGAAACTAATGACGGTAGCAATGCTGGCAAAGGGGAAAAATAAACAGGTGAATGATGACAACATAGTTGTTTGCTAAATTAATGTCTCTCCATGGCATAATGGAAGACTTTCAATAGGATTTAGTTACTTAAATTTTGCCTCATCGCCTCTGTCAATGACGAAGTCTCTACCCACGAAAATCTCCTGTTGGCTACTAGTCCTTGCAGTTTAAAGGCACATGGAGTGCCTGTATTTTTCCCAGTAAACCTGCTAGGTATTTGAAGGCCTGCTTTAGACTTAGCCAGGACTTCAAGTTCTCACAGCAGCAAGTAGCCAGGCCTGCTGTGGGATTGAGGGCTGAAGAACATCTCCTTGCCCTGCCCATTGGGGGATGGTGTTCTGGAGCACTCCTCTTGGATTAAGCCTTCCCACACAACCTCCAAGTTAAGTTGAGAAGAAAACTCTGTCTGACATTTCCCCAAACACCCCATAACTCAGCAGTTAGTGGTATCCACCAAGGCTTTAGTAGGTTCATATTTCATTCTACCTTCTCTTTGGGAAGATTTGAACCCACATCTCCCACTGTGAATTCTCTAAACATAGGAGCATATTGTATACGGAAGGAGGCCTGTTGCAAACCTCTTTTGAAGCTGCTCCAGTGTGCTTGGACTAATGAAGTATTCACTGGGCCAGAGAGAGTACAAGTGAGAGAATAAGCATGACTCCATTGCTTTGTGATTAGAGCATTCCCCAAGGGAGAAGACCTAAGTTTTGTCCCTGCTCTTATGGCTATTTAATGTTATATCATTAGATTATAACATATGCTATCAATACACTTTATATTACACATACACACA
This sequence comes from Streptopelia decaocto, assembly GCF_964273445.1. Taxonomy (NCBI): domain Eukaryota; kingdom Metazoa; phylum Chordata; class Aves; order Columbiformes; family Columbidae; genus Streptopelia; species Streptopelia decaocto. The sequence goes on along the minus strand of NC_138663.1, from coordinate 77,559,479 downwards.
TGTATATAGAGAAAATGTAAAATAGTCATTAAAGCAGGGACTGGGACCCAGATTTCTTGCTCTAACCTCCTCTTCCAGGGTTGCCATAATTACTGGAACGTGAAGTCATACTTATTCTCTCACTCTCACTTTCTCTGGCCAATTAACATTTAATTATTCCAGCCCAAGTGAAAAATTTTTGATAGGAGAATTTCAGGACCTGCAGTCTGCTGTAACCTGGTGGTTAGAGCTCCATGGGTTGAGTGACTCTGGGTCAAGGGAGGATGGCGTTCTCACCCCCATGGCTCCTCTTCAGCAGTACCTGCCAGACAGCCTTGCTCCATGAGCTGACATTTGTGGTTCCCATCCTCAAACACTTAACTCTCCTGCCACAGTCTATGGGCAGGACTGCATGGGCCATGTAGGGACCTAATGCAGAACTGTAGATGTTATTACACTGAATAAGCACTTAATCCTGTGCTGCCAGAGCTCTTTTCTGCCTCCAACTCAAAGCTACCTGCTAAAGGCCAGTCTATTAAGCCAAGCAAAGTCCTAAATTCTGGACTATACTTCCTTCCTTTTCTTTGATTTCTCAAGGTAGGCAGCTCTGTGTCTAGCTAATAAGCAGATGGGCGAGTTCAGAGGAAAACTGAAGTGATAACGTTGCTAGGAGTTTCAAAATTATTTCATAGTGGTTGTAATGTTTTAGGGAGGGGTATCTGTAATCATGCAGTTTATGAATCACGGTTGATATTATGAGGTTGTCAGTATGAAAACTACCTCGTCTTTGACCTAGCATGGCCATATATACATGGGTAAGCTAGGAACAACTGAATGTTGTCAGGAAGAGTTCTTTGGACAGTAGACAGTTATTATGCATTTGTGATAGTTACTAAGAGCAGAACAAAGATACTGATTAGTGAGCATGGCTTTGAAATAAATGCCTCATAGGACAAAGGCCATGAAAAATAGACATAAAAGCTAACAGAATAAAAACAGACCTTCAAGTCAAGTATGCAAAACTAAAGGCAAGGTCCCTCTACCAGCAAATAATACACTGCCATAGAAAAGGAAGGCAACCCAGTGGTGCTTCAGCTTAAAGAACACTCTGTCATGTCACAGTACTAGTGGTGGTGAAGCATAAGCATGGATATATTTATTGCCTTACCAAAAGCTGAGTAAGAGATGCACACAACTGTTCTGTAAAATCTATACGTTTTGCTTCCTTGTGCCTATTTTGTTTTGATTAAGGGAGCCTATATCAGACAGTTCACACCTTTTGGAGGGTCTGGAACATGTAGCTTGTAAGGGTTTGGACTGGCAGTGTAGGGCACACAGCAGGAACCCAGGCCAGATGGTGTGTTAGCCAGATTGTACATGCCCACTCTCAAAAGGACAGCAGTAGAGGGTGCTCCCAACAGAGTATCTAAACTAGAGAACCAAAGCCGGAAGCAGGGACTGGATATAGCTTACTCTCTGAGAACTTTTGGGGGTCTGGCCACAAGGTCTCTTCAAACAGGCAATGCAACTTCCTTAAAAAAAAAAAAAAGAAACAAAAATGTAAAAATGAGGTCTTAAACAAACTGCATCTGGGGCAATGGCTACCTGTATTTCCCTTAGCTTTGCTAGTGCACACTTTTCTATTTCATCTCTAAGCCGTGTGAAATCTATGAATCAGCTCTTCTATGAATACAATCTAACAAAGAGGTATCTATGTTTTATTAGGGGGGGAAAACATATGTCTGCCTACATCCTTCATGGTTAATGCTAACAACATTGCCTAATGCCAATAAAGATCTATAGATAGACAGATAGATATAGAGACATCTTTTGTAATTGAATGTGGTTACATAAAACTTCTAATTTAACAACTCTGCTGCAAAAAGATTTCCATCCATTGCTTAACATGGGCTACTGCACTGTGCTTATTTTTCAAAATGTAGAAAAAAGATCTTAAAATATAAACCTATCTCTGTGCTTAGAGAATAATACTCTTTTTTCACTTCAGTGAATGTTGATCTCCAGAACATTTTTCATTACACATCGGCTGATTTAGACTTGGTGATGCTGCCCCTAACACCTGTAAATCAAAGGAAAGATGTGCAGGGCTGCACTGCTCTGACACCTCATCTCTTCCCTGGCCATCACATTTTCACCTGTTCATTGTGTGAACACAGGTGGCGTGCTGGCAATGCAGCTGCTCGTAAGCTTGGTGCTAATCTGAGGCGGACACAGATTCTGTGTCCTCTCAGCACTGGTTTGTCTCCTGGCTACAGGTCACTTCTCTGGTCCTGATCTTGTACTCAGGCCACATTGCAAGGATTTCAGTTCTGGACTAAGCCTGGATTGTCCTTGGATCTACATCCCTTTATACAGCTTATTTTAAAATGTATGTGAAACATACATTTCAGTAAATATATTGTAAATCAAAATTCAATAAAACCTCTGTTCTTCGAAAATTTATTGTAAATATAATACACTAAGAACTTAGTCACTTTCATCTAATAAAACTATTTATAAACTAAAAATTCTGGAATGTAGTACTCATATAAAATAGCTCTTTTTAACTGGGAAAAAACAGCTGTCTGACCTAATCTGAACTCATCATAGTCAGGAGCCTTTCTTCCTTGTGAATGAGGCCTGGATGAATCTTGAGAAAATCTTCACAAATACCTCTGCTTCTTACCTCTCAGACAGACATTCATGCACACATATACACACACACATAGCCCCCACTTCATTTTTTTTTTAATGCAAATTTCATGCTGATTCAGGCTATAGAACTCATAACTCTAAAATTGTATGAAGTGGGAGTTTTACATTCTGCCCCCTGGCCAGCCAATGGATTATTTTTTATTACAGCATAAACTTAACAGACCCTCAGCCAAAATTATTTTATGTACATTTTGTTTAAAGATTTGCTGTGCTTATCTTAGAGGATATGCTACAGACTAATAAACCCTGCTTTCAAGAGCCTTCCTATAGTCTTCTTTCACTTTGCATGTCTTTAAGTAAGGGCAGATACAGCACAATATCTCACAATCTCTTCTACACTATGGCCATGCCTTGTGACATGTGCTGGTAGGGGTAAACAGTTTATTCACTCACTTTGTATATGAACAGTCTTTAATTCCTTCATGCAGAAAGGAAATAAGCATGTATCATGTACAGTGGGACCCTTTAATGCAGAAACATTTGTCTACCAGAATTTATATCAAGAACAAAGCTCATTTATCATAAGTTCTACCAACACCAGCAGCAAGAATATACCATGCTTCCTGTCAGGATGACCTTTATCTTCAAGTAAGAGAGCAGCAAAACAATAAAAGAACAAATCTGAAGTTCCTAGAGGAGAGCACAGTATGTTCTGCCTCTGCAACACATTACAGGAAAAGCAAGAATAAAAAGCCTTAAAGAAAGACATCACAAAGGCAGATGCCAAGGCAAGAGCAGACAAAGCTAGACAAAGCTAAAGGAAGAAAATAGAAACATTTAACATACCCAACCCTCTGAAATGCCTTTTTTTCTCTCTCAACCGCAATTTTGGGACTTCCAGGAAGTTTTATGCCGTTGTTTGTGGAAAACATCAACCTGGTCAGACCTGGATATCAGTAGAGGAATTGTTGTTCTGGCAATTGTTGCTATTGTTTAGGAAAACAAATGGGGAACAGATGAAACCAGGTCCTGGGTCCGTGCTGTGACTGAAACAGAAGACCAGTATTGAAGAGAGGGAAGTAAAAGAAAAAGTGGAGACACAAAAAGCCCCAAATTATAACAAAATCCCAAATACACAGGCAAGAAAAGGGGAAGCAGATAGGAGAAAACCACCTACACATAAATTAATCTCCAATTCAGAATTTTCTTCTTTACCATTTTTTTTGGTGGTGGTGGGTTTTTATACTGGTTGCTTTATTTCTAGCAGAAAATGCTCCATGTTCAGCCTGACAATCAGGGGAATATTTATGACTGTTCTTTAAAACAGGGAGATGTACTTCAGTAACAAAAAGCTATGTCATTAGCTCAATTAGGAAACAATGTATTACACCCCTTTTGACAAAAAGCAGGAAGCTGAACCAGCAATAAAAGATTGCCTAGCAAGGCATGTCCTGCTGTGGTTAATGCTTCTTTATTTGCCAATATACACTAGCCTTTCTGTACAATGATGTACATGAGTACGTGATATACAGAAGTTCTGCTTGCCAAGGCCACCTAATCCTACATCTGGTTCCACACTTTCAACATCAAGTTTTCAAGATCCAGCATTCTCTTCTGGAAGCCCTGTCCCTCCTGGTTTTAGAAAAAGTCGTGCTGAAGTTGTCACCAAATACTCTTCTCATGCCTGTGTAAACTCATTGGGATCTACCCTGTTCACAACAGAATCTGATTTCATATACCCCCTGAAGCAATTAACACAATCCTTCTACAGCTCTGTGTGTGTGCAAAAAAAGGTTTTCCAAGTAACCTGATTTCCAGAAGTACCAGAGTCTTGAAATTGCTCTTTGTCACAATCTCTTTGGTACTTCTGGAAAAAGAAGCCATGGTTTCAGGTATCAAATTATGAAATTAGGACACTACCTTCAGGCTGCTCTTCTTCTGGGCCTTGCACCAGTGAAAGGCTAAATACTGCCTTCAATTATCACACTGCAGCCCTTTGGTCTTGGGGGGCAGGTAAACAGATTGCATGTGCAGAGCATCTTCTTAAATGTACACAATTGGGAGATTTCAAATTTCTCTCCATTTTGCAGACATAGCACCAGACACAGCCAATCTTAAAGTTTAGTTAGAACAGGTTCCTATAGAAAACGTGAAAGCAATAGCTTTACATTCAGCTGTAGAAAAAAATAAAAAGCCCATATACTGTGATAGTCTTCACTTTTCACACCTACTCAGTGTCAACACCTGTTTAGCTGTAGATTTTTGAAAAAGCAATTACTTACTTTAATATTGCTGCAAAAGTAGTTTATTTCTACAAAAATGATTTATTTTATTTCATATTGTTCAACATAAGCTATTTCTAGTATATATCTATAATGCACTATGCGTAGAAAGAGAATCTCTGATGAACACATCCTAGTGAGTTCTAGAAAGGCAGATAATTTCCTTCACTTAATAATAGTTTTCTTTACTCTTGGCTGCAAACTCTCATAACCAGCACCATGCCAAACATTCAAAGATTGGATTATGGCCTGTCGTACTTGATTATTTTTGTCAGCATGCTGACCCAGGGTGCCCTTTTCTTGTGTTGTTCCTTCTGTTTCCATTTTTCATGTCATCCAGCTTTTCATCTTGTCAATCAGCTTTTGACTTCCTGATTAAAGTGTCTGTCACAGGAGCAGCCTGGTCTCCAGTCAGTTGTTTAATTTGTTCCTCATGGCATCCAATTGAGTTGTTCATCTGGCCCAGCTGTTCCCAAGTGCTTCCAGCATCACTTTTTCATGTGTTTGGGTTTAACCTCTATATCTATGTACAACAGTGTGAATTGTTCCATTCATTTTGTTGACTGTGGATTGCTTTGCCTCCGTCTAATGCCTTGACATTGCTAGGACGGCTGCTACTGTATTCTGCGGCTTAACCAGCTGAGAGAAAAGCAGTATTTCACCCTAGTGTTATGGTAACAAGTACAACTAAACAGACTAGTTCTCAAGTATTATAGCAGGCCCAATTTTTAACAATTAGGAACATGTAATGGAAAACTCTGCTCTCAGAGATTTGAATCCACCCAAAAAAATAATGTTGATGACGGTTGGCAGGAGGAAAGAAACGTTACTTTGCCAGGAATTTTTAGCATTCACTTGAAATCAGTTCGCTTCATTATCATGAGGGATGTTTTCTCAGTGCCAAGTCTAGGCCTGGTATAACCCAGCCATAACTCTCAGTGACTTATGTGGGAGTTGCACAAGCTCACAGCAGGGCTAAATTTGGTGATTTTACTGAAGTCGTATAGGCATCCAGTTGGAACAATGGAATTTAAATCAATTCAGTGTCATTGCAGCAAAATGCTCAAATCATGTTGTGTTGCTTTAATTGCTGCTTTTCAGAGAGAATTAGGGGAAAAGGATTAGCATGAAATTCTGACTGTGCTCCATGATGTTTTTTCATCTGGAATAACAACTGATATGCCTCAGTTTCCCTACTGGATATAACAATACACATATCGCATTGGGACAAAACACCGATTGTTTATTAAGTAAGTTTAAGCAGAAAAGTGCTGAGTATTATTATTTATGATTACTCCGAGCTAACCTAATTGACTGGAGTGTTGGAATAATTGTGAACCGTGTATGACGGGGGAGGAAGACATCTTTTGATAACCAGCTTTTGTTTTTGACGGAGGCCAGGTGAAGTCCGTGCTGTAGGGTGCATATTGATTGTTTTAGGGTTTGGGAAGAATCTTTTTTTTCTGACCCACTGCTCTATTGTTTCATCTTTTTTTCCTGTCTTCTATTGCATCACAAAGTATTGTCATTTGCTAACAGCAGGATGACTTAATGACCTTTCTCACATAAGCAATTATCTACTTCTGTGCAAAAGCATATTGCATTTATATAAATTTTATCTGATAAAGGTATAGAGCAAAAAAAATTGCTCCCAAGCTGGGTGGATTTTCAGCAGACTGCAGCTTTTTTTTTCCTGTTGTGCTAAATTTGTTTCTCCACAGACACATCAAGACTTGAAGTGCTGATTCCATAGCACTGTGAATTTTTAGTAGAGTTTTATATACCAGAAGAATTTTATTAAAATAATATTAACTCAGTCAAGTCCCTGCTGGATGCCTGTCCACATCATAAAAACCACTAGCTTGACTGGCACTCACTGGCACCCTTATAGGAACTCTCAGTGGGGAAGCCAAGGACTGAATGGACCTGGGTCCTGAAGTGCCCTTTCATCCCTACAGGTGGTCCTTCCAGCTCAGAAGTGAGGTACGTTCTTGGAGCAGTACCATACCTGTTCTGGGGCTAAACAAATGACTTCAGCTTTCATCACCTTCAAGGCAAAACTTTTTAAGAGTCTTACATTTTTTTCTTTTCTTTTTTTTTTCTTTTTTTTTTTTCAAATAAAGAATCTAAAGTTTTGTCAGCTTGTTAAGAAAACTGTATTCTTTCCAGTAGTAGTTTTTGCATGTTTAGAAAACAGAGGTACACATAAGAGAGGATCAGGAAATATCTCCAGTAGCACTTGGGGTTTGGAGCCATGATACCTCTGAGAGATTGCTGCTTTCCTCTTGCTTTCTCATTGGCTTTGTAGAAGCAGCCACAGGACCCTTTTACAGAATGCAATCTGGCTTTAATCACCACTAAATGGCTTCCATCCTACTGGAGATTTGTTTGGGAAGGACTGTTCCTGAAAAACACTGCTGTGAAATGTATGCTATTTGGAATGAGTTTGAATTGGAAATGCATTCTATTTGGAATGAGTTTGTATTTTTTAACCTCACAGTATTTTAGGATGGGTTAAAAAATATGGCAGAACAGAGTGAATATGTGCACCAGGCTTAATAAGTATGCACTTCCTATTAGTGCCTGAGTCTCTCGTGGGTGCATAAATAGAAAAAGGAAGAATTAGCTCTGAAAAATAAAATGCATCCTGTGGCCACATGCAATGCACCCATTCAAAAGAGGCCGCACAGTTAGTACTGCTGGGCTTGCTTGGAAACTTTGGTCCTCTGAATTTGGTTCCCTTTTATATTTTCCATGAGCTTGACTCCTTCTTGGTTAGTGAAGAAAATAATTGCACAATGTCTCAAATCTGCCCTTCCCCCAGCTTCTTGTATCATAAAATAACTCCAGGCGCAATATGTTATGCAAGTCTGTGATCATCCTTCTAATTTCTTATAAAAGATATGACCTCGTTATCAGTGAAGATATTTTTAAAGTACTGATTATCTGAGCTAAAACCTCATGGATAGAAATGAAAAATACATTCTCCTTTCAAGCTCAACTCCACATTGGTTACACTCAATTCAAATTCTACATGCATGCCTTTGCAACCAAAACAACTACACTACTTTCAAGATATGTGAAGTATGAGGTGAAACTTTGGGGTGCAGCTGTAATATCGATAGTTTATGCTACAATGTTTTGGGGGTGTACTGACTTTACTAACACCTGAGAATGGAATCTGGCCTACAGGCACACATTTATTAACATCATTCTAAAAATTTGTACAATATAAAGCCTGAATCAAAGTGAGGAATCCAATTGCATTTCTGGATCATAAGCTGAGCTGCTTCTCTTTATGCATAGAGGAGCATGTAGTTGTCAGATTGTGACACCTTTTGATTTGTGTATTATGCACTGTACTTCTCATCAGTTGGGAAGCCATTTTATTCTCGAAGTTCCACATGGACTGCGAAAGGAGATGTATACTCAATATTCTTCCACAGAGGTTTTACTTTCTTTCTCTTCCTTTCTTTCTTTTTCTTTCTTTCCTTTTTCTTTTTTCCCATTTTTCTTCTTCCTTTTTTCTTTTTTCCTCTTTTTTCACTTTTCTTTTTTCTTTCTTCTTTCTCCTTTTTTCTTTTTTTTTTTTTTTTCCATTCTCAGCCAAAAAGAAAGGTTGCTTCAAGTGGTGCTGTATATATTGTGCTCTTTATGCACCTAGCAGTAGAGCATCTATGCTCTAAGAAGGCAGAAGATCTGCAGACTCTCATTCCTTTTACCTTTGATGTCTTCAAGAAATGTCTGAAATATGAGTATATTTACTGAACATAGAGGAAAAACTACTTCCCCCAGGGTGAAGTAACTGGATTTAGAATGGCTTACAAGACACCTCCCCTATGGAAGAGGATGAGCTTCAGGGCATATATAAATATGCATCGTATACACATAGTCATCCTCTCAGCCAGAAGAAATACATGTGTTTAACAAGCATATTTCGAATGCAACCTGGTTTAACTTCTGCTGCACTAATAACTCCCACAATTAAGCAATGTTGATAGCCAATTAGCTCACATTTTTTCATATGGAAGGAGCAAATATAGGCAGGTATTTTACCCCTTTTGTGCCCTTAGGCCATCAGCGTGCCTAACACTGGGAAACTATAATTGTAATCCTCTCAGATACAGTTTTTCTTCCGTTATATTAGGAGGTGATAAAACGAAACAGCATAATTGTATATTGAAAAGGCTGGATAACTTTATGAGTATTGCTACTACTAATAGCCACCTTATGTGTAAGTGAAATCTTTTGCTTGGCAGGATCTAAAAGCTTCCCAATATGCATACAAGGATAATTTCACTTATCATTCAACTTTTCTCAGGCAACTCTGGTGCATAGAAGGAAGACTCGGTTAGATGCACAGTAAGCTGGGCACTTAGTGGAAATGTTAGTGCTACCCTATAATCTGTATGGCTGGTCCTACTTTGTGATGGGAAGGTAATATTGTGTGATCTTCTCCAGGCCATAAGCCACTGTGGTGGTCCTAGAAGTTGTCACCAAAAGGCACTTTATGATTCTTTGTACTCCTTGAGCACAGTCAGAGGCTTAAGGTCACAGTCTGGTCCTCATAATTCCTTTTTTTCAATTTTTCTAAAACTATATTGAATAAATACTATGTATATAATATTCATTTGCTTCCATCTTCTGTGCATTCATTTTCAAAACATCATCCCATAGCTACTTATTGCAATGCTAGAGTAGGTGATATTTTAATGCACTCTCATTTCCATTAAAAATTCTACTGGAAAAGTGTGAAATATCCTTTTTTGTATGTGTGTGAATAGTGCCTTTAATGCTCAAGTTTAAATGAATGGTGTATTTTTTGGCTAGGTGTCAAAGACTTAACAGAACTTGTACTATAGTCTTCTCACAGGAAAAAACAAATAGTTTCACACTGAGGTATTTGGAAACAGGTGTGCTGAACAATTACAGAATGTTACAGCTCTTGAAGGCAACCCTCCAAGAAATTAAGGTCTAAAAATTTATGGTAACACTATCACATTGATAAAATATCTATTAATAAGTCCCACTGGAGAGGAGAAAAACTGACTGGAGCACAAGGAGAAGATGTGATCACTATTGAGTCAGGGCATGAAGCAGCTAGAGCTGTTGTCAACAGGTCTGGAAACAAAACAATAGAAAAGCTTCACTTGGAATGTGATTTGGAACAAGAGATCAACACTGTCCGCGCTCACTCTCACAGCCACCACCCTGCCTCAAGTGGCTGGACACTCTCCTGGCCATTCTCAGCAGAGTGTCTGATGGAGCCGTCACTGCTCATTTAGCACACAGCTACACAACTTTATAAAACTGAGCAGAAACCTTCTTTGCTGATGCCCCTTTTTCCTAAAACACTGGTTCCACAATTCTGTCTCTCCGTGTCTCCTAAAAAATAAATCTTTCCACACTTCGTCTCTTCCTTGGTTATGGTACAACTCAAACTCTTCCATGAAACCTGTAAAGCTAAGATTTCACTTGCACCTCCTGATTTCTAACAAACATCCAGAAACCATACTAAGCATTCCTATAAATCCACAAAAAGGAATCCAGCCTTTGGTCCACTCCCTTGAAATGTTCTGTTCTTACAAAAATTACTTTTGTCCCCAGGCACATCTGCATAGCAAAGCTTTACCAGGATCTCTTAGCTTATTTTGCACTTTCCCACTTTGAGACCACTATTATTGGAAATCTGAAGTTGTCTCCTCCATCAAGTCTGATTTATCTGTTACCTCAAGACAAGGTGAACCCACATCTTCAACCCCTAAATCCACCAGCTTATGTGTGCAGTGCTTTCACATGGTGTAAAGAGGAATTCCTCCCTGACTCTCTCCACATGCAGATTATGGCCCTATCAGTATTTTAGCATATGTAGCTACACATTTTATTACTGGGCACAAAATTATTCCTCTCCATTTTCAAATCCAGCCCTACTGTTTGACTCCGTGACCTCCTGTGGCAGTAGATCCCAAAGACAATTCTCTGCCTTTGCCAAGGCTGTAACAGAATGTTTAATGTTGAAGGATGAAAACACATTATCATATCTTTGATGTTTAAAAAGAGGGGAGAGACCTCAAGACCTTTCTGCATATTATACAGCATAACACATTTGTATGCTCCCTGCAGAGCTGGCATGTCTTATTCAAGGTCAACTCTACTCCACACTCTGGTCCGGCAACCTCCCTCCTTAAGTTTTCATATTTCAGTTACAATTCGAGTTGCTAAATTTGGAAGTCCAGGCTAAAGTGAATGAGCAGATTCATCTGGCAAATAGAAAAAAAAATTCTAGTGCTTCGTACTGCTGTTGTGCTTCTTTGACAACAACAGTGCAATAGCACCCTGCATTCATGGACCTCAAAGAACCTCTGTAGAAGTGGGCCAACGCCTTCAGCCCCACTACCAACAGAGCTCCAAACTGCATGCATGCTCAAGGAAAGAGGTAAGAAGTAATTTTACTGATATTATTGTGGACACAATGGTGCAAGTTTTTCATAAGTGTCAGGAGAATCAGACTTACAGAACTTGAGCCGTGGAAAAAATCTGATTTGATCCACAATTACAGAGCTATTTAGCAGCACAGTAAAGAAAACAGTGTACATCTCCTGGTTTTCAGTCCTCTCCTCTCTAGATGCTGGGCAGTATCACTACTTTTTCTATAATAATTGTACTATGTGCTTAACAAATTGTGTGAAAGCTAGTGAAAGGCAATTTAGCCTAAGGACACTCTTCAGGCCTCAGACAGCCCTTTTTCTTCTGTAAGGCTTTGTCCTCAACAAACTAAGGCTGGTTCATCAGCCACTTGAAAAGCCTCAGAAACAGGAAAAATTAACATCAAGTCAGACTCCAGGTCTTGTTGTGATCCTCTTTGGGCTTGTCAAGGGACTTCCTGATCTTATTATGGCTTCCAATGGAGCAAGAGTCTTCCTAATTATTACCTTATATTGTGAATTCTGACCAGATGTTGTCCAAAGAAAAGCATATATTTCCAGAGAAAACTGTCCTTTATTTCTAAAAGAAACCAAAAAATAAGACCACCGTCATTTTTACTTCGTCCTAACTGAACTGATGTAGACATAGTTTCCTTCAAACAAAAGCAGGTCTCCATCAAACAACATCCACTGTGTCTGGTGCTTCACCTGCTTATGCATGCTATTTCATAGTCTGCTTTACAAAAATCTTGATTTCAAAAATCAGAGTGTACTGAAATTGCTTTGCACCTCAAACATCAGTTAATGAAGTTCAGTGTTGGAGACCTCTGTCCTCTATAGAGTAGACTGTTCCCTCCACCTTGATCCTCTTTGTTGCTTTTTCCTCTTTCTCAGGTGTCTGAGAGTGCAAAAATGGCCACCAGACTTCTGTTTTTTCTCAGAGAACACTTGTGTTAGGACTCAGTGTGGCTTCCAGGCAGGTATGAACACCAGCCTCGGACTCAAGAAGTCACAGATTCTGTTTCTACTTCTGCTGTTGCAGTTTCTCCTTTGGTACAATACTAATTACGTGCCTTGCAAAGCTGAAATTGGTGTTGAAAAGCCAGCTTCACAGAGTTATTGTCTAATGGAATATGATAATTTAGGATCTGCCATTCTGTCCAACCTCGAGTTTGGCTGGAAAAGTGCATGCCGGGCTTAGCTTGCCTACTGTATTTGTTGCTAGTATTGGAGGGGTGGATAGAGACAATGGAAACTCAGTACCAACCTTAATGATAAAACATATGCTGTCACATTATAATATTGCATTACATTTACACACACACAAACAAATATACACTCACACACACAAACTCAGTTACATCAGTTATTTAGCATTCCTAGTTGTATGTAAATCTAAGTCATTATAATCCCTGTACAAAATTAATTACAGTCAGAAATTCCCCATTCGTATTTTCAGAGGGTTACCAGATATTCTTTTAATTTGACTCTCCTATCTTGTCAAAATAAAAGCTCTTTGCCTAACATTTGTGAGGCCTCTAAGCTTAATTGCATTCATCTTTATCAAGTCTTGAAACTGGCTGATATATTTAAATGAGCTAAAATAAAAAGGTTTGAGGCAACTGAAGTCTCTTCAATAAACCGAAGAAAAATTTTTGAAATACTATGGAAGCAGTAGTGACCAAAGCTGTAAAGAAGAAAGATTTTAAAACTAATAAGTTGCCAAGTGGGTTCTTTTCTTAATTAGTCTTCCTTTCAAAGAATTAGTGAGTAAAAGGCTTAAAGAAGATGAAGTGAAATTTGAATGCTACCCACAGTCTATAAGTAAGACTTAAATTAGTCTTTCATTTGGCCCATGATAATTCTATTATATGTCCTGCTACATTCTAATTTCTTTGTTTCTCCTCCCTACATTTCTTCACCGTCAGATGTGACTTTGTTGGAGGAGACACTGAATATCTTGCAGCCTTTAAAAACAGTCGAGTTACAATTGCTACTCTTCTCCACTTGTTTTTTTTTTTTTTTCAGCTTTCATTGTTAATCATTGTAAGTATTCAAGGGTTTACACTTGGAAATAGTAGTCAGAGGTGGTGGGTTCAGCTCTTAGCTCTATCACAGACGCCTCAGCAGCCTTAGGAGGTAGCTGCAAGGGATCACACTCAACTGAGGTGGCTATTCTCTCTAGGGCCCAAGCCCTCTGAAGCAGGCACTATCAAGCTGTGGGTTTTGGACCCTTGAGGGTCAGAGGGTCTAAGATAGTTGATGAAGAAGAACAAATATACTGTTAGAGGACTCTGAATGGTGCCAAACTATCTGTAGGTCAGTTAAAAAGACACTTGTCCAGGGAGAAAATATCCTCTTGTTGAATACCTGAATATAGTTTTAATATTTCTGTGACTGAATTCCCAGCCAGTAATGTGATGGAGTAGTGTGACAACTTGGAGTGTTTCCCACCCTGTCTTCCCTGTTTATTTTATAAAACCATAAACTCATAGATTCTGTTTCTATAGAGTTTCTTCTGTCTCTGCAGGCAATGTTGCTCTTTCATCTGCTGTTACAAGTGGTTCTAAAGCAGTGAACACAAGCAAGCTCCCTCTCCATTCAGGGCTCAACTCTCCACAGCCTGACCCCTGGTTCTAAGTGGAGAGAGCAGCTCTGGCCCACCCCAGGTGTGGGGACTCTGGTCCCAGGCTGTGACAAGGTGTGACAACCTCGTACAAATGTAAAACTTCAAGCCCATCAGAGCCTCTTACTTTCTTTGTCCCAGACTTTTCTCTCAAATGAAACCTGGACTAGAGCAGAGCTGGACCTAGAGCAGGCATGTCAAACTAGTTTTCACCAGGGGCCACATCAGCTTCGCAGTTGCCTTCAAAGGGCCAAATGTAAATTTGGAACTGTATAAATGTAGGAGTAGTTACATCTATACAGTCCCAAAATAACATTCGGCCTTTTGAAGGCAACCGCGAGGCTCATGTGGCCCCCGGTGAAAATGAGTTTGACACTCCTGACCTAGAGGGTCAAGATTTGTGGGTCTTGATTAACACATTCTTTGGAGGTTGGGAACAGACTTTTTGTTTTTTAGTCTCAGAGCTTCATAGTGGTATTGCCTACCACACAGTGTGGTCAATAGCTATGCCTGTGAAATTTATTCACTGCCATAGAAACAGGTGATGTAAAAAATAGCTTTCATTTAGATTTGTGACAAATTCACAGAAGAACTGAGTTTCTATAATGGCTGGAATGAGGAGATGCAAACTATGGCAGCTCTAGGCAGATTCTTATTTTGATAGAAGCAATGACTCACTATATGACCATGGACAAGTCTTTCAATTTTCTTGTGCTTTAGTCAACAAAACTATAAAATTATTAAAAGACAAAAAACAAAAAGTCCTCAGATTTTACTGAAAAACAAATCTTTCCTCTGAGCTCAGTTGGTGAATAAATGACAAAAACAACAATATGAAACAAGGGTGTAACCCATGTTTTGCCAAATACACCATAAAAATATGAAGAGGGTGCAGAGGAAGAGAAGGCGGGAGGCGGGGGGGTGTGGAGTGGGAAAGATCAGCAAGAACGCTGAAATGCCCCAAAGCACATGAAATCATATTAGCAGAAACAACTTCAACGAAAGAGAGTGTAGATGCCCACAGGGTGGTGAGTAGGAGGGCGTATTCCAAAGAAAAATAGCAATCAAATGATCTAATGCTGATTTCATCACAAGCAGCCTTTAAAACTAGATAGTGATTGTCTCACCCTTTCATGGGGTACAGTATGACAACTATTTAAACGTGCCCAGAAACAACACCAGTCAGACTTTAGCACAGCTAATGAAGGATGGTTTGTCCAATATTAACTGTAGAGAGAAACATGGATGTCTAAAAGACACCATCGTTTACCAGTTGTGGTCTCTTGGTTTAGTCTGCTCAGTTACATCTGTTTTGCCAAGGCCATATGCAGAAACCAGGGTGCGTAGGTAGGTATTCCACACATTGAGCGAGTCCTGAAGGATCTGCACAATGTAACAAGGGGTCCAGGGGCTACTTTTTATGCTGTATGAAGTCCCCTGTATGTGCAAAAGATACACCATGCTGCATAGATGCATAGATCTGATGCACCCTACAAAAACCCCAATGCATGCTGGCATCTGGCTTTCTCAGCCATCATTATAGCTGGGATCTCAGGCCTTTTGACCCTGGCTGCTGTGCTGTATCCTCAGTTCTTGCCTGGGATGAAAGACTGGGAAAAAAAAGTGTCACCTCCTGAGACATCAGCATTATTTCTAGGTCCTAGTCTGTGCTGCCTGGCCATGGCTGGTTTAGTTTTCTATGGAGACTGAGGCTGCAGCAAAAGTGCTGTTGCATTAGACTGCTCCTAGTAAAGAAAGCAGAATGATGCTTTAGCCCTGGCTGCAGCAACCAAGTGGCTGTAATGGAGTGAGAACATGAAACGCAGAAGAAAACAATGAACAGCGGAAAAGTCAAAGTTAGGCCTGCAGCAGAGAGAGGCTACAAAGGTATCTTCAAAGGGTTTTCTGGGGGAAAGAAAAAAAAAAGGAGCAGACAACATACATATTAATGAACCAGAAACAATATTGAAAAACAACCTATTATCCTTACTCAGATCAAAAGAACATGAAGATTAACACCTCAGACATCAGACCTCTGCAACAGGAGAGTGATCTTAGCAACAAGTCTGCTTCCCCCATCTCCCTTTGTTTTTGTGACTAGGACCAGGGGGAGCAGGTTCATTGTGAGGAGCTGTGCAAGTGGGCCTACAAGCCCAGCAGTTGCACAGTGGAAATTTAAAAAAAGAAAAAAAAAAATCAAGACTGAGCAAAGACTCAGTAAAATCTGCATAAGTGTGGGAAGAAAGTGAAGATGAAAATTATATGGGCTACAATGCAAAGACAAAACTTATTGTCTTGCCTCGTTTGAGGGAAGTGCTGGAGCACTTGGGGAAAGATGTCACATTATTTGCACACTCCTCACTGAACTGCTGAAAGGCTTCCCAGTGGCTGTCAATCTCTTCTCCCACCTCAGAGCCCTCTTTTACTATAAGCTCATGAGGCTTCCTGGCTTTCCAAGAGAAGGACAGTCCTAGAGTGCTTGTCCCTGCAAAGGCATTTTCATCTGAAAATCAGAAACATTCTCTGCTGTGATTCTGTCCACTTGCAATGGGACTGACTCTATGATCTGACAAGTTTTTTTCCATATTTAATATATTTGGTAGGCAAAATAGCAATTTAACCAAATTAGATTTTCTTTTAATAATTTTCCACACCACAAACTGTTATTTAGGGACTCCCACCAGGTGTGTGAAACTGCATCTACATGGTGAGGGCATTTACAATGATGAAATGAAAGCTACCCAGAAGTGGTTACAAGTGAAGGAAAGGTACCTCTGGTGATGACAATAGGGAGAGACACATTCATTCTCTGCCAGAGATTTCATAACAAAAATCCCTCTTTCCACACACCTATCTTCTGTTAACAGCTCTCATTTGCTAGGGGCAATGAATTTCAGGCCAGCTTCTTTCTGGTTTTTTGCACTCATGATCATACATGAACTGATGATGAAAAGAGTCAAAATACAAAGATAGAACCCAGCACATTTTTCATAGCTACTTTGATGTTTCACAGATCATACAATCCAAAGAGAGAAAACAAAACCAAACCAAAGCAAAACACATTTCGTTTTGCCACAAATGTGGCTGAACTGAATTTCAACCTTCCTGAGATCAACAGAAGTTTTGCTGTTGATTGCAAAGGATCTTCACTTGATTTCATATGCAGGATTCATTAGATAGGAGATAGTCATGTTAGTTTTAGTACAGTCATTTTCCTCATTCTCTAGCCATTTTAAAAATGATCCAAACTTTTCCCAGCTGTGATAGGAAGAGAGTCATTGGACACAAGGTAGAACATTGGAAATGTCAGTCAGATTTAAGGAAAAACTTTTTCAAGGTGAAAGTGATTAGCCACTGCAACAACTGAACAGAGGGGCTGTGAAATCTCCACCCTCTGAGATATTCAAAACTTGGTTAGGCATGCCCCTGAGCAACCTGCTCTAAACAGAAGTGCTGTGAGGAGGACATTGGACTAGATGGACTGAGGTTCCTTCCAACCTAAACTGTTCTGTGAATCTGCATATGGGAAGCACAGTAGCTTACTAGATAACTGCACTGTGTGGATTGGATCTCTGACCCTGATAGTCTTCAGACACTACAGAAAACAGTGATAAATACTAAGAAGAAAACCAGAATTCATGTATATTGGAATTAGAACCATTTACAGGAAGATGTAGACTTTGGTCCAAAATACTGTTTTGCATAGTAAAAATGCCATTGCTAAAGGGCTGATCATTTAACCAGTCCCTCATGTGTTTTACCTAAAGTTTGCATGGGTGATTTGAAACCCACTCCAATCTTTTTTTTTTTCTGAATAAGATCACAGAACCACAGAATGTCCTGAGTTGGAAGGGACCCACAAGGATCATCGAGTCCAGCTCCTGTCCCTGCACAGGACAACCCCACAGTTCACATCATGTGTCTGAGGGCCTTGTCCAGTCTCTTCTTGAACACTGTCAGGCTTGGGACCGTGACACCTCCCTGGGGAGCCTGTTCCAGTGCTCCACCACCCTCTGGGGGAAGAACCTTTTCCTAATGTCCAACCGAAACCTCCCCTGGCACATCTTCCTGCCATTCCCTCAGTTCTGTCATTGGTTGCTAAAGAGAAGAGTTCAGAGCCTGCCCCTCTTCCTTCCCTTGTGAGGAAGCTGTAGACTGCAATGAGGTCTCCTCTTAGTCTCATCCAGGCTGAACAAACCAAGTGACTTTGGCTTCCCCTCCAAACCCCTCACCAACTTTGTAGCCCTCCTCTGGACAGTCTCCAGTAGCTTTATATCCTTTTTATCCTGTGGCACCCAGAGCTGCACCCAGTGCTCCAGGTGAGGCTGCACCAGTGCAGAGCAGAGCGGGACAATCACCTCCCTCGTCTGGCTGGCAATGCTGTGCTGGATGCACCCAGGACACGGGTGGCCCTCTTGGCTGCTGGGGACACTGTTGGCTCATGTTCAACTTGCTGTTGACCAGAACCTCCAGATCCCTCTCCACAGGGCTGCTTTCCAGCATCTTATTCCCCAGTCTGTATGTACAGCCATGGTCTCCATATCCCAGGTGCAAAATCCAGCACTTTCCCTTGTTAAACTTAATGCAGTTGGTGATTGACCAGTTCTCCAGTTTGTCCAGATCCCTCTGCAGGGTCTCTCTGCCCTTGAGGGTGTCAACAGCTCCTCCCAATTTTGCGTCATCAGCAAAATTGCTAAGTATTCCCTCAAGTCCTGAGTCTAAGTCATTTATGAAGACATTGTAGAGTGCTGGCCCTGAGATGGATCCCTGCAGAACCCTGCTAGTGACTGGTCACCAGCCTGACATAACCTCATTCACTAGAACCCTTTGATCCTGTCCCATCAGCTGATTGCTTATCCACTGCATTGTGTGTTTACCCAGCTGTATGCTGGACATCTTGCCCAGAAGGATACTGTGAGACAAGGTATCAAAGGCTTTACTGAAATCCAAAAAGATTAAATTGTCAGGCTTCCCTTGGTCAACTAGGTCGGAAACATCTCTGTAGAATTAAGTTTGTTAAGTAGGACTTCCTCCTCATGAACCCATGCTGGCTGGGACCAATGATTGTGTTGTCATTCAGATGTTTTTCAATAACTCCTAGAACAATCTTCTCCATGATTTTATCAGGTAGAAAAGTGAGGCTGACAGGCCTGTGGTTGCCAGGGTCATCTCTGTTACCCTTCTTGTAGATTGGGACAATGAGATCATAGAAAACTTTGGTTTACCATTAAGAAAGTGGGCCAAGTTCTGGGTTGACTTTCACCTTCTGTGACTTCAGTAGCAATGAAATTTCACAAACGGTGAGGTAGAACAGAACCTGTTCTAGTGCTCTTCGAACTTGTAAAGCTTCTTCCTCTTCAAACAGAGTGGGAATTTTTGCATTAACAAACTGATGCCTGACATTACTAACGCTTCTTGGTTAGGCCAGATTTGAAATACCCAAAAACATTTTTGTGGTATTTTTGTATTCTTATTTCCAATTTTCCCCCCCTCTAAACTTTTTTACCTTCTCTTTCCATATATTCTCCCTCTGCCTTACTCCTAAGAAAAAAGAAAGTAAGAAAAAAAGATGTAGGATCTTGCATTTCTATGTGGGTGGGAGGAATCAGCAAACCAGTTCTCAAATTTCCATTCCTGCTGCAATCAAGACTATTCTAGTTTTACACACATAATCTGCAGACCCCGTTTTCCTGTCTCCCCTATAGCAGTAAGTAGGTTTCAGATGCCTACTGAAAGCCACTCAAACCACTGAAGTTTTTGTGGGCTACCCCATCACAAATTACTATTTATTCAATTATGAATAATGCCAGGCAAAAATATATATAGCAAATCGTTAAATATATGATGGAAAATGATGAATAAAAGGTTTAAACAGATGAATCACAACAGATCATTGTTTCCTAAAGTCTGAGCCATAACCCCTTGTGGGGTATGAAGAGCTAACAATGGGTCATGGAAGATGAATACATTAAAATGGGTGTTGGTAGTTCAGCAGAAGAAAACTGTTTTTCTCTTAACGCAGCAGGCCTTAGTTTTCGAAAGTTTGGGAAGCAATTTGGTACATCATGGTCTGGGTAGAATGTTTCTACCAGCCCATGGTACAGGGAAGCTGTTTTCATAAGAGTTTCAGGCAATTTTTCTTTGTAATGGAGGCTCTGGTGACCACTGACTAATAGGACAAAAATGTGACCACAGTCATCTGACCTAATACACAATTAAGTTCTACATTACCTGTAAACTGCTCCCAAAAAAGAAAAAAGTTTGAAAGATAGATGGTAGGAATGAAGCCTTAAAATACTAAATTTAATGGAAATTTCTCCTGTATTTCAGTGCATCCATCACTCAAGTGATGCAGCTCACTGAAAAAGTCAAACTGCAATTCCTCTGTCTCTTTGGCTGTGGTTTCACAATGGACCCAGAGGTCAGATGAGCCAACCAGTACTGCTCATGCATGAAACTCACCGCCTCTGAAATTCCTCCTTAAAGGCTGCATTCAAACAGGAGCTTAGACCCACTAGGGAAAGACTGTTGTTATCTTGTTCTTCTGGAAAGTAGCATTACTCTTCAATGCAAGTTATATTTCTATATAAAATATGTTGCATCCTCCTGACATTAATCAGGAGTAAAACTTTTCAGCTGTCTATTTAGGATGGATTTTCAAGAGCACCCATCCAGAAATCAACAGAAAAAGTTGTTGGTTTTTCAATAGAGCCATGGAAACAGGGCAAACTTTTCTCACAAATAAAGCCACAAGTCTCACAAGAAAACTGTCAGGGCAAAAGAGTTCTGCTGAAAAGGTGGTTCCACTTGTGGTCATCAACACTATACAAGTCTGGCGCTCTAATGCATTAAGAATATCACCTCTTTTGTCTCTTTGATCTGTCAGCCTCCTGCCTCACTAGCAAAGATCATGGTCTTGAATTTTAAGGAAGTGAAGCTAAAGTTTACTTACACATATCAACTTTTGTGTCAGATATGTGCAAGCAGTTACACATGACACACATTTCCTTCCTCCTCATACCACCAAAAGAGATTCCTCTATTCTTTATTGTTATCCTAACCTGAGTGCAATTGTCAAAGCTAGCAAGCCATTTGTGGTCTAAGAAATGTCAAGTGAAATTGTGTTGGCCATTTAGTTCTAAAGATAAATGCTCATCAATGCATAGCTAAATTTGGTTGAACGTAACAGTTCTCAAAATATGTTCTGTTGGCTGTTAGCGGTCTCATGGGATCTGCATGGTCCATGTTTTGATTTTTTTCCTTCCAGCTATGAAAGATTTTACTAAAAGTTAACTTTCAATTAAAAAATAGAGACACTTAATTTAGGTCAGGGACAGGACTGAGATTAAGAAGACTTGAGTTTTGTTCTTGGTTGCACAACTGACCTCCTGTGTGGTCTAGGACAAGCCATCTCCTCTTTGTTTAGCTTATTTTGTGCTGTTTACCTTGCTCCATTTTGCCTAGTTGAATAAAAACCCTTCACTGACTAAACCATGACTGACCAGTACAATTGCTTTCTATGATAAAATGACTGAATCTGTGGAAAAGTAGAGACGAGTACATGACATTTACTTTGACTTTAGCAAGGCTTTAAACACTACCTCCCGCAGCGCACTTGTATTCAAGTTAAAATCTTACAGTCTGGATGGGTGGACCACTAGTTGAGTAAAAAAGTTGGTTGGATGTTCAGGCTCAGAGGGTTATGGTTAATGGGTCATACTCTATCTGGGTGCCTGCAGTGGGACCTGGACTGTTTAATATCTGCATGAATGACCTGGAGGAGGTGATGGGTTGCACACTTGTCAAGCTTCCAGATGGCACCAATTTGGGGAGATGACTCAGTACACTTGAGGGCAGTGCCTCTATCACAAGGGACCCAGACAGGTCAGGGAAGGAGCCAACGGAAACTCCATGAAATTCAACATAGCCAAATGCAACTGGGAAGCCCCTAAATGACAATGATGGTCATGGTCTAGGGCACCTTCCTTGCAGGGAGAGGCTGAGGGAGCTGGGCTGGTTCAGCCTGGAGAGGAGACGGCTTTAGGGGTCCTAACAGCAGCCTACCTCTACCTACAGGGAGGTGACTGAAAAGACAAAGCCAGGGTCTTCAGTGATGCAGGCTGGAACAATTAGAGACAACAGATGTAAGTTGAATAAAGAGATATTAAGCCTGGATATAAGGAAAAGTTCTTCCCCATGAAAGCAGCACCCACTGGGACTGTCCAAGAGGCTCTGCAGTCTCCATCCTTGTGGGTTTTCAAAATCTGACTGTGTTAAGCTCTGAGCAGCCTAGGCTGAGCTCAGAAACAACCCTGTTTTGAGCAGGTGTTTGGTCTGGAGACCTCCAGAGGTCACTTCAAAACGGCATTGCTCTGTGATTGCACAAGGTCCAGTGAGCATCAAATCTTATCCTTAGTGAACGATCAGAGTGTGCTGCCTGTGCACTCTTGCTCTCTCTAGAGCTTCCATGCTCCTGCCTGTGACTCCAGGAAAGAAATATTGGTGTACATCCCAGGTCAGGTCGGACTGAAAGTGCAGATGCCATGTACCCACAAACTAAGTCTCATTCAGCTCGTTTCGTCGTACATACATTGAATATGTGAGCAGGTCAAAAACAGTAGGTATGACACACCTGAGAACTCACCCTCCCCTGGACAGAGTTGAGAGAGATCTTGATCTGCCACATACGCCTGTGCCCTCACGCCCTCTCTACAGGATATTCAGGGGAGCGGCTCTAAATCCTTCTTGAGAGCGCTGTTCCGCGTAATTATGTAGCTGAAGTACTACAAGGTGCTAAAATAATCACTGTGGCAAAGAGCAAGAGAGAGAGCTATGGAGAAAAAGGCTTTGTAGCCTGGTGGCTGAGGCAGCTGCGTTCAACACCCTGCCCCGTGAAGCCACACACACAGGACATGGGGGACATCTGCTTTCACAAGAGCTGGTGGCCAGGTGAAGCAGGAGAGCTCACGGGATGCAGAAGTTCACATCAGGTGTGGAAGGAAACTCACCTTCTGCCTACTGTGTTGTAGGCACAAAGATACCTGAGGAGGAGCCTTTTGCCCTTGCAAAAGCCTGTGCTTTCTGTCCCTGTGCCAAGGTCACATAATGAGCTGGGGGGTCACTTTTCAAATAATAGTCACGTATATACATATAACATCCCCCACACCAGCTGCTAGGTAAAAAGCACTGGCACCTCTGAAAACCTGGCAAATCCCAGCCCTTTATTTCCTTTACTTTTCCTCCTCATGCTTCAAAATGAACATTTTTGTTTTGGATGAAATGTAATGTATGTTTGCATTTTACAGTAAATAAATGTTTTCAGATTTCCATTTTGGCAAGAAAAACAAAAAACGAAGTTACATTTGGTTTGATTCTAACTTATTTTTTCTCCCTCTTTTTTAGGTTCGGCACTCTAGCTGAAAAAAACCCAATTATTCTCACAGCCTTAGTCACACATTTCCCAGGCAGTGCCTGAAATGTTTCCTTTCAACTCTTTGCAAGCATTTTATAGGTTGTCATTTCACTGCTGCTTCAAGAACAAGAGACTGCAATTCTTCCAAATGAACAGCTTCGATGACTTTCCTGACTGATGCAAATGTGTTACACTGTTGACAAATACCAACCATGAGAGTTGATTTGGCTACTGCTGTTTGCTGTAACTGGTATTTCCCCTGAAAATTCTCCTCCCACCCATCAAATTGGGCATTCTGTTTTATCAAGTTAGTTTTCAATAATTTTTTGTATGCCTTATCCTTTATCGGGACAAATTAGAACTGATCAGTTTTCAAGAACCATAATTTGCTACCTAAATGGCTGTAAACGAGTCCCCGACGAGAGGCCAGAATATCACCATTAAATCTGATCCTTTAAGTCTACATTAAAACACCTAGACATTTCCTCTACATCTCTATGTATCTCAGTTTCAGCTATTTGCAGCTTGGTTTGAGAAGAAACAGGGAATGTAATAGAAGCCCTGAGCCTGTCAGTATTTAAGAGGCATTTGGATGATGTTCTTAGCATGCTTTAACTTGGTCAGCCGTGAATCAGTCAGGCAGTTGAACTAGATGATCATTGCAGGTCCCTTCCAACAGAAATATTCTATTCTATTCTATTCTATTCTATTCTATTCTATTCTATTCTATTCTATTCTATTCTATTCTATTCTATTCTATTCTATTCTATTCTATTCTATTCTATTCTATTCTATTCTATTCTACTCTACTCCTATTCTATTCTATTCTATTCTATTCTATTCTATTCTATTCTATTCTATTCTATTCTATTCTATTCTATTCTATTCTATTCTATTCTATTCTATTCTATTTCCTTCACTTCCATAAGTGTTACAAATAACTATAGCACACAAACACTGATGTGATTCCTGCCTTGAGGAACTTGCACTCTAAATTAACACACACACACAACAGTTTGAGGAGATGCAGTAGATTATAGAGGCTGATGTCTCGAGCAACCAAAATGCAACCCTGTCCCTGCTCAAAATCTTGTTTGGGAAAATGTAACCAGACATCTATACTTACAGACCCAAGTCATGAACCAGCTTCTTAAAATACATGAAAATATACACACACATTAATATGAATATAATGATAGGCATTTTGTCACTGTAAGTTAGTTACTAGAGTTGGTGCTAACAGGCTTCAGGAGGGAGAAAATCCAGTGTATCCTAACTTTGACACCATTTTCAAAAGTCATTCTCAACCCTATCAAAATTGCTTCAAGGAAAAAAATAAAACAACAAGCAAATTACTCTTCAGAACTACTAATCCACATGAATTAACAGCTGTAACTCAATTTCAGAGAGATGACTGGATTTTCATAATATGTACACACACGCACAAAAGAGACATCAGGATATTTGGGCTCAGTTAAATATTTAAATAAGATCAAAATAAAACTGAAATAGTTTTTGTATTTCACATTTGTATTTTTAATTGACTGGAAAATGGAAGGAAGACATTGAAATTCTGTGTTAATATCTGTGCTATCTCCACTGGCTACGCAAAGATTTGCTTCTGATTTTAAAGTTTCTCAGCTCAAGAAGATGTAGATTTTCTTGGCAACAGCTGCTGTGTAAAATATTCTGAGATAGAATTTTTTATCATAATTAATAATAGATGAAAATTTCTGTGTTTTTGATGTTCTAAACTCTATGCTGTTTGATTTACGATGTCTTTATAGTTGTTTTTCTAGTAATTCTATGCCTCTTTCTGTTGGTATAAGGCTGGTAGTCTTTTTTATTTCCCTAGTGGAGTTGGTACAGTACTCTTTTCTTCCTTTCCTTGCCTTCTTTTTCTGTAAATATGCTTCATAAAGTTCCCCTTTCTTCCTTAATGAGACTTATCCCTGTGTTCTGTAAGTTTGTTGCTGTGTAATTTTTCTCATTTTCTCTTTTTTTTAACTCTGCACAAGGCAGTAATAAAACTTTGGTGGAGGCCATTGCAGTGAGGAGCATGTTCTGTGCCCATTCAATGAATGTTTAAGCTTGATGGTGATTGAAGAGGTATAGTCTGGTTTGAGCGCTGAGTTTTTTGGCTGCATTGAGATTTTTCCATTTGGTGATGGGGCTTTTGGGAAGTGTGCGTTGCAAAACTTACTGGATAATGCTCCATGACTGGTATCTTATGAGAAGCTGGATACATATGCTTAGAGGTTATTATTACTGCATTGGCAGTCCCAGGTCTTGTGACAGGAGAGGACAATATGCCATAGCTGGGATGTTAGTGACAGCTGTAGTTAAAGCTGTCAAAGAGCTTTCAATAGAAGCCCTTGTTTTCTGTCATTCATAACTTTTTAAGCATTACACCTGCAGAGTGCAAATTTTTCAGGAAACATTTGTAGCTCAAAGGGAAATTTTTGCATATGCTGTTGACACATGAGAATTAAAAAAAAAAAACACACCAAAAACAAACAAACAAACAAAAACCGCCACACCTCAGTCAACCGAAAATCAAGCCACCTTCTATCATGAAATCAAAAATATTCTTTTTCAAACCAGCCATTTGTCAGGCTCTGAAACAGCCTGAAACATGTCAGGGACACCCTGTGTGGAAGCAAGCAGCTCCAGGGAAAACTGTTGAATATCCAACTTACTGCAAACCAGGCACAGGAAGGTATTCCTCAGCCTGCTGGGGACAAGCTGGGCAGAGTAGTTAGTCATAAGTGCATGGAATTTTTATTTATAGAAAAATAACCAACAAAACTCCAAATCATCTCCAAACAAAACCAATAAATATCTTCTCTAGCTCTTTGTCAGCATTACTGCAGCACAGAAGCTTGTAAAATTTCACCAGAGAAGCCACGTTGCAAGTAAAAGGCAGCAGTAAGAAAAGCTGTCTGTTCTCCTGCACTGCCTGTTTCCCTGCTCCAGTACCATGCAAGTTTGAAAGGACACTTCCATCCTTACTTTGCAATTCCCTTTAAGTAGCATTTGTGCATCATGACTGCCAATTACCTCATAAACTTCTGCAGCAGCATCATTGTTTGGATAGCTGGTTTTCTGCGTATATCCTTACAGAAGAATAAGCTTTGCCTCTTATATCATTCAGCTTCTGTGGTTTGGGTTTTTTCTTTCGGTAAGATCTATACATTTGCCTATATTGCAACATGCCATATGGATATACTCATGGTAGTGTGGCTTTTTCTACTGACTGCATTTTTGTTTGTAACACTGCACTTACCATAAAAGATTTTGTCAAAGGCAATGGAGAATCATAATTTAAATGTAATGTCAATTTACTATTCTTTCTTCCCTTCTTTCTTTTGGAATTAAAACTTAATAAACAACCTCTAGTGCACAGACAGTAATTTCTTCTTCAATAACCCCAGGAGATGATAACTTTCTGGCATTCCTCAGTAAATTGGCCTGTGTAAAACTATGCCTGGGTGGTCCATGATTATCTTTCTAGAACCAGGCTGTTCTCAGTCAGCATTGTTTTTTTCTTTAGTTAAAAAAAAATGCTCACTGAGAAATATGTGTCCTTCAAATCAACGCAATTTTAAATGCTGGCTAGGAAATAGGAGTCGGACTTACTATATAGTACTCACTGTACTAATTTTCATTTTTAAACTGTCTTCATTACTGCCTGAGAAGCACAAATTTGACAAATCTTACTACTGTGTTAATACCTTGTATTTAAGCAACATCCCTCACCCTGAAGGAACACTGTGTTACTCAGAGCCTGACCAGGCACAGACTCATCTCCAGGTCCAAACACTTCCAGCATTTTGCAACAAGTTCCGTGCTAAATAAGAAAAAAGGCAGAAAGATGAGGAAATCTATCAAAAGCACATGGCAGTCTGAGACATCACTGACTCTGTAGTGTCACGTGCTGCTTAGTAACAGAGTTAACTATATTACAAGCGCTATAGTCTGCAACTACGACTGAGTGGGACTGACAGTGGTATGTGACCACACCTTCATAGTGAGAACCACACAAAATCTACCTAATCGAGGCAATTAAATACGTCAGGCAGGGATTTGGCCTCATCCTTTGTGCCAGGGAAAATACACGCACGCATCATACAAAATAACTTTGTCTGAATGTGGTGAGAGAGAATTAATTTTACATCTGACCGTGGCCACTGGTATTACAATAGCTTAATATTTCTAACAGTGATGCATTTGGCAAAGTCCAATTCAAGTAGGCAGGAAAAGATGATTTAAAAATAGACGCTATGTATTCTCTGCTGCCACAGACATGGTTCACTAATGCCAGAAACTTTCCCTACACTTTCTCTTTTAAGTTGTCAAAGGTCTGAGGACCAAATTGTGCCTTTATGTAGTTACGTCTAGCCTGTTGGGGAACATGAACAGTACCAAGCCATAAAAATGGCCCTTTTTACCAAGGCAGGAAAGACCACAGATGAAGTAGGCCATATTTGTGAACAATCTCAAAGATGCCCCTTAATCACGTGGTGTAATAATAACAGCAGCAACAATAATAATGAATGATCCTATTTATAAAAATAAGAGAATAGTCAACAAAAACTATATATAACCTTACCCCAAACAACAGCAAAAATCATTAACTATATGAAATTGACTACTGCAGTTGATCACAAACTACAGCCACTTTGTGAAAGGAAGTATTTTTTCTTAATAATTCCAGCAACGCAACACAATATCTTCCTAACACTGACTCCTAAAGTCTGAATAAGTAGTGTCCAAGCAGTGTACAGATGCATAGTTGCCCCAGTGGTATGTGAAAATTGAAAAGTGCGTTTAATAGAGGTAAGTGCTTGAGAAGTGGCTGAGAAGAGGCTTACCAAAAAACTTGAGAGCCACTGGCTTAGGAGAACAACAAGGAGAAACACCCTACAGTTGAAACTACAGGAACATATGCAGAATAAAATTTTCTACAACAGATTCTGCTCAGGTTGATAGGATGTCCAAAACCCTCATGATTTGTAATAACCATAAAAAAAACAGAAGCTAATTTTATGTTTTACTTGGAAATGTACCTTGTTGGCAGTTGCAGATCCATTGATATCATTTGTTCAGCAAAACATTTGCCTATTACTGATTCAGAAGGCAGGCCAAAGATTCACTTGGCAATTCTCTGTGTCCATTATCCAACTTCAAGGTTCACTCAAAATCACTCTATTTATGAGCTCAGATGAGATAACCACCTACAACAGTATGACAGATGCCAGAAGAAGTTCAGAGGTGCTCATTCATAAATGTTTTTGACAATTTTTATTCAGAGTTAATAATATTCAGAACATAATTCTAACAGTCCAACAGTTTATGGATAAAATTGTAGAATTTATCAATAAATATGAAAGTTCCATTTGTTCTATTACTCCAACCGGGACCATTTTTCTATGAAATAGATTTCTTTTATGTGTCCATTAATGTAAGATTGGAAGGGACCTCTTGAGTCATGAAGGCCAGACAACCATCCAACTATCATAAGCAATCACATCACATCATCTCTTATACAGAGATTGACTGAACTGTGTTTTAGAAGCAGTTCCATTTTTATTCCCACTACATCTCTAGAGATGCTGTGCAAAACCTCTATAATTTAATGTTTGAGGACTTTCTTTTGTCTTCGAACTTCCTGTAGTTTTTGTGACTGGTTAAATATATTAAATCTTTTATTTTGATACTGAATTTAACATGTCCTCTCCCTCTCTTGCATATGCCCTCCTGATATGTTCATAAATATTCCATTGCCAGGTTAAAAAAGCCAAGTTGTTTTTAGTATCCTCTCAAAATATAGGTTCTCTGCTTCTCTCCTGGTGGCAATTCTCTGAACATGCCTTTGCTTTGAGTCCACCTTTCTTGAATGTGGTTGATCTCATCTGTATACAGCCTTTCAGGTGAGGTCTCATACACTGCAGTCACTTTAATACATTCTTTTCTCCTTTGGGTTACTTGGCAAGACCCAACTTGCTTATTCTCTTTGCTGCCCATATTGCACTAGCATACAGCCCTTCTTAACATCTGGTGGTCCATTTGCTGCACTCCGAGTGTATAAATAAACATCATTTCCTAGAGCTTAGGGAGTTATGAGAAGACGTGATCAACCACTGTTCCCCTTTGGACTCTCCTGTCAGATTATACAGGCCCACTACAGTGACCACAAAGGTGTGCTAGGAAAGAGCATTAAGAATACTCCCTCTACCTTTGTGGTAGTTTCTCTCTAGTTTTAAAACAAGATGTACAATAAAAGGTGATGTTTCATGATGATTCCATTGGTTAAATATTTTGTTGTTTTAAGTACAATGGTGGAAAGACCACACAACAAAATTATGCAGTCCAAATAGCATCTACAAAGCTCTCCATCCCTCTTTCTTTTAAGTGCCAATGAAGGGGAGAACATAGCAGTGAAGAGTATATTCATTCAATCAGTTCAATAATTCTTATGTTACTTCCCTGATGCCCTTCATGCAGAATGAACACAACGAACTTCACTTAACTAAACTCAAACGCTTACCAAACCACAACAGAAGAAAAGCAGAATAAAACAAATTAGTGTAGTCAAGACTAAGGTTTAAAAATTCTGAGGGCCCTATTAAGTACAAAAAGCTTACAGTGTCTGTGTGTGTACACACTTGCAAGCAAGAGAGAGAAACAAGAAATGTCCATGAAAAAAAAAAAATAAAGGAATTAGCACTTCATTCTTGACTGACAAAGAAAACTTGCTTTAAAAGAGGTCCACATTCAAGAATTTGAGACCTTCTTAGGCTACCATCCAGATTAACATAGGTAAAAAGGCTGCCTGGAAGAGCTAAAATCTCTCTCAGCAATTCAATTACGATACGGCCCATGGACATGTGTTTCTGCATGGATTTAGGGCAGAGCCTTATCCATCACGATAGAAAAGCATGGCACAGCATTCCTTGTGCTCATAAATACTGGAAACATGCAAAGTGCAAATTAGCTGGAATTGGCAGGACCAATATCTGTTACAACATCAGATTAAAAGCCTGCAACTACTGGCAATTTTATGGATCATGCTGCGTTAACATTTTGTTAATGTTTTGCTAGGGAAGTGGGGAAAATAATTGTAAAACTTCCCTGTATAAATGTATACGTGTGTCTTAACAGAAAGCTAGGGGGGAAAATCAAAGAAGGAAGCAACACAATCAGCTACAGACAAGGAACCTTCTAGAAAACTTTGAAGGCACAATCATACACAATGCTTTCTCTGTCTACCCCAGTCATCATGGGCTGTTCTCCCCATGTTGGAAACTAATAAAGAGGTTAAAAGGAGAGGTGCTCAGGGAAGGGCGAGCTCTGGGGAGAGCAGAGTGGGAGGTGAGGTGACCGCCCCAGCTGCAGGAGGGCAGGGAGGCAGCCTGGGGGCTGCGGAGCTTGTGCTTGAAGAGATTTGGAGATGTCAGAGGCCAATACACTTGGGTGCAGCAAGGGGGGGAAATATGATACAGTGATATTTCTGGTGAGGTACAGTAATATTTCTGTTGTGATACGGTATTCAAGATAGCTGAACAAGGTAAGGCAGAAGACCAACAAGTCACAGGACAACAAGTTTCTGGAGCTGCAGCAAATACACCCACAATTTGCTAGTAAACCTTAGATATGGCTGAGAAGGCTTTTATGTGAAGGGCACATTTCCCCCTCACACATAAAGATCCCACCCAAAAATGGAGGAAGAGATCATAAGCAACGACAAAGCAAAATGGAAGCATCCCTCAGCAGGAGGCAATTATGTCTAAGTTTTAAGTTATCATAAATCAGGCACAGGTTTAATGATAGCTAAGAAGGCTTCTGAGGCATGGTGATCCCAGAGCATGTCCCTGCGAACACACAGACAGAATGAGTGTTGCCTGGGTTGTTACGATGGAACAGCAACCCCAAACCATTGGCTTGTGTGGACACAGCTATTATACACCACCAGGAGCAAAGCTGAGTAAAGTACATCAAAGTCACTTAAGTATTTCTGGCAGGGGTGCTTTGATTACAAAAGAAGAGTGTGCAACTCTTAATAAAATTTAAAATAATTATTGAAATACCCAAACAAAAAACCTACTGTGGAAGGGCATTTCACATTGTAGTACTGCTTTTTCTCAGTGGGTTGACTCTGTAGGACAATCTTTACTGAGGTAAGATAACCTAAGGAAAAAAATCCTGTTTATATTTAATTTTAAATGGAATCAGAAAAAGTTGTCTATGTTGCAGGCTGGTGGTAGGAAAGTGATGTCTCTAAATAGCTTTTTCCCCTGGACAAAAAAAAAGTATTTTTATAGATTTAAAAAAAAAATTACCTATTATATTTATTGGGCTTGCTAGTTCAAAGAAATTTTAGAATTTAGAGATATAAAGAACAGGACAAATTTTGAATTAAAAAATGATTATAATTATTTTTTTTCTGCTATTGAAAGAATATATCCAAGGTTGTTGTTAGCTTAAAATGCTGAACAGTCTCTATGGTAATTTTCAATATTTCTTGTCACCGAAAACATCATATTTTGAAAAAACAAACAAACAAACAAAGAAAAACCAAAACAACCAACAACCTCAAACTCAAAGTCTTTAGAAACAAAATTAACCACTTTCCGTCTCTACAACTAATTAATAACACAAGTAGTAAATACTTAAAAGAGGCAAGCTGATTACACAAAAAAGTAAAATGGGTTAACATGAATTGCTATATTTCAAGATAACTGATGAAAACTGGACTGAATAATATAGGTCATATAATTTTATCTAGTGATTCTTAAATCAAAATATAGAAGGTACAAATGAAGTCAAACATATATCTATGTAAATGTATATATATATTTTTATAAATATGCCCATCTGGATTTAAAGCATTTACTTAATAGAAAATTTACAATATCTCTTGCTTTATCATTTCAGTGCTCACAAAGTAGAACTTAAAACTCATGAAGAACAGGCATAGAAGAGACACAGTTCTTCTCTTAGAAGAACCAAAATTTACATTAAATCATACTTGAATGAATTAAAAGCCTTGGTCAGAAAGCTAGAAGGAAAATTGCCATGGTATTTCAACAAAAATCCCACCAAAATTTCAAGGTAATGCATTATTCTTACATGTACTTGTCAGTCAGATAAGATACTCTGCATAAACTGCTAGTGGTAGCAAATTACAGTTATAACATCTTGGTTACATTAGATTCTCATAACAGAAGGATTAAACAACTGTTGAATACAAGGTTACTGCTTCCATCACATCAAATCAAGATTTTCTGAAAACGTATTGCTTCATAATTATTAAAAATAAATAATAAAATGTACTACTTTCTCATATTACAGATATACGCATTACAATAGTTTGTTCTGTGTTGCATCCAAATTTTCTTTCAGCAGGGTGTCTGGTTTTTAAACGGAAGACATGGTGTACTTTTGTTCAGCTGTAGTTACATTTCATAAGAAGTACCCAACTATTTTGAACTAAGACATTGTTTGGAAACATATTCCATCCTTTTTATAGAAAAATGATTGCCAGCTAAAACCAAGGGTATAACTATTCCAGAGGATGAAAAAACAGCACATCTTCACAAAGATTTTCCAAGTGGAAGTGTCCCCCTCCCTCTACTTGTAACGGGTCGGAAATTAGCAACTTTAAGTTTTCCAAAACTTCATTTGTTTAAATATAAAGGTTACACCTAGGACTAAGTCCAACAGTGAAATCAGCCATGTAAACAGGATGGAAAAATCAGTTATTCTCATATATGAAGAGTTATAAAAGATATGTGACATATGGAATCCTTATTTCAGTTAGGTCACAGTTTTGCTCTAACACTTTTTAAAACTCTTTTAAATTACTAGAAAAATGGTTTTCAGTCAAGGAGAAAGAGGTTAAGAAGAAAACCTATTGACTTTTGAATCTGAAGCCCTCTCAGGGCAGAATGTTTGTACCCAAGAAAGATTTGTTAAAGAACAAATACGTAACATGCATGGAGGATAAGTTAGATAAAAGTGTAACGTGCTTGGATTAAAAAAGCAAACAAATAAAAACTTTTAAAAATTAATCCTTGTTTACTCTGTTATGAGAAACTCTAGGTTCTTTAATATTCTGTATATTCATCAGAGTAGGAAAATATGAAAACTAAAATTCTTGTGGGATGGGAAAACTGTTTCCTGCCATCTCTGACCTCTCAGTGTAAAACTGCTAAGCGCTTTGGTTTACAGTACAAATATTTCGTATATGGTACCCATCTGTTATCTATTAGTGAAATGTTTCTGATATTCAGCATTCTTTTAAACAGCACTATTACAATTCCATGAAGAAAGGTTAATAGCTAAGTAATAGTCTGACAGGTTTACAGTGGATGGTATTTCTGGAAAGAGTATTTGCTGTTTAGCATTTCTTAAGCAGAGCTGTTAGAATTTCAACAAGAGTTTTCAAAACTTCAGGATGATGTATCATATGTGCAGTGATAACACAGAGTATTACTCTTAAAATGATTTTTTCAGGGAAATTTAACTATTTTTAACACATAACTAAAGGCTTTAAATTGTATGCTTGAGTTTATCATAGTTATCCATAAAGATAACTTGGTATCAGTTTTGTAAATGTTCCTTTTCTTGGCTACATCTTGATTGTAGGCCTTTATTTGCTCAGTAAATTTTATAGGTATAACCTCCTTACAGTAATAGAAGAGATTCTGTAACCCTAAATCAAAGAACACACAGAACAAGAAAGGAAATGAGAAGTCCCAAACCGAAGACCTACAGGAAATACCTGCTAAAACCAGTGAGTGGGTTCCATTTCCATTCCAACTGCTTGCTAGCTGCAAGCAATTACTGTGCTGAATCTTTGCTTGTCAGGCTTTCCAATCTTGTATGCACAAAAGACTGTGAAGCTGTTTCCCTGGACACATATATACCTCGAGGAAAATGGTACTATCAATAAGTTGCAGAAAGCTATCCAGATGTTCCTCACCAGCTCCTGGCTCAGGGCTGAGTCAGAAACTTCAATGCTTCAGAGTCTTTCTGCCAGGATATGTATCCCAGCAGCTTGCCTCTAGATTGACATTTTCTCTGAGGTCCTTATAAAATCTTTAGATGTCTGGCTCCTTGTCATCAGGAGCAGATTTTGAGTCAGCACACTTTTTCCCAAGCAGCATCTCCCAATAGCCCTGGTGATGCCACGGTCATAGCATTTTGATTACCCAGGGGCATGGGAAAGAAGACATGGTCCCAGATTCCTTTTTAACTTGTTTACTGTGAGGGTGACTGAGCACTGACACAGGTTGCTCAGGGAGGTAGTGGAGTCTTCATCCT
This sequence comes from Streptopelia decaocto, assembly GCF_964273445.1. Taxonomy (NCBI): domain Eukaryota; kingdom Metazoa; phylum Chordata; class Aves; order Columbiformes; family Columbidae; genus Streptopelia; species Streptopelia decaocto. The sequence continues at coordinate 77,524,772 of NC_138663.1, read as the reverse complement.
TGGAAATATTCAAAACCTGACTGGGAATGGTCCTGGGCAACCGGCTCTAGGTGAGCCTGTTTGAACAGGGGTGTTGGACAAGATGACCTCCAGAGGTCCTTTCCAGCCTCGGCCTATGATCCTGTGTAATTGCGTGATTCCTTCATGCCACCTTGCACCTCACCCCCATTCCTCCTTCTCCTTAGCCTGGATGGGAGTTCCTAGTGTTTGACTGATACTGATGGTGGTCTCTGGTGACTTTTCTCCATCTCATTAATGGTAATGGCCAATAAACTGAGCATACATGATGTGAAGCCAACATGTCCAGCCACATTAGCTGCAAAACTACAATAACTATAAAAATATTCCTGTGTGCTGCTCTGCCTTCTTGTCTCACCTCCAGTTCTTCCTGGGGATTGGGAGAGTGCTACCTGCTGAGCTTCACTACCCCAAGAAAGAGGAGGAGAGAGGAGGAGCTGAAGGAGACACTTCCTATTACCCCTCTCCAGCCAACAGCACTGCTCCTTCTCTTCCTAAATGTGCTGGAGCAGAGCAGAACAGCTGCTTGCATGTGCTTCAGGGCAGCGGTAGGCATAAGGAAGCAAGCTGGATAACATTTGTGCTAGTACGTGGACATCTCAAACCCAATGGGGAGGGCACAGCAGAAGAAGGTCCTAGACACCTCACTGCCACTTCTGCTCCAGGGCCAGGTTAAAGACTGCCAGGCAGAAGTCCTAAATGGAACTGCAGAGATGACCAAGGAGAAAAGAAGAGCAAGATCCCCAGTACAAGCACTGGTCTGTCAAAATACTCCTGTGCCTTTGCTTCCAGTGCATAGTAGTATCATAGAAACTGGTGATGTTGGGATGCCTTTTCTGCATCAGTACTGCAGAGAGCCCAGCAGAGCTGCCCATAGCTAGCTCAACGGGTTTCTTCCTGGAGCATCTTTTCTTCCAGTTTCAGGTTCAGCTGCAAATGAAGCTACTGTTAAAAGGTTTCACGAGCAGCTTTGGTTGAGGAGTCGCTCCCTGCAAGCAGGCCTGTCTTTATGCAAAACAGCACTCACTTTTCACAAGTTCTTCAGCAAAATGTTGGCAAAGCTGACAAACAAATGGAAAATCTCACATGTAGGATTTATAATTTTAAACTAAAGAGAAACCTTGGTTTAAATGTACATATTTTTAACCTCGAAAGAAAATAAGCAGCCATGGCAAAAAAAAGAAGAGTTTACAGATAAACTGCAGTAAATAAATTTTATATACAGAGCAGTCTGCCAGGATAAAAAGCACTCTGAGTTTCACCACTAGATCCGGGACAGACACTTACAGCACCATGCGGTTGCAGAAAGGAGGCAAAACGAACCTTGTGCTGTTCTGCAATCAAGGAAACGGACCTGTTTCACACAAAGAACCAGCTAATCAATCTAGACTGCAAAACCGATGTGATATACCCACGTATAAACTGTTGTGGAAAGCTGCCTATATGCTTTACTGATTAGGTCAGCTGAATACATATGGAACTAATTGGGAAAGAAAGTTCCAGCTGCAAACAAAATGTATTGTCTGTCCCACAGTGTATGGCTGAATGTAAGCTGCATCACAAAGCTTAAGAAGGCTTGAAAAATATTGAAAAATGCTGAAAAATGTTACAGCTGCCCTCTATATACCCATGTGCCTGACAAAAGTCAGCAAAGAACAACTACATTAATCACTATGGGAAACAGTTTGTGCTTCCCTTTTCTGCCCAAAATACATATGAAAGGAGTTGTCAGTAAGTTCCTGTCATTCTTAGGGCCTACGCAATAAAATTTGGATGGCGATGCAAAACAGAGCTGGATCTAAACAAGACTGCAGCCTCTCCGCTCAGAAAGGAAAGAGATATGAAGAGCTACAAAATAGTGTCTTTATGGAAGGCCCTGCTCCCACAGGTTCTGAAGCCACAGGTTGACTCTCTACTGAGCCTTGAGATCAGGTATCCAGGAATACCTTCGATCAGGTTGAGCCATGGGAAGACTCAAGACCAACCACTGGGAGACTCTTCTATCACCTCTCTCTAGTTACTATCAGTAACTTCAGTGTTGTAACAGAAGCCAAAAAGGAAAGAACGCGGTACTTTCTCCAGGAAGGAGATGGCGCTGCCTACCTTATCCACAAGACAAGCTATGCCATGTCTGTTCACCCGTCACCTTCAACTGACCTCTGTCACCTTCGGTTGGTTTGTAATGCCTATCTAATGCTTTGGTCTCTGTCTTCACAAGCATGAATCGCATGCATATGAATGAAATTTGACCTCTGAACCAAAGTGGTAGATGCATCCCCCCACAGCAGCAATGCAGATCACAAAGCACAGAACACCACAAAAACTGAGGACAAAAAATATTCTCATAAAGCCCACTTATGAAGCCATTTTCCAGAGAAATCTCAGTGTTGTACAGCAACTGACTGATGTAAAGAATGGTGCAAAACTTTCTCCTGAAAAAATCTTTCCCCCCAAAAAGATGCTTGTTTCATATGAACTGTACTGGGTAACATCACAAGAAAACTGAATTTTTGCAAACTTAGACTGGTCTCTTAGGAAAACAACTTTTTGTGGAGGTACAACTGACAAGATTTGTAGTCACACTTGTTTTCATACTCCTAGAAATTATTCTCTTCTATCAATTTCCATATTTGATCTCAGTACTTCTTTCCACATCCCTGTTAGCTCTTACACAAACATCCCACAACACACCCAGACTCCCCTCCTAGCATGAACAGCTTTGTATCCTTATTTCAGACAGCATTTCAATGCTGGGAATTGAAACATACAGAGACCCTTTTTGATTGATTTTGTCTATTAAGTCTACTAAGTCTGCCAATATTATCATTAGGATGGTCAACAACATAAAACAGAAGACAGCATCCTTGGAAGGCCTCCTCAGGTCACTGTTCTACTTCCAAAATAGGAACTACAGGTAGGAGGAAGAGATGAAGTCGCTACACGTATTTTACAGAAAAAACAAACAAACAAACAAACAAAAAAAAACCAACCAACCAAACAAACAAAAAACAACAAACAACAACAACAACAACAAAAAAAACAACAACACAACAGTAATTTCCAGTTCAAAACAAAGCATAATCCTGTCCAGATACAAAACAGTTTGCAGTAAAAAAAATACCAGTGTTCATCAAGAATCAGCTGTGAAATGGTCTGTGAGATCCTGAAAACAAGAATAGCATAGAAAAATTGTGCAGTCCACTCTGGTGCATCTTTGCAAGTTTAAACAAAAAGCACTGTATCTCTCCCTTTTTATGACCTGCAGATATATGTAGTAATTATAACTGGACATGACTCTGCTCCATGTATTTGGGAAATGAATGTCAGACCTTCAGATAGAAGTAAGAAGGCAGTTGTTTTAGTACCAGAGCGTTTCACAGACCTCCACCGTGAGTATTTCTACCTGTTGCATTTCTTGGAGCAGCAAATGCTGATGCTAAATTTACATAAAACCAGTAAAAACCCCAGAGACTTCCAGGAATTCAGGAAAAAGAAACTTCACACAAATTTTTAAAGCTCAGGAAGCACCCTGTGTAATGGCTTGTAGGTTAACGAAAAAATTAATTTAATGGATAACTGCCTGAAATACCAAAAAACCCTTTATTCAACCAGACGAGTCCCACCTACAAAACAGAATAGGAACCCAAGGCATTTTAGTGGACAGAGCTGAGAAACAACAAGAAAGAATGAGAGCTGGGAACAAGTACTGTTCAAAGTAGGTATGGTTGAAATGTCTTAGTCAAAAATTAGAAATTATATCTTCCCCAGAATTTTTACAATTCTTCCATATTTTAATGAAAAAATATAATTCAAGTCCTTTTTGGTTTCAAATTACATAAATAATGGAAAAATTACACATTTTAATTTAGTTTTGTGTAAAACAGGGAAGCAGATTGTAAAAATGCAGATTTTCTGGCATAAAACCCATTATTCCAAAAATGTGCTACCTTCTATTTTTAAGATGATCTTCCATCTTAAAACTGAGATCCCACTTAATAATTTGCCTTCCTGGCCTTAGAGTAATTAACAACAATGCCATTGCACTGTGACACTATATGATTGTGAATATTCAGTGCTTATTTCATTTAAAATTCATTTGGTCAGTCAGACCTCTCAAAGCACAGACAACAGAGTTCCATCAATAACTGGTGGAGGAATGCATAAGTGGAAACAAAAGAGATAAAAGTAATAATAATCTAAAGTTCTGTTTGTTAGTTCATGTAATCACTCAGAACTTTGACGGAATGGAATAGACAGCTCTTTTCTAACACATATGTTGCCTACACTTGGGTATACAATGACACACCATCAACTCCCCCTTAATTTTCTTTTGATAAATTTTTGTATTCTGTGAGACCTACTTTATAGGACAAAACAAAACAAAAGAAACAACCTTCCTGATTGTACAAGTTACATCTTACTTTTACCAGTTACAATTTTGATAATTAAATATTAGATTAGCTTATTCAGGCTATATGTGGGGTTAACAGGCATTGGAAGGGTTTATTTCACAAATGGTTCTATGCAGAACAAGGCACAGTAGGCGTAGGTGCCAGCGCTGCCATTGCATCTCAGTCTTAGAAGCCGCAAAAGATCTGTTATTCTTCCAGACTAAAGCTGTCAATCAGACGGGACTGTGAGAAGTGATGCAGTGGTTAGTCATGTGAACTAAAGTTCACAAGAGACCAACTGATTTGCTCTTGTGACCTAACGCAAATTTGAAATTTCTGTCTCCAGAGGTAAAAAGGTTAATGGAATAACCTATTTTTTCATCTAGGTCCCTACTACAGAACACCCTTCTAATTATTGCTATTATTTATTGATTTATAAAGTAACATGTAACATAAGGTACTCAGCAAGGAAATTATGAAGCATATAAAACACAGTTAAAATGATCAAAGAGATGTCTGATCTGAAGAGATCTGTGATGACAAATATGGAAAAGCACTTCTCCATCTTCAAGACAAGCATCAACTTCACTGTGTCTGGCTATGCAGGCAGAGAAAACACACACACACACGCATTTCTAAGATACAAAAGAAAAGGGATTTTAAAAACCCACACTTGGTTTAAAAATGTGAAGACTATGGTATTAAGAGTCAAAATACTGAGGAATAAACATTTTAATTCTTGCCATAAGTCAAATAACTAATCAGTGACACAAACTTATTTTTATGTCCAAAGAAATCACTTTGGTTATTTTAACACAACAATAGGTGAAGCAGGATTTCAAGCCATATTGCCCTGAAGCAACAAACAGAGAACCAAACCCAAATTTTCCCTGCTTCTGACTGGGGTCAGATGTGATGTTCCGATGCTGTGACCCATAGCAGGGCTCCTAAAGGGTGCAAGGGTGTCATGACAAGCTTTAAGAACTGGGAAATATCAAGGATGTTGATGTGTTCTCAATGCATTGCCAGTAGGAAATGGGAAGACAGGCTGCAAAAGAAAAGAGTACGCTGTGATGGAGACCTGCTGTTGTGTCCCCCTGCATTTGTTCAGCCGCCAGGGGTGTGTTGGGTGCCCCCAAGTCCGGTGTGCAAACACTCTACGCTACTGGCTTCCACACACCGTGCTAAGGCTGCATTTGATGCTTTCCTAATGCAGCCTCGAGCCAGTAACTTCAAAGGAGCACATCAAAGCTGTTATTCACAGCGGAGAAGAGAGTGTGAAGCCGGGTGGCATTTTTTTTCTCCCTAGTGAATATGAAACTTTAGGGGGCTTCCCAAAGGACATATGAGTGATTAAAAAAAGAGAAGGAAAACTCTCCTTCGTATCCGAGGGAAAGGAGGACAGAGGCCCCATAGACGCAGATGGAGGAAGAAATGAAAATTTCTCTCTATTAATATATCTCCTAGATAGCCTGCTATGCTGCAGAGGGAGGGGGGAGGATGGGAGAAAAAAAGACTAAGTTTCATCTTTGTTTCCTTGGTCTTTTATTTTTTTAAATCTGAGTCACAAAAGCTTAAAATGATGAAATGAGCATGTGCAGTCTGACTGAGATAGGAGACAGGCAATTACTGAAACTCTGGGCCACAATATCAGCTGCCTGCTGACTTCTGCGATTGAATTAAAACTATCATAAGAATAATGCAAGGACTTGCCCTTGTCCTGCTTGTCTATGTGTTTATTTAATTTTCTGTCCAACTGACTCTCAAATAAATTGGAAACAGCTGCCATTTTTTTGATTCAGTGGCTCCATTACCCCCCAATGACATCATTCTGGGCACGCTCACCAACAATAGGTCATTATGCAGCAATTACTTTATTGATTTATGGAAGTTTTTAAGCTCCACCAGGAATATGCACATTCAAGGAAAAAAAAAGGACTTTTCCTTCTGCGCTTTTGTAAGTAGTGGGTGAGTTGCTGCAGTAGGCAGGGATAGTATCATGGACACAAAAGTGGAATTCAGATTGCAAAGGGAAAAGGAGGAAACCTTTTTGCTATTGATTACATTGACAAAGAAAAAAGTAGATAAAATTTCAGAGAAGGATTCTGCTGGTAACTGATGTTTAGAAACTATGACTTAGTGTGGCAATGAAACGCATGACGCAAGTAAAATTGCTACGTAATAAGCTGGCAATAAAAGCATGCAACATTTGCTATAATCCACCCTAATAAAAACTATGATACATGAGCTCTTTGAGATACTGCAAAATGTTTAATAATTATCATCACATGGAAACATCTGCTTTCTTCTGTTCCTATCAATATATTTGATCAGCCATCATTTATACATTATACACAATTCTAAGGGAGGAATGCAAAAATCATATGGTGCAGATCTGACTCATTATGGTCTTTCAGCCTTTAATCATCTGATTGGTTTGAAAGGGTAGAATTTTGAAGAAGACTGACACTTTAAATTAAGACAATTTTCTGTATTGAAAAAAACCTGTTGGAATACTCAGGAAAAAGTATCGCCGTGGTTAATAACACAGTACGCAATGCAAGAATTTTATAATCTTCTGAAATATAATTGACATTAAGCTGTACATAACATAGACACAGATATCCCTTTAATGAAACATTTAGAAGTGGATAAATACCTGCAAAAACTGTGTCTGAACATATATTTGAATATTTGAGTGAGGCTTATACCTATACCTCTTAACATTTACGTCTGAAATTTCTGTCATTTGCTTTTCTTTGCACTAATATTTGTAACCTAAAAATGGCCCACTGCAATAATCAAACTTCACTCCTTTTCTTCTTCCTTTTCCTGCCTTTGATGCTTAAAATGTTTCAGTCATCCACTGAGGGTTAAGAAGCCGAATCATGTGTTTCAGGTGAAACATCAGAGTTGTGCACAACAGAGGCTCTGATCTTCAAGGGCAAATAGGTGATAGCAGCAGGTTCCTAATTCAAAAGATGATATATACAAACCAGAAACATTTCTGCAAAGAGTCCAGTTCCTTTTGAAGACCTGGCCATACTGGATAAATGGAATGTACAATGTATGAACATCATACAGTCAGATATTCCTTCACATTAACTTTTCTATACTAATTGCACATAACAGACAGTGACAGAAATGAGACTCATTTTGTGAATGATTCATAAAGAGGAAAAAAAAAGGTTGGGTAATTTAATTATAATGAAAAATGATGATTTTTACAAAACACCTCAGAGAAATATCTTCAGGTCTGCAATCAGCACAATATGGGTATATTACTATGCCTAGCAGAATCTCATATCATGACTTGCAGAAGTGGGGCTTATCTCTAGACTGCCATCACAAATGGTTTGAGAAAGTATCAGAATAATACTTGCTAATTTTTCTTAATTTTACTGCTGCATTTTACAATCAAGTCATTTCATTTGTTGTGATATGTCCAATGTCTCTTTCCACATCAAATATATGTTAATATTTGAAAAGCTGGGTGTTTTTCAGCAAAATGATCCCAGGTGAAAGAAATATCCTAATTTTTAGGAGGTCATGCTTTGAAATGCAAAAACCCCTAAACAGCTCATTAGATCTGTTGGTATCACATCAGAAGAACTACATAAAATGCAGTAAGATATTATGAATAGAATAATAACATATCTGTATTTGATCATATTATTCATTTCACACATTAAAATGAACATGACTGAATGATCACAACATTCCAATGGCATAAGTTTAACTCCTTTTTTTCTATTTGTGACACACCAGCAATTGCACTTTGATTGGAAAACATGAATGTGATGTGAGACGCCTTCTCCATAGTATGGTTATTCCTTTAAATTTCTCTAATACAGTTGTGGTGTCTTACATCGTAATGAAGAATATGAGATGAAGTCAGATACAGTACACTTTTAGTAATGTGCCTATAAAGTATTTGAAACACAAGCCTGGACTCTATGATGTCCATGAAGTGGCCATACAGTTATACAATCTGGCTGTTGGCCTATGTCATTTTTACTATGTTCAATACAAATGTGAGATCTCTGTGTGGCTTGAGTTTTGCGTTAAAAAAAGCCACACCACCAAATCACATTACTCTGACCTTTTTGTTTTTATTAACTTTGCCAGACTCCTCCCATTTAGAAGAGCAACTTATGAGGAAAGATCTAAAATTGACCAGTCAATATTCAGCACTGAATTCATTTGAGTAGCACTTTCAATTACACACCACTGCAGAGAAGTTGAAAGCAAAAACAGTTGCAGAGAGAGAGCCTTTTACACAGACAACAAGGGACCCCAATCCCATTTCTTCTTCCCCTGGACATCTCCCCCAGGCAGTGTGGGAGGTTTTCTGGCGTATGGAAGCTGTGGTTAGACCACAGGTATTGAAATTCAAATTTTTCATTCTGGTCACGAAATCTGGTCAGGAGTACAAGAAAACAGTGCAGCAGGCATTCACTCACGCAGCAGCGAACGAAAGAAGAATAAGGAAGGGTACAAATCTAACGTCTCTAACAACCCTGCCCCGCGGTACGCTGTGCTGAACCACAGCTGAGCTGACAGTGGATCGACGAGGCTGGAAGGGAAATGGGACAAATCCGCTGCAGACCTGTGGAAATGGAGCACGAGGGTAGAGCAATGCTGGGTGCTAAAATCCCCCTTTGGCTACTGGAAACCCTTCAAAGACAGCAAACTGGCATACCACCAAAGCCAATTGCTAGTGCCAGAACATATTTCTATGGTAAATCAAGTGACAGGTTTTGCAGTCATACCATAAATGATGTGCCTTCTCCTCAGGTGGGGTGAAATGTAATTCTACTGAAATAGCACCACCTCGATTTATAGTGGCTGAGAATCTGCTTCAGCATGTTAATAGCTCCATTGACATCTTTTGGTTTTACGTTAGGACTCCTCAGCTTAAAAATTCCACCTGGAGTTATTAGTAGCAAAAAGGAAATTCCTCTCTCTTCCACCATCCCACTGGTCTTGAGAAGGCTGAGGAGGTTACAAAACTACACATTTTGTGCCTTTATGATAAACAGGGTTTCTCATGAAACACTCTTCTGGACAGTACAGTGACCAAGATGAAACTCTACATTTCAGCCAACTGATGTAATTACAGTCTAGTTTAGTCGTACAACGTTAAGGCTCCATTATATCCCTGTGTTATTTTTCTATCTCAAAACCTTAGGTAAACAATCCTCTGTATCATTATTTATCCCCCAAAAACACAGTAGGTAAGAGAGGAAACAGTAAAATGAATGGACTGCTGCTACAAATGATCAGTGCCAGAAGCAGGATTGAAAGTAATGAATTTCTGGATCTGCTAACAAAATTTCTCTGTGTAATTATTTTCACCATTTACAGATATTAAAGATACGTAGATACTGAAAAATTACAGGAAAAAACAAAACCCACCTTCTGTAATGGTATCCTTGTCTGTCCCATTGTTTGTATAGACTTTCCAGGAAAATACATGAAGATACAAAGGCAGACAGCCAGTTAGCTAGATAGCTGTGGAGACAGCCAAGGGATGCATTAGCAAAAATAATCACTGGTTATCATCAAGAAATGAAGAATTAAATTCTGCTCTTTGGCCTAGGCAGCCTGGCTTTCAGTCCTATGCTTTTTCTCTCTCTCTTTGTAGAATTTCCATTTGCTCTGGATACTTTCATCACCTTTATGAATAGGATTTTAGCTTCGTGGTAGCCTCTCAGGCAAGCCGACTTTCAGAATTACGAAAGTAAGGCATGATGCATTTTCAAGCATAAATAACTGAAGCTGAGTTGCAAGAAAGACGCAGGTTTCTCGCATGCCAAAGCAGCACTCTGTGCACAAGATCATCTCTTGCAGCTCAAGAGCACCACGGGCTATCACATGTGAGAAGAGTGAACCTTGCAGCACCCAGTTGAGTCCCCATGGTCAACTGCCTTGTGTATGCACAAGGCCACGTGCAAGAAGATGGTAGCAGGAGGTGTTTCATTGACTGCAAAAGTGAGCCTGAGACCCAAAAGGTGGACAGGGAATTCAGTCTGTCCTGTACTGAACTGGAGCATCATTTGGAAAGACCATGGTACTCTCTCCTGCAAGAGCGGCGTTGGTTGATGCAGCCTCCTCTCCCCAGGTCTGTGGTCAGACACCAACCCAAGCAGAGCTGCACTTTTTCCTGTGAACTGCTGGGACCATCACCAGTTCTGCAGCCATCTCTGTGGCTGATATAGCTCAGATGTCACAATAAAAACTGATATATGCAAATTGGCAAAGAGTGTTTGCTTTTTACCTTAAACATAGTTTTTCAGCTGAACTTTGCATTCTATGGAGATGTATTTTTGAAAACCAGAACTGAGCATAAAATCCCATTATTTAAGTGGCATATACTAGGTAGTATGGTCTAAGAAACCTGGCAGTAACTTACTCTGTTTGTGGTTTCTACTTTGTTAGACTCTGTGGAGCCATGAATCTATCTTGTCCTTAAAAAACTGAAAGAGAGGGCCTTTAAAATGAATATAAAGCTAAATTTATGTGCCACAGGAGCAGCATATCAAGGCCTCTGTGCTGATTAGACCCAGATGTTAGTAACAATGTTAGTGTTATGGACCAACTGCAGGTGTGGGAATAAATCCCTTTCCCTGGGACCTTCAGCAATCAGACCAGTAGTTTCTTCTGGCTCTCAGCTCGCAGCTTTCAATTAACACTACAATGGTATTGTTGTTCTCCAGCATTAGATCATATGTCACGTAAATGAAGTTGAATATACACTTTAACTCGACAAGGTGATTAAGGCCAAGGATACATGTGTTCACTATTATAACACAATCAAGGTTAAAAAATAATAATAAAAAATAGCCCTAACATGCCATAAAGTTTTTATTATTTTGGCTTATCAGTAGATTTTCACATTTTAGTTTCACAGAACATAGTGTAAAGCACGGCTACATCAGAATTTGAATTAAAGGCAGACAAAAATATTGTATGTGTGGAATTATATATATATATATACATGTGAGTATATTATACATATGTACATGTGAGTATAATGCTTATTTTCAGGCTTTTATGTTTTATGTGGCAGTCTGACATCTGACAACTTGGATGGCTCTTTATTTCCTTTCCCAATTTTTTGTCTGCTCTCCTTACTTTTTCTTCTTTCATGTCAAGGAATAGTGCATGCACAACTATTTCCAGAGGAGAGGAAACCAGGATATTCCTGAGAAGCCATCCACCTCAGAGCAATGAATCCAGCTCATCAGTGCCAGAGGCTGTTTTCTCTATTTCCTTTGGGTTTCGTGATATTTAGAACACCACCATGGCTCACTAAAACATATTAAGGGCTCTATTAAGTAAAGAGGCCATACTCCTCTTCCACATATACATAATTCCCATTAATGTCAATGGCCATTACCTCTGCAATGAAGAGTGCAGCCACTAATATTTTTCTTATATGTTCACTTTCATCAGGTTCTCTGGGCCAGAGCTGTGAGGCTGCATATTATTCTGTGGTAGCAAAACAAAAATAAAAGGGAAAGCCATGGAAAAGTTAAATAAAAGAATGACACAAACCACCATAGAGACAGGTTCTGATTTATCATTTGCAGAAGATTTCTCCTTTCTGGCAGTACAAGGGAACTGCAGACACAAACCCACCAGGAATACAGAAAGTATAAGAGGTCCCCAGCTTTACCAGGCCTTACCAAAGGTTACCAAACACCAATCTCTCACCACCATAGGCCATCACAAAACAGATATGGGATGTACCACGAACTCAGAAAAAAAGAGGACCCCACTGCCTCTGCAGACCTGATGAACCCCAACACGGACAACTACATTTGCTCTCTTAGAGAGTGGAGCTCAAGAGCTCATCAGTTTATTACTGATTATCACAAGAAGGACTGCCATCTTCTCTGTTGCTTGCTTACACTATGGCAGTCAGCAGTGTAGGTGTCTTTGAGTGTTCCTGGACAACTGAACATGAAATCACAGAGAAAATATCCCTGAAGAATGTGCATCTTGCTGTGAGGGCAAGAAACTGCAAGTCTTGGATGTTATATTCTGCTCCAATTCTTTGTTATTCTGTACAAGTCATAACTTCCTCTGTGTCTCACCTTCCAATAAAATGGGTATGACAGCTGATAAACAGGGATTATTTTGATGTACTTTCACCATTTATGTACTTTTCAACCCAGAAGCCAGAGAAAACTACATAGCACAAGCCATATAAATATTCGGTGAACGAAAGGGGTTCTATGAACTTCTAACAGTAGCAAAGACTTTCTAGATATTACTTACTCTGCAGTTATTCTAGAACATCTGTTATGTCCACCTGCCTTAAGTATATCCCTTACTCTTGCCTTAAGCTTTTCCTGCAAGGTCCTTGGAACAGACTGCAGTTGTGCATCCAAAGGCTGTAACATGATAAAGAATGAAGTACTGAGCCTCTAGATGTCATTGTTACATGGCTACATACTACTGATGCTATTTGTAGAATCATGTTTTTGCATCCCAACTTTTGTTTCAACAGCACTGAGAAATGTGTATTCTACCTATGAGGAGTAATAATTCAAGAAGACCAGAGAAAAGCAAATCTAGTTCATGTAGGATTTGAGAATTCAATATTTCTTTTCTGCACAGGTTTGAAACAAAATCCGAGAAAACCCATATATTTCTCTATGAGGAGAAGCTGCAGATCCTAGGAAGTCCGAGATTCCTGAGTCAGAGGCAGACACAGCACAGAAGTGGCAAAATTAGAAGAAGAACAAAAATCTCAGAAAGACTTCCAAGCCAGACTCTTACCTGAGTTTCATCAGAATTTACAGTTCACCCTGGCAAGCTTTTGAATTTCCAAGAGTTTAGGTGTATTCCAATGAAAAAAAATTGTCTGATTGTCTGACCTGTTTCAACTGTTTCTGGCTATAAAGGCAGTAAGTACTCTACAGGGTGAAGCAACTTAGAAACCTGCCTCATACAGTTTTATCCACCCTGTATTAACTCAGGACACTGCGAAGTCCCAGAATAGGTAATGTGGGAAAAAATAAAAACTCCAATATTAATTATGAATAAATGGGGATAGACCAGTGACTGCTGGCAAGCTCGCTCACAGGTGACAAGTCTCAAACATACACTCACACAAACAATGTCCTGTTTGTGTGTTGTACGCAGGAGATACTGTGCTAAAAATAATTCACATCAGTTAGTAATGATATATAGGATTTAACTTACAAAAGGGCTTCAGAAGTTTGTAGACTTAGAGGCAGGAAACCATAAACTTATATTTGCGATAAGGTTCCCCGTCCTGGCTTTATCTTCTGAATGTGTCCTCAAATGGTGTAGCTGTATGGCTAACAATTCTCCTGAAGAGCAATTAATCCATGATGACAAATTTGTCAGATGTTTTGGAGTTATTAGCCAAAGTTTCAACAGGTTATTCCCAAGTTACCTGAAAAGGGGCCTTTGTGTACAGTTGTAAGATTAAATTATAATAATAATAAAAGTGCTCAACTGGTACACAAAAATAGTATTAATAATATCTAACTCTTATCTGGAACTTTTAAAGTTATTCAAAAGTTTCAGGAGATAAAATAAAATTAGGGGGAGAGAGAAGAAACTATCATAAAGATACACGTATGTTCATTTAGTATGTGCAACATAAAGAACTCATAAATGTTATGTCTAGGAAACAAACATATCAATCAAGGAATAGTCAAGCTTACTAAAATGTATACAGTACTGAGGAATACAAAACACCAAACAATATTTTGAACCTATGACACCTATCTAGTGATTATAAATATTCTATAATACTTGCAACAAGCATTTGTCCTGTTTTAGAGACTGACAGAACAACGTAATGTGCAAGATAAAATTTTCCTCTCATCCACACTCTGAAAACACCTACAGCTCAATAACCCCAAATCCTGGGTGCAAGTGGACATTAGGAGCGTGCATGTATAGAGGAGAAAGGAGGGGACAGAGACCTGGTTTCAATTCAAGGTAGAAAAAGCAGTTATTTGCTGTGAGTAAAGAAGGTGAGTTTGTTCCAGGAACTGTGTCTCAGAGGATGCAAGGATGGTCTTACCTCTCATATAGCTGGATATATTCTTTGAACTGGGGAATGATACAGAAATTTCTACAAAAACTTTTTCTCTATGAAAGATTTCCCAAGCAAGAGGACTCCTCCAGGACTTCATTCTGCCAGCCTTTAAAATCAGGCTCAGGGTCAAAAGAGGCAGTACTGAAGGTGGGTATATCAAGTTCAGATCTCCAGTAGTATGGCCACAGTGAAAGACTGTTTCTCTCTAGGAACTGAACTAAAACTCTTAGCACATAATTTCTAGTCTTTGTCTTCAACAATTCCACGTTCTTTTCACTTGTTATTTTACTTACTATTCTAGACACCAACCCAACATTTAAACTTCTAAAAAAAGTGACTGCAATGGCAAAGTTAAAGATGTAGTTGAGTAAAGTAGCAGTATCAAACTAGTAAAGGCCAAGTTAACAGGAGTTCATTGTAGTAGACATTGATTCATAGTTTTTAACCACTGTGAATAAAATTTAGACAAGTGTGCCCCTTTCACTGACTAGGTGTGCCACTTACCCATTGATTGGAGGGAACGAAATGAATGGCACAGGCTCTGCTCCACAGCAATCACGCCAGGCAGAGGAATATATTTCAACAAGGTATGCTCTGGTGAGACCTCACCTGGAGCCCTGTGTCCAGTTCTGGAGCCCCCAGTACAGGAAAGACATGGACCTGTTGGAGAAGGACCAGGGAAGGCCACCAAGATGGCCAGAGGAGTCTATCAAGATGATCAGAGGTCTGGAACATCTCTGCTGTGAGGACAGGCTGAGAGAGTTGGGGTTGTTCAACCTGGAGAAGAGAACGCTCTGGGGAGACCTTATTGAGGCCTTTCTGTACCTAAAAATGCCTATAAGAAAGATGGGGACAGACTTTATAGCAGGGCCTGTTACAACAGGACAAAGAGTAATGGTCTTAAACTAAAGGAGGGGGAATAGAGACTACACATGAGGAAGAAATTTTTTACAGTGAGGGTGGTGAAACACTGGCCCAGGTTGCTCAGAGAGGTGGTAGATGCCTCATCCCTGGAGACATTCCAGGCCAGGCTGGATGGGGCTCTGAGCAACCTGATATATTTGAAGATGTTCCTGCTCGTCGCAGCGGGGTTGGACTAGATAAGCTTTGATGGTCCCTTCCAACCCAAACTATTCTGTGATCCTATGATTCTATGACCAATTAAATGGATTCTTCTGTTGTTATGGCCCCATTATGATCTGAGAAGTTTTGGTTCAGAGTAAAAGCAATGGGCTTGTGTAAGCACAACCCATTTTAAAAAGTGGCAATCCATAATTTAGCTCTTTTCAGTGCAGATGTCAAAGCACAAAAGTTAATATGAACTTGGGATATGTAATAAACTTAGGCCATGATGGTCCTGTGTAGTTATCCTTCCAAGCTCCGCCACCTATCAGCAAGGCAAGCACTGAAAAGCAAGGCCATCCTGGGCAGGACAAAAGTCTGGAGAAACTGAGAAGAAACTATTATCCTACTGTTTACTTTCTGTCAACAGGACATTAGTTCAAAGGGAAGTCTGTAGATACAAAAGGTCATTTCTCTTGTTATAAGGAACTCCCAGCTCCTTCCCACTCCTCTACCAAACGTTTACAATGAAAACTGTAAGAGTGGTTTAGGCACTTAAAGACTTCTTGTAAGTGTAGGCAAAATACCTTTCAAATTAAATACAAGTACTCAGATGCAAGCCACCAGCACAGCAAGCACTGTAAACAATACTTACACAGAGTGGGTTTAATGAGTCATATATCAAAGAACTGGAAATATCCACCTCAAACAGACCCCTCATAATAATCACTAAGCTCAGTGGCTGAGCTGTTTACACTAAAGGCCATTCGTTATGCATGCCATAGCAGGGAACAATAGGAATATTATGCTGAAAAGTTGAGTAAATCTATCCCACCTTTCACCAATACCTTCATGAACCAATGAATCCATGGGGATGGATGGCATTATTCTACAAAGTATTGTGAAAACAGGCACCATTGTTAGACCCACAATATATTGCTGATAACCAAGTAGAGGTGTAGTGTAAAGAAACGTATCATTATTGCAGGTGAAGAAAAGAGAAGTGTTCTACAAACACATGTAGAGGAAAGAATATGCTTCTTGTGCTTCTCATGGTTAAAGTATAACTGATTTTCACATTTAAACAATGGCTTCCTAAATAAAGCCCTGACAAACATCTGCCTTTCCTTCACTTTCCTATCTGTTTTTGGAATTAATTCTGACCAATGCTAAGATGAGGAATATAAAATCAAAAGTAAGATGCTTGAAAAACTGTATCTTTTTTGAGACTCCATCTTACTTGTACTGGAATATCTAGTCTGAAGGCCAACAGTGGCTGAGGTTGGAAAGGGAGAGGAGGGAGGTGAAGAACAGGGTGGTGATGAAGAAGGGAGAAGATGAGACTTGCTAGTGCAAGAGCATCCCTTGCTGGCCAAGAGGAGGCAATGACCTAGAATAGGTTTTACCTGTCTTCTGGATGAAATATTAGTCCTGAAGCCACCAATAGCAGAAATATATTGAGGTGCAAGAAAATGTGTTATAAAAGCACGGATGATGTCTGAGCAATTACAGAGAGTGAAGGATTCCTCTGCTTCAGATTCATGCCTCACACATTTCATGTGTTTATGCCTACGTTAAATACAGAGAAGCACATGAATAGAGAGTATTTCCATACAAATAACACATACATTTCTAGAGAGGGTGAGCATTCAGATATTTCTATTTAATCCAAATTATGGAAATTTATTTTTAAATGTGACAATTAGCTTAAAACAATTAATCAGGTAAGCATAGCAGGGTCTAGATTTTGGCAGTTCTCATGGGATAAACATTAAAGCAGTAGAAGCAGCTTTAACAATAGTTCTTATATTTTAATGTAACTGCTCTGGAAATTAGGTGTATATGCACCCCACACTGTCTATTTCTAGTCTAGAGAAGGCAGAGAAGTAGCAACTGTAGATAAAAAGAGTCTCACTGTCCAGTCATGCTACGCACCTTACAAAGACATGAAAAAGCAAAGTCCCTGGCTAACAGAGTTTATAACCTCATTTAGGACTAGCTGTAACTTACAGTAGACCTCTTGGCTGCAGTATCCCACTCTGTCATTTATATCTACTGGACATATGTGCTGAAAGGGAACATAAAGTAACCACAGCTTACTCAAATGTCATACATCCCTTAAGTGAAAATTAACTAGGCCCTGTGTTTATTACAGCGGAGCTTGCTAGACCTCCTTGGGTTCAGGGTCAGTTGGTGTTTCTTTATGAACCCCTTTATGAAAGTTTTCAGTACTTTATAGTTCAGCCATTAAATTTTGCTCCAGGCTGAAGCTTCTCACAAAAGATTTAATTCTAGGAGCTTTTTTTTTTTTTTTTGGGGGGGGGGGAGGGTAATATATTTTCAAAGAGATCTCTTTGGTCATTTTTAAAACATAAAAAGAGTGAAAGAAAAAAAAAAGAAAAAAGAGAAAAGTTAATTCGTTTTAGGCCATCTTTAGGGCTTGCCATAATTCAGAAACAACTTAGAGCTGGCCATTTTTGGTGTTTGAAGCCTGTCTACTGAGTTTGTACAGGGACTTTTTGTTACATTTCTAAGATGCATGTCTACAAATAAGTAGTCCTACATGTTTTTATGATTATTACAGTTTGTTCTTCACCCCCAGGAGCTGAAATCCTGCTTGCCCGACTCATGCAAAGTAATCCATATTGATTATGATAAGCATTTCTAGGCCTCTGTTTTTAGTGACGAAATTCTAGAGCACTAAATCTTTACTTCATTTCCTTGTGTAATTTTAGGATATTCTTTACATTTCACATTTTCATAGAATTTCAGTAGTGTTGAATGTTGCACAGCACTCCAAGTTTGTGCTGAAATTAGTTTCTGCCCTGTCCACATTGGTGTATTTATTCCAGCTCTAGGAAGCTGAGCTTGTCAGCAACACTACCTAAAACTGATCCTACTCAAACTGCCCTGCTATGAATGATTTCTGCATGTTCCTGGCTCCTGGAGTCAGGAAAGCTTATGGCTTGAATGTCTGATAACACTCCACTCATATGTGACTAGCACAACAAACCAAGAGGCAAAGCTTGTCCTTGTGAGTATTGGTGAGCTGCATAGAACAGGGACTGGGGTAGATGTTCAGTCTCTGTATGCTGTGTGAGCCTCCACATGCAATTTCTTCCAAAGAACTGTAAATGAAATCAAGACACATATGCAAAAGCATTAATGTGAACATCATAGGAATCACAGAGTATCTCAGGTCAGAAGGGACCCATAAGGATCAAGATAAGTGGTTAAATTTTGATTCAGGTTGGTTGAGATAGGTACCTAAATATTTGGTCCTTTGTGCTTAAGATAACATCTTTAGGGCTTGGAGCAGTATGCATGAGCCTACTGACAAATTCAGTGCAGTTCGGAAATACACAATACTATATATTTCTTCAATTGTTTTATAGAAGATAAATCAGTACAAATTATAAAAAAAAATATAAAAAAGACAAAGGTGAAAAACATTTTACTGAAAAGTTCATGTCGAGTGTATACGTGGAAAAATATATAGTATGGATGTATGGGAAAAGTAGTATACATATACTGTTCTGTATGTATGCTATAGTATGTATAGTATGGGTGTTACACAAATAAAATAGAATCATAGGGTATCTTGAGTTGGAAGGGACCCATAAGGATCATTGAGTCCAACTCTCTGCTCCTCACAGGATGATCTGAAACTAAATCGTGTGACTAAGAGCATCATCCAGACGCTCCTTGAACCATGACAGGCTTGGTGCTGCGACCACTTCCCTGAGGAGCCTGTTCCAGTGACTGACCACCCTCTCAGCGAAGAACTTTTTTGTAATGCCCAATCTGAACTTCCCCTGACGCAGCCTCATTCCATTTTGTCTTGTCCTATCACTGGTCACCAGAGAGAGGAGAACAGCACCTCCCCCTCCACTGCCCACCTTGAGGAATTTGTAGACTGTGATGAGTTCTCCCCTCAGCCTTGTCTTCTCCAAGCTGAACAGACCAAGCAACCTGAGCCACTCCTCCTAAGTCTTGCCCTAGAGACCTTTCACCATCTTGGACACCCTCCTCTGGACACACTCTACTAGTCTGATGTTCTTCTATATTGAAGTGCCCCAAACTGCATACACTGAAGAACTTGACAGCAAAAAGTGCTGAGATCTGTATCAAAAATCTCCATGTGGCTTTTTGGCTATGAATCTTGAGAGCTGTGAAACCCCAACAGTGTGCTCTGCTGTCCCAGTCCTAGCACAGCTTGTACATCCCTCCCCCACCAGCTCCATCAGGGCTGTATTTTAAATACTGATATAGGTAATGATAAGTTGTGGGGACTAAGAAGTGATCACTGCAGCACGCAGGCTGTGCATGTCCATGGTTATCACGATCTGACTGCATTTATCAGGCAGCAGCTGGTATGTGGCACGCAGAGTGTGCCCTGTGCATCCTGCGAGACCAGCGACATGGCAGCCTGATGGCAGCTTGATGGGAGGAGATGCCCTCCAAGCACAAGTCCACAGCTCTCGTGCATGTTACACCTACCTAAGGGTGAGCCTAAGCTCACCCAAGCTGGCAGGGTTACACTTGAGGTAGTTAGCATTGCTATGTACATCTTGTGATTATCACAACATGACTGGCATCAAGTTAAAGGAGTAGCAACAAAGAAAGTTACTTGTAATTTATGATAAAAGGAGAAACAGATGTTTATTAAAAGACAAAGCAAGCAAGAAAAAATAAATAAATAAACTTTTACATTCTCTATTCTTAGTAAACTGCAGGGTCAAAACTCATGTTTAAACAGGAAATAATATCTGTTGCGTATTAAACTAAGACTTATTAGCATTGTTAGGACAGACAGCATAAACACAAACCTATACTTTACCTTAAACTTTTATTAGATGGTTTCATCCTAGAGCTGAATCTCTCTCTACAACCACCCCTTTGGGCTATGTCTCTATCTAGTAGATTCTTTCTGCATAACAGCTCTAATATG
The DNA here is from genome assembly GCF_964273445.1 of Streptopelia decaocto. NCBI lineage: Eukaryota > Metazoa > Chordata > Aves > Columbiformes > Columbidae > Streptopelia > Streptopelia decaocto. Next base: position 77,504,263 of record NC_138663.1, on the reverse strand, counting down.
TAGCTCTTCTCATCTACTAATCATGGCACATCTTGATTACTGCAACATTCTTTTCTCTGGCCTTGACAAAAGCAATCATCCTCATGTCCATTAAGAATATGCCTGGTAAAAATTATTTTTTAGCCTGTTTCTTTTAACCATTTCACTCCCTCTTTTCATTTTCTCTTTTTGGCAACCTTTCCCTATTACATCAAATACAGAACTACTTGTTATTTTAAAGGAACCTCATAGCTGATCTCACTCACGCTTCCTATCAACTCTTCTTCATTAATGAGTTGTTTACTTCTGCCTGGCCTATTAAAATTTCAAACAGATACTTTCATGGTTTGTCCCACAGGTTCTCAGCACAGCCTTCAAAACAAAAGGTTTTCACAGTCATAAATAAATATAATTTCAATTTTCTTCTGCAGACTTCTCCCTAAAAGATTGCTTCTTCACAAAGTCTGGAAAAACTTGTCAATGGGTAAACTCACAGTGTGCTGAGACCACCATCTACCATGCTGACCTATATTGTCCCTTGATTTCCTTGAAATACCCTCGGTTATGTCTGCAGCCATATTTTGTCTCTTGTCTTGGGCTCAGACGCATAATCAAATTGCCACAGCTTAATAAGTACCACGTGTTAGCTGAGCCAAAGTGGTTATTTGCATAGTTTTAAGCCACAGCACAGGGAAGTTCAAATGCACTAACTTAAACCTCAGTGAAATGGGTTTAAGAACGTAAGTTTACATTATGACAGCTAAGAGTATATATGCAGCAAGTTATTGTGGCAACTTGTTAGACCATGGTAACTTAATCAGTGTCTGGAGCTTTACACATTGAGCTATGTTTGGAGCATAAACTGTTTGTTTCATACATCCATGTAGCATTTAGAAGCTTTGTCCAGAACAGAGTCTCTAGGATTTACCACCATGGAGCGAGTAACTACAAGAAGTGGCACTACATAAAGACAGCGTTGTTATGTGAGCAGCCAGATGCACTGTTCCTGAAGTGGACTGACGTGTCTCTCTCCTTATGACAGCTCCCTGCTGTAGTGTGCTTCTCAAGAGCCGACAACACATTACCACATTTTCCAGAGGCTGAATGTTTCTCTCTGTACTCAAAGTCGTTTTGACCACGTATTTGACTTCCACATTTACATCTTGCTCTCTCCTGCACATTTTTTCTCTCCCTCTTCTTCAGTACCTAAACTGAGGAAGTCCTCAACTTACTTTCTTCTCTTCTTCCTCCCCCCATCTTTCCTTTTTTTTTTTTTTTTTTTTTTTTTTTCGTAGCAGCAGCTCTGGGAAAGAGAAACTGACTAAGTGTTTGTTGTCCTCTAAATCTCTTGAGAGCTGGTACTGCAATGTGATAAGGTAACCCTTTCCTGGAATAAATAAAACTTCTGGAAACTTTTTTGTATTGGAGTTCCGATTGTTCGGGCCTGAATTGCAGTCCCAAAATCACACAAGATTTTGTGGCTCAGCTCATGCCAACAAATAAAAGTACATTATTCACTTGTGATACTGAAGAAGACACAGGCAGAAGCAGAGGACATGTCTCAACAAGAGCTGCTGGATAATTTGAATATATTAGAGGAATGCTCTTTTGTCAGTGGGAAAGAGATAATTGTTAGGCTTCTATTCTCTTATTCCACAAATACTACCTTCCAGCATTTCTGTTTGGTGTATCTCTCTCTCATCTCTGCCTGTTTAAGCCTCGAAACTTAGCAGGAATCCTGGGCTGCAGTGGTATAAAGCAGTATATCTTTATACACAATTCAAATGGCCAGGGAGAGATGAGAAAGTCAAATGATTCACCCCCTGATGAACTGGAGAAGATATGAACTGGCATATTGTTTTTTAAATAAATAATTCCCTTCATCAGCAACACAGGCTTGTACAAGCAGCTATCAAATAGAATTCTCAGAATTGCTAAAGTGTCTTTGGAATACAAGTCCAACTGAAAAGCATTACTAAAACACCTACTCTCCTAAAATGTTTAGCCAAAAAATGCAACCAAAGGTTCTGAATGCCTAAGGAAAAGCCAATGCACATGTTCAATTTCAAGCACTCTCAGAGACAATATAATTACTTCTTTCTGCAATCTAGTAAAACAAACATTTAACCCTCTGAAAAACTAGAAGAGCAGTAGAAAGGAAAACAGGGGGAAAGAGGAGAGGAGTCATCTTGACATGATTAAGTGACTTGCTCATAAGCAAGATCATCAGCAGATTTAAAGAATGATCCAGCTTCCAGTGTGTTTCACAAAACTTAGAAGCTTAGAAGCTCCAAGCATCATTGTCAAACATGTGGATCAAAGAGTATGTGATCCTTATGTCCCTACATAATTGGTTAATAGTTCTTTGCATGGTACATATAGTTTAGGCCAAGAATGAAAGACTATGGGTTTTGTTATTGAGGATCTTTTTCCAATGTTACTGTCTAAAAACAATAATGAAGGAAACATTGCAAGAAGACAAGTTAAATCCCTGACATTCCTGCAAACAGAATAGCCAAATACCGATAATGCTGCCACTATGAATTTCTATACTCAAAATAAAAAACTAAACCCAAAAATGTGGCTACCTCGAAAGCAACTTCGCAAGCATACGCTTGGCTGTTTTCTAGATCGTGGTCACAATTGTTGCTACAATTGCAAACAGAGCCAGACCAAATTCAGGGTTGATTTTATGCCGACCTTTGGTTAGTATATTTTATGCAACAAGAAAAACAGGAGTTACAACTTGAAAAGCATCAACCAGGAAGGCTACAAGATATAGCAATCCCTTTTAATGCTCCCTCTTACCCACTTTGACATGCACTTTGGCTTCTTGGTCCTCTTCTCATAACAGATTGCTGTCATTGGGCTAACCCACTGTCGTCACAGTTGTTTGAGATGTGCTGGCTTATTGAAGATGTTGTAAGAAAGGATATGACACGGGAGACTCACCCGCCTCTTCAATGGCAGGTGGAGGTCTAACATGATAGCCTAGAGTATCTAAAATGGTACTAAATGCTATGTTTAAGCAAGTGGATTGAAACATTGAAGTCAACAGCAAAATATCCACTGATGTCACAACAGGTAAACTGCATTCTTACTGGATGTCTCCAAAATGCCATAAAACAAATTCTGATCCAAGGCATAGACCAGTCCTGCTCAACTGAGGCTATCTGGGCTACTATGGTAACAGCATTATGTTCTGGATCTGAATTTGGACCAATAGTACCTTTATCATGCTGCTCATCACTGGTACTTAGGCCCATGCTGAAAGTCTATACCTTGGTCAGTCTGTGTAGCACTTTCTCACTGAACCAGTGAGCATAGATATGATCTGGTCCCCTCAGTTGTGCTCTGTTCAAGTAGTGAGAGAAGAAAGGAGATCTCATAATGGCAGACAGTCGGTACAAAAACCATCAGACACTCTTAAACAGTTCAACCTGCAATCAGTAGGACACAGGTTATTTTTACAGGTTTATGTGCAACATGACACTGCTTTCTTTCTTTTGCAGTTCCCATATTACAATTCCTGTTCCAAGTAGCAACTGGACACAAACTTAAATGATTAGAAAATTTTGAGACCTGAGGAGTAAACAAGCCTGGACCCAGCATTCCTGAGTTTCAATAACTTTTACATTTAGATATTTACTGTGAAGTAACTACCACCCTTGTAGTAGGTTGAGAGATATTTCTAGATCTCAAGGACCCCAGTCTTTAGAAACATTGAGATCTAGATCCTTCCAGTTTTAGCAATATTTCTTTTGAGGAGTGGGAAAAGGTAGCTTTGGCTTTTTCAGTTGTTGATTTATTTTCTAAGGTGAGATAAATCTTATTATTTTCCATACCAGTTCACCTAGGTCTATTTGTAGCATAAGAGACAACCCCTCTAATTACATGTTTTATATTTTTCTAAGATTCCAAGCCAATTTATTTCTGCAGAAAACTGCATCTTTAAATTGTGAAAATCACTCCATAAATTCTGAGTTGGAACTGTCAAGGTCTGATACCTTATCTGTGCTCTTACTGTGTACAAGGTCACATCATCAGCATGTAGATGTACAGAATATTTCATGAACTATACAGCGTAGACAAGTCATTAATAAAAACTGCAAAAGTAAAAGCCCTCTAATTAGCTCCTGAGGTAACTTCGCATGTAACATTTTCACCTCAGATTCAACACCATTAAACAAAATGACGGGTGTTTGCTCTCTAATGTAGCCAGAGAACCATTCTACTGTAGTTAAACTCAGCCAAATTGAGGGAAACTTAGATAGCAATATGTTGTGATTTATTGGATCAAAGGCCACAGTCAAATCAATATAGATAGTTCCAGCATAAAAAATTATAATGTATGTCTATAACAATATCAAGGTTACCTTGAAAAGAGCAATGTAGCAGGCCAAAAACATGACTAAAATAGGGTCAATACATTATCTTCGAAAGGAATGCTCATTAATTTTTGAGCAATTGGGAGAAAACAGAAAAAACACAAATAGGTTATAATTAGGGCAGTACAACATGGTTACTATAGCATCATTTCAAATCGTCAGTTATCTCAAATTAGAAAGTAGATATTGTAATAAAGATCCAGCAACAGGTTTGAGAAGAGCTTACAGAAGCTATCTAGAGAAACACAGGGTAATGTTCCCCATGGCTAGCACACTGACTAGAAGGTGGGCTGAGAGCAGAGAGGCCACTTTTTTGGTGGACTCAGTTTCTCCACTGCAGTTTAGATGACTGAAATGACATTTTCATGAGTGTTTTCTAAGGTGAGGTAAAGCTAAGTACACCGGTGTCATCAGATCCAACAGGAATGTAGAAGGAAAAATAGGAGATTAAACCATAAACTCTTTCTCCTTATTGAAAAAAGAAACGCTTTTCATATAGGAAATGAGGAATGCAAGATTAACTGGGTGACACTGGCTGGGTTGGAAAGGAGTAAATTCCTCTTCCTGCATTAACTGTTTGTGAGTAAGAACAGCTTGCTAATCAGAAAACAACTGCTCCAAGGTCTCCAAGGCTACACCTCTGCTAGGAAATAAAACAAGGCAAAGGTATTTTCAAAACACCAGCAGGAAACCTGCTCTGCTATTGGCATGATCCCTGCCACAGCTTTGGTCCACTAGCATCTCCCAGTTGATACCTAGGTACACCTCATGGGGTAGCATGTGGGAAGACTGTTTCCTTCTGGCATCATTAACTGTTTTATTTAACATTTTAGATCTGGCCCTTGAGTCCAATCGAACAGAATGGACAGAATAACGTTCCCTGTGTGGAGCAGGGAGAATTGTCTATTGCAGACAATATGTTTGGTAAATGTCTCCCTTTCTTCTGTTTGCAAATGGCTGCTGACCAATATTTCATTAATGCGTTTGTTATTTGATCCTGTCTGATGAATAGGTTGTGAAAAAAGATATTTCAGTCTATGTTCTGGGGGCTTTTTGGTGAACGTGTTACTTTTTTACTGTTTGGTAGTTGATATTTATAGTGCTTGGTCACCCAAAATATATTTGCATTGCTTCTACTTTCTGGATTACTTGAGAGGGAAAGATTTATGAGAATTTGAGATGGCCACAAAAACTAATCAAAGTGTGAAAATATTAGAATGCATATCCATGAGCTCCATTCTGTTACCAACTTGTAACCTTAAAGCCCTTAGTGTAAAAGGTATACAAGGCCTTTTACATGAATGACATACTGACAATTTAAAACAACTGGATTTTATTTTAAAGCCAATAAAAAACCTGATAACGTACTTTTATATAATGGAGACTTTAAAACTGAAATTAATTAGTGTCAGTTTATAGCAACAGTAAATTTTGACATATTTCCATCAGTTTACCTGAAAAATGTGAGGTTTTATGTTTTTTAAATCTTATAATCCTTCTAAAATGTAACCTGAAAGTAGCTCAGGCCCAATGTTTTGACATTCCCCTCAGAGGGGCAAGTTGCCAGTCTTTAAACTAGACTCCTTCTAAAATCACACCCCAACTGCTCCTTCTGTCACCCCTCATATTTAAGGTGGGTTATTTCCACAGAGGGATGGTGGTCTTGAACATGGAGCAAACAAATGGGCAGAGCTGAAGGTATGGGAACCTCAGGGCTCATCCAGGGTTTCATACTGATGGCCACTCACCACGAGGCAAAAAAGATGAAGGAACAGAAAAGACAACTTTTATGTCAGTGACTCTTCATGACAGTATGACAAATTTATTAGACATCTGAAGTGTTTTTCAAAGAATGTAGAATCATTGCTTGGTCCTAGCCAAAGTACATCAATGAATAGTGTATTTCTGGGAATCATTCTGCAGTAGCCCACAGAGGGTTCACTGCAAGACATAATGGCTCCTTAGCCAACTGCCCTGTGATTTCTTTCTGCTCAGGCTTTAAAACCTTTTAAACAAGTTTCTTTGTACAAGTATACATGAAGCTGCATTTTTTCCCCAAGTGGTAATTGCCCCAAATACACTGGAACAGAGGTATTATCACTGCCAGTGCAGTTGTTACCATAGTTCCTAAGCAGAAGATTGCAATAATATCCCAAGAGAGCACTGGTCCTGAGCACTCAGGCTGTGTCTAGAAGTCGATAGACCTTCTTTCTACTCTACCATGGACTTGCCAGGTAATGCTTCTTGTCTTACTTTCCTGAGTTTGTAAATGGCTATCAAAAAGATAATCCCTCTACATAAAATGCTTTATGTCTACTGCTGGGAACATCTATATTTCACCTTTGCATCCCTATGATTGGACAAAAAAAAAAAAAAAAAAAAGATATCTGTTGCTATATAGCCTAAGTGGGAAAGATGGAATAATAGCACTATAAGAGGTGTTAGTCAAAATGGTCGACCATTGTCCAGATATAATTGAAAAGTTACCTTGCCACTTCTGAATATCAAAGATAGATAGAAATAAAACCAAATTATTAGAACTTACCATAGCTGTTCTATTTGATGAGGAAAATTGTAAATACACATGCAATTAAAGATAAAATCATGTGTTAGCTGGCAAGAAAAAATGTTTAGATTATTACAGTATCAACTTATTAATCATATTAACATTTTTTATTAAAGTTAATGTCACATAAGTCCTATGCTGACTGTTGTCTGTGGCAGTCATAAGAAATGCTAACATCTGTGAATAACAGTAGAAAGTTAGTGGATAACTTTCACTTTAAATAGAGAGATTATATGATTCAATAGTTACTACTTGACACGTTGATGTCTTTTTTTACTAAACTTAATGTAGACAGTGACTAACATAGAGATCATGGCACAAAATTTTTGCACAAGTAAATGAGTAAGGGTTACACCCTGCAGGCAGCTCCCATTCGTCTGCTTATCCAAACTGAGGCTCACGCTTCCATGTCTTCATGACCATGGCTGCCCTTCCAGACCCAGCATAGCTGTATCTGTCTACACAAGGACAGGCTCCAAGGTACCACCCAATAAACAAGATTTCACTCATGACCTAACCAGATGGTCAGCTGTGTTTTTTGTCTCTGAGTACTTTTACTATGTACTAAATTTAATGGAGGGAGAAAAGCTTAGAAGTTTCAGCTTATCAGCCATATTTTACTTTATGTTTTGAAGACACATTTTGATTTCAGTGGTAGACTAATGAATATGCACCTGTATTTACTCCAGAATTCATACTTCAATGTTATTTAATGGGAACTCACAATACTTTCTATACCCATACTTTTCTATAAAAATAAACTAAATGTCAACTCAAAAGTTGATGGAAAAGGATGTTAAAACAAATCATAAGCTGTTAGTGAAGAACCAAAGTCACACATCAGGACTATAATCGCTTCCACTGAACAGCTTTTTTTTTTTTTTTCCTTCTGGAGCTACTGAGATCCAGAGATGCTCAATCTGACTGTTTTACTCATGAGAAGAGACATTCTTGCATGCTGTGTTTTCAGTTGTCCAAACCGGACATCTGACTGATTGCCAGAGTCCTTATTTCTGCTTTAACTGCTAACAGTAGTCTTTAATATGGTTAAAATTCTGAGCAAAATTTGAAGACAATCAAAAAACACCCTGAGCGTGGTCTGCTTAACAGTTTGCATTGCTCTTCCCAGCAGAAGACATATTTCACAATGAATAGGCAATCTTGTATGTGGAGATAATTACAGAAAATGTCTATAGATTTGGAAGAATTGGAGCAAGAAAAATGTGTGTGGAGCAGATGCAGACACATCGCCTCAATGAGATTTAGCCATAGGAGGCAGCAAAATAAATAGTAAGAGGTTAGGTACAAAAGGAGCGAAACCAGTTTTATCTCAGATGGCATTTGTTCTTTTTTTTTCTTTTTTTCTTCTTCTTTTTTTTTTTCTTTTTTTTTCAGTTTATAGCTGATGGCAAAGCATTGCAGTTATTGAACACAAGGGGCCAGTTCTCTTTGTTTAGAGAAGCTGAATCCAAGTAAAGAACAAGGCATTTGACCCAACAGGAATACACAGAGAACTACACTATAATATATAGAAAAAAATATTGTATTGCTTTCTTCATCTAAATCTAAGCCTTCACACAAATTTGATTATCTTATTTAGTCCATAGATTAAGATCTCAGCAGAAATGCAATAAAACTACAATAAAGGTTATGTATCAATGAGGTGTCAGTTGTGCATAGGGATGAAGTATTCCAGCCATAATTAAATTCCAAATCTAATTATAATTTGAGGAGCCCTTTTAATTACATTTCAATATTTTGCTTTTGTAGGGAGATGATTGCTATAGCATCTTTTATCTGTAATTTTCTTTTAATTAAAAAATGTAAATAAATCAAAACCCCCTACTTAAAATATTTACATCTTAAATGAAAACAAACAAGAAATGCAGGAATTTCTCCATCCAGGTCTTATCTACTGAATCACACCTATGCATACTTTTTTTTTTTCTAATTAATTGGTGAATTTTACATTAACACTTACTTCTTTCACATAACCAGAAATGGCGATATGACTTCAATTAAAGGAGAAAAAAGATCTTCCTCAAGGCAAAGACTGTCAGACAGGAAAGATATCAAATCTTTTTTTCAAAATATGTTGGGACTGTAGGGCATCCTTTGCAAAGCCATTGGATGCTTCCCTGCACTGCACTCCTCCAGCCAGCCTCACCAGACTCAGCTCTCTGATAGAACAGCAATTTCAGGTGCCTCTGCTTATTAATAGTTATAAACCCCATTGTGTTTACATTTCTTTGTCCTCCTTGTGTTTCTTTGAAGCACTTAGTCATGGTCAGTTTATTTCACCTGCCTGTGCGCTAACATTGTGTGTTGGTTTAAGCAGTTCCTTTTTCTCCCCGCTATTAGGCTTCCTGATGTGATGGCTTGATAAGAAAATCTTTCTTCTTGGCTTTCATTTCCCTATGTGAAACAGGCAATTGTCTTTTACTCTTTTAAGACAAGGTCTCAGTTTGCCTGAGCACCTCCTCCAGTTTGAATTAGTCTTTCCTGAATAGAGGAGACCAGAATTTTACCAGGAGAGTGCAGGGGATTCCAGGTGCATCCCCCAGGGCCTCTGCAGTGACATAAATCCTTCATTGTTCCTATGGCAAATACCTCTGTTACTACCTATTAAGGCCAGATTTGCCTTTTCCATAAACTCCTCATATAGGTGACTTGTGACCCACAGTCATTTCCAGGTGATGGATGGAACACCCCCTATGATCATGCATTTTCTAGTGTTCAGCTTTATTCCATTCCCACTACATAAGACCTCAAGATCTAGCTCTGGCTGTAAAATATTTATACCATATTTTCCATCAACAAGTTTCATTGCAACATGTTTTACCAAAATTATTTAATCAAACCATCCCAACACTTATAGAAGAACTACATTAACAGTTTCTCTCAACCTCTGCCTCTCCTTTGTGCCTCTGCTGTAGTAAATTCCTTATTCAGTCATTTTAATCTACTGCAGTAGATTCCTTACTTGGTTGGTGTTAATCTACTGTTATATTGTTTATCTTCCTTTCTCCAGATGAAAAATTATTCAAAAATTTTAATGAAGCATTAACTACATATCAGTCCAGATAGATTGAATATACCACTTCTCCTTTGCTTGGAAGACCAACTACTTTATGAAAGAAAACTATTTGTTTAGTTTGGTGTAATTCATCTTTTATAAATTCAAGTTGTATTCTATCTCGTTTTCTATTTATTCCACATCTTTACTGTGTGCTACAGACTTTTCTTTAAAGCCTGACTCACAACTGATGTCAGATAACTAGGCTTATAATTGTCCAGGTACTCTTTTTCCTACTCGTAAGTATATATGTGTATTGCAAACATATATGTAACTAGATACGTGTATAAACATATGTTTATGTGTATAAACATATATAGTTATTCTCTTTTCATATAGTACTGTCCTAACTTGGCAGCTGTTTCTACCACAACACATGAGAAATCGGGTTTCATTTCTTCAGCGTACTAGAGTAGAAGTCATCTGGTAACTTTAAGAAGTTAAGCTTTCCAGCCTTGTTACCTTCCACATGATAATCTCCACTTTCATTTTCACATATTTTTTTCCTATTAGCTGCCATACCTTTGCTTTCCATATTAATTATTATTATTTTAATGACAAATTTTTAATCCACCTTTTGGGACCTTACACTATTTTTCATCTCTATCCCATACTACTGTAGAGTAACTCTGTTTTTTCATTCCTTAGTATCTTCCTATTTGTAAGCCTGGACATCATCCCCAAGCATGTGAAGGAAGAGAAGTAGTCAGGAAGTAGTCAAGAAGTATCAGGAGTAGTCAACATGGATTCAACAAAGGGAAATCACGTTTAATCAACCTGATGGCCTTCTATGATGGCATGACTGGCAGGGTAGATGAGGGGAGAGCAGTGGATGCTGCCTACCTTGACTTCAGCAAGGCTTTTGACACCATATCTCACAACATCCCCACAGGTAAGCTCAGGAGGCATGAGTTGGATGAATGCACTGTGAGACGGATCGAGAACTGGCTGGATGGCAGAGCTCAGAGGGTTGTGACCAAAGGTGCAAAGTCTAGTCAGAGTTCTGTAGGTAGTGGTGTTCCCCAGGGGTCAGTACTGGGTCCAGACTTGTTCACATTGTCCATCAATGACCTGGATGAAGAGACTGAGTGCACCCGCAGCAAGTTTGCTGATGATACCAAACTGGGAGGAGCAGTTGTTATACCAGAAGGTTGTGCTGCTATTCAGCAAGATCCAGACAGGCTGGAGGACTGGGCAGAGAAGAACATGATGATGTTCAATAAGCGCAAGTCTAGGGTCCTGCACCTGGGGAGGAATAATCCCAGGCACCAGTACAGGTTAGGGGCCGACCTGCTGGAAAGCAGCTCTGCAGAGAAGAACCGGGGAGTACTGGTGGACAACAGGTTGACTAAGAGACAGCAAAGTGACCTTGTGGCCAAGCAGGCCAATGCTATCCTGGGATGCATTAGGAAGAGTGTGACTGGCAAGTTAAGAGAGGTGATCCTCCCCTTCTACTCTGCCCTGGTGAGGCTGCATCTGGAGAACTGTGTCCAGTTCTGGGATCCCCAGTTCAAGAAGGACAAGGAATTAGTGGAGGGAGTCCAATGGAGGGCTACAAAGATGATTAGGGGTCTGGAGCACTTTTCTTATGAGGGAAGACAGAGAGCTGGGTCTGTTCAGCCTGGAGAAGAGAAGCCTGAGAGGGGACATTATCTATGCTTATAAATATCTCAAAGGTGAGTGTCAAGAGGGTGGGACCAGACTCTTTTCAGTGGTGCCCAGCAATAGGATGAGGGGCAACAGGCATGGACTGAAACATGGAAGATTCCATCTGAATACGAGGAGAAATTTCTTTACCTTGAGGGTGGCAGAGCACTGGAACAGGCTGCCCAAAGAGGCTGTGGAGTCTCCTTCTCTGGAGACATTCAAAACCTGCCTGGACACATTCCTGTGCAATCTGCTCTGGTGAACCTGCTTTAGCAGGTGGGTTGGACTAGATGATCTCCAGAGGTCCTTTCCAACCCAAACCATTCCATGATTCTGCAAAAAAGCCTATTGATTTTAATATTCTTTGTAAAGCATACTGTAGCTTTACTACTGGCAATTCTTTCTTCATCAGTACAACTCTGAACTTTAAGACACAGTTTTCATTGCTGTTTGCTCCTCTCTCTCATTCTCCTTAGGCTTTATGTTTATTTCTACTGTACAGGTAGTCTGGCCACATTTTTTTTTGGTCACATAATATTTCCACTTTTGCCTAGATAAAAATTCTTAACAGTTTTTAAAATACAAATTAAATTCTATATTTCTTTTGTATTTAAATCCATAGCTTTTCAGCCCAACTCATTTCAAATACTACATTTATTAGACTTTGTCTTTTTGAACTGAATCTTTGAACCTTCACTTATCCTGCCATCTAATTAAAATTCTATCATCTCATGGTCACTCTTTGCAAGGGTTATTTTCTACCACCCACTCACCTTAAGTCTAAATTAGTATTGATTCTCAGGTATTCAGTGAATTTTGTTGAAAAAAAAAAATCTTTCTCCCATTATATTACTTCATAACTAAACTTTACTACTATTCCAAGGATTTGATTTCCAAACTAGTAGGTGACCTGTTAGTTTGTAATTGTTAGAATAAAAATGTATATAAGCATCACTTTGGAAAGGATTTGACACAGAAATTAAATACTCCCTTTAAATTCTTGCAGACTATTTACATGTATTCAGCTAGTTGTATGTGTGAGTTATTCCTGGATCAAGACAGTCTTGTGGACTGGACAAAACCAATTAATTGAAGTCTTCTTGAATGTGCAAAAATGTGTGATAAAAAAAGTGTGAGCATTTGACAGTACATTTAGACAGGTCCTTGGATCATTCAGAATTCATAAAATGCAATCTGATCCTTATCCATAAATTTTCTTAATTGGTAATAGTAGTGGAGATTGCTTTTTCACTTCCATGATCTGTAACGTCTGCGTGAATGAAGAGGAGTGGCATATATTTCCATTACTTGATCTATACATTTCTCACAGGAGAGCAGGGAGGAAGCTCTGGATCTGTCCCTGACTCCAACAACTCTCCTGATCTGTGGGGCAGAAGGGTAGCAAAGGGGTAGGCTGGGGGGCAGACGGGATAATCTTATTAAACTGTGTATACTCAGAGACCTCCTGAGAGTCACCACTGCATACCATTTGTCATACAGAGATTCCTTAGGCTGTGGCTCTACGTCTATTTTATCAGCATTAGTGACACTTAAGACACCAATGCTCCCTAACTGCTTGCTGCCATTCTTCTTCCAGTGGTGACCAACCACACAGCAGACCTGGTGGTAGGGAATCTTTGAGCAGTTCTCATTTGTTTTGGCACGGAACTAGACAGATTAGTTTAATCTGCTGATGAAGACAGTTTGAGCTGACCTTGCTGAGTCCGCACTGGGCCTGACCGGGGTGCGTTCACACATTGACTTCTCCAGGCGAGACTGTGAAAGTGAGAGCTCACAGCTGGTAGGCAGCCTCCCAAGCAGCTGGGAAGCCCGTAACGTATTCGCCACACAGATGTTTGCAAAATGAATATCTATCTACAGCTTTATTTTCCAGAGGAATCTACCACAAGCTGCAAAGGCCTTGGGGTGGGTATCATCCAGGCCATGCCCCTTTTCTATAGGTTTGACCCTCAGATGTGGGGCACCTTGCACACGACATGAGAGGACAAAAGTACCTCTACATCTTGATACCCCCATCTAATCCCTGCACTTCAACAGATATATGCTGCAGTCTCCAGGGAAATGCAAAACATCCATAAGTAGCCAGCTGAGCAGCCAGTGGTCACTGGGGTACAGCAGCACTCCAGGCTTGGCTTTTTCCCTCATACTCTTTATTTGAAGTTACAAGAGTGTAACTTGCTTTGGATAATTGCCGTGTTCCACTTAGATAAATGAAGTTATTGGCTCAATGCCTATTAGCATTACCTAACAAAATCTTAATTAGGCTAGAATTGCAAATACTGTTAAAGTTCATGTTAGCACATCAAGTGACTATCGCCAGATGATTTTTTTTAATCAATGTCCCAACTTTTCTGTTAATAGTTTTGGGTTGTTGGCTTTTACATTTAACTTTAGCACTAACATTTTCTAATTTTCTTTTATACTTTATGTGTCCAACGCATTGTCATATCATTGTGCATCAGTCATCTACATAGAACCTGAAGGTTATTTTAACAAAGTTCTTAACTAGGACTCTTTTGTGAAGGCAACTTTTATAACGATCTCTGAAAATTATGTTTTCACCTCAGCAGAAAGAGATTATAGACTGGCATTTATACACAGTATGTGCTTTGAAGGCATTTCTGAAGCACTCAAACCACTGGATCACATGAGGACTTAAAAAACTCCTCTTCTCTTGAATCATCCATAAATTAACACTTTTATATTTACAAAGTCACCCAAAACCAGCAAAAACTTCAGTAACTGCAACAGATGTGTAACAGAATAAAAAAAGCCAAATAACTCAAATACTTGACTTCTACATTTTGTATATGTTGATAGCATTTGGCCTTAGAGGGAAAAAAGAATAAGCCAAACCTGGAGTTTCTAGGTCAGATTACTAAGTGTTTTGAAAAGTCCAAATATCTGCCTCTGCATTGCTCCCTCTTCTAGAAGCAGCTGGCTGATGGCAGTCAGACCTGAACAGCAACAGCACTAAGTCCTTCCTCAGCACAGCACCATAGGAAAAAAATGATCACAATTATTTTTGGACTGGATGCAGCTGAAGCTGTTGCCATCGCTGTCAGACGTACCCTCTGCCAAAGGTCACCAGCCACCAAGGAGCCTGCAGGGTATGTGCTTCTCACCCACTGCAGCTCACAGCCTGGTGCATTAACAAAAAATGCCAAGATCTCCCTTTTACTTCTGTGCATGGAAAAGGGGCAAAGCGTTTCTCCCAGTGCAACCACTGTGGAGGCCACTTCCAGCAGAAGTAGGGGACACAGCTGGGTAGGGAAGGTGTTTTGCTGCCACAGCCATTTCCAGTCAAACTGCTTGATCAGAGTCCTGGAGCAAATGTAGCCAGACAGACCACAGTCACCGTCACACTGAGCTGAGTGAATACTGCTGCCACAAATGTTTTAATGGGTGGTTTGTGGTCCAAATGATTCTGAGTGGGCTTCTTTAAAAACATGCCGTGTTGGTGTAAGTTCCGCTTAAAAAAATCCTCCTAAGATTTCACATGACTTCAGTAGGAGCAGAATCAGGCCAAAGCCAAAAACCTCTTAAAACCTGCCCTTCACACATGTTGAGCAGAGCAGGGGCAAGAGAGGAGCAGTGGTTTACATTTAGCATGGCCATTTCAGTGCCAGTTTGCTAACACAGTTTTCTAAAGGTGTCATCTTTCTTTCCTTCCTTTCCTTTCCTTTCCTTTCCTTTCCTTTCCTTTCCTTTCCTTTCCTTTCCTTTCCTTTCCTTTCCTTTCCTTTCCTTTCCTTTCCTTTCCTTTCCTTTCCTTTCCTTTCCTTTCCTTTCCTTTCCCTGTTTTACTTTGTGGTTTGGTGTTTGGTGGGTTTTTTTTGGTTTTTTGTTTGTTTGTTTGTTTAATGTGACCATTTTGGACCAGAGAAATAGTTACTGTAGTGCTCTTCTGCAACTTGGCTCTAGCCAGCATCTCTGGGTGATCACAAAAACTTATGTTATTTTGCAATAACTCCCCACTCAACGCACAGTACAAGCGCAGCCCTCTCGCAGAGGAGCTCAGGAGTTTCCTACGCTAATTGTATCCCCGCCAGTTGCAGATTTCCCTGCAGCAGCACAAGCCAGACTTTCATACAGGCTGTTAATATTTTCCACTCCAGTACCCGGTGCCAAATTCTCCCACGGCTTGCTACAAGTTTCCTGACAAGATACGCTTTTAGCACGACGTACAGGGGATTCACACAGGCAGCCAAGGCCGGGCTCCCACCACCCCGCCGGCTGGCACTGGAGAAGAGCCCGGGCGGCCAAGTGGAGCTCAGTCTCTTGGCTACCCCAGTGAACCCCCAGTCATGGCGGGCTTGTGCCAGTATGACCAAAATCAGAGGGCTGCCCGCTGGGGCCTGCGGTTGTGCCACTGCACTCCCTGAGGTGCGAGGACACGAGGTTTCCTGGGGAAGCAGACATGGGTGCCGCCAGCCGATAGGAGGGGGAGCTGGGGCATGTCTCCGGGAGAGCGGCGGTGACTAAGCCATGCCAGGGGACTCGGTGACTCAGAAGCACACCTCTGGCTCCTTGTCCTTCCCCCGTGTCCTCCAGCATGGAGAAGGGCCAGCCACAAACCACCACGGGGGCCCATGGCTCACTGGAGGGGGCACACAGCGCTGCAGGGATCCCTCCCTGGCCTCCTCTGCCCGCAGCTGGAGCAGCTGTGGCGCTGGGTGGCTGTGGGACATGTGCCAGCCCAGGGAAGGCAGCCCTGCCCTTGGGGGCTGCTGAACAGGGAGAGTGGAGCTTCCCCAGCCAAAGGAGACCCACGGTTAAAAACAGGAGCAAGGAGACAGCACAAAGTGTGTCTATGCTGGTCAGGACACAAAGGGACAAGATTTTGCTGGTGCTTGAGAGAAAAATAAGCCTGATGTTGCACTAGTTTTGGGGGGCTCAGAACGATGGCCTGCAAGAACTATATGGGTGCTGATAAAGATGACAGGCAGTACAGGCAGTATGAGTCACTTGAGTCCACTCAGTGGACACAGAGGAAAAAGGAAAAAAAAAAGAAAAAAGCCCATAAGCTGGTTTTGGAAGTTGCACTATTATTTGCCCAAGGAGGCTTGACAAAGCAGTCATGTGCCCGGCTGTCTCTGTCGTGGAGAAGATGCCCGGTGCAGATGCAGGATCCGAGCAGGGACAGCGGAGGGCTGCCTGCCACCTTTGCCCTGCCCACCAGCATTGCTCGCTGCAACACAGTGACTACTGTGCCACTTCATGTGGCAGAGCTCAAGCGGCTGCTGCCAGCCCCTGTCTGCCCCGAGCCCCAGGGGAGGGTGGCAGGGGCAGGCAGGAATGTCCCCAGAAAGGGCATAAGCTCTGATGATGATGCCTTTGATGTTGCAAAACTTCAAGCTCCGACCCCTGGAGTTGGGCGATGACATGAGGACCTGTGGTTTCAGTGTTTTATACACTAGATTTTTAGCCCTAAAAAGACCAAAAGTCTACAAGCGTGATCTATAAGTATGTTGAAAGGAACGTTAAAGGAAAATACACAAAAATCCCAAGCTAACCAACATTGTAAAATCTCATGACTTTTAAATTGGCCTTGAAGTTTTTAGGTGGGTCGGTTTCTAGTTGTGACTTGTAGCTCTTTCATTGCTGGAGTTAGTGATATCACATACCAATAAAAAACCTCATGAAAGCTGTAGCATGTAGTGCCCTCATTCTGCTAGTAAAAAGCATGTTCATTTTTAATAGAAGCATTGAGAAAGAACAGCACATCACAAAGAAAGCAGTAGGTTTACAACACTGCATGTGCATTTACTTAAGACACTGTCTTCTACCTCTGTCACCCGGCTGCAGTGGTGCTGGTGCACAGATGTCACACCCCTGAAGGAGGGAGTCTTGCCTATTCCCTTATAGATCTAAGCCAGGACTGTGGGGATCTACCAGATGAGCGTTTAAGTCGGGAAAAATGAGCTCCTGGAAGCATGGTACACCTCACCTCTCTTATGCAAAAGTAGCCAAGAGTCAGTACTCAATAGGTAATTAATACAATTTGTTGCATATTGAAACAACGACGACAACAACAAAAACAAAACAACAAAACAAAACGTTTCTCTTTGCCTCTCAGGTGCAGCCTAATCAACACAGAGCTGTTTCCCAGTCTGCTGAGGCCTGCTTGGTTCAGTAGCTCCCTCAACACCCCAAGTGTCAGTTTATGTTTGCTGGCTACCACTCCCTCAGTCTCTTGCCCTTTACTCTCCGCTCACAGATCTCTTTCCCAGACAGCCACTATTTTCCATGCAGCAGAATCAGCCACAGTCTCTCAAACACATGATTTTTCCTGGTACCATTGTCTCTGAGTTTGCTGCTGCTCTGGAAGGACACAGCATCTCCCCACTAGCTGATTTCCCTCTGGTCTTCCAGACATCATCTCACATAATTTTGCCACAGCGTTACTGCCTGATCCCTTGCCAAACCGCTTGTAGCTTTTTTCCTGCGCTGCTCTGCAGAGATTCTGTGCCTTGGTCCTGTACATGGCTCTCATCATCAGCTTTTTCCCCCTTGTATTCAACGAGCCAAAGATTATCCATATAAAGCAATGTAAAACACACCATTAACAGGCCTCCTTGCCATAGCGTTCCCGGTTATTTTAGCTTTAGGCTTCTGTCCTGGGTTAATATAATATTTTTTTAAGTTCATTTTTCCAAGATTGAGTCCAAAAAATGTCTGATCTGAGTGGCTCTCGTAGAACACTGCAGAAATACCTTTGCAAAGCTCAGAAGTGTCTGCATGATTTACAGTTTTTGTTGCCTGTTTAGCTCAAAGTTTGAAAATGCTGGGATGTAAGCATCTGACCCCAGTTGTTTTTTCTAATTTGGTTGACAGCACTTGTTAGCAGAGACCTGTCATCTTCTCAATGCAAAGAACAAGACTATTTCTTTAAAGAATTGACAGGTAGTGACACTCCCAGAAGTCAGGTTGCTCAGCACAGAGAAATATTAAGGAGTAGAACATGGCAGCAATGTTTGGGTCCAGGCAATACCTAATTCAAGACCTTAAAGAAAGAGGACATACTACCATGAAGATGGGCCAGTGGCTGGAGTTAAGAAGTAATAAACTTATCCAGACTGTGCAACAGAAAGTTTTACAAGACCCTGAGCCAAACTGAGCACCAGTAGTAATGCTGTTGCATTGGAGTGGTGTGGTGCAAAGCTAATTAATATTGCTGATGGTAACATTGCTTTCCAAAATGCTCTACACTGAGACACGTGTGTGTACCACTTCTAGTTCTGCTACTCTGAAACTGTGTACTGTGTCCCCAAGACCTCTAGCTGCTGAGCTCCTCAGATCAAGTTTAGACACTTAAAAGATCCATATAGTTAATTAAGGACAGTAAATTGTCTCTGCTGACAAAGTAGAACTGGTGAAACAGTTGGGGGAATAGGAGATGGCAAAGGGAATTTATTGAGATCACACGTAGATTTTATTTTCTCAGGAATGAAGCTTGCTTTTATGAAGCACAACGAGGAAGGTGGAGACAATGTCATTTCATGAAGAGACTGAAACAGAAGACAGAGTTCTGGGCAACTGGCTACATCTTAATCTCTGAGCTATTAGGGTATTGGTCTTAGAAGGGAGGAAGAATCCAATAAGACCCATAATACATTTCAGTGTAATGTAACAAAAACTATTAAGCTCCATTAATGAGCAATCATTAATTCATTAATGAGTGAAAAGGACCTGGTGTCAGGTTATGGCCAAGGATTTTTTGGACCATAGGATCACTGAGAAACATATTTAAAATCTTGATTATTTTTTCAAACTCTAAGTGTGGACTCTGTTTCTTCTGAAATATGTAGTTTGCATATTTGAATAGGTAATATGACATATTTATGTGTGAGATTATCAATTACTGTGTGATGAGTGATTAAATTTATATGCTCAAAACCTGACGGACTTCCACTGACTGTTTTCCATTTAAAGAAACCCATGCTTATATGAAAGCATAAATCATCAACCCATTCTTAAAAGGCAATGATTGCAGAATAATAATTTTTAATAGCAACATTAATATAAATTATTCTGTCTGTAAGAACAGTTCCTGCATACACTAAAATGTGAATGTGAAAGAGGTAATAACTAACTAAGATGATATGTTCTTTCACTTGTGACTGTGTTTGTAAAGATTCTGGTGCCAGCAGAATCAGTTACCCAGACTGTGCAACAGAAAGTTTTACAAGAGCCTGAGCCATACTGAGCACCAGTAGTGATGCTGATGCATTGGAGTGGTGTAAAGCTAATTAATACTGCTGATGGTAACATTGCTTTCCAAAATGCTCTACACTGAGCCACGTGTGTGCACCACTTCTAGTTCTGCTACACTGAAACTGCGCAGGGACTACACTTCTGACATTGCAAATATTACTCACTTCGGAATTTTACCAGTAGCCACACTAAATTCAAGATTGTGTTGGTTCACTATCAGTAACTCAGCTGGAATTGGAGCAAGACTGCAGAGGGAGAGAATCCAATAAAAAAAATGTAGATGGATAAAATAATGCAACAGAGTCCCAAAGAACAAACTAAATTCCTTGTTTCCAGAGCAAAAGGGAAAACAGATCCATTATAGATAATTCACTAGGATATTTTTTCATTCTTACTGTTCAGATTAAAAAATACTTCGAGTTGACAAGACATTTAGCACAGAGATTTCTGAATGTTGAGAGGGCTGTGGGGTTCTCCCCAAGGACAGGTGATGCAAAAGACCTAACACATAAACCAAGACATCTACTGAGAGTTTCTCCTAGGGGACAAAGGCACTGTCATTTCAGTAGGTTCATTGATTTCCCTGCCTCATGTGTCATTTTCCTCAATTTCAATTCTTATGATTTTGAAGGAAAGCTTAGAAACAAGAGCTACTCATATAAGATTTTGCTACATCCCATATATAGAAAACCTTAAACGATTGCACAAATGTTCTTGTGAACCTTATGTGGATCTTAGCTGCAAGACTTGTGTGGCCTCCACCAACATTTTCACAGCATAAGACCTTGGCAGGGAAGAAGATAGAAGTGGAGCAGACGTGACAAGCAACTGCCTATCAAAAGAAAAGCCTCTCCTTTGACATCTGGAACCTCAAAAAGAGGTTTTTCTTTGCGACATATGATTACAATGGAGAGGTAAGAGCACAGAGAGAAGCAACATCTCACAGCTATCTGTTGGTCCCGCCTCTCTCTTACTGCCCACCACATAATGCAGTGCTCTCACAAAAGGAAAGAAGGTAAGTGAATGACCTCAGGCTGCTGGGAATGTGTCCTTGCAGGAAACTTACCCAGGTAACACAAATGGCCACAGCAGCAGAGGTGGGGTGGGCTACACAGCATGTTGTGCCTAAGATCCTCTATCTTGAACAACCTAAATGACCATAAATTACCACAGACAAAGCCTGTGGTCACTATTTAGTCCCTCTTCAAATAAAGCTGCCCTTGACATGAAGGAGGGAAGTGCTCTAATGTTAATGGAAGGTATCTGAGAAGAGAATATGCCCCCTTGGCTTTCTATGATCGTGTCTGACACTAACTTGGCAAATACGTTCACAAACTCAAACAGCTAGTTTTAGCAATAGAAAAGTACAGCCAAGAACCATGTTGGTTTAAGAAATGGGAATGTTCACATAAAGTAAGAGCTGACCTAAACTAGACCATGGTATTTTCTGAGATTTGGAAAAAAAAAATTGTTTTTGTATGTCTCTGCACTTCAAGACTCACTGTAGAGACTGCAGTTATAGGTTCTTTGGAAATGCAAATTAGACAACAGTGCCTGATTTTGCCTGGCACAAGGGAGGGAAGCGCTAAAATATTTTGTGATGGGTCTGAGCCAGAAGTCTAGAAAACTAGATTTAAAGCTAGAGGTTTAGATCGATCTTTAAAAGAAAAGCTATTGTCACAGATTTTCTATTCCTGCTGAATTCAGGACAAACTGAAATCTCCTGACGACTGATAGTCTCTTGAGATTTTCTACCTCCCAGTTTCCATTGAGTTTTTACAAAAGCACTACTTTCATTTCATGGCTGGTTTTGAAACCTTGCATAAGAAAAGTGAGACCAAACCACAAAGTCTGGATAGTGATCTGTACTTTTTGCAATTTGTGGGGGGTATTAGGATCACAACTGCTCTACTTCAAGTAAATCCTACTAGGTCTGAAGCGAAAAATGAAACTAGGCTTGTCTGCAAACAGTGGAACAAACTCTGATCCAAGTTACACCCAACAAAATGATACAGGTGGGAGCCGGGTGGAAATGGCTGGTTTTCCTCTTCCTCCTGGGACTACTTAATAGATATACATCTATTCCATCACTGAACATTTGCAAATTCATGTCCATCCATTTTATAATGCTTTTCTAACAGTGCCCTGTGCTTTTACGTCAACATACATATTTCTATTCAAGAGATCATTACTATTATTTTAAAACAGATGGTTTGAACATAATCCACATAAATAGTAGATTGGCACTGCCAGTCATGATGGCATGTGTAGAAAAGAGCTGGCTGATGCGACAATATTTAAAGATTAGCAGTCTGGGACACTACAAATGACAGTGTCTCTTGCCACTGAACCTAATGCTTGTGTTATGGCATTCAAATAAAGGCACAGCAGTCTCCACGCCAAGATATCTGATAAACTCACAGATTAAAAAAAAAAGTTAAGTTTTACTGTAGGTGTCTACTGAAAACAGTGGGGGGTGGCATAGGCCCCTCTGTAGAAAGGAGGTATGAAACACACTCCTTTCTGTCCTTGTGCTGGCATCAGCAGATGGAAGGCTCACAACAATCTGTGCCCTGACCACTTCTGTGAACATGCCAGGCATGGCTTTGGCTTTTTCTCTGGGACACTAGGAAATTACCATTGGTATAAAATATATAATTGTTTAAAATTACCTATAATCAGTATCCAGTAGAACCTGTGAAAACACTGCATATTTCAGAAGTGCTCTCTGTGTATGTGTGCCCTGCAGCTGACTCTGCCACAGCTGCAACTATCTTAAGTTGCAGCTGATAGGGAGGAATGTGACATCACTCCAAGCCACCAGTTGGGTCCATGACAGTTCATCAAAATACCCACTTAATAGCCCACATCTCTCCCGTCTGGCCAGTTTATTTCCTCTGCTTGGGTTGCCACGCTGACTCACCTCCCGCTCCTAAGCTTGCGCATATTAAGGCTGGCATATAAATTCAGGCAGTTCTCTTGAGGCTGTCTTGCTTGCAGGCATGTTAGATCTTTTTGACCACCCTAGGTCCAAACTTCTCCTAGCTAAAAGAGCATCTAGAACCTGGGTGCATTTGTCATTAGGTAGCGGATGCATGTCCTACTTACTGTTTTGACACACAGGTCCTTATTTTGGCTCCAAGGGCAACATTCTTACTGAGGTCAGGGAGGAGAACTGAGACTCATACAACACCCCATAAATACTAAGAAAAGATAAAAGCAGCAAGGCTGTCAGTGTGGCTTCCACTGCTGTTTAGAGGGAGGGGATAATGTGCTAGTTCAAACAACAGAGCTAATAAAGGACACATTCTGAATTTCGGTAGCTAGCCGAGAGACTGAAAGCTTCAAGGGCCTGACAAGCCCATTGAGGGCTTACACGTGACACACATTCACAAGTCATGAAGTCTGCCCACAACTCTTGTTTAACCACATGACACTTCAGTAGAACAGCCAGCCGCATGTTCAAAGACCCACTGCTGCCTTCCTGGCCATGCACTTAAGTGCCTCAGGGGTACTGAGGGAGTTTATCCAGCACCCAGGAGAAAAAATAAAGAAAAAATAAATTAAATAAATTGAAGACTTAGCCTGCAGACTTTTAAGACCGTTACAGCATACGTGGAAATATAAAACAACTTCTTGTGCAAGTTGTGGCACACCAACTGAAAAAAACACTTAAAACATCTTCAAACTATCAAAGTCAGAGATTATTCCATAGAACCTCACAAATCCCATAATCTGCTGTAAGTAGTAGCTAAGAGTTTGGCTTCACTCATATGTCTGCAACTGGGGAAGAAGCAGGAGGATAATTTATCCAAGTCTGGGGTAATGAAGTGTTAACAAAAACCATATGAAGTTATTACAACAACCACAGGCCGCAGAATGTGAAAGAAGGAGGATCTCAGGAGACCTACCTATTTTCAGTCATCTCCTGCTTCATAGTTCATCAAACGGTGTTCACCAAAACAGGAGGCAAACAACAGAAATTAAGTGATTCATTAGGCCTAATGAACAATGCTGATCACATCATCTCTAAAATACAGTCAGCCGACATTGATATATACATACTTTAACTCATTCTTCCCAACTTTATTAGGTACATATGTCTACAGCAGACACAAATGAAACATTCTACAACTAGGCTCCAAGCCAAAAACTAATTTATTCTTTAATGTGGTAGTGATTACTTGGTGGTTCCTTGAGCAGAGATGACAGGTCTGAGCTAATGGAGTTGTACTGTAAGTTAATATAAATCATGACAGAGCAATTAATTACAGAAACCACTGCAAATCCCTTTGTTAGTTTTCCCCATCACCAGAAGGATTTAATAATGTTCATTTTGCTAAGTTCCAGTGACATTTACAAGTCTTAAACCATTTTTAATCAAATCAATATCTCTGGCTGCTAAATTTAGTTGTGCTTTGCTAGCAAGTCCTGGAATGCATCAATACTAATGCTTCCTACCTTCTGTTCAAGTAAATTGTACTGAAGCCCCACACTTCCTCTTCATTTGTTTACATTGAGTAATTGGGATTTTTTTTTAATGAGCAACATAAGAAATAAGTGCATCCAAAGGAAATAGGAGACAGTGAGCTAGACAGATATACAAGCATCAGTGTTTATAATGCATATCATGTAGTAGAAAAATTTAAGGAAATTTCCCTTAATTGGCTGAAAGCACTCCAAACCACAGAACTGCAACTTGTTTGGGAACTGGGGCGCTCAAACAGAGCTATGGGTAAGTCCACAGAGCTAATACAAGATACGGGACACAATGACCTCTTTCTGTCCCTATATATTCTTGAACCTGTGACCTAAGTGTCCAATACAGTTAAATGATACCTAGTTTCCATTTATCTCAATGTGAACTGGACATGTACCTGAATACCATTGAGGACTATGGGTGGTAATCTCACATGCTGTTTTTCATGAGTCTCTCGTTCTCTGTATCTCACATTTATATCTATAATCTAGGGATAACCATACTCCCTCTGTTTGTCACATTCACTTAGATTTTAAGGCCTTCAAGGCACATGTTGTCTATAATTTTATGTACATAACATGCCTAACAAAAAGGCAGTTGTGAAGCCAATTACACCACAAGAAAACTAGCAGAAATACCAATAACTGTTCTGTATGATTATATCTAGGGACCTTTTCCAGATAAGTTACTGTAAAGCATTGAATATTTGCAAAACAGGATGAAAAGTGTCATTACAAACACCAAGAACAAACAGGTTCGGTCTGTATTTTCCTAAAATGGTTTAATTTTGAAATGAACTTTTAGTATGGGTTTTTTAATATACATGTTTTTTAATATTATTGCCATCAAACCCACCTACCCCCCGCCCCCCCAATACAGCTGATTTCTGAATTTTTCAGCAAAGATATTTAGTTTTACTTTGCAAAAAACAAAGCACAGAAATTTACCAGCTCTGGATTGTTATTTTGCTCTGTCCGTTACAGCAATAACAACAAAATTTGGCGAGGTTTGACATTCTGTTACATTTAGATCAGTACCTTTTTCTTCATATCTAATGAACACATTCACAACAATGGCTCTCAGATCTCTGACATCCTCAAGGGACTGCACATAGGTCATGGATTCTGAATACTGGCACATCAGCACATAATAATAATACTTTAAAAAAAGGAGTAAAACTTAAAAGTCACTGCTAGCTGCAAGGTTTCTTCTTTAGAAACCTTGTAGCAAATTTTACCTTATTTATTTCATTTCAAGTACTTATTTAATTAATTCTGGTAAGATTCAGCAATGATGTAGTAACATAGTTCGTTGGTCTATGACCTGTGTGCTATTCCCCATAGATGGGAAAGAATTGTTGTAGCTTTTTTATTTTTCATTTTTCTGCAAGCACAAAAACAAACCAACAAGATCTAAAGAAAGAATGGGAAAGAAAAAAGAAAAATCCAGACTTTAAAAATAGAAGGACTCCCACTGAGGTTCAAAGGATGAGCGGAGCCAAAGTTCTCATCTGCACTTTCCATTAATGTTGAGTCTTTGTGTAAATAGTATAGATTGGTAACTAAAGTTTCATTTCTTTTGTTCTTCCTCTGGACAATTGCTTTCCATTTTACCTCAGATGACACCAAGTCATTGTGACAAAGGCCCCCAAGACCTTGCTGTGATTCTGTAATGACTTAAATTCCCCACTTTCCCAGAGTGCACTAAGACATCAGGCTTTTATGTCTTGAGCTGCTGCATTAAGTCCTAATGGAAAATTTCTCTCCTAACTTAAGAACTACCTTACCCCCCATGAATAAACAATGACAGCATATGGATTGAGAATGACCTCTGATACATCTGTCTTTAATGGAAGAATCACTGTAAAAATTGATTTCCTTTTACCCTCAAGCAACAAGGTCTTCTCTGTGCAGAATTAAGCACATACAAAGCATAAGATATATTCAAATGCAGTACTGCAAGTAGAGGCATTTCATTTAATATGCAGCTATGCTGGAGGCTCAGACCAATCTAAGATTCAATTTGCATTATAATTCTAAAAATAATAATTCTTTAATGAGAATATTTGAGTGTATGTAATTGTGGAGACATAAAATTCACTCTAGAACAAAAAGACCAAACACAATTGATTTCTGTGGGTAGCTTAAAGGAAGCTTTAAAAAAAAAAAAAAACCAAAACCAAAAACAACAACAAAAAACCCCAACAACTAAAAGAAATCAAAAGCTGACCTTTTTTGAAATTTGTTTACTTGACTCTGTGTTTTCTGAAGTAAACAGTAAAAGACATCTGAGCAGGAATGTATTCCCTCTTGTATAAGGACAATACACATGGCATGAGTATGACTTTGCTATTATAGGTATGGAAAAAAACATGTTCAACCTAAGACAATCTAACTTCAGCTAATTATAATCCATATTACCATGCCCACTTTAATCACAAACAGTACTTCTCCAAATCCACACTAAAACTGGTATGAATCCTGGACTGGATCCACTACCATGATATCCCTCACAGTTTTGTGAAGATGCTACAATTTCTCTGCAGTGTACAGGAACACCTATTGTCAAAGTTAGTATTACAAAGGGATAGTTATTAACAGAAGCAAATTTTGGTTATTGGGTGTTGCAAAAAAAAACCAACAACACAAACTTTTAGTTTTCTAGTATTAAAAATTGTTATTATTGTTGCTGCTGTTGTTGCTTATCCTTCAGTGAGTAAAAAATGTAGTTTCTTAGAGGAAAAAAATACCTCTATTCTAAATACTAGAACTATTCATACCCTACCTCTCTTTTTCTGGGTGGAAAATGGACTAAGAAGCAAAAATTATTGCATCTTCTGGATATAACCAGTAACCAAAAATGAGCTGAAATACCACATCCCTCTAAGCAGCTGCTTTCTCCTATTAATATGATCTAAGTTCTCTCCTTTCCCTATGATGGCCTATGACCACATTGTTAAAAAACAAAACAAAGCAAAACAAACAAACAAACAAACCACTGAATTATTAGAATACTAACTAGGACTAATATGTTTTCTTCTTCACACGTTTCCAGGATCTGGCCCTCAAAATATTGTGGAGTAAAGTGTCAATCTATACTACAAATTACTTATTTTTCATTGTGTTTGTCTAATAATGTCTTTAATTTTAATTCAAGGTTTTATATGCATGCAAAGAAAGCACAATGTCTAAGCCAAAAGAAGAAAATGAAAGGTGTGCTATTTTAAAAAGACTTAGGAACATATCCATATTTTAAATGTGGCTACTCCCTGTAGCAATATACCCAGTTCAACGCTGAATTTTTAAGCTAAATATTTAACTTGACAGAATTAAAGGATATGTATGTATTTGTTTGAATAAGAGGTAGAGATACTCTTGTTTTATTCTCTAGATGCAGTTTGTTTTTGATTTGAAAGGCATAAATTTGCTTTCAAGATGCTCTAAAGACAGAACATGAGCTTTCAGGCTGCTTTGGGGCTTTTTTTTTGCTTCCTGTGAGAATTCTCAAATCTCATTCTGGGAAGATGCATGGCTAAAGCCTTTCCCCTTTTCTCACCCTATGCAAAAGCTCCAATAGAGCAGATGGTTTCACAAAGACATCCTGCCATTTCCACTGTTGTTTTTCTTTCTAAATGGAAGGAATAATCTGTATAGCTCTTCTTCCAATGGCAAAAAGCTTACATTAATTTTCACTGTCACACTGCCACAAAGGTATAACATCAAACACAACTGGGTTTCCTGGTCCTCGCTATCACTAACACCCACAATTTTCCACCCTTCCCTGCTTCCTTGGGCTCCTGTCCTGGTCAGTAGGAACTCCATGCTCCCCACTAGAGTCATGGCTCATCTTCTGCTCACTCCAGCAGCATCATTTGCAGAGAAATGGAAAAAGGGAGTCTGTGGTTGCTCAACAGCCCTGGATAAGCCACTTTTTCTTGACCATCTAAAGCATGCAGAGCACAGCCTTCAGTGCCATTGAGGACTTCGGGCCATTTCATACTGCTATAAATATTACACCTTATCAGTGTAAACACCAGAGAGATAAAAACAATATCAGTCCAAATAAACCCAGACCGTATTACTATGAAGGATGCATAGGGCCACATCTGAGGTGAAACAGTATTGCCTGACTTCTTCCTTTCTTAATTCTTGCAGCGTATTTACTGCTTCTTTGGACAGACTGATAGCTGACTTGGGCAGGAACATACTGGGAAGTATTTTGAAGGTATTGATCTTTTTTACAGGCTTCAGTATTTGATACTTAATTTGCTATATAAATAAAATTAAAAATGCAAGCTCTCTATTGTCTGCATTTCCAGTAACAGCACACTGTATTTAGACTTCTGTATCAGCAATTTCCAGATATCAGGTCTCCCCACTCCTCTGAGAGAAGTGGAAGATTTGATTTATCAGATCGATAGCCTTCTTTTCTAGATGATGCTTGGACACTATAGGGATGGGGGCACCACGGCTATTTAAATGCTCTTAAGTTCTCTGTGGCAATATCTGCCATTTATCATGTATTTGTCCAGCAGAGAGCACAGTGGGCTCCCAGCACAACTGAGACCCCAGGTCCTAGATGAGAAAAAGCATCAGCAAACTCCTCTTGAAGCAGCAGCTCACTGTGAAATCAAGAGGGGTCAAAGCTGTCATACAGCTGCGGCTCGGGTGCAAATAGCAAAGCTGGGTGTGGCTGCTCCCTAAGCAAAGGGTGTTTGCAAAGACACATCCACAGGCTCCCTGTGCAGCACTGGACAGGTACACACCCTACTGAAGATATAGTCTTGCACATCCTTCACGGGAGGAAAGGTACAGCGCTCCATGCTACCAGCCCAAAGAAAACAGCACCAGCATTTAAATAAGTTTTCATAAGAGCACTCAGCAAAGGATAGGATTACAAGTTAAACTCCTACAGACCTGATCCAAAGCCCATTTGAGAAATGAGAAAGACCCCCGTTCATTTGGCCCATTTTTTGGAGGTTGCTTATAGTAAAGCTAATGGTGAAGACCTGTCGCAAAGAAAATAAGCACTCAAAGGAGGAAGAGGTGGATGTTCTATGGCCAGATCAATGAGATCCACTGATTCACAGATGCATTTCTTAGCATTGCAAACTGCCATCTCTAAATTACAGTACATTAACACCTGTCAGACAAGTTTTCCTCCAAACAATAATATTGCATACCTGAATAAATTGCTTGTAATAAGGTTTGCATTTTAATTTTACAATGCTTTTTTAAATTCAAATAGTGCTGACCATTGGAGGGAGTTGAAGAATTCATATGTCCTAGAAGATGGTTTGATTAGAAATGGTTGTTAAATTTTAAGATCAGAGTGATTCTTTCTGCTCCTTGCTCATTCTCCTGCATTCTCGCTTTACAGGAAGCTCATTAATAGTTCAGTTTGCCCAGTTTGTCATCTGTTTCATTATGCGAAGTACATACGTTTCATTTACCTTTCCTGTGGAAAAATCAGTTATCTTCAGCTAGATAAAATGACTTCTTTGGGTTTCTTTTCAACCCCTGTACAGCTCAAAAATCTCTAAAATCTCAACTGGTGGTAGAATATCAGGGAACCCTGATGTGTGCCAATTGCAATGTAATGATCTTTTTGTTCACATTTAAATAAGAAGTGTAATAGCTTAGAAAGCTGACCACTAGGCAAAACTTACATTGACCTGAAAGGAAAATAAAATAGTTTAAAAGTTCTCTGAACATTATCAAAAGATCTATTTGACATAGAAATTAAAGAAGGCATTCCTAAAATGGAGCTTTATTTCCTAACTCTTTGCTTTTACAATATCTATGTGAATTAAGTGCAAAAAGTTTTTTTGGTTGCTTGTCTTATTTCTTTACTTTTCTTGGTAAAGTTCTGGCTTTCTCTTCACTGAGTAGACTAGAAAGTCCTAGACCTATGGATTGCTTCAATATTATTCTAAAATAACAGAGATCATATCTGACTACTTTCTAATAAAGATATTGGGACCCTACAGAGATACTGTAGTCTATTTATTGCTGTTTCTTGGAGATGCACCGCAGACTCATATGGATGCGTGAAACACCAACAATTTAAAATAATGACAGGTTCATTCACCTAACTCATCATAATTTAAGGTCAACAAAGCATCTAAACATATGTTTAATTTTATGCAAGCAATTTTGTCCCCCTGACTCCATAAGAACTAGAAGGGACCACCAATGTGATTAAGTTCATTTCTTGCTTGTAAGCCTGACAGTCTGGTGGGTTTGGTGATTTTTTTACTTGATAAAACATGAGCAGGTATTCAAGGGTTTTGTTGTTTAAATTATCACTCATGTTAATATGTATGTGTGAGACAAACTCTTTGTGCAAACGCCCCCATGAATTCAGCATGAATTGCTTGCTTACTTGCAAGACCAAGGTTCAAATGGATATGACAATAACTGAAAGACAGGAGAAGACTGAAGTTGGGAAGGACAGAAAAATGTTTAAATGTTTACTTAGTACATCTGTAAGATAATGAGGCTTTGTCACAATCAGAGAAGTATGTGAGTTGTTGTCAAATGAAACCACTATTGATTGCGAATGCATGCACTGATGAGAGTGGTGGAAACAGGGACTGCAGGAGAATCCCTGCTGGCAGTTGTGTGCCTCATGACTTCCAGGGAAATTAATAGGAAAATGCAAGAAATGCACTGCCCAGACACATAATGATAAAATCATATCTTGCATAAGAAAATAAACTCTTAAAGTATACTGCTGCAGAAAAACTATGTAGAGTGAGAAAATATTAAACTGAGTTCTG
This sequence comes from Streptopelia decaocto, assembly GCF_964273445.1. NCBI lineage: Eukaryota > Metazoa > Chordata > Aves > Columbiformes > Columbidae > Streptopelia > Streptopelia decaocto. The sequence continues at coordinate 77,473,108 of NC_138663.1, read as the reverse complement.
GTCTCATCACCAAACAATTACATTTTTTTCACTTGACTCTGTTTTCACCGTCAGTTCTGAAAAATGTGCTTTTTATACAATAGTGTATTGCAAAAACCAGATACTTCATTCCATGATGTTTAAGCTATACCTGAGATCTGCACTGGGCAGGGACACCAGAACAAGTTTTCAATGAACTCCTCCAGCAAACAGATCAAAGCTCTGCCTGGAAGAATATACCTCATTTCTGTACACAGTAACTAGCCATTAACATGTGTCAGACGACTTCATCCAGACTTCTCATACCTCAGGAGTTGTTTCTTTCAGCAACACCTTAGCTGCCTCTACACTTGGCCACAAAGACATACTTCGTAGCTACATAAAAGAGCAACTCGCATGTGACTTTTTTCATTTACATGGCTTTTTACGCAGTCACAGTATTGGAGCACCTCCTGGTTGGATGGAGAGAAGGCAAACAAGTCATTGTCTTGCTTTTGTTTCTCTCTTCTATACATGGAAAAGCTTCAAAAGGAAATTTTGTCTAACAGCTTCCTCACCTTGGTGGGCTGAAGTTCTAAGCTGAAACTCGTAATTGTAACTGGAGTTATAAAGACAGAAGAAGTATGTACTAAAGAAACAAGATAAAGAACTCCATTTAATTTCATATGATCAGATGCACTGTTTTCCTGAGGTTTGTTTGATCCATGAAACTAGGGCAAATTTTGTGTTAGATTTGGACTTCCATGAGGTTTTGAAACAAAGACAAACATTTCAAGATGCAATTTCTACTTTTAAATTAAAAAAAGATATCGTGACCTATGGGGCTAAGTAGACTTTAAATATAACCTGTAAGTATAAACATGTCCTTGACTGAAAAGAACTATTATGTCCTTACACAAATTGTTGAAACAGCTGACCCTGTACCATGAAAATCTCCCCATTATTTTGTTTGAATTTTCTAGCTATTGGATCTTGCAGTACATTTGTTGAGTTTTGTTTTGTTTTACTAGATTGAAGAGCTATGTCCTACCCTGTTTCCCCCCAAATAAGACAAGGTCCTATATTAATTTTTTGCTCCAAAACTTATCACTTTTTTACCTGTGTAGCTGCCTGGACACTGTTTAAATTGACCTTTTTTATGAACTGTAACTAGGGCTTATTTTTGGAGTAGGGCTTGTATTTCAAAAATCCTGAAAAGTCATGCTAGGTCTTCTTTTTGAGTTAGGTCTTATTTTTGGGGAAACAGGGTAGAAGTCTTTTCCCTATTGAGATGGTTAGAGCAACAAAACCCCTCACCTTGTCTCAAACAACCTGATAGTCTATGCTTCTGAAGTTTCTGAGAGGCATGTTTTCCAGACCACTTTTTGATTTTTTTTTTTTTTTTTCCCCAGTTTTAGTGTTCCAGTTCACACAGTCTTCTTTAAATAGCCTCACTAACTGTAAATAATACAATGGCAATTCTACATTCTTACTCCTACAGTTTTGGCACGAGCAGCCACAGATCATTTTGTCCTCTTTATTCAAGCTTCATACTAGGAGCTAATTTTCAATTATTAATTCTAAAGATTTTTTTTATTGCTGTTCTATCCTGCATACAAACCCTTGAACTGTAAATATGGTTTATAATACGCTAGTTTTGGACAACTGAACATATATTTAAGGGTGTTAAAAGGTATGTTTGTTTAACTGTGCCAATTATGTCAAGCAGTCCAGACTTCAGTGTAACAGGTGACCTGCTTCTATTACAGCCCTTCACTTCACAAACACTTGTATTATTAACAGTGTCAGCCAAACGTTGTTCTGTGTTTTCCAGACAAAAGTCACTGACTAACCAGATATGAGCTTATAAATGTCTTCTTTAGGTGTTGATTCCCATTAATACTTACAATAATTTTTATTATATCAACACAGCTATATTGTATTAATACAGAATGAAATTAAGAGAATATCAAGTCTGCTTGAGAAAACATTTTCTTATGTGAAATCATTCTGACAGGCAGTAATAAGGCACCCATCATGCCACTCTTTAATGGCAACGTCCACTTCGACTTTCCTACATATTTTCCAGGACCCCCCTCTTGACTAGCCTGCTCAGGTATTCCAATTTATTATTATTATTATTATTATTATTATTATTATTATTATTATTATTATTATTATTATTGTTTTTTAATACTGGGATGACATTACCTTTTTTTTCCAGTACTCTGGCACTTTATCCATCTTTAAAGATTAATTCAGTGTTCACAACCTCACTTCAAGACACTCCTTAGGCAATTCTTTTAATAGAATTGACATTAACGTATTTGGTTCTGAAGATTTTGAAACATTCCATTTAAACCATTGCTGTTTAATCTCCTAAATGTTAGCTGAAGGTATTTCAGTATCATGCTAGAATATAATTCTGCCTCCTTCCAATAAAAAATTATAATATCTATTCATTGTATACTTATGAATATTGCTAGAAAATTTTACCATCTCTATGCAATATTGTGCATATTTCTATATTTAAATTTGATATATTCTTCATGTGTTTCAGAAATGCTTTCCTGGCTTTGGTACCCTCTTGGGCACAGAGCTTTTTTTAATTATGTTATTTAGTTTTCTCTACCAGCTGATTTTATTTCCTAAATGTTGGTTTATGCTCAGTATGATGAGCTTCTTTTTTTTTTCTTTTGCTATGCACTGTTGGTTTGTAGGGTTTTTTTATTTGGGGGGGGGTTGTAACTGTCTTCCCTTTTTAGTGAGATATTTTTCAGCCATAGAAACCTTCCTTGATTGCAGAGCTGGGGTTTTTTGGCATCTAATAAAGCATTCTTAAACAATTCCTAATTATAATGCACATTCTTGTGTTTAAATTTTTCCTCCCACTCAATTTTGCTCATGATTGTTTTCCGCTTTGGGAAATTGGCCTTTTTAAAGCACCAAGACTATAATACTGTTTGCACAAAACAAATAAAATTAGATCATGATTGCTTGCACCTAGGCAACCATCTAGTTCAGCAATCAATTCATCTTTATCTGTCAGAATATGCAATTAGGAATGTCCCAACTTGGCTGCAGTGCCAACACTACTACTTTTACAAACTTACCTTTAGAAGCAGCAGCATGAAGCTTCCAGCACACATGCCACAAATTAATCCAGCAGTTCTTTGTAGGACAGAGAGATGTTTTAAAAGTTGCCTCAAATGCTTCCTTTCCTTCAGCTCACGGTCTGTAATACAGTTGCCTTTTTCTACATGATCATCAGCAAGACTCTCATTTCTTAGATGTTCACCATCTTGTGCCAAAAGCTAACAATCATTAATAGGACATAAAGAGATAATACATAAAATTAAACTGTAATCAGAAAATATGCCCTTTCTGGTTTTTATTCAGGACATGAGCTAACTATTTTTGGGACAGATCTTAGCACAGGGAACTGACCCAACCCCTCTAAATACAGGGTTCAGTATTCCAGCTATTATCTATCATTTATTTTGTCTCCAAATATGGGAAGCACTGTGGTGAGTTTTTTTGTCATCTTGAAACACAGACTAACTGACAACTGAAACTATGTATATTCTTCAACCTATGTCTGCTCTCAGGGTTTATGTGACTTCCAGATCCCTTGGAAAGACAGATTTCTGCATTGCAAGACTGTCATTGTGTTGTTAATATTTGGTATATTTTAATGGAATCAAGTCCAGGCAGAATACAAAACTCCAATTTTCCATAGTGTCATGGTTTAACCCGAGCTAACAATACAAACACAATAGCCACTCACTCACCCCGCTCCCCACCCTCCCAAACAGGGGAGAGAGTTGAAAAGGAAGGGAGAAACTTGGATTAAGATAAACGCAGTTCAATAAAATAACAAAATACTAACACACTGCTAATAAATATATATATAAAATAGAAATAGAATATAAAATATAAAATAATAGATACTCAATGCAATTCCTCACAAACTCCACCCACACTGAGCAGCCAGTCCCAGGCAGCAGCACCTGATCCCAGAGAGAGAAGAAAAAGGCAGAAAGGCCCAGAGGCCTCTGCAAATGGCAGGATGACAAAAGGCTGAATTAAATGCCCCAAACAGAACTGTCCTGAACAGGTCTCCAAAAGCAAAAAGAAGAACCAGAGAGAGCAAGAGAGACCAGAAGATCGCAACTCTCCTTAAATATGAAGCATGACACTGATGGGATGGAATACTCTCATTGCTCGGTCTGGATGTCATTCAAGCTCTTCCCCATCCATACCCTCCTTCCTCGATGCCTCACACCTGTGGGCAGAGAGCTCAGAAAGACCTTAGCTCCAGACAGCAACAATTAAAAACTTTAGCTCTGTTCTGGGGTGTTATCTCTTGTTTTCAATAACGACCTCAAATGTTCTCAAATAATGACCATGCTATGTATGAAAAAGAAAGTTTTCTAACTGCATGAAGAAAACTAACTCATTTTCAGTCAAACCAGCACACACAGAAAAATATAAAATGAATACATCTTTAGCTTTCAACTTTGAGGTTTTTCAGAGAAAGTTTAAAAATGCATTAAAGAGATTATCTTCTGCAGCATCACATATTTTACAAAATAGTTCATTTGTATCTTTGTGGGCAAAATCAAAGAACACCAGATGAAGAAATTTTGAAATTTGACTCTTATTGTAGTTTTAATTCTTGATCTTTTCCTGTGTTTGTGTTGCCAAGGCATTAATAATTAAACCACAGAGACTGTGTAAAAATGAAACTCCCAACTCAAGAAAAATGCTGAAAAGCCAAAACATTTTTCCTTTTTTTTTTTTTTTTTTTTTGTCTTCTCTGAAGACAGCTTTGGTTTGGAAATTCCAAAATGTTCCCAAGGTAGGAACAATCTGAAAAGAAATATGCTTCTCAGATTTTCTGGCTCCTGCTTGCCCAGCTGGCAGGATGCTCAGCTCCCTACATTTGGCAAAATGCAGAACCCAGGTAACAACACTCCTGGGGAAAATTTGTAGACCTCAGGAAGGAAAACAGGCAGCTCCCTCACCTAGATGTCAGGCACAAGCCAACAGAAGGCTGGGGAAAGCTGCAAGCAAGGCAGCCCACCTGGTAAGCTGTAGGATCCATCACAGAATTTGTTGTCTGAAAATCTGGAGATAAACTGTTGACTGGGCTGTAAGGTTGGTGGAAATCTTGCTATCTAATAACAAATTGTGGCCAGTCAATGTATATGGTTTATGTCAGGCGTATTCCGTTGAATGTTCCTGCAGAACAGTTTAACTCAGGGAATTTTAAGAATAAAATTCTTCTGCTAGAAGGTATCCAGCAACTTCTGACAAATCCATTTTCACTAGCAGGGCTGATGGATTACCATTTTAAATCACTGAAGAGTAAGTGTTTCCTGCAATGTAGATGTCAAAAAAAAATGAGAGATTCTAATACCCTTCATCTAACCAATTGGCGTGAATGTCCAAAGAAAAGATAACCAGGAAAGTAAATGAACTAGCAACTTGTTGCACACAGGTCTGCATGAACTTTCAGCTTCTGAATGTACCAAGTGCTGGGTGACTTACAAGCACATGTTCAAATACTGCCCATGAGATACCACCTATTGTATTTGAACTGTACTCACTTCCTACAAACACTCCTCAAGATGCTTTAGTTTTTGCGGGGGACAGTAATAAGAATACTTTGAAATGTCTGTACTGGAGGCATTTGGTAGCCATTCTGAAAGCTCTTTCATATTACTGAATCAGAGAGCAATGCTATGCAACAAAGATAGTCAACTACATAGCACAGGGACACACTAAATAGTTGCTACTTATAGCTCAGAGTAGCAGGTTGAAAGGTATTCCTATAATCCTACAAGCAAATAATAAATGCACAACTGTAAACAGCTTGAATGTTGAGACAGCTCTTGTTTTAAAGTACTGGTATGCAAGGAAATTGCTCTTCCAATGACCTCACAAAATTCTGCAACGTTTTACGTTTGCCAGAGATGTATTTATTATTTATACATAGGTGTGCACAGAGCCTGAGCATAATGTGTTCTGTCTTATGTCTGCCACCCTCCCAAATGGACTTCTATCACAGAAATCATTCAGAGTTCATCACTGGTGGGGAGCCTGTTCATTGAAACTCATTATTCTTCTAATGAATTACACGCAAGAGCTGTAAGTGATCACATTATAATAGTCAGATTCAGCCATTCAATGAAAATTTAATTACAAAGTACAGGGACATGACAAAAAAAATCCATGCCCGTGTGCTGGAATGCAGCATCCCCAGCCACAGCTGGCTATTGGAAGTCTTCATGCAATTACGCTTTCTCTTAATCACTCCCAGTTTTTAAGAAACGAATCAGGAACTGAAGTATGCAGCAATTGTAGCAGCTCCCCTGTCTTTGGTCTCCTCTCTCCTCCCTTCTTTTGTAAAATGCCACATAACTCAGTGGATTACTGTAAGCAGTCAGTAGGTTGCTCTTTCAGTGGGTTCCATGGTAGGATCCATTCTAACACATATTAGTACTAATAAGAGAGTGTCTGGTGGGAATGACCCCCAGACATGAACGTGAGGCCCACTGAAGGAGCCCAAAGGCCTCCTGAAATGCTTCTCCTCTTCGTCTGCCGACTCCATTTTACAACCAATGAAGAACCTCCTATCTTTACTGCAATAACTGGATTATAAACCAACATTACCTGAGCATCAACAAACCATCCTCTTAGCAGGGTGCCCTGTGCTGAAGAAGTCACCCACCAGCATCACATTATCCTTGACTAGTAACCTGAAGAGGGTGATGAAGGTGAAGTCTGTCATCCTGAAAATAATCTCTGAACCGAGGTTATTGGACTTATACGTGAGAAATATGAATTTGTTCCTTATACAATAACAAACGTTGTGCATTAAAACAATTTTTGTTAACAGTTGCAAAAATAACCCTCACCTTGGATATAAAATGCTCTGAAGTTACTTCCTAAATCACAGTCACTGTTTTCCTTTCTATGTCTCTTTACAGTACCACTGTGAAAGAATAGAAGTTTCTAAGAATATTTGTTTAATGTTTCCAACAATTTTTGACATCTGTTTGGGAAATTTAAGAAGATCTTGCTGGAGAAGTTTAAAACAATTATTGAATATGTCTTCTTGAATATCCACATCATCCTTTCTTCAGCAATCTTTGTAAGATGAGGAACAACTTTACCCTGCACTTGAGGTGCTTAAGAGAAAGTCATTTTCATCCAGGAGACTGGGGAAATGGGAGAATAGGGGTCAGCAATCATGACAAACAGAGCCAACTGTTCCCTTCAGTGAGTCATCTACAAGTCAGAATTTCTTCACTTCCCTTAAAGAAAAAAAATTACTCTTCACATAAACTATAACTGTTGCTAAAAGTTATATTTCAGTCTAATGAGAGAATATAATTCCTAACACATGTCTCCAAATCACATACTGTGATTAAAACTGTGTATGTTCCATGAGTGCTCTATGCAGTGTTTGTCTGATATTAGCTGGTCAGTGTTATTAAAACAGAGAGATTATAACCTGCCAACATATCATCCTTGCTGTGTTTTCAGTTTATTCTCTTTTATATAGGCACACAAATGACCTCCCACACAGAGAGTTCACATTAGCTAAGTCTGTGGGCACTTTAACAGTTAGAGTATTTGACAACACATATTCACATTAGGAACATTTCCCAGTGGCATATCAATGATGTTCAAAATTAAATCACATCTGTTTAACATTGCACTTGTCATAATCTGCAAACTACAAAGACAAATTTACTAAATTCAAGTCACTATGCACTTACCTAGAGAAATGAATACACCAGAAAACATCTGTAACCACGAGTGACAAGATAGACAGCATCTGGAAATTGGGAAAGTGTTACTGATGCACCTCATCATCAGAGACCCTTGGAAAGGGCTTCTATATTTTGCACAGAAGTAGCTGAAAGCCTGTGCCTGATTCTTGTTTCCACCTGATGTGTGATTATAAATAGTGTCTTACTTTAAATACCAGAGCTTAAAAAGGATGTACTTTTACAAATTACTTTCCGGTACTGACTGGATGTCAGGGGTATATTGCGAAAGTCAAGACCAGCATCATCCAATTCAGCTAAGAGCTGCTTTAAAACAGGCTGGAGGTTTCTAAGGTGGCTGGGCTTCAGCTGCAGCTCTACCACAATCACTTACAGATGTGAACTGATTTAGGAGGAGGAGAAAGAGGAGGATTTTTTTTTTTTCATGTCCAAGTAAAAGTGAAAGTATTCATTAAAAAAAAAAAAAAAAAAAAGTCAGCATAATATTTTTGTCTTCAGAGGAAGGTGGCCAGGTCTGGGATACTCCTAAATAAAGGTTTAGGGCCTAGTAATGGCTGATGCTGGATGAATTTTTCACAATACCAACACCTACAGATGACCAAGAAAGAATACAATATATCAAAACTATTAGTGGGAGTTCCTCTTGCACAGAAGAACATGAGACCTTACTAGGGAGGGCTAACCCTTCTAGGGTTTCTCCCCATGGTGGCTGCTAGGATTCTCATATCCCGGGTACCCAGGTCCTGCCATTTCACACGAGCCGGATTTCTCATCTACTGCCTGGGGTCCGGGGGCCTCCCCAGAGCCCTTCTCAGCTCTAAATATGTTGCTGAAAAGAAAAAGAAGAAGGGATGCTGGCTAGGGTAGAGAAAGAGTAGAGGCAGTGAAAAGGGAATGGAAACAGGAAGGTAGGTGCGAGTCCATGAATGAGAGTTTGGCCAGGGCCAGAGCAAAGCATGAAACGAGCATGACTACTGTGATCCTGGTAGCTTTGGCATGATACTCATGAAGCAATGCAATACTGCCAGAGCACTGCTTTAATGCCTGTTGCACTTACTTCAGGGGAAACCTCAGAGGATGGCGGGAGGAAACTAAACAACAGTTCTGGGTACACCACACGCAGATATTAACAAAAGCTGTGGATAAAGGCTCCTCAGAAAGGCCATGACTTAGTAGGCATGCTGCCCTTTGCCAGAAGTGACACTGATATTCCAAATCCAGGAGAAAATTAGTCTGGCCCCAGAAGCCAGGACCCTATAGCAGGATTTGCCACCAACCACAAGGCTTGTTCGACGCTACATGTTTCCTGGTTTCCTCCACTTCTGCCCCCATGGATGCTAGCACTCCTCCATTCATTAAGTACAGATTTCCCGGTGTCTTGATCTCCAGCTTTACATTTAAATCACAACTAAAACAGAATTCCTGGCTGCCAGATCTCTCTTCTAGCCCCAGAGGATGGCAGAGACCACATTCTCAGCCCTGTGGCTGGGACAGAGTTGATAGTTTGCTCTGTGGCTGCTCTCAATAACACCTGTCAAAATTGGTTGTATTTTGGATATCAGTTGGAAATGTTAGATATGTATTTGTCAGGCAGCCCCCATAAAAGGCATTTAAAATAAAGGCCACATCTGTGGTATATTGAGTAAGCTGAAGTCATAAAATTATGTTCTACGTGAGTGGTATGCGAGCAGAAGCATAAGTACACTTTCGTGAACTAAATCGGGTGATACCGTGTAGTATAAAAAATATAGAAAAGATCTTTTGAACTGTAAAATAAACTTTTTGTATAAGTACAATTAAAAATGAGTCTCAACCATGCCTACACTCTGCCAGTGTTTATCTAACTTGAGACAAAGCAACAGTATGTGGACTGTTAGAATAATATTTTCCACTATCATAAGGGATCTTAAGTTTGGACAATTTTCAGATAAATAGGATTTTATAAGTTGGTTATGATCCAAAACAGAGTATTTTAGTAAGTGAACCACTTCACTTTATATACTAGAGTAATTAATTATACTTTTAAGAAAACTGATTGTAGCAAGAACACATTTTTCCCTCCCTCCCAAGGGAAACAAAACAAAAGAATGTACAAAATTTTAACCAATTAAAATCAACATACTAATAAAATCCAGCAGCAATTAACATGCAAAACACTTTGTTCTTCTAATATGATCTGCTCTAATTCTATTTGAAAAAGCAGTACAGAGGAAGTAAGCTCTTTACTGTATCTGGCAAGGAAAGAGAAATAAAAGAAATAAAGGAAGGGACGAATGAAAAAAGTTTTGTTTTGGTTTTTTTAAATGCAGATTTGATACAGTAGTGATAATTTAACTTGGTTCTAAGTACACTGGACAATAAATAGCCTCATAAATATGCTGGGTAAACTCTGAGGATAGAGCAAGGAGCCATTTATTGCCTTGTAACCTGAACTGCAAACTAAAATTATCTCCTAAATAACAGATTTTCTAGTTGCACTGAATTATTGGGTAACAGAGGGGAAATAACTTCCCTGTAGCTCTCCCTTGGTTATCAGTAAAATGAACAACATTAATTAGTTCTGGGTCGTGTTAGGTGTCACTATTTTTAGCAAATTCAACCTTGAAAACTTTTCCAAGTCAATGCAAGTGGAAACCAGGCTGGTTTGGGGGTTCGTTCATGCGATTTCCGGGCAAAAAATAAAGCAACTGCTACCTTCTGATGAGACTCCATATCAAAATTCATCTATACATCCCCTGGCAAATCTAGCATTTCAGCTATGGGGCACTGTGACACCACAGGATAAGAAGTGATGCTGACCGGTGACACTCAAGCTTCAGCGTCTTCTGGGGGATTCACTTCTGGTGCAATTAAAGTTCAGTGTGATCAAAATCCATCTCATAACTTAATGACATTTGTATCACTTCATGTTCTGACCTGTCTTTATATCGGATCTCTGGGGAGCACTTGATAGCTGTGTTGGGGGATGAGCTGCCACTTGGAGGTGCACAAGGTGTCCCCCACAGACCAAGCACCTCCACAGCTTCACTGACAGGTTGCACTCGGTTGTAGTGAATGAGGTGATTAGCTAAAGACTATCAAGAGATAGATGGGTGGCAGGGTTTTGTTTAGTTTTGGTATTCTTTCAAATTTTTTTCGGGTGGGAGGAGCTGAAAAAAGCCAGAAATAACTGATAATACAAGAACTAACAGATTACATACATGGCATATTAAGTTCAGATATTCTGTCTCTAATCAAGGTATTCTCCCCCTCCAACCATTACCCAAAAAAACTGAAGTACAAACTAATGAAAACAGTGTTCTCAAGCACATTTCTGAACTTCAAGTAAAACCTAGTTCAAGCTTTGGAAGATTTATTTTACCTAAGCTATCTCATCCTAAGTTATCTGCATCTGCCAGTATTTTTACAACTCACTAATACTGGTGTTATAACTAGGAGTTAACCAGTCTTACAAAATTCTATATATGGAAAATGCCAACAAATAACATAAAAGGGTAGAACAAAATGTTCTTTGTCGAATGCAAGTTTGCACTCAGAAAGACACAACGATCTATAATAATAATATTTATCTATCACTTATCTAGTATCTTAGATATTTTACAATGAAGCAAACAGATACATTAATTCCCAAGCTACAAGAGTGAAACAGTCCAAGTTAGTATAAAACCATAAATAAAATCAAGTTACAATGCCAAGAGCTTTCTGGAATAGAGATGTTTTTTAATTTCAAAACAACTACTGCTGTGTTGGTTTGCAGGTCAAAAAGTCATATAGGCAAAAATACTGGCAAGACATCAACTGTTCTTGAATATGCCAACTGCCCTATTTCTTTCTGAAAGGGATGAATATTCATATAAAACCATTTCTGTACTTTAAGTTCTTCTTGGCAGCAGAGGCAATTGTAGGCCTATCTGAATAAGGAGGCAAATCAATAAGCAGGTAGACTCTTGATGCTAAGAATAAGCACATGAATTGGAAGGAATGCAAATTTAATTGGGTTTCCCAGGCTTCAAACACTGCTATGTGAACAATCACCAAATACGCTGTTTTTTCACATGGCCTGCATGGATTCTGGAGAGAAAGCAAGGCAAGATAGGCAGCATAGGTCTGGTAGGATAAGGGAAAGATGCCTAGCCTGAGGCTTTGGCAAGAAGAAGACCATCTGTGAGCTGAATGTGCTGCTTATGTTCAGAGGATCAGACTCTTCCCTACATTTTAAATATATGGGAATTATGCTAAGAAAATGCACTGACTCCATGTCACCAGGTTTTATTAGCAAAATAGAAACTAACTTCCAAAGCTCCAAATTATCTTTATTAATTAGTCTAGGAAGCAAGAGTATAATGTAGTTAAAGGTTACAAAAACTGTCTAGAAACAAGTTCTTTAAAACCCTGGAAGTAAAAACCTATCGTTCACAAGACTGAGCTCCAGCTTTGCTGGAATTTCATGGCGCTCTCTTGGCATATCACTGTTCCTTACGTAGCTAAGTTTCAGAGATGCACTTCAGACTTTTTCTGAAAAAAGTAAGCAGTGCTGTGGGTTAAGTAGCAACATAGTCTTCTTCTTAGCAGTAAGATTTGCCAAGTGAAGCCACTGGATAGACATGAGACGCTCCAAAAGGTGAAAAGCCTAGTCAAAGTTTAGACATGACACAAGCAGTATTATTCATTACGTTGGACATGATCTGCCAAGAAAAGAAAGTTGAGCAGGGGAGAAAGACGCAGAATGTAAAAGAGAAAAAGAGACAGAAGAATACCAACCTGGAGATACCCCACCAGCATCTGCCAGAGGGACTCAAGCAGTAGCCAGTTTGGCTAGTGGCCAGTACCATCTGTGTAGTCTCTTATGCTATGTGATAAAGTGAGCCAAACTGATGTGCTTTACTTCATTTAATACCAGGAGCTCTCCACTCCACCTTTGATTTCGTGGAACATCCCCCTTCCAAACTTCCTCTGAAAGTCCCAAAGCAACAAAATAACACCAGGAAACAAAAAGTTTTCTTAGCAATAGGATGACTTTGGAATCAATGAATCTAACAATCATTTGATGGTACATTTCAAATTCTGAAGCTACAGAGAGACAAAAGGTTAAATCAGAAACACAGCTGTTTCTGCCTCTTATAAAGACTCTAAAATTATGGATATCCTCTTACTTAACAAGTACATCCATAAACTGGTACTATCAGTATGGTCAAATCAGATAATAGAAAGAAATACCAACCTGGTAGGGGAAAGTGCATCTTTTTCATAATTCTGTTGATCTCAATGCTTGTTTTTGACTCCTTAAGTTAAATGTAGTGAGTTCTTTTTTTCAGTCAATGAAAAATGTGGAAGGACAAAGAAATTTTGCAGAAGACAGAAAGACCCTTTTGAAAGGAGGATTAATAAATAAGAAAAAATAATGCATTTACTTTTTGTTAGTGGGACAGTGAAAAATTGAATGGAATCAAGTCCAGTGTGTATTAGCAGTGCATTTCTTTCTGAAATACTTGATGAAACACATACGTTATCATAGCTATTAGATTTTGTCCAGGATTCAGCATACCTTTTAACTTCAGGAATTTGACATGCACATCAACCTTCTGGAGATGTACGGAAGATTTCAGAAATGTCCCAAAAGGCTCAAAACTTTGACTTCCTACTTACATCCATTAAAACAATAAATGTTTGCCCAAGAACTTCTTGTTGGAAAGTGTAGCAATTTGTATGCCTCATTTGAAAGTTCTTGTAGGACTAAATCCAACAAGGCAATCAGAAAACACTACAATAGAAGGACAAACAGTATGAGTGTTTATCAAATCATTTGCTCATTCAGTGGAAGTACCTCTGATGGCTTGTTTTGCCACAACCTGCAGACATAATAGAACGATCTTAGCAGAAAATACAGGCTCTGAAGCTCTGTGGGGAGACTACACTCTCCTCTTCTCCAAGTTCAGTCCTCCGTTTCTTCTGCATCCACCTAAGTCTGCTAGGGATACTGCTCCTTCCTAAGAGATTTTAAATTCTTCCCTTTCTCCATTTTGGCCTCTTCAGGCATGCCTGACTCCTTCCTGCATCAAAGATTTGTTCCTAGAAGAACAAACTGTGTTGGGCACATTTCAAGTGCTTGATGCTGGTCATAGACTTAGCATGCTTGTGAGTTGCTTCATCACTGGTATTTATAAAATATGACCAGCATGGCAGTTCAAAATGTGAAATTATTTGAGCAGTTCATATTAGAGAATCACTAGTCAAATCTATTGTGAAGTAAATTATTTCCCTTGAAAACTGAGACAATTGAATGAAGTTTGGCTTGGACGACAAGGTGCCATGAACAATTTCAATGTCCATCTCATAATTTTCGTCCAGGGAATTTTAATTAGCATTTCCTGAATGCAAGCTTCTATGCTAGCTAGAGCCTTTGACTTCCTCTACAGCCAAGAATTTAAAGTGCATTTCTTCTACATTGGCTGGAGGTGCGCATAGATCATTGCCACTAGAGTCTGCCAATTTTTCAATTTATATTGAGCAATTCTGCATTCTCCGTTCAGTAAGTGACTTGACTAATCCTACTTATGAAAAACTGCTTCTCTGGGGAAGTCAAGGAAGGGAATCTGCACAACATACTTCAGGTATCAAGTCAGTATTACCCCTAAAATACAATACATATATATATATATGTGTATATATGTACATATGTATGTTTATGTGTTTATACATTTTTTTTTTCTTGGCCCTCATTAGCACTCCAAAAATGATGCAAAGTCCACCGAAGTCTACGGACTAATTTCTCTGTGTGCCAAATACAGACTTTAGGAAAGTTAGTAGAATTATTCCACAGATTTAAAATGCATCCACTCCACTCCAAGTATTGTGAATACTATCACAGATCCTGCAGTAAGAATTGTACCCAGATATTCTTACAGAACAAGAATACTGTTAAGCTCACACATAAGTAACTTTACATTTTTGTTGTAATGGAGTTCAGTGTAAAGGAGGAAAAAACATATTTGGAAAGAATAGCAATGTGGTCACTGCCACATTCTATTTACCAGCTCAAATAAAAAAGCTGAGCAACCAATATAAAATTGATTATACTGTGCCAATTCCAAAATGCAGATCAGACACTCTCGTTGCCGTTCCTCGCCTGTGACATACTATCCATTTTTTTAATCTCCTCTTACAACCTTATCTCAAGATTCGAATCTTGTGCCATTTCCTGTCCTTCTCACAATCTTTTCCCCTAGAATAAGGTTGGTAAATTCTTCTTTCTTTCTGTGAAAAATAACACTTTACCTGACTCAATCTGACCTTTCGGTATTCCTAATTTACTTGGATGGACAATTTCCTTCCTTACTCTTCTATTTTTTTAGCAGGTTATGAGAAAGTACTGGAAACAGCAAGCTCTGAAGGGTCACCAGCGCTTAAAACGTTAATGTGTTGTTTTCTTCATAGGGGCTAGGTAGGATGGCTGGGATCACTGTCATCACCACAACACCAGAACTGTGCAGTCCTGATTCCCTGTTAACCAAGGTTCCAGGAAAAAAATCCCCAAAATGTTGGATCCCAAAACAAAATCTTAAAAAATAGTAAATTTAAAAAAAAAAAAAAAAAGGAAAAATATAAAAAGGAAAAAAATAAAAAGAAGAAAAAATAGAAAAATATAAAAAAAGAAAAAAGAAAAAAAGAAAAAAATCCCATTAAGTAAAAGATATTCCAACAATCACATTGATCTAGAGAGAAAGGAAAACTCAGTATGAATCAAAAAGCATCTATCATGGCACTTCTGTGATATCATTAAAGGCACAGAAAATGTAGATGGTCAGAAAACCAAGACAAATTAATGATTTGTAATAAAATAAGTAGATTAAAACTTTATAGGCCACTTCTTAAGCACTTTTAATGGACTGTTAGAAATAACCTAAGAATAATATTTTATTTTCTCTGTATTGAAAAATTATCTCTGCCAACATGTTATTCAACATGAGGAATTAGATATATAGAACTGGTCCTGTTCTGGGTTACAAGATTACTATGGCAGGTAAATGGTGCAGTAATTAAGAGCCAAACCACCTCTAGACAACAAAATGCAACACCCAATGAAGTACATGAGAAGCTTTGTGAATATTAGATGATGATACCAGAGAAAAGTAAAATGGATGTTAAAGGAACACAGATGAATGTTTTCTCTAAAGACTTTACTGTGGGTAGGCAAATGTTTAGCAAAGCCCATGGTAGTCCTGTTGACTTCAGGGAGCATTAGATGGTTCCTAGATCTGAGAAATATATTCAGTCAAAAACCCCATGGAAAGGAAAATACCAAGAGCTTTTGTAAAGTGTATATTTGAGTTAGTTAGGATATATATATATATATATATATATATACCCTATGAAATAAAGACCTTTGCCTGTCTGCCAAAAAGCTTATCAGTACTGCCTTTTCTACTATATTTTCAGATCCTTCCTTTTGGGATGCTCTGTAGATGCTTGCGAGCTGTCAGGGTTGCTGCATAGAGGATTGATCAGCAAGGCATATACAGCAGCATAACGCACATCTCTCAAGCATCACCTTCCTCCCTGAAGCTGATTATCCAGGAAAGAGCTTGCAGCTCTTTTTTTGTACAAAACAACCAGACACCTTTGACACAATTCTTCTGTAACTGCCTTTCCAGGTGAAAAAGAAAAGGTTCTTCATAAACAAGTTTGCAATTAAAGTCGTTTAGAATTTTTAGATATTGAAATCATAGCATTAATATTTGACTGACATCAACTTTAAAAAGAAAAATAACCCCCAACAAAATATGGCAAAATTTTAACCACTATAATTATATTCCTTAAGGCATTGGTGAATACATGGAACATCTAAATATTTATCATGAATTTCTAAATTTTAAAAACTTGTTTTATTTCTCTTAAACATGCATTTCCTGGTTTCCTATTAAGTGGATCAATAATATGGCCCAAGATTTTTCAAGTATGTATGTCTTTGTGTCACTGTTGAAACTAAAGAAAAGAAGTTCCCCCACTCAAGTTTTTCTAGTTGCAAATATCTTAATATTTTTTAGCTTTTGACAGGCCTTATTTAAGGTTCCTAAAAGAAGACAGAGTATCACAAAATGGGTGTTGGGAATTTTCTGACATGCAGCAATGTTTTAAGGGTTTCTAGCCAGATAGCAAATTCAGGGACAGTGAATCTGTAGTCCCACTAGTCCTTGGCAAACAGGGGATAGTGAATGTGGCCACCTCCCTGTCACACAGCCTGCTAAGGAGTTCAGGATCCTGCACTGTAGCATGGGCAGCACGCTCCTTGTTACCACCAAGTTTTGCTGACCACAGCACTGCAGAAGAGGATCCAGTTAAGCCAATAGTAGCCCTTCTTTCAGACATCCTCATTTGCCTTTGAAAAGAAATTAAGAGTTCATCTGCCATTGTTAAGTTTCTATCCTGTGCTGCTGAAAATAAATGTGGCTTAGCGTAGGATTACTCTTCCGAGTCTACTGACACTCTTGCTAAGAGAAGTATGGGACTTTACCTCAATTAATCTCACCCGACTCTGAAATTAATGACAGCTGGCAGTATGAACATCTTGCAGATTTCACCTCTTATCATCTCAGCTTTTGGACCCCAGGTGAAGACTGTTGAATAACAAGTCTCTCAATTTAATGAGCCTCATTATCAACAGATCTGAGATGCAGGAGGAATATTAAAAAAAAAAAAAAAGAAGAACACAGGCACTGTAGTGTCAGTGGATGGACTTTACAGGGTACTAAACCTATATGTGGAGCTAAAAATCTCTCAAGAAATTGAAAAACATGCTGCTTAGCTCTTAAGCCAAGTCACCATACATGATGGACCAACAGTGAATAGCACCACACAAGCAGAAATTGAGAACTTCATGCTCCAACCCTGCCTGCTCAGAGAGAGCCCGCTCTGACGGGAACAGTAAATCTGGCTGTGATGGTGGTGGTCGCTGCAAAAGCATCAGAGCAGTGTGAGCGAGAGGTAGCAGACTTGGACAGGATTTCTGGGGCCTTCTGCTTTGGCATGTGCAGGGATTAGTTTAATTCCAACTCCCTGCTGACCCAGACACTTCTTCACTCAGAGCTCAACCAAAATCTGTCAATAATAAATTTCTGTAGTCGGCAGTGAAAGGTCTCAGAGTGCACCATGGTGCTGAGACTACAACTCGGTCAGAAATGGAGAAGAGGGAGGAAGGGACACCAACAAACAATTGCCCAGGGCACTTATTCACAATGTAAAATACCTACAGATGACTCAAGGAAGTGGACCCCATGTTTTGGGCTTCCGAAAGTTATGGCTGCATAACTGAGTAAGAATCCCTCTCTACAGACCCCAGGCCATCTGCCCTGGAGCAGGACCCCTTGGGTCCACAAGAAGTTACTCTTTCACCCCAGGTCCCTGGTCAGGGATCACCATGCCTCCTTCCATACCCAGCTCCTGAGGCACTGACTATGGCGGTCCAGGGACAAGGATTTTGGCGCTTGCTGCCAGGGTGAGGACTGTCCCTAACTGCTGCTATGGGAGGCCAGGAGCAGCCACATCTGAGGAGCTCAGCAGTAACCTCCTGTGAGCCCTGTACCCCGAGACAGCCTCTGTTGCTGCTGAGGCTGGATTATACTGATCTAATGCCTCATACGTGCCAGGCATTGCACAGGGAGTCTAAGAATTTAAATTCTGCTAGAAGCTGGGGAGAACAGAGAGAGGCTTAAACACAGATCCTCTTCCAAACATAACCCAACAGGCTCACCTATAACAAAGGAAGTTAAAACACAGAAACAGCAGTGGAGGAATTTGATAGCAATAGAAACCATATAGCAGGGGGTATAAGGATGCAATTAAAAGGAAGAATCTTTCATGATGTATTTTCTGATATCTTCAAAATACAAGTTGATCTGTAAGCATGGTAATTAGAGTTATGACATTGGGAGGATGAGAGATCTGACAATGTGCATGGGACAGACTCCTGAGACTCAAACACTCATCCTAATTAAAATCTATTATTACAAATCAGTATTGCCTTTTTCCTTTCTTCAAAGTTACATTAATTTGATGAAACAAGCAGCAGAATTTCGAATGTTAATCAAAGAGATAACAGTTTCACAGGACAGATCTTTAAAATTCTCCCTCTTGTACTTTCACAGAGAAAACTGGAGCTGAAAAAAAACCCTGAAGAAATGTTTTCCTATTATTGCTTAACAAGAAATAGGCAGTTAATCAAAAGAAGATGCAGTAAAAACAAAAATACACAAAACCCCATTTTGCTATCTCAATAAGGTATCAGAAAAACCCTCTTCATTTCTGTGTAATGAGACAGCATAGTTTAAAACATGGTAGGGTAAATTTTCAAAGCAGCAAGCTGATCTAACTATACAGATCCTATTGACTCTACACTGGCCACACAGCTTAATCTCTGAGAGAATCTTTGATGACATATCCCTAAAGAAGATTAAAGGTGCCAGCTGATCTTGATGTTGAAGATGTAGACTGCCTTGTGGAAAACCATATGGCAATAAAAATTCATTTTCATAAAATCATAAAAATAAAATAGCATCCATCTTCCTTTCACAGAGGATCATTCCTTTCTGAGCACCAGGAGACAATTCGTTTGAGAAGAGAAGGAAATTATATTTTTAGTTACAGGCCACAGACCAAAGCCTGACTTTGCCACTCCAAACAACTTTCTATGCAAGATCTGAAACTCGGTTTTGTGCCTAATAATTTTACAGCTATGGTTAAATACTGTGTACAAGATAATTGATGTGCACTGATCTAGCCAATTATCAGGTACTGCAATCCTGCTAGACCCCACTACTGTGCTTGCTTACACTCATTTGTTCATATATAGTAGATGCAGATTATAACAATGCTTGAACATAAGTGAGATTTGTGCTTTAAGAGGAGGCAAAAATGGCCCAAAGGTGAACTGTTATAAAGTACTGAAATCAAAGAAAAGTGATAACATAGTAATGATTTCTACAGAAAAATATGTCAAGAGGAAAAAAAAAAAAATGAAACAAATAATGAAAGAGATGGTCTTCTGGGTTTTTCATTACCTGTATTGGAATACATCTGGTAGCCTTTAAAGATCCTATCATTAGCTTTTCACTAACACAGTTCTGTATAATTCTGCTTCCAGATCATTCCAGGGAACTGTGTCAATATGTTCTTCAGCATGAGTGTTCTGGTGAGTTTCATGCTTCTGAATTTCACTTCGAATTTTGATTTAAAAAAATCATGAAGAAAACTGATTTTCCACTTCTGAAGGTTACCTGGTCACACTTGGAACCATGTGACCAAAACTAAAACTATGCCAAGCTCTGTAGTTTTTAAATACTTTCAACTATTTGGGCTCAGATTCAGGATTATGTTGCTGCATGGTTTGATGTTTTGTTGTCAAAGTATTACTCGGTTCTGTGTAAGTAATGTATCACAGTTGGGAGGAGTTCTCAAATCCAGAGAAATTATTTTAGGACAAAACTCTTAAAAGAACCACACCACGTGGTTCAGATAAATAGAACATATCAAACTTTCACTCATTTGCCAGTCTGAAACAACCAGACCCCAAAATATCCTAGCATTTTAAAAAGTTTATCTACTTGTTCATTTTTTTAGAGAGCCTTTAATTATTACAGAATAGCAATACCTTTTTCTTGCTTTCCTCTTCTAGACCAGAGATGCTTATAACAAAGTGTTAGAAGAAAAGTTGTTCTTGAAATGTATTGTAGCTAGAAGTAAGAAAACGCTGATTGATCACCTCTCTAGAAGGTAACACTCTCCGGTTATCTCCAGCCCAGTTTTTTCACCCGTGTCCCACGTACTTTCATCTCTACTCTCAAAGAAAATTCAACTCTAATCCCCAAATTCTAAATAGCAAGCACACTTTCACAGATTAAAAATAAGCAAATAAAGGGAAGGTGTCAAAATGACAGCAAACAGAAAATTTAAACGTCGACCTGTTACAAAATTGAAATGGTAAACAAATATTAAAAGTGGCACAGAAGCTGTCTCCTTCTCTCCTTCACATAAGGGCTGCTAAACTACTACACTGCCCAATCTCCAAAACTGTTAAATAGAACCTCAAGCTAAAAATAAGTGCTGCCAGAAACACTGAATTTTGGAAATGAAAATGAGTCCAATGTGTAAAGACATTTTCAAACCCTCCCACAGCTCCAAGCAACATTGCAGGCTGAGTTCCTCATTCACCTCCCCGGCTGTGTCTGTACCCCATGGCCTCTCCCTCCTCCTGCCCTCCAAGGGGACACATCCCCTCACCTGCCCGGCCACCAACACTTTCTTGTCTGATGCAAAACTGCCACAGGGAGCCTTGAAGAGGGAAAGTGGGGAAAGGAGGAGGAAATTTCAATACTTAAAAGGGGCCTAAAAGAAGGAGGAGGACAGACTTTTAAGAAGGGCCTATTACAACAGGACAAGGGGTAACGGTTTTAAACTGAAGGAGGGGAGATTCAGGCTAGACATGAGGAAGAAATCTTTTACAATGAGGGTGCTGAAACACTGGCCCAGGTTGCCCAGAGAGGTGGCAGATGCCCCATCCCTGGACACATTCCAGGCCAGGCTGGACGGGGCTCTGAGCAACCTGATCTATCTGAAGATGTCCCTGCTCATTGCAGGGGAGTTGGAGCTTTGAAGGTCCCTTCCAACCCAAACTATTCTATGGTTCTGTGATACTGAGACACACAGACAAGTGAGTGGTAGAAAGCAGAGGGTGATGGAGACCAGCCTTGGGTATGCAGAGAGGGAGCCAGGGCTCAGGGGATGCAGTGGGGAGCAGGGGATGCCCACAGGGGAAGAAGCTGCCCTGTATGGGCACTGAGTAGGACAACCAGGCCCATGACTGTGCAGTTCTCTGACTTTTGGGAGGAGAAAGGGCAAGAGATTTCCACCCATGTGTTTTCATTTGTTTGCCCTCACAGACCCGCTTGTTTCTTCCCTTTCCACATTTGTCACCCCTCTGGGGGCAGGCAGGAGCAGGAAAGGGTGCTAGGCTGTCCATTTTGTTTGCTCAGCTGCATGCTAGGGTATGATGCTTTTCAAACCTGAATGGTGTCATTCATCAGATATAATTTGTTTTCAAAACATATGGCTCCTCCACGAGTAAAATTGTGATATCAACACTACAGATTCTTTTTTTTTTAACTAAAAAAATGTACTGGGTTTACGTGGTAAGGTTTTTGTAGCACTATCAAAGCCTTGCCATATAAATCCACTAAAAAAGTATATGCTGCCTGGTTTTTAGAAGGAAAAAGTCTTCTTGAAAGTAAGTCTTTTCTCTTCGTAAGCACTGTACTGCATACAGCTTTGACTGTCTCTACTCCACAAATCAAATGTTGCCCGATGCTGGTATCTCTATGATGAACATGAAGATTTCACATTAAACTGGGAATAGTAACTAGGCTGGGTATTAGCTCTCAAGGAAGGATTTTTACAGTCACGATTTCATCAGTGGAGGAACTTAGAGGCAGGAAACCCGAGGCCAAGGCAACACAGGAAAAAGCTTGCTAGTCTAAAACATCCAGAAAGAATGACTGAAGACCAGAAGAACTGACTGAACTCTGGCATCACTTCATGAGGACAATGAGAAAGAACAGCAGCTATTTCTGCATGCACAGATGAGAACAGACAGCTGTTTTGGGCCTTTCTATTAGTAAATCCTTGCCCCTTCGAATGCAGCCTTCTCTTCTGTTAAGCAGTTACCAGCAAGAAAATTCAACTGGCATATTTGCTACTACTGGTTGCAGTAGTACAGGAGGTGCAGCCTTTTACTGACTGCGATTCCCAGCAGCCTGTGCTGATCCTGGGCTCTTCCTGGAGAAACTTCCCCATCTCCCTTCACATTTTGGCCCTTTGGCAGACCTGTGTATGAATCAGTCCTCTTCAGCACAGAGTTTTGGAGATCCTTAGTTTGCTTCAACCATGAACATGAATAGCTTCCATTAACATCCACATGCACACAACACATCCTTTCCATTCAAAGCACAGCTACTTGTGTCACCTTCTCTGCCCAGAATTCAAACCACGTTGTTTCCATCTTTAAATATTAATACAAGCTGGGCAGAGAATGGATTGAGAGCAGCACTGAGGAGGACGACTTGGGGGTGTTGGTTGATGAGAAGCTCAACACAATCCCTCAATGTGTGCTCACAGCCCAGAAAGCCACCATATCCTGCGCTGCATCAAAAGAAGTGTAACCAGCAGATCGAGGGAGGCGATTCTGCCTCCCTACTCTGTTCTTGTGAGACCACATCTGGAGTACTGTGTCCAGCTCTGGGGTCCCCAATGTAAGAAGGACATGGATGTGGAGTGAGTCCAGAGGGGGGCCACGAAGATGGATCAGAGGGCTGGAGCACTTCTCTTGTGAAGAAAGGCTGAGAGACTTGAGGCTGTTGAGTCTAAACAAGAGAAGGCTCTGGGGAGACTTTATAGCAGCCTTCTAGTACCTAAAGGGGACCTACAAAAAAGCTAAAAAGGGCTTTTTACAGGGGCATGTAGTGATAGGGCAAGGGGTAATGGCTTTGAACTGAAAGAGGGTAGATTTAGGTTAGAGATAAGGAAGAAATTCTTCACCATGAGGGTGGTGAGACACAAGAACAGGCCACTCAGAGAAACTGTGGTTGCCCCATCCCTTGGAAGTGTTCAAGGCCAGGCTGAATGGGGCTTTGAGCAACCCGGTCTGGTGGAAGGTGTCCCTGCTCAGGACAGAGGTCTGGAACCAAATGATATTTAATGTACTTTCGAACCCAAACTATTCTATGGTTGACCTGGTCAGTAGCTCCCTGATAGCATTGGGGTTCATTTACTGTTTAACAAATAAAACCTCACCTAAGACCTGCTAATCCAGTATTCCAGGCGTCAGTTCATAAAAGGAGTAGATTCTTAATGTTAACTCTTCTTCTTCTTCAAACATTTCCATCTGTGAGTCTCTGCTTGTGGAGGATGCCAGTTACTAAAACCGTACTCCAGCAACTACAGCTCTTATTTCTGCAATTCCAGCTTTTCAATGTTTTAAAGATTAATTTGAAACATTAACAGAAAAGAGTTTACAATTAATATGTGGCAGGGGCAAAAAGAGAAGTGAAGAACATCTCTAAAAAGAAAACATTTATAAAATAGCATATACACCATCACTTGGGCATGCTGAGTCTCAAAAATAATGCAAAGAGACAGAGTTTGTTTTCTTTTTCTTGTGCAAAACTACAATGAAGTGATAATGACCTCAGGAGTGTATGTGTGTGTTTATTCCATCTTTGGCCCATTTGATGTGGTTTTGGCCTAAGGAAAAGCTAAAGGCTGAATGTATTTTAAGTGGGCTAAACCCAAGATAAACACATGTCCCTGAGGTCATTATTTCCATTAGATGACAGCTTGCATAAAATATCAAAAGCATTGTAAAAACATTGTAAACTTTAAAAAATATATTCTTTCGTAGGTCAGCACATCTTTTAGAAAGTGTATACTGTTTCTAAGCAATTGTTTCTTCTATTGTCAAAGTTCCTTCTTCAGGAACACAGAAACCAAAGTTTATTTAGACTTCGGCTATGCATGATATAGTCTGGGCTTTGTAAATCCTACACATAGCACTGTAAAATGCAAACAGTGTATCCAAGCAGTAATCATGCTCATCATGCACATAATAACTGTGTACATAGAAATATCTGTCAGTTACACAACAACTTCAAAGATTTGATCTTCATGAGAAAGATTGGCAGTGCTTTAGAGACCGCGCTAGGACTTGATTATGGGTACACACACAACTTAAGAAGGTTTGTGCCTGCTGTGGGCAAAAGTCCATGCTTGTAACTGACAAAACATTAGTGCAGTTTTGTCTTGCTTTTTGGTATATATTTTACAGGGAGCGACAATCAGTGATACACAAAAGGTGTTTGAAAAAAACCCACTTCTTCCTCCACGGGTGAGTCAGAGGAGCAGGGAGCTCGGCCCTGGTGTCAGTGCTCCAGCTTCCCCCTGCAGCCTTGGGCTGCACCAGCAACGTTTGTCAATAGAAGGTTCTCAGGTCCCCTAGATGCAAAGCTGACATGCTTTCTGTTGCTTGCCCTGGAGCTACTCTATCCTGCTTGTGTTCTTAGAGCATTTTTGTGGATCACAGTTCGAAAACTATTTTCCAAACAGAAGGTTAGTGATGGAAAGAGTCACTTTTGGGGAAAAATAGCACCAAAAAAACAGAATAACTATTTCCCCCCATTCTTTTTAAAGTCCTAATTCTGCATATTCTGTATTTACCCAGAATTTCCTTTTCCCCCACTCTTTTTCTGCATTCCTAAAATCAAAAAGCAACCCAAAATTTTACATTTGTTTTCTCAAAATTGTTTTGCCTAATCCACGGTTGAATTAAAAGCTGAAAGTAAGTATTTCACAGTTCCCAGCAACTGAATCAGTTTGGAAGGCATTGTGCCTTCAAGATGTCAATAGTGCTGCAGTTACTTTACAACTTTGCTTTCCCATCCACTCAGAATACATAAAGTGAAAAGTTGAGGCTTTTATTAATGGGCATGTCACAAGACAAAAGTATGACTGAACCTAAATCCACAACTGGGTTTAATCTATTTCCAGTATGCTCCCTTCTCTTTAGTCCTGTTAGACTTCAATATTGTACACAGTGCTTCTTTTCTGTAATATTGTCGCTCACTGTTGTTTTAGGCAAAATGCAGTCATTTTTTAACCTTCCCTGAGTGACATATGGAAGGCCTATCCACACAGAGGGTAGGAAAACAAGGAGAACAGACAGCTTCTAACAATAATATAATTTAATTCCCAAATGCAACTTTCCTAAAACTAGCTTTTGATAAATGTTTGGTAAATTTGTTTGCAATAGACTCGAGGAAAGTAAACCATTTCAGACAAGACTATACTTCCTTTTCCTTGGATCAGTCACCGTTTCAAAAATAATCTAATACTACTACACCATACTCCTAATAACTTAGCTCTTTTTTACCTGGTGTTAGACAAATGACTTGCACTAAATGTGTGGCTTAATTTGTGTAATGATTGAAGTGCTGTGTTTTTTGTACCTCTATGCAACTAGAGAATACAAAAGCATTGTAATGAGTGAAATACAGAGTTGGTTCTAGGAGGAATTTTAGGATTCAGAGTGGAAGATTATGTGAGTGGTTTAGCAATATGACACCCATTGCTTATATGACCTTAAAAGGCTTAGAGCAGATTTCAATTTTGTCATTCCAGGAGAAATTTCTTCCATTATTCTTTGTTACAATGTGCTGAACTTTTATTAGCCTCAGTAAATCGACATTCACACTGAGCTGGGATGATTTGCATGTAAATCTGCTCTTGTTGCTTCATTTATTTGAGGGCAGTTGGAGCCCTGTTCAAAGTAAGCAACAACTGCAGTGTCCATTTTCACCATATGGACAGCTCAACTTCCTCTTCTATGCAGTTACAAACTATGATATGTTATTGCTCTGTTAATAAAATACTGACACTGGTGACGAAACTTTAGGGGCCAGGTTTGTCAAGTTGCAATGAAGTGGTGAGCCATGCCTCAGGATCTTCCTTCCAAGTCCACCACTTCAGATAACTGACACTCTCACTGTCATTGGTGCTTATGATGGTCATGATGGTCATTTTTAGGCTTACTATTTGGCTGTTTTTTGGCTCTGCCATAAAATGTTCCTCCTGTCACAAAGTGGAAGGAACCAATAGCTGCCTGCTAGTTGTCTTGACAGTAATGAGCAAAGATAGGAACTGGAAAGTGCTGAGAGAAAAAAAAAAAGCAGAAAGAATGAAAAAAGAGGAGGAAGAAGTAACTAAGTAGGGTATGTAATGTATGGGATGGACAGCAAAAAATGGGGCAAACTGAACAAGGACAACGAAGAGCAAAGGAAATTTGATCTCTTATGCCAGAGAAAGTCCATTGACTTCAGTGGAGTTACTTTGACTTCTCTCCAGAGTTTTGTTTTCAAATAAAACAATAAAAAGAGGTTCACAAGAAAAACAAAACCAAAACAAAACAAAACAAAAAAAAAGGTAGAAGAAAGTACATAGAGTTTAGAGAGGAAAAGGAAATCCTGACACAGTATAATAAAGAACTCAAATGCTAATGACTGCTACGAAATGCTGTTTCCTTCTCTCATGCTCTGATCCAGCTGTTTCTTTCAAACTAAGTACATGCAAGTATTGCTGTGATGCAAGCAATATCCCCTTGTTAATTCTGGGTTTTCTCGCTTCCCCAACATTGCATAGGCACCTCTGTATATCAAAATGCTGCAAATATGAAAGCAATAACTTTTTGCTTTAGGAAGTGGAGGAAATGAGACTCACAATGCTGTTGTGAGCATACACTGCTCTATTTAGCACAGGAGTGGAAGCAGTGAACCTATCCTCTAAAACTTTTGCTAGCAATCGCACATTTCTGAGGTGTTTGCATCTGTAGTATTTTGGTTGCTAGGATTCCTGGCCCCCTTCCTCTCACTTCTGCCTCTCCCCCCACTACTTATGGAATGACACTGAAAAAAACAAGGGAGGAGAGATGGCTTTAGAGCTTCATTCTTATTTTCCGTTTTCTTCTTTCTGTGTCTAGGTCTCCTAGAAAAGCAACAGCCAGGCATATTTTTAATTCCTGAAACAGTCCCGTTCTGTGCATTTCCAGTGATAACCATATTTTTGTTCTTATTAGTGTTTCTCCAATTCCTCAATTTCTTTTTATGGTCTGATCTTTATAACATCTTCCTCTGACTTCTTTTGGAAGAAATATATGACTGTGTTTAAACTTCTTCCTTTTCTCTTTAATTTTTTTTTTTTTCAAGAACTGGCTAAAATATGCAGGGAGAAAGAAAAACGCCTTTGAATAAAAGGCCAATTACACTTATATAACATTACATTTCCTGAATTGAATTTGCATACTGCATCAATAGTTTTCAGAAGACTTCCAAGAAATAACAAAGAAAAGAACAAGAACAGTTTATGCCAAGAACATCCCTAAAGAAAAAAAAAAAAAAGCCATTCTTTTTGAATACTAAGAAAACAGTGTTTTACTGCTCAGAGCTCATGGTATCCTCCTAATTAGAGAAATATCTGTAAGCTGTAAAATATCAGCCCTGGCAGAGGATTCACAAATCACAACAATTACCTGCTTCTTTTGGATATTGAATCAACTAATTACCCACCAAAGTTTGGATTGGACATCTGCTACCTGACTTATTTTAGTATCCACCACAGAGTGCTTCTTGGCAAAGGTTTCCAGCTTTTCCCCTCACCCACTTCTCAATAGAAAAATGGGAAATTATTTGGATGCCATCACTAACCATTAAGTAAAACTAGGATACTCTGGCCTAGAGTACCTGAACCCTGAATGACCGATAGGATTTCTCCATGCTTCAGGCCAAAATGAGTATTATCACAGGTGGAAAAAAGTAAATGAGAGGAAGAAAATGGGGGGAAAGGGGGGAAAAGTGGTGGAAGAATCATCAGTTAGACTTCTAGTGGGCTGAAAAATAAATAACCAGTAGCCCCTAACGTAATATGAATTACAGTTTGGCAAGCACTAGGGATGAATCACAACATCTGGCATCCTAGGTGTTACTGTTTATCTAAACCACTAATAGCATCTGTGTAAGCAAGTCCTGCCAGTACCATTGTCTAGTATCATCTTTTACATTAGGAAATGAGTGTAAAAATGTTATACAAAGCTCTGTTAAAAAACCGCTTTTGAAACTCTCTGCCAGAACTTTCTCCCCAAGGAGAAAAGGCACCCGCATATAGGCAAGGGGCATTCCTGCTGAAATCACAGGAAGTTCTACCCATGGAGACAAAGGATGAATTTTCCCCCAGTAGTAAATATTTCTACCTCATATAAACAAGAGACAGCTGCTTAAACTATGTGTACAGAGCCAGTCACTCACAGCAACACTAGAACAGGACCCCAGGCATTTTGACTGTGATACATACATCCTGATATAGACACCCCAATATAGACATCTCCAACATGTACACCAAACAATATTCCCTTCTTGCTTTCTGCCTGAGTGTACTAAGTTTAACACTCCATCTGTATTCATCCTCTAAATTTAAATCTAATGATTAAAGATAAATTTAAAATGGTAATATAAAAAAGAGGCTGATTTCTTTACATGAGAAAGACATTCACCATAAAAATTATTATTTACATTAAGAAGGATGAACAATGGGACCTGACCTGACTTCTACACCTCTAGCTTCCAAGATACTAGAAAACATAGAACAATGAAACCTAAATGGGTAATTTGCCCTGGCGTAAGAATTACAACCAGAATGACATTGGTCTAATGGTATAAAATATCAGGGTGAAACATTGATTATATTGCTGGGTCTGACATGTTCTGCTTTTGTGTTTCATTGAAACTCATATTTACCTTAAAGAACAGCTCAAAAATGTGCTTTCAGCTCCAGAGATCTCCAGATGAATTTTTTGTAAGTTCAGTCATTTTCTTATTAACCAGAAAGAAAATGATGGACCCTATTACGAAGACCTGGGAAAATTTCATTAATTATGTGGCTCAGTAGATGTTAAGTATCTTTTCCACTAGGAAATACACAGAGATGCTTTAATAACTTTTAAGCATATTCCTACATATTTTGCCATTTACATTGCAAAATGTGTTCTAGAATTATCCCTAATAAAACAATTGTGAAAGACATCAGATATTGTTAAAAAGATAAGAGGTGGGCAGGGAGGAACAACCATCCAAGAGAGGGTATGTCACTCTACTGCATATCATAGAATCATAGAATCGTTTTGGTTGGAAAAGACCCTCAAGATCATTGAATCCAACCATTAACCTAACACTGCCACTAAACCATGTCCTCAAGAACCTCATCTATGTGTCTTTTAAACACCTCCAGGGACGGCGACTCAGCCACCCCTCTGGGCAGCCTGTTCCAACACCTGAAGACACTTTCCATCAAGACATTTTTCCTAATATCCAATCTAAACCTCCCCTGGCGCAACTTGAAGCCATTTCCTCTCATCATGTCACTTTTTACTTGGGAGAAGATACCAACACCCTCCACGCTACAACCTCCTTTCAGGTAGTCATAGACAGCAATAAGGTCTCCCTTCAGCCTCCTTTTCTCCATGAGGTTATTGTGACCCAAGTGCAGGAGGTAGCACTTGACCTTGTTAAACCTCATACAATTGGCTTCGGCTCAATGATCAAGCTTGTCCAGATCCCTCTGTAGAGCCTTCTTACCTTCAAGCAGATCAGTGCTCCCACCCATCTTGCTGTCATCTGCAAACTTACTGAGAGTGTATTCAATCCCCTTGTCAAGCTCGTTGATAAAAGAGATTAATCAGAACTGGCCCCAATACTGAGCCCTGGGGAACACTACTCACCACTGGCCACCAACTAGATTTGACTCCATTCACCACAACTCTTCGGGCTCAGCCACCTGGCCTGCTCTTTAGCCAGCATATACTACATCCATCCAAGCCATGCTGAAAGCTCTGAAACCACTAGCTCTGCACAGAGTTAGCTCTGCTGCTGCACGGTTGTGGACAAGCCACTGTGTTTCTCCTTCCTTCTCTTTTCCATGCAGACTTTCTACAGGAAGTGAGCTTACACATGGGTCACTCCTGGGATCCAGGCCTACCCTAACTCAGGGTCTGTATGTACTACATCAACAGTCTCTTAAAAAATTGCAAAATACAGACAATATTAGGTCTAGAAGTGAACTACGGCTATTTAAATGTCAGCGTTAACTATTTTCACATTTGGGAACAAATAGAAAACTGTTGATTCAAGATGTGGTATTGAACACTGCAGATGGAACATTTGGGTTTTGTCAGTTCACACAGACCAAAAGAAGCAACTTTTGACCTAAAGCAAATGAAGGAGGGTGAGAAGATATGTGCCAGGTGTTCAAACCCAAATTATCTCACAAACTGGATGTAATGAATCTGTAGTGTATCTTGCACAGAACCCTGATTTTTTCTGCTGAAAACTTTTACAGTGCAGACCCACATTATCATAACAAAGTTTTGTGGCATGTAGAAAATGTAGGGAACACATTAAAAAATTGCATTTGATAATGTAAACTACAAGGATTACTGTACCAATTGTATTATTCATGTACATATTTAATTCAGTAAAAAGGAACTGAACCTGATTTTATTTGTAGCTGCCACAGAACTCCCATTTTATCACAGGATTCCCCAGGGTGCCACAGGAACAAGAGGGCCTTGATGCAGAATTTAGATCTAGCCTCGACACAGCACACAGAGGATGTGAAGTGCAAACCAAGAGCAGACAAAAAAGTGGATTCTTTCTCCATTTACACTACATTACTGAAGCTAACAACACTGCACACAGTCATACCTGCCCGAGTCAAAAATCAGGATAATGAATATAATTTAAAACCCTTTAATTCTGAAACCAGTGATAAGCAAATCTACAGGGGTCAGAGATGGCTTTAGGCTTGGGATATAAACCAGGAGTAGAGTTATTTATCCAAAGCTCATTCACTTCATTTGAGCCTCCTCCAGTTCTTGATTAATTTTGCATTTAGCTGAAGTTACTGCTGTTGAGACTCATGAAACTCTCTTCCTAAACAAACCACAGCAATGAGCAAAACACTATATTTGACATTTCTCAAGATTTGCGGGTAAGTACCTGCATTCAGACAGAGATTTAAATTAATGAAGAATCATTTGCTCTCCTTTCAACAAGTAAACTGTAAGCACTCAACCTTAGTGGCCACCTCTTTCTACAAAAGCACACTTTTCCAGACTTTTTCCAAGGTCCAGTGAGAGGACAAAAGGCAAACATGTTCTTCATTCCACACACAAGTAAAGTATTTCATACCCTTCCCCACTCTTTCCTATTCCCAGTCTCCAAGCAGGATGTCCTCATCCAGCTGCTCAGAAAAGACCCAAGTTCCCCCAGCCCAGCTCCCTCATGTCCCCCTCCTGCAGAGCCGTCTCCAGCTGAAGGATTGAACAGCAGCTCCTCAGAGGACCCTGCCATACTCTTGCCCCAGGGTAAGGGTCTGCAGGGGGACTTAGGAGCCTGAATGAGAGCAATGCAGCACCATTGCCAGTGCAGGTGTTGGGCTTTACACCACCGCTCCGGTCTTATGGTCCGTGAGGTCATCTGGGACCTTCCTTAGAAACGTCCTAACTTCACACCGTTATTAGGAGTAAAAGTTAGAGAAAAAATAAAAACGCTCCAGAGTTCCATTTTTCTTAACAAATATAGTCATTTCTCAATTAACTTTAGAGGAGCTTTGTATACTTTAAAGGCAGAAAGACTAGCACACAATACATATAGGCATTTCCCCAGTCTTATTATTTTAAGGACAATATAAAATGTTATACAGCACCAGAACATACTTGCTCACTCAGAAAGAAGTAAGGACAGATGAAGAAAACAGGACAGAACAAAACCTGTTGCCAAAAAACAGGGAAAAAAAATAATCTATTACTTCTTCTGTTACTTCTGGATTTTTAAGTCGGCCGAGTATTAATCTTCTCTGGGATCTGAGGAGCAAGAAATAAAACTCACAAACATTTATCATTCATTAACAAAAACATAAAAGAGAAGATTAATAAAAATTAGCTCTAACCTGCTGTTCAGCTTTAACTGTCACCTTAGGGCCCAACCACCGTCTCTATTAATCTCTGATAAGCAGTTCAGGGTTCAAGCCCTGAATCTGAAGGTTAGTTGCATTTTAAACAATAAAGAAATAAAGATGTGTGTTACCAGCTGGGGACGAGGTGCAGCAGGAGAGCTCAGTAAAGCCTTCAGTTCCTGCATAACCCAGCACTCTGAAGAAAGGGAGGGCCAGCATGGAGGCCTGTGCATTGTGCAGCTACTCCACCATGCTGGTGTAGCCATGCTAGGTTGCACAGAAAGGCTGCCTTTCAGTCATGGAAGCAGGCCTGTTATCTCTGTTTGCTGCACAAGGTAGACAATTTAGGATTAACCTGACACTGAATCCCTGTCCTCATCTTGGATGCTGTCAGGCAAATGAGCTTCACAATAGGTGTTCAGACCAAGACAACCGATTCAAGTTCAGCATCCAAACAATCAGCCAGCCAATATTTGTAGTCTCTTTGCAAACATTGGAAGAGATCTCTACACAACTGTTTTAAACTATAATTGAGTATCAAGTGCTTAATTCTTTCATAAGAACATTTGAAATCTTCCACAACTGATTTATGTTTTAAATGTCTTGAGTTTTTTCAGTGGAAGGAGGTGTAGAGGTGTCTATCCTGTTCCTCGCCTCAGCTGTACAGTTTGTGTCACCAACCCTGTTTCCTTCATAAAGATCTAAAACGCCTGTTCTTCTTCCCATATTTCTCACAACAATGCATCAGGGACCTTGAGCATATGACCAATGGTGACAGGAACAGAGCCTACGTTCAGAGGCAATGAGAGAGCAAGAAATGCCAACGTCAGTCAAAATGATATCTCACCACAAACCATGATAGTTTATCTGTGCAGGGCACTGATGAGCCTGCTCCTACAATAACCATTTTAGTTTGGGGTGCCTGACATCAGGAAGAGGACCCCAAAAGAGTCTGTATTACAAGATGACATGAAAGGAAAGAAATATAGGTGGGAATATGGACATATAATGAACAAGGATGGGAATGTTTATTTATGGCCTGGAGTCCAAAAAGCATAAACACAAGAGGAATGGGAGTATCTTACCAACAGTAAGGAGTGAACTAACAGCCATATGATAAAAATAAGCCAAGGGGAAGTTTAGTCTCAATAGGAGGAAATATTTCTTAATGGCACGGTATGTTAGGCTGTGGAATAGCCTCCCCAGAGACACCTCAATTGCTTGAGTAATTTAAAACTAGATGAGACAAAGCACTTGAGAATTCATTGGGGGAACAGTCATGCCCTGCCATTATGTAATAGGTGTTTTCCTTCTCTAACTTGTATGATTCAGCTGACATTAATTGGCGTTACAGCGTGAAACAAAACAAAATACAGCTCCTAAATGTTACCAGACATCATAGTGATCAGTTTTCCTCTTACTGCTTTTCAGCAAAATGGGAGAAATTAACAATAACTTCAGAGACCTGAGTGCCATGATCAGTTACAGCAAATTTACATCATGCTAAGAAATATTTTTAGAGTCATTCCAGTCTGGTATATTACGCTGACAGCTAAAACCCTTCACACCTACAAAGTGTCTTTCAGTTGAGATGCTCCTGGTAGTCCACAAGGAGTAACTGAATCATAGACTGAAGAATCCAGGGTAGGAGTAAGGAATACGTTTTCCTTAGAGAACTGTCTCCTGAAGATGGGGAAGGAAGGGTGAGGTTCTCAAGTACAACAAGAACAAAATCAGCTCTGGAAAGGGCTAGTTACATCAAGGGTATTTCTCCCACAGTCTAACTACTGGTATGTTTAATTTCCACCTCTCTAGGAGACATCTAAAGTTTACATGCTGCACTGAACTCTTACCATGTTTTTCAGTCACTGTGCTTACCTTTTATGCTGTACCTTCTACTATAGCTGTAATCCAAGAACTATTTTCCCTTAGCATAATTAGTTCTTTGTGTCAGTTTAGCTCTGCTGCTGCAAAAGTCAGAAGAATAAAACATTAAACCAACACTAAAGGCATTTAAAAATTTTTTCCTCCATGTATGAGATTGCTACTGAATATTTTGAAATACTGAATATTTTAAAAGCAGTGTCTATGCAGGCTAGCTGATAAATTATATTAAAATATTGAATGTAATAATAGTTTTAATTTCTAAAACATGGAGATGGCAGAACATATTGAAAATTCCAGCAAAGCACTGTGAAACACTGTGAAGAGAAAGTTTATCCCCATTTTAGAAATGCAGAAACATCAGAGAAGCTGAGTAACTTGCCAAAGATAACTCTATGAGGAAAAGAAAGAAAAAGGTCATCCATTCAGATACCTGTCCTAGCAAAGTCCATATGAACCAACAAAGATGAAGGAATAGTGGAAAGTATCAGAGAGGCATTTCTGTTAAAAGGCTACTTATGCCATGAAGTGAAGAAAATCTGCTAACTCTAGAAGTGCAATGAGCTTTGGGTCAAGTAATTTTGTGTGAGTGAGCCCAGGGAGGGTTCACCCAAATGGACAGCAATAGCTTCCAGCATAGGGCTACGAAGGTTTTATGGCGTTCTTTTTTCTCCCTTCCAAATAATACTATTTTTAAAGCAATGACTCATGTTCATGAGTTGGGAAAAGTAACTCATCGAGTACCAGAAGTCTGATTTTTGCTCATTTCAATATAGGGCTTGAGGCAACATATTCATAGAAATCTCCTTAAATTTAAGTCTGAGGCTTGCTAATGTAAATCAATTCCTGATGAAAGGTTTATATATACTCTCAGAACATACTTGTTTATGCTATTACCTTAATTTTGCAGGAGATGCATCATCAAAGAGATTAAGTAATGTGCCCAAAGCTGTGCAAAATTGTGGAAGAACCAGGAACTAAAGCTTTCTTTTCCACAGCCTGCCAAGTAGTCCAGTCCTTGGATCATCATTTCTCTCCTTCTAACAGTGCAAAGGAGGAATGTACCTATTGTCTTTCTGAAAAACTAATACAATTTGGAGAAGACTTACATCTCTGGCCCAGGAGCAGAAGAGAAGAGTTTGTACAGGAATTCACCCATACTGGTAGATGGAAGTAAATGAAAGAAACAAACTCCAGTAGTCACAGGCTAGTCAGCCTCACCTCCATCCCTGAAAAGGTGATGGAATAACTTATTCTGGAAATAATCTCCAAGCACATGGAGGAAAAAAAGGTTATCAGGAGAAGTCAGCATAGGTTCGCCAAAGAGACCAACCCGATAGCCTTCTACGATGGCATGACTGGCTGGTTAGACAAGGGAAGAGCAGTGGACGTTGTCTATCTTGACTTTGGCAAGGCTTTTGACACCGCCTCTCACAACATCCTCATAGGCAAGCTCAGGAAGTGTGGGCTGGATGAATGCATGGTGAGGTAGATTGAGAACTGGCTGGATGGCAGAGCTCAGAGGGTTGTGACCAGTGGTGCAAAGTCTGGTTGGAGGCCTGTAGTTAGTGGGGTTCTGCAAGGGTCAGTGTTAGGACTGGTCCTGTTTATACTGTTCATCAGTGACCCAGATGAAGAGACTGAGTGCACTGTCAGCACGTTTTCTGATGATACCAAACTGGAAGGAAGGGTTGACACACCAGAAGGCTGTGCTGCCATTCAGTGAGACCTGGACAGGCTGGAGGACTAGGCAGAGAAGAACCTGATAACATTAAACAAGGGCAAGTGTAGGGTCCTGCGCCTGGGGAGGAATAACCCCAGGCACCAGTACAGGTTAGGGGCCGACCTGCTGGAAAGCAGCTCTGCAGAGAAGAACCTGGGAGTCCTGGTGGACTGAGAGGGCACCTCATTTATGCTTATAAATATCTCAAGGATGAGGGTCAAGAGGATGGGACCAGACTCTTTTCAGTGGTGCCCAACAACAGGGTGAGGGGCAATGGGCATAGAATGAAGTACAGGAGACTCCATATGAATATGAGGAGATACTTCTTTACTTTGAGGATGACAGAGCACTGGAGTGGGCTGTCCAGAGAGGCTGTGGAGTCTCTTTCTCTGAAGACATTCAAGACCCGCTTGGACGCATTCCTGTGCAGTCTACTCTAAGTGAACCTGCTTTAACAGGTAGGTTGAACTAGATGATCTCTAAAGGTCTGTTCCACCCCCAACCATTCTGTGATTCTGTTACAGTTCAGTTTTAATATTTTTTTCTGCAGTCTTTTCTGTATAAAAATAGATCTCTATTTTTCAGTTTTGAGTGGGAACAACAGTTTTTGTCATAATCCTGTCCAGGACAGAAGATGGAACAGTGTAAATCCTTCAACAAAACAGATTTTTAACAATAATATTGTCTATTTTTTAAATAAAGTAAATCATGATGGTTCAACTTAGCGCATGGTTGTTTGGGACTCCTACAGGCAAAATATTACCTATTTTTTGCAGTCAAGGTATGCTAACCTCTCTTCCCAGTGAGAGGGATTACCAGAGACAGTTTAAACTGCCCCGTAACTTAGAATCATATTTGGCTTAATTTTAAGAAAGATTTCCCAGAACGTTATTATGCATCTGTTCTTTCAGACTTTTTGTGTCAACTGGGAGCTGAATGGTGCAAGACCAATGCCACAACTGGGAGTGGTGGGCAGAAACTACCACCTGAGAAAAGGTCTCTAACATAAAGACTGGTGTTCTGAACCACCTCCAACAACACTGAGATTACAGGACGATCCAGAGGAGGACAGTGAGCATGGCTTTATGTCATTAGAAAACAGAAAGCAATTTGTATTCAAATATGAAGCAGTGTGCATTTCTCTACACTGTCACCCAGACACCCTTCATCTCAAATGGCCCATCTGGAGTGTTCCATTTCTGTGATCTAGTCTGCTCAGGATTTTTTAATTTTCATTGACTGAGTTTGTCTATCTACAATGGAAGTGCACAATGTGGTCAAGAGTCTTCTACCAGAAAATGCACTCCCATTTAGCCAACTAAAATAATTTAATGCCTGTCAGTGAACCTTACTTAGACAGTTTTAATGTTCTGTGTCTTTTCTGACTTGGAGCAGATCTGAACTAGTAAAAGAAAAAGGCACATGCAGTTAATAATGAACCACCTGAGCCACTCAGTTCCCTGTCTTGATGCAAATTTACATTTTTAGGAGCCATTCCCAATTTAGAGTTATTTAAATAACCTTTGTTGTATGAAGGGCTCTGTCTGAGCCATCCATGCCATACAAGGCACCCCACATTGAAAGTCGACTCTCTGACCTTTTATTCTCAGGCCGGGGAATGAGGCATGCTATGCACTCATACGCTCTGCCCCTGGGCACTACTCTGGGTAAGTTACTTGGACAGCACCTCTTGCCAGCTGATTCACAGAGTGGAATCTGCATAAGCTCTTGAAAAGAAATGCTCATTAATATTCCTAGCCAGAGGCAAGTGTGCTACAACTCAGTGAGAGGAAGGGTCAGGGAAAGGGAAAAAAAAATAGTAAAAAGAAGGGGAAAGAATTGAAAGCCTCATAGAACAAGTCAAGAGCCCAAGACAAGTGGTCCCTTTGTTGATGGAAGAAGAAAAGACTATTCTGCTCCAAGAAGAACTATGCAAATAGATTGAAAACAAGGAGATATTCTCTATTCTATTTTTGTCAATAACCCGAGTATCAGCCAGACTAGGACAGACCCTTCCCCTAGGAAACTTGGGCAATTTAACAGAACCGAACAAAGGAATCAGGGACTTGCACAGAGCATCAGCCCTCCTTTAGTTGACAAAGCAATTGCAATAGCTCCCCATTTGGCTCAAAACATTCTAGAGATATGTTCTTCTCCAGTATGCTTTCTTCCTTTGTTTTCCACTTCCTTTCCCATCCCCATGCTCCACCCTTGTAACTAGGCTTTCTTTAGCTACAGAAATTTCCATTTCCCTACAGTAAAATGTAGTGATTTTGCTAGTACAGAGAATTGTAAGAATATATCCCCCTGTACCTGGCTTCCCTTGTACTCAGCTCTGGTGAGGCCCCACCTCAAACACTGTGTTCAGTTTTGGGTCTCTCACTAGAAGAAAGACACTGAGGTGCTAGAGAGAGTACAGAGGAGGGTGATGAAGCTTCGTGAGGGGCCTGGAGCACAAGTCTGATGAGGAACAGCTGAGGGAACTGGGGCTGTTCAGCCTGGAGAAAAGGAGACTAAGGGAGACCTTATTGCTGTCTACAACTACCTGAAAGGAGGTTGTAACATGCAGGGTGTTGGTCTCTTCTCCAAAGTAGCAAGTGATAGGACAAGAGGAAATGGCCTCAAGTTGCACCAGGGGAGGTTTAGATTGGATATTAGGAAAAATATCTTCATGGAAAAGGGTTTTCAGGTCTTGGAACAGGCTTCCCAGGGAAGCGGTTGAGTCGCTCTCCCTAGAGATGTTCAAAATATGCATAGATGAGGCTCTTGGGGACATGGTTTAGTGGTGGACTTTGCAGTGTTAGGTAAACGGTTGGTCTCTATCATCATAAAGGTCTTTTCCAATCAAAATGATTCTATGATTGTAATAGTACATATGTTTTTACATGAAAATGGGAACTGTCTGCCATTCCCCTCCCTCATTTCTGGAAAAAGAAAAAAAAAAGGTAGAATAGAGGTGGTTATGTTATAGTTTTTCATTTTGTTTTCATCTAAGTGATATATCACTTTTCCTATTAGGATTTAATTTGCTTTAGCATGAAGAGATCAGCAAGTGAGCTAAACAGTTTGATAGCAATTTGAATACTGACAAGCTGGAGTGCTCGCTGGTCCATGAACAGAAGTGATATTACAGTGTTCAACCTGCTTGAAGAGAAAATGTCCCTTAAATATTTTACATGCAAGAGAGGAA
Source organism: Streptopelia decaocto (assembly GCF_964273445.1). NCBI lineage: Eukaryota > Metazoa > Chordata > Aves > Columbiformes > Columbidae > Streptopelia > Streptopelia decaocto. The sequence continues at coordinate 77,433,957 of NC_138663.1, read as the reverse complement.
TGGAAGAGAAAGATATGCTGAATTGTGAGATGAAACATGGACAATATGATACCACAGCTGACCTGTAACCCACCTGCAAAACTTATCAGCTACCTCTCTGTAGTTCCTACTCCTTAGCAGGTGGCCTGATTTAGCAACATTTGCTGCAGGTAGGGCTGTGAAGTCAGAACACAGAGCATGGAAAGCTGTCTCTCATAAACAACATTTTGAGCAATCAGTGTAGATGCTGACGCCCAAGAAGAATGACTTGTAAACATGTCAGACAGTTGCATGCACAGAAAACGAGAAGCACACAAATGTTCAGCTTGTGCAGGAAGGCTTGCTGCTCCTTAACGCAGTGCAGCCTTTGTGTGCCCCTTCAGAGTGTCCATAGTTACTGCTTCCTCCTGCTTCACACAATTTTTCAACTGGAGCTTTCTACCAGTAACCCGTTTATGACAGCAGGTTCTCTCACCAACTCTTTTGCCTCACACAGCATGTGTACCAGCTTGCCAATGATTAATTTCTTGAAAAGAAGGCTACCTGGGAGCCTTTTCTGGATTGCAAGAGACTCATGTCTTCACTCATCTCTCTTTTATTTCTCCTACAGGAGCTATTTCTTTCCTTCTCTGCCTTTCTTCAGGCAAATCATGCTTTCAGGAGCAGAGCCACTAGCCCTGCAAGCAAAAGCTCTGTTTTATTTGAGGTTTCTCTACTACCGCTGTCCAAAAACTGGAACAAAAAGCAGTACACTGGTATTCTTACTGGGCCAAATAGAAACACACATACATATAAATATACATATGCCTATATAAATATACATATATAGACCCACATATTATCTGTGGAAAAGCTGGCATCTCCAGCTTCTGAATACATCAACATGAGCTACTGTAAATAGCATTAACTTGAATATGCCAGCCTGCATAGCACTCATCAATAAGGTACTAACTTGATCTGGGAGAGACACTCTGAATCATTAAATATGTCCATTGCAGTACAAGCTATTATCGTTCCTCCTATCATTTGCATCAGAAGATGTCACTCAAGAAATGAGATGGGTAATATTAAAAATCCAAGGGTGGGGAAAAAAATGCAATATAAAAAGTACTGAGCTAATGAAAGGTCTCCTCAAAAGATATCTAATAGCCCTGATCCTCCTTTAGTGAGCAGAAATGGAAACATACAGGTGATTCTAACAGCCTGGTGTGATACCCAGATTCACAAACTCCCCTTTAGCATTTCAGAAGAATGACACAACTGCTATCTTTAGGAGAGTGAGCTGGAATTTCAAAGTAACCAGAGTCTTTTCATTTCTTTGGGTTATGAATGCTTAACTCCTGCAAATTTCTTTGAAAGTCTCATTATAATATTCAAAACTAGGTTTTGTTTGAAGATACTACATAGTACTTGTGAGAGTCAGAGCTGCCTAGTGACTGGAAGAGGACCACAGAGCAGTCACCATTATTCATTTCCATTCAGACTTGTCTGAATCACTGTGCAACCAAAGGCAATACAACCTTGTTTCCTCAGTTCACACACACAAAATAAATAGCATTTTTTCTGTTCCCTCAGAATTATATTGTAAAGCTTATTTAGCTACAATATGTGAGGTTGTATGTTTCTCACATAATCGCCTGGATTTAAGCCAATCACTCAGATGGAGACCTGCATCATTTAATACGGCTCTAAAATGCTCAGCCTGTGTAATAATAATTTCCCACTAATTAAGGACACAGCTTCTAAAAACTTGTTTCCCACACTTTGGATTGACTAAGAAACACTAGAAATAAAGTATTGTTTACTCTATCTACTTTTCTCTCTCTTGCTTATTCCATAACCTTAGTAAACTCCTCATGTCTTTCCTCTTCATTTTTTATTGAAATCCATTTTGGTTTGAAGTTAGTTTTTCTTTGCTACTTAGTACTGATGGTTAGCCCACAAAAACTTTTCCAGCTGACCCCAGCTTTTTGTCCAAAGCACAAATATATTGTATTCAATGAAATCAGAAAAAAAACAAACCCAGAGAGAAAAGCAGACAAATGCTTTGCTCAGGCTGGTTGCTTCACCCAAATGCAAGTTGCAGGAGTACGTGCTGTTGCTTCTCCTGTCGTGTCTAAAGTTGCTGCAGATCTGTACCACAAACACATCTCCTAAAAAGCATCAGGGTTTCATGTTGGTTGCTGTAATAACAGTCTGACATGCCGACATGTTTGTGAAACAGATATTTATTTTCTGGCTTCCTTAATCTGGTGTTGGTCAAATTTTAGAAAACCCATGGCAGTTCAGTTCGTCAAATGAAGAGACAACAGTTATACAATACAGAAAGGGCACTTACAAACACATGTAACAACATATTTAAATCCCAGTGAAGGTAGACAAGGATTGACTGTTTCACTGAGCTATATGTCAATCATTTCAACTCACATGTTTCCAATACTAATTTTTCAGCCCTGAGTTCCTCTTCTCTTAACTTTCCCATAAATGCCCTTTCTTTTTCCAGGTTTTCTCCTCCTCCTTTTTAATCTTCTGGAGCTCTTTTTACATCTCAATACAATCAGCTCTAGATAAAATCTCATCTTCCCACTTTCTTCCTGTTCTCATTTCTGGAACAATCTGGTGCTGTCTTTTGATACTGCCCGTATGTTCATTCTCACAGCCATTTCCCTTTCTCCTATGTTCCTACCCTTTACAGTGTGGAGATTATATTGCAATGGAGAACCCCACTTTAAAAAATCCTGATTCTTCAGCTGTCAGCATTTTTGTATCCTGCCTATCTCACACTCTGCTTAGTTTACCACTTCTGCTAGTTTTTGCTTAACTTTGTCTCTAGGCTCACCTTTTCTGTAAAATACCCTTGGGGATCTAGAAATCTCTTCCAGCCTCTCCCATTGCCTTTCCCAGCAAGGACCACTTGTCGTACAGCAGCTGGAACTAAACTGTCAAACAGCAAATCACAGCGAGATGGACAGTAAGTGCTACTCACAGTTTTTGGTTTATATCACTGACTTTTGTGATTTAGAGCCCTCAGTTACACTCATCTGCTGTTCAACACTCTCTTTGATTTTATTCTCTTGTGGGTGTCAGTCTGGAATTGGATGGCAAATAAGAACTCCTAGGTGACTAAACACTTGCCTTTAAAGGGACTGCAGGAGCCTATTCCCAGTGTTCTCAATACATTCAAAGATGATAACCCATCTCCATCCTGCTTTCAAAAGTAAGTTGAAATTAAATGAAGTGTAGGGTCCTAACTGTCTGAATCACTTTTGAAAACAGAATTTAAGAGCGTTTTTTAAAAATATGACCCTCTTCGGATTACAAATCCTCTGTTTTTCTGTCCTTGCGTATGTCAGACCTGTGACCACTATTGCAAAACAAATAATATCAACATTGCTCAACATTATTTTCCACTCTGCAATATTTAAGTGTGTAAAACTAAAACACACAGAAACTTCCAAACTGTGTTTTTAGCTACAGACCTGTCAGAACTAAAGGCTTTTTTCTAGAAATTAAAGATTATTGTTAGTCCCTTGTATATGTGTATCTTGCATGTCACTGCTTCCCTGATTTTTCATGGTGTCACCTGTTGCTTTACCTGTGTGAACTAGGAGGTCCAACTGGGTCCTCAAATGAGACAATCCAAATGTTTTCTAAAAACTAAAATGCGCAACAATTACGCATGACTGAAATCCTATCTCTGGGAAGCTTCCACCTAATGCTGTAGTCTCCAGCCTTTGCCAGGGAGCCTGCCTGTTTCACATGGAGGTCCCGTGCTCATACCTGTCCTCAGAGCATAATCACCAAATCAAGCCACCTGGGAAAATTTGGATAAACAGACTCAGGGAGTTTTAGGACCTAGTAAAATTGAATGCTTACACATGTATATACATATTATTATTGAAGAGCCCCATGGCTATGGAATTTTTATGTATGGAGTTATTTAATAGCCACACAGCTCTGCTGCTGGGCTGTAGGAAACCCACCTTTATGTCTTCACTATTTGCAGTTAAAATAGATACTGATATTCAGATCAGCTCAGCCATGCTCACTGACTGCCCTACCCATCCTACAGCTTGCGTGCTGGGGAAACGTGGGAGGGTAAGGAGGGTCTCCCTTGAGTTTTCAAGGACGGTGAGAAATGAGAGCCTACAAAATGCCTTGCCACGCAGCCCAGGATTCAATCTGCGACAGGAAGAATAGATGTTGTTTAGGAAGAGCATGCCAGCCAGGCCACTTTGCCACCTGTACTCCTTGCACTCCCCCGGCACCCCTAACTGGTGTATTAACAATGTTAGTAGGAATTCTCAGACCATTTCCTTCTGCATGCCCTTCTGCATATGTTTACAGAACTGGTGGCTGCATGTTTGTCTAAACCCTTTTTGAATTTGCTGAAACAGAAGGCTGGCACAGTGTCAGCAAGCAGCAGGAAAGGTTTCCTGACAAAGTACCCCAGATAGTGGAAAAAACATCTAATTCTGGTCCAGAGCTAAGGACCAAAGTAATTCTGAGGGAAAAGGTGTAGGTTTGCCATATTCCTCTGTCTTTTCCTGTTGGCTATGTCAGGGGTTCCACATTCATCTTGCTTTCTGGGGTGAGAGACTGATTAGAAGCTAGCTTCTATATGATCTATGAAGATTTACTGACCAAGGGAAAAAAAAAAAAAAGACTGGTACAACACAGGTTTTAGATATAGCTGAAATATGAATGCAAAAAAAAGTAACAATAACAATTATTTGTGGGAGATAATTAAGAAAAAGCTAAATGAGTCATGCTTCATCCTACACATAACACCAGTATTTTGAAGTTAGAAAAGAGTCTTCGACCTAGCAAAAAGAAGAGTATGAATGTCTATGTAGCTGAAGAATGGATGCACCCAGGAGAGAAAAGGTTACTTACATTTCAAATAGTATTAACAGAAAAGGAATTCAGTGGTGGTAGCATGATATGACACCTCTGTAATACGTAAAAAAGAAAAAAATAAAAGAGCTGTGATATCACTTTGTCTCCTGAGTTACAGAAATAATTGACATAGAACAAACTCTTGGCTGACCTTGGAAAATTCCAGCTAAGTTAAAGCCACAATGGCACCCATTAAACTGCTCGTTCCTTCCCTGCCATTCTCTTGGCACCTCCGGTCATCACAGTTTTGCTCAGAGCACATACTTCTTTCTCCGCATCTTTGAATCCTTTTGTATTTGACCCTGATCCTGAATTTCCTGAATACATCATGATCACTTTCAAAGAATCATGGCTGAACAGAGCTGGAAGGGACCTTGCAGTGTCATCTTGCTCCTCTTCCTGTACCAAGCCAAGATCTACCCCTCTTGTATCATTCCTAAAGTTTGTCTAACTTTTCTGTAAGAGATCAAATTATGGTGTTTCCACAACCCCTTCTGTGTACTCCCTCTGCTTTTATATGGTTGCACACAGTTGTCAGGTCCTCCGCAGTTCTTGCTTCTTTATCTTGGAAGAAAATTCATTTACTCCTTCTTTGTAGGTCACATTTCTTGGATCTCTGAAGATTATCACTGTTCTCCTCTGGATCTTCTCCAGTCAGTCCACATCTTTCTTGAACTGCACAACCCAAAAACAGATACAGCCTTAAAGCTGAGGTCTTACTGATGCTAAATAAAGCAGGAAAATTTCCTGGGTCATGTAGGCTATACTCCTGTCTATGCATCCCAGTATGACATTTGCCTTTTTCACAACAGCATGACAATGTTGACTTATGTTTGGCTTATGCTCCACCATGTATTTCAGATGCGTTCATACAGAACTGCTATTAAAGACTTTTTTCCCCATCCCGCACTCCTGCAGCCAGTCATATATGCCCAAGTGTGACACTTGTAGCTCTTCCTATCAAATTGCATTTAATTTCTTTCGAACTATGAATAAATTTTGATGAGGGTTATTTTTTATTCTAATCCAGTTCTCCAATGTACTCTCAGTCTCTCCTAGCACCATGTCATCTGGGAATTTAATAAGCATGCTTTCTGTTTCATCACCCAAATTGCAATTGAAATATTGAATAGTCCTGAAGCCAGGACAGACTCCTGCAGCACACCCTCAATCCACCCTTTTATTTTGACAGCAAACCTCCGATAATTCTCCACATTCAGTTTTCTAATTGATTTTGTGCCCAATCTACAGTAATTTCAGCAATATTAGGTTTCTCTAGCTTACTTATCAAAATGTCACTAGAGACAGTGTCAAAAGCCTAACAACAATGAAAATATGACATCTGGTGCTTTTTCTCTACTCACAGGTTCTGCTACCTTCACACAAAAGAAAATTAGATTGGTTTGACATGATTTGTTCTTGACAAATCCATTTGTTTGCTATTCATCATGTTAACATCTCTGTGCTTACACAGCATTTCATCGGTTACTTGTTCCAGAATTTTTCTGGGAGTTGAAGGAAAGACGACGAGACCAAAATGGTCTTTTTCTCCCCCAAATGCAAGTGCTGACAAAACACGTGTCTTTCCCAGGACTTTGGTGCCTCATCCAGTTCTCCAAGATAAGACAGTGACAGCTCTGCATCTGCTTCCTCCATCCTGCAAAGAGGTTCACCAAGTCCAGCTGCCTTTAAAGCATTTAGATACTTTCTGTCTTGTTTTAGAAATAAAGGAAGAAGACAGCATGAGTGTTCTTTACTTTGAATTATTGATCATCAAATTGCAGCTTTTTCATGGAAGTATTTATAAGTCTGACCCAATCTGCGATCCTGAATCAGGCTGCAAGCCTGAACCCAACGGGTGACAAGTGCTCACAAGTTCCATCGTAATTAAGCCTGTTTAATCGACCCTGTTACGGCTTGCTTTCTCAGCTCTCTTGTGACTTGAGAGATGGTATTTTCCTATTTAATGTTTCTGAAAAACATGTGAGTGGTATTTGTGGTGGTAGGTCAGTTCTGTCTGACTGTGTGAAGAATCACAGACAACAGCCTAGTGTCCTTCCACTGAGTTAATATTTCACTGCCTCCAAGAAAAAAAAAAAATAAAGAACAAAAAAACAAACAACAACTCTTTTTGTTTGCTGTCCTTCTTTTAAAGTACCAGATATATCACAAGACATTTGAAGTTAATAAAAACAGGGACAATAAAACAAGATAAATGCCAGCAAACCAGTCATATGCTTCTTGCTTTTATATGGCCTAATCATGTGTTGTCTCCTGCAGCTAGATAGGATGTAGTTGTGTAGGTACTTCAGATCTTTCTGAGATACTGACTGTGGTTATCAAAGTTTTTTTGCCCTAAGATTTGTGACGATTACCAGGACATAATATGCTGGAAGTTGTTGCTAGTTGTGCTCACATGGGAAAGCCCCAGAGGCATTTTTCTACAGTTATTTTACTTTCTGGTTCTACATTCGTTTGGATGAAGGTCAATCAATGGATTAACTTCTGTTCCCTTAAACCCATTGACTTCAACCGAGCAACAAAAGGCTAATCTTGGAGTAGTCTCTTCCTTTTGCCCACTACCATAAATTAACTAAACATTTTAGAAATTTGCTTCAAAACTTGCCTCACTGAAACAGAAAGCGCTGCATACTGTGATGTTGTCCAGCAAACCTGGCTTGCCACCTGCAAGTAAGACCGAGACAGTCCTGTGCCTTTCCAAAGAGAAGTACATGACCCTGCACAGTGAAATGTGGAGGGAGTGTGGTCTGGACAATCGGGTAGTGAGGTGGTCTGCGAACTGGCTGAAGGGAAGAAGCCAGAGAGTCGTGGTCAATGGGGCGGAGTCCAGTTGGAGGCCAGTATCTAGTGGAGTGCCTCAAGGGTCAGTACTGGGGCCTATATTACCCAATATATTCATCAATGATTTGGATGAGGGAATAGAGTGTACTATCAGCAAGTTTGCTGATGACAAGAAGCTGGGAGAAGTAGCTGACATGCCAGAAGACTGTACTGCCATCCAGCGAGATCTGGACAGGCTGGAGAGTTGGGCAGGGAAAAATTTAATGAAATATAATAAGGGAAAACATAGAGTCTTGCATATGGGTAGGAACAACCCCAGGTTCCAGAATAAGTTGGGGAATGACCTATTAGAGGGCAGCGTAGGGGAAAGGGACCTGGGGGTCCTGGTGGACAGCAGGATGACCATGAGCCAGCACTGTGCCCTTGTGGCCAGGAAGGCCAATGGCATCCTGGGGTGTATTAGAAGGGGTGTGGTTAGTAGGTCGAGAGAGGTTCTCCTTCCTCTCTACTCTGCCCTGGTGAGACCACATCTGAAATATTGTGTCCAGTTCTGGGCCCCTCAGTTCAAGAAGGACAGGAAACTGCTGGAGAGAGTCCAGCACAGGGCAACAAAGATGATTAAGTGAGTGGAGCACCTCCCTTATGAAGAAAGGCTGAGGGAGCTGGGTCTCTTTAGTTTGGAGAAGAGCAGACTAAGGGGTGACCTCATTAATGTTTACAGATATATAAAGGGTGAGTGTCAGGAGGCTGGAGCCAGGCTCTTCTCGGTGACAACCAGTGATAGGACAAGGGGTAATGGGTTCAAACTGGAACACAAGAGGTTCCACTTAAATTTGAGAAGAAACCTCTTCCCAGTGAGGGTGCCAGAGCACTGGAACAGGCTGCCCAGGGAGGTTGTGGAGGAGGTCTCCTACTCTGGAGACATTCAAAACCCACCTGGACACCTTCCTATGTAACCTCATCTAGGTGTTCCTGCTCCGGCAGGGGGATTGGACTAGATGATCTTTCGAGGTCCCTTCCAATCCCTAACATTCTGTGATTCTGTGAAATGGTAACTACACCCCTGCCCAGTCAGTGAAACTAGTGAGATTTTTGAAGGTCCTAGTAATCCTCCAAACCAAAAGTAACTGCTAGCCTCGGTAAACTCAAAAGAACAAATGCCTCCAGACAGCAAATATGATCCTCCACTACTGAATGGCCTGGGTTGCTTTTCTCCCCATAAATATGCTATTAAAGCCAGCTGTACATAGTTGTGCTTTGAATTAATATAGTGGAAGCATCTCTTTCTGATTCCTAACCAAATCTTCTTGTATCTTCCTGATTAGCAAGCTGAAGATGTCTCCAATAGACGTGTCTGCTTTTTCCCCCATATTTCAGATAGAGTACAAAACTGAAAGCAGCTTCTACATGGTAAAATATCCCCACAGATGTTGGGAAGACAAAGTAGTTTTGGAATAACGGCACCAGGGAAGCTGGAAGTGAAACTCCTCATTACTCTAATCCCCAAAGCTTTCTTGGAAATATGATTCACAATTTTCCTTCTTCCTCTGACTTTGATTCTTTCAAATATTTGGATAAAGCACTCATTCTGCAGTCAGAAATGATACCCCATTTGCTTTGTGCCTTCCCCTAGATCAGCATAATATTTTTTTACCTTTCTAATAAACAAAGCATCCTCGAGTTGCAGTTCTTGATGGGCAGTGATTCTGCATCTTTGTGTCCCTGCATGTACACACAACAAGAGCAGCAGCAGCTGCCACCGGTGCAGAGACCTCCTCCCCTCGGACTGACAACCTATCTTAATGTTGAAAAACAGTTCAAGGTAGCACTTGAGACCAAACGTGCCATTTTCCTTGTCAAACTGAAAGCTGTAAATTTTAAGCCTAATGCTTAATGTATCCAGATATTGAACAGAGGGACTTTTATCCTCAGCTTAATGGTCTGCCTAAAATCATCAAAAAAGATTACTTAAAAATTCAAGGTCCTCAGAGGTCCTATAAAAATTGCGTGGAACATTTTTTCAGGTGGGGGGGGGTAGAAAGTCCTTTCATTTCTTTTTTTTGTTTTTCATTTTTTTCCATATGCAATGGAAAAACATATATAGAATCTTTAATGTTTTGGTTTTTTCTTTTTTTTTTTTTTCTGAACTTGAAAGACTTACAGACAAATCTTACTATATTCAGGGAAAACAGAGCTTTGGCTGGAGTAAATCATCCTAGCTTCACTAGCTTGTAAGAAACAAGAATGATTTACACCACCAGCCGATCTTGCCCTGACCGTTTCCTTTAAAAGCTGCACAGTGAAGTGAGATCTAATATTTCCAAGTACTCCTCAGAGGTTCAGATTCTAGAAGTCATGTCTCACTCAACCTGTCTGCTTTGTGGATTTTGTTTATTTTGCCAACATTGGTTAGATGTCTAAGGATTTGAAGGTTCTGTTTATTTAGTTTTCTGATGTTAAATTGTGAAAATGAGCCGCATTTTCTTGCCGGTATTTTAGAAATGGTTTGCACAAACCTATTCTCTGTTTGAGTTCAGAGTGCAGACGAATTACTGGCAAAGCATTTGGTGTTAGTACAAACTTCTCCCCTTTCCCCAAAACAACGAAGAATCTCCCTTTCCTTGGCATTAGAGCACCTTCCAGTGCCCAACGATACCTGTTGTGGACTAGAACTAGGATTCACACTAGGAAAAGGCAAACAGCATTTGGTAAGAGTGCAGTCAAAAAACTTCAGTTTTAATACATATTTACCAAAACCTTCCATACACTAAAATTTGCATAACTGTATACTGACAAATCTTTCTCCCTCACTGCTGCAGTTTGGCAGAACTGAAATCCAAATGTATTTGAATCTATACAACTAAAAGCTTTTGAAGTGTGTCGGCATCTGTCCATACCTTTGAGCCACATTGTATAGCCTGTATTCAAACATTTGTCTATTTGTCTGTAGCTTGCAATAAAAATCATTATTAAAATAACAAGTGTACACGGATTACAGGCTGCATTTTGAAATGTTGGTAAACACAGTGTTTATATGTCAGATCACAATGCTTCCAGAGAAGCTGTCAGTAGGAGTCAGCTTTACAAAAAACTTTCTGATTGTTTCTTTATTTCTGTTCCTACCTTTCGTTATACTTTCTTTAAAAAAGGTTCACATTATAAACATCATGGTAGCTTCTCAGACAAAATACATTCAAATTTAAGGCTGATGTTGTGTATCTGTAAATGGCAGTTTCATGAATAAGTAGAACACAGAAAATTCCTCGTTCAGTTATGCTTTTGCAAAAAGCAAAAACATCAGACAAGAACTTTGCTTCATCTGATTTTCCGCATATGAACTGAAACCTTGCCACAGTTGTGGAAAACAGGAATATGTAAATCTCAAAATTTAAGGTTATAATTCATTTATTCAAGCATAGTTGGATGTGTACATGTAGCTCCAGTGGACTTCTAAAATACACTTAGCTCTCTGTGTTCAGCTCCTGTAAGCCATTTTTTTCCTGAAGTCTGAGCTATATTGATTTATATAATCTGGGGATCTGTCCCTGTCTCTACAAAATGGTGCTGCAAACTTTACCAGGCTTACTTGCAAGATTTCTAGCACCTCCACTTTCTATTTTTGGTTAGCAGTATCATATAAGCAACCTGATTTTTTGTTTTTAAAAGAGTCTTTCAGTCCTTCCATGTCCAAACTCCTTACACACTTTGCTAGCTTCTTAAATTGCTAAGAGGAACTTGGTCTCACTTCAGATCTAGATAAAGGGCAAATGTCTGAGAAAGTGTTGGTAATTTGTTGTTTTTATTTTTTCTTCCTCCAAAGGTAATTTTGTGTGATTGTTGGGTTTAAGGACGGACATTACGTAAGAAAAAAATACATTTTCCACAAATTTGGGTCTACAGATAATGCTATCCAAAATAAACAAATTTGAGTTCAAAATTAATTGCAAATATTATATCCATTTTTGTAAGCTTTTTAATAAAATACAGGAGCCTGCATTTAACATTTAGAAAGGAAAATAAGCTTGTCTTTACAATAACTGTCTGTCTCAGGAGGGTGTGAAATATACTTTTATGGTGCCAGATCTCCTACACTGGGAAATAAGACAATTCCAGGGAGGAGGCAGATGTTCCGCTCAGAAATCCTGCTGCAGCCCCAGCCATGTGTCACTCAAGAGGAAGCGTCAGGCAAACAACGGCGAGGAATTGCCACTGTCTGTTACCTGTGCCTGTTCCTCTTGGTTCAGTTAAGCATTAAAAAAAAAAAAACACCCTATAATAAACGCATTCAATAATTGTTGGAATTGCTGCTGTGCGTTCTGTCATAAACGGTTTATGGATAACCATCAATTCGTTCTGTTCATCACTCTAACAAGTTCAATGTACTATTCGGAGCAAAGGATGACTATTTATTTAACAGCTTTTGGCAGGAAAATTTGTTGCGTGCCACAACTTTACAAAGAACATTAAAATCAATGACAATTTATAAACCAAAGACTTGGAATTATGCTTTGGATTCCCATAATTCAGCAGAATAAAGCTGTCAGATACCTTTTATTATAAATTAATAGCACGTTGTCTCGGAGCTTGGCAGCGGTTTTGCCAGGTTAGTAGTGACATCTAGTGGGTGTTTTTACCCATTGCTGCTGGTTTGATGCCCACAGCTGCTCACTGCTGCGTTACCTCCTGGTAGTACAGAAAACGTGCAAGGAAAACAAATGTATTACATCGTGCAGACATCAACATCACTTCGGCACTTCAATTGCAAAGAAAGAGTTGTGATCTTGGTTAGTATGCTATTACTAATGTAATCTAGAAATTTGGAATATAAGAGCACATTTTTAAATACTCCTCTTGCCAGTCATGTTCGATATTTATTGTTCTTACATTAAATTTAATAGTGAATTTACTAATTTCCTAATGGACACTTTTTTATCTTTATAATCTGCAATTATTTAGTGTGAAGATGGGTGTTTCTGTCACATTATACTGGTTTGGGAAATTCACCTTTAAATGATCTGAAATACAGCCTTTTAAAGACTCATTTCAAAATATTCTTTAGCATTTTGCACATGCCTTCCCAAAAAACACATCTCTTGAATTTCTTCTTTCAGGATCCACTTAAATTATATACAGAGAAGTAAAAGGCATTAATGGATACTACAGGATGATAAATTCCTGTTTTTTCTTCATATTCTGTGGAGCAGTTGCTCTTGCTTTAATGTTAATAAAAATGAAGGAGCAGTCTTTAACACATTCCTGGTTTTCACTTTTTTCCCCTCTATTTCCTGTGACTATAGAATAATACATAGAAGCTGTAAATAAACTGTGTATGTTTCCAGCAGCTCAGCTGGCTTACAGAGGTCCTGATGATAAAAAGAATACATGAAAAGATATATTCGACTGTATAATGCCATGGGATATAGAGCTGAAAATTTTCCAACCATAAGAGTGAATAGTAGCAGATGCGTATGCAGTAGTAATCTTTACATACTCACACACTTATTTTTCTGTGTATTCTGGTCTTATTATATTCTCAGCAAGAAAAGTCTGTGTTTACTCTCAACTGAGAAAAATAATCGCTTGTGCAGCAATTCTCAGGCTAACATGCTCATCCATGGCATGTTCAGTGATAACTGGGCACCGGATCAGTGGAGGCACTGAGGGGTGACAGCCAAGGGGGTACGTGCCCAGGTGCCTCTGGAGATCTGATGCAAAGTGTCACATGCAATCTGCCGTCAAAAGTGGCTGCCTCCCACCACAGGCATCCTCAAAGTAATCTTTTCTTAATTTCCCTGTAAGCAATCTCTAGCTGTCATAGGGGCGTGCTATAAATGGCTTGGGGAGGTTCTAATTTCTATAAGGATGTGATCCCTGCTACTACAAAGCATCTGAAAGTCTGGGCTAGCGACATGCAGCTCCTGCCCACTCACAGTACTCCTACTTCTGCCTCTCCAATTAGTTATGCTGTCCCCCGTTTTGTGGGCCCTTAGGACCTCAGAGCCTTACTTCCTCAAGCACTTTGTCCAGAGAGGTAAAACATTATTGTCTGCCTGCGCAATGTTATGGGGGTCAGGGAGACGAGCCCCAGATCAGTCTGGAACTGCATGGTGGAGCCGAACACGTTTGCCTAAAACAGTGCTGCAGTCACGGGATAATCTTCCCTATCCCCATGTAAGCTGTTGTTCCTGCTTCACAGCCCAGCCAGCCGTTATGGAAATACCTGAAGCATCACTCCAGGTCAATAATGTACCAGGGTAGTGGTTAGAGGAACTGTTTCCCTTGCTCTCAATCCATAGCTAGAAAGTCTGATTCAAAAATACCTGGGATAAGTAGTTAATATCCTGCCTAACTTCAGCCCTCTAAAGATAGACATCTAGCCTGAACCTCTCTCGATGATTCCTCTGTTGTCAATGGGAAGGGATATGCATCTCCAAAAGCTGATTTATCTCACCTTTCTGAGATAAAACACTGTCTGGAGATGCTTATCTCTTCTCCTTAACTACAGAGGGAATCCAGATGACTACCTTAGGCTGCATGCTAGAAAGCTGAAATTAAGTCAAGTGAATCCCACCCATAGATAGGGAGTTGCATGAAAAATAAAGGTAGAAAGAGGAAAGAGTGGGGTTTCCAAGCGGCCAGAAAACAGGCAGCTGCCTCACAGTCGCCTGTCAGCCCCCAGGTTTTCCTTTAACTCCAACCTAGCATTTCTACAGCAGACTACAATGGTCTTTGAAAAACGCCAGCATTTTAATAACCAAAAAACACTGTCAAAAAGCAAAGCATAATACATATCCCATACATAGAGAAACCTCTTGGGAGGAATCCACACAAAAATAAGAGCTTTTGAAGATTTTCTCTCAAAGGGCTTTGAAATTTTGCCTATTGTTGCAATTTTACAACAAATCTTAAACAGGGGTGTTCAACCTAAAGCCCAGGTCTTTTTAGCATGCCACACTGCAAGATTTGGGGAGGGAATAATTGGGTGAAACTGGAGGAAAACAAACAAACAAACAAACAAACAAAAAACCCCACAACACACACACAACTAAAACCACTCCTCCCTCCTACTCCCCTATCAGAAAGTTACAATAAGAAGATGTTAAATCTACTATAAATAGCAATATTTCAGGCTCAAAGGGCAAATAAGGAAAACACCACACTTGTTATTTTAAAGAATCTCATAACTTGTAATGCAGTATCCTTACACCAACACAGCTGATTCATAATTTTTCTCATGCAACATTTGGAAAACAGTTTTACGGGTCACAGAGGCCCTTACTGGGCAGAGGCATGGATTATAATTTCTGACATAAATTATAATTTCCAATGTAACTTGTGGTTATGTTACTCTTAAACGGAGTCTATCTGCTCTAACCTCCAAGATTTGTTTAAAGCTACTCACACACCGCTGAAAATCATCCACAAGGACACTAACTCATCTCCTTTGCAATGTTTTCACGACTGATTTGGGCAATTATGTCAAGACTTTATTCCTTACCTATCCTAAGAACTTTTGGGAAATTTCTCTGGTGACTTCATTGATTCTTCATAATTCATTGTGTCTGTCACTTAAGCACTAACTTCTAACAACTGTATTAACCTGATGCCCAGGTCATCTGGACGTCCCTGGGGCTCCCCGAGGGCCCCTACCACTAGCCTGGCAGGGCTGATGGGACCATTTGTGTTCAGACCACTTGCGACACAGTTCTCTGCCTACATTGGCCTGAGTGAAAGTGCAGGCTGGTACGGGTAATATACGGGTAATATACTATTAAAACCATAAACAGCGACACTAATAAAGATTAAAATGGGACAGAATGGTGAAAACATGCCATAAGGAGCAAAGCGACTCAAGGGATTAGCCTGTGTCCTCAATGTGCCCGTATGTCTGAGAAGGGCTGTCACAGCACGTTTCAGCAGTAGATACAGCAGATTTGGTGAAAGACGCTCCCCGCCTGTCCCCGTTTTAGCCACCGTGAGGCACAGAGCTCCGTCTCGTGGTGTGCCACATGCGAGGTGGTTTCTGAAGGAGGACAGATGGCCTCAGTCATCCCTACAAATCAAAGCTCTTCAGAAGGATTCAAGGGGCCAAATACAGGAGTGATGGGTAAAATGGAGTACACTGGGCCTCTTTTGAACTATTTACACCCTTTGACTGATACAGAAATTAATGTCAGGGTCCCTGCAGTGGCAGAATTGACATAGGAGGAAGCTGGAAGAAAGACTACACGGCAACAGCAACCTACACCTTTGGTGTCAGTTTTCACCCTGGGCACTCACACATACTACTCTCTTCTGGCCCATTACAACAAAACTACTGTGTAGGCTCTCGTTTTTTTTAAAAAAAAAACACTTTTGGGATCCATGCATCAACTCTAACTGGTTGCTCAGGCTTGGTAGATCAGCTGTGTAATCAAGTTAGAAAGTTACACGAAGGAAGTAACCTGCAATCAGCTAGAGCACAGCTGCAGAAATCTGTACTGTATCCCTTGCAGTGGCTCATGCTACCTTTGCCTTTTTCATTTTCAACTTGAAGTGATCTGCATTGTTTCTATATCTTAATTTCAGACTGGGATTCATACTTATCCTAGAAAGCTTTTAATAGCTCATTTTCTCTGGCTTTCTGAACAACGTGGGTAGCCTCACAGCTCACTTCTGGTTCACCACAGTTAAAGGCATCTCAGTGAGTCACGTCTGCAAGTCTTACACAAGGCTGAACCACATGTTTGGTTTGGTGTGGCAAAGCACCCAGACAGCAAAGCAAGCAAAAGAAAATGCTTCATTATTCTGCAGAGTGCATTGCTGCGAGTGTTACTGAGGCACAGATGTTAAAACCAGTATGAGTAAGTAAAGTCTTGCGGTTAATGCCATCCATCACTCACAAGCAAGAAAGAAGAGATGTAGTCTGTTATGGGCAGGACTATGCAACAATTCTCTCTTTTGGAGTTTCTGGAATTGATGCTGGAATGCCATGTTCTTGGCCTGCCATGGCCACACCCTATAATGAACAGACTGCTGGTCAGAAACAAGCATGAAGGTTCCTGCTTTCCTAAACGTACATCTAGAATCTTGACAGAGCACATTCCCAATGTCAGCTTTCTTCTATTAGAAATCAACACAGAAATACTGCAAACCTTTATTTCTTATGAGACTGATTTTCTGTACTTCTGGTTCAAGTAGGGCTAGAAATACTGTATCACAAAAAATACCTTTATAGTGATAGAGGACTAACTAATGAACTCTTTAAGGGTCCACATATATACAGACACCATAGCCCCAACTCATTCAGTGTTAGGTGTCATATTTTTCAAAATGACTCGAGGGAGTGGGACATCCCTTATTTTTGAGACAGAGAGAGTGCTGGACTAGACATATCTGAAACTGGCTGTTTGAAATGGAGAGTGTGCTACCACTAACAGCAGTCAACACAAGATGTAAGCAGTTACAAACTCTGGAAAGCACATCAATTGTTGAATTCAGGCAAACTAAGCAAAGAAGAAAACAAAAATTAAAGCCAAAATAGCAAGAACAAACACACAGGTAAAGCTGTGTTTCCTAAAAACCTGGTTTACATCTATGTTTGCTTCCAAGTCCCTGCATATTAAGCAGGTCATAAAACAATGCTGGGTAGCTCTTGAATTCCACAGTTGAGAACTGCCTAAAACTTTCTCCAAGCTCAGAACTAGAGCTAATCAGAAAACAGAAAATGTTTTGCATAACATTTTTGCAAGCCAGGGAGCTGAACATCATCCATTATTAACACAGACAGCAAACAAGGATTTTTTACCTATAAGACACGTAAATTTTATGTATAGGACCACATCTTCAGGCTCAGGCCAAGAAAGAAAAGCTAAGTATTGACTACAACTGGTTTAAACTAAAATTATTTTATAGCTTGCTGCAGTCCTGTCCCTCAATAATGGATTTTTTCCTGGGTCCCTAAGTAGTCAGAAAGCATGGGCCTCATTCACTATTGTCACCTAAAGAAAGCTGAAAGAGCACAAAGCTAGGGCTTTGCAAAGTCTCACCCACAGGGCTTTGCTCATTGCTTCTGGGCAGCAGCTCTACCACCTTTATGGACTCTTCAGTCCTTCTGATTTCCTAATAAAATTTTACATTACAAATACATTACAGAAGAAATAATAACATAGATAACACACCAAGATCTTTATTGAACCCAATACAGCATACTATACTCATTCTCTTGCAGCTAGTCACACTAAGGACCAGGAAAACTTCTACCCTTAAAGACTGTCTCATCAGCAAGGGCAACAAGGGAACACTACAAATACTTCCCTAGAAACAACTGTCTTAATTCACAGCAGCATTATATGATTTAGTTATTCCACCAGCCACATGGAAGAAAAAGTTTGGTTATGTAAACACAAGAAAAAGCAATGTTTGAGGTGAAGGCAAAAATGAACTGGCTTTAACAAATAAGCAGAGAATAGTAAAGGAGATATCTGCAGTTAGCTTTTTATCCTCATTATTTAGAGCCCTTGTTGTAGAACTAGCATGAAAATGTTCCAAGATGAGTTATTTGAAAAATACAGAAAAACAGGTCCAAAATGCTTGCTCCCAGGAGCATCTATGCAGAGAAGCTTCAGCAAACCAACCTTAAAAATGGCTTTTGTTTTTGCATTGGAACCCTTCAGCTGAAGTCTGAAGGTGCAGCAACATGCAAAACTGAAAAATGATTGAGAAAACAAAGCTAAGCGCTAAAACACACACTAACCACTCCATGGATTGGGCTGAAGTGTACAAGAAAAGGTTTGAGTCCTATGTAAATAAGAGCCGAATAAATAAAAAAACAGGTCTTCAATTCAAATAACCTATGCTTAAAATTATTTAACAGAGCAGAAGAAAACGTTTAAGTCCTCTAACAGTGAAGTTCATAACAATATACAGTAGTTTTAAATTTAAGGAAAGTACATCAGAAGGTAAAAATCCATGACTGGTGCACACTCTGTCTCTACACATTGAAATGCTGTATAAATATGTATACAAATTAGTGTTTATAGAAGCCTGGGTGGCTCATAAGTCTGAAGCCTTTTCTACAAGATGTGAAATCATGATAGAGATCCTATCTAAGATGCAACAGTCCAACAACAGCAAAACTGTGGAAAACGTGGGTATTCACACATCCAGATCCTGTGCTTGTCCTCTACATTGTGGTGTTTCTCATAAATGTAAAATATTTCTAAAAAATAGCCACACTTGAGCACAGAGCATGCTTTTAGCATAGTTTGCAAAAAGATGAGGGCAGTGGCCTTATCTTGTAAAGTAAAATGGGGGTGAGGGAGAATAGCTAGCACATCTACATTACCATATGGGCTTGAGAAATATTAGTTATTAGAATTCAACGCCGTAAACATGGAAAAATAACTGTAACAAAAGGAGCTGAACAACTGCAATCAGAAACAAAAAAAGCAATGTCGACACTGAGAATGAGAATCATAAGTGAGTGGCAAAATATCATTTACCCAAGGGCAAAATCTTTTCATCAGGCCAGGGATGCAAATATCAAAATCAGAAAAGCGATAGTTAGCAGGTCAGACTAGGACTGAGGGATGTCCCATATAAAACTCCTGTGTATAGTTAGAAAATACCACCATTCCCAAAGAGGGCTATTTGCTCGAAGGCAGACCTGTTTCACTTAAGATTTGAAAAGTTAAAAAACCAAAACAAAACAAAACAAACACCACACAAAAAACAAAACACCACACACACACACAGCACATTATGTATGAAGGTCTCCAATTCCACTCAATTAAAATATAGGATTTTTTGCAAGAATTACGCACTACTAGTCCCTTCTGACACACTTAAAATACCATTCACTGAAGAGCACATGCAGGAACCCCTTATTTTATTACAGCTAAACAATACAACATCTCATAAAATGTACATACACTATTTAAGGTTAACTGGCCTAAGCTTCCCCATGATACATATAAAAACATGACAACAGATTTTCAAGTTATAAAAGTGTTTAGATGTTGCTGGAAAAAGCAATCACATTCTGATGTCTTTTAAAAAAAAAAGTATTAAAGGGATGTTTGATTATCTGCATAAGTCTGGCATATTTTTCCTGAGCTATGAAAGGATAAAAATTTCCCTTTTCCTCTGAAGTCTTTTTTAAAATAGCATCTTAAGGATTTTGCATGTCCTTTCCTCCTCCTGCTTTGTAAAAGAACATAAGCATCCTAGGACTGCTGAGTTTAGAACATGTGAATTATAGAGGATCTTTAAGTCTTCACAGCAGCTGTTTTTCAAGCATTGGTCTTAAATCATAAAAGATAAAATGAAAACGAAAAACATCAGAGCTCCAGGAAGAAAGTGTATTTGATCCTGCAGGACACATTTCAGGAAAGCACTTAAGAATGTTCTTAATTAATTGGGATTATTCCTTTCTGCAAAAGGAGGCATCTGCCTAAACACTTAGCTGGACCTAAGTTGGAGTCCTAGAGCTCTGTAATCCTGACAACTTTCATTCCTGACGGTCCTCATCTTGTAGGAAATACTGCTGCGACACTGTATCAGCAACATAAGAGAAGATTATCATATAATAAAAACTGAAATTAAACAGTTTTTACTCTGTTACACTCAGAAAACACCAGACTGTGGCCAGTGCCAAGAAGTCCATCAAGTTGTTGGGCACAGCAATGTTTGTGTCCAGCTATTAGGTGCAAGACCCACTGTGATGCCCGGAAGAATAAGGGACACCTTATGCCTCTGGGTTTCTTCTTTGGTGGGCAACCACGTGTGTGCAAGGTTTGTGGCTCTTTGTACCCTTCTGGAGCTGATAGCGACCAGTGTCTCCATCCTGTCCCATTTCTGCAAGTCACTGGAATTTGTTCACAGTTCTTTCCCTGCACAGCTGGATGTCCTGTGGAACTACAGGTAGATGTGTTGGGGCTTCAGTGGGCTGCTGGCCTGCAAGCCACCAACACATGTGCTTGTATGGCCTTTCCCTGCTGGGGCCACCTCACCCAGACACTATGATCCCAACCGTAGCCTTTCTGTTATGTTTCTCTATGCTACCTCAGACTTGGATTTGCGATGCAATGAAGAACAAATACCATCTTTCTCAATGATTTATTTTTCATCTGGCTGATCCCACAACACACCGCTGCAAAGTTGGGGTGGGAAGATGAAGAGGGAGAGCCAGGAATGGAGAGGAAGGAAGAAATGGAGAGGAAGGAAGTGCAGACTGACTAATCTCTATCTCAGATGGCAAAGCTGAGACAGACCTGAGTGCCAACACCTGGTGGCTGATGGGTAAAAGATTCTGTAGCCTGGCAGAAAAATACCTGTTTTGTTGCCTCTAGGGGACTAGAGACATATAGCCACCATAGACACAGCAACAGGGAGCCCACTCTAACCTGGATAAACTTTATTCGCCTCAATCATATCTGATTACCCGACAGTTCTGCTGTTGGAATAAGCTGTGTCTTTTTTATCAAACTGAAAGATGAATCTTCTTTGCAATAAGGAAGTGTTGATAAGCTTGAATGCTCTGAATTTGCAGAACAAAAAAACTATCCAGAGCATACAAATGGATATGCATGACAGAAAGCAATAGCAAGAATAGTCTTATTGCATCGAAGATGTGTATCTGATTGTTTTGGACCTCAGCTTTCATCTTGTTTATTTTCCCAAGTCCCAAGGTTTTAACTTTAGCACTTCTTTTCTGGCTATCGAGGGATGATATGTGGAATGGGCTCCTCTCCCCATACAGTGAATACAGAAGAAAAGGAGAGTGTTTTTCCTTTGTCTTATAAATGCAGCATGACATTTGTTGGCCTGTTATCATCAACAGCCAAAGTCCCAGTGGTCTTGAAAGCAACTTGGGGAACATTAACATTGAGAACAGGTCAGGGGAGCTTCCTGGAGCACTGACTCGGAGAGCTCCGGCTGTTCTGTATGCATCTACATTTAGCCTTTTTGCTTGACTTGCGATCTCAGATTCTGGGAGCCGATACACAATAAACCAAAGCAGCTGGAGAAAGCTCTTCCTGGATTACGCCCAAGTGGAGCAGTTGCATGAAGGATTTCAGCAGCTTCCAAGGAAGAAGTTCAAAGACATCAAGGCGTGTGACAACTCTGGCAGGCTGCTGCAGTCTCCTTAGTGGAAAATTACATTCAATATGAACAGTCGGAAAAAAATGTCTTTTTCTTTTACATACAGAAGACAATACAATTTATACTACTGAGTTTAATCATATGATTCCCTCAAAGAAGCTGGAGCTCCCACTTACAAGATCTGTATTTATCCCATTTCTAGCTATAAAACCTAAACATTCATGTTTATAAAATAATATCAAGAACCTTTACACAAATTTGGTGCGAATAAGAGTAAAGAGGCATAGATCCACTGTAGTCAGGGTTACTAAACCAATGTGCAAAAGCTTACTGGTTACAAAGCAAAAATATGTGCAGAACCCCACACTGGAAACTCTACAGACAAACAGGATCAAGCTCTCTTTTCAGCTACACAGCTGGATAGCAGATAAAATTTACTGACAGCAATACAATGACTGTGATTTGCAGTGAGGCAACACAGGGAGAATTTGGCCCATATATTTTTGTATATATCATTAAGAAAAAAAATTATTTGGTTACAAATACAAGCAAAAGTCTTCAAAAAGGAATTGTACAAAGGAAGTTTGTAACATCATTGAATCAAGAAAAACAGAATTTCTGCAGATGCAAATCAAAAGTAGCTTCAGTGGAAAGCATGTAGCTGTGCTAATTCATAGCAGTTGAAGATTTTGCTCTCAAACTGAATAGCATTCCTAGAAGCATTCTCAGTGAGAATAACAATGGAGGTAGGATTTACAAAAGAACTTTAATCCTCAGAATGTTTTATGAACTAATTACTTTTCCCAATACCCCTAAGGTAACCAAATCCCTGGTTACATTTCCAACAGTATCTCAGCTTTGAATATAAAAGGAAAACGCTACCATCCCTGACAAAAATAAAAATGTGTCTGCATGTGTATATGCATACAGAATCCTCACTATCAATCAAGAACAGTATTTTATTACTTTTAAAAATCACACCTCCAGCTCCTGGCCTTCACCTAAACTACCTGCTCTTTCCTAGAGCCCCATCTTCCCCAGCAAGAGATGACATTCACTGGGAGAGCACCGTTCACTCCCCCATTACAAATGTTTTACCTGTAATGCCGTCAAGAAGAGCTCTTATCTCTTAATGCAGGTTGCACTTCTAGGACATGGATCCTAAAACTGCAAGGGGGGAAGTGAGGGGTAAATAATAATAGCTTTCCTCTGCCTGCCTTTCAAGAACTGCTATGTGTTCTCAGAGGAGGCTTCTCAGAGCCTCTGAGGCAGCCCTGCAGCTTTCCTCCCTCCCACCCTGCAAGAGATCCTTGCACATGTAGCAACAGCCAACAATGTGCCTGTTCTCCTGAGAAAACTCCACACTCTACAACTCAACCTACCTGTTATGGTTAAGCGTCAAAAGCATTTTCATTTTTTTTTTTCAGGAGGAGAAGAAAAAGTCCACCAAGCTATCTCTAAGCCAAACCCTAACAACCGGAACTGAGGAAGATGAGGGTTTCTTTAAATGAAATGCAGGGTGCCTGCAAGACATATTCTTACAGAAAATTGTGTATGGAACAGAAAGACCACCAGACTAAAAATTTATGGACAAGCTCTTAAAGTGCAAATTCAAAAGCTAATTTTATATTACTGGCATAGCAAACAAAGTCTAATTATAATTTCAACTGGTCATAACAAAAAAATACAAGTCTAGGACATTATCATACAATGCTGGGTTAATGGCTCAGTCATACAATAATATCCTACATGTGTCTTAAAAAATCTACCAATGAATCTACTGTATAAACACATTAAAATGTTGTTATGGGATTCCTTATTTAATAGAAATAATTAACCTTCCTTTTCCAATTTTTGTTAATTTAAGAGAAAGTTTTACTGACTCAGGATTAAGGCTATAAATATTCAGCCTGCCTGTTGATATCGCCATCCTAAGACAATAACCATAATTAGCAATACTAAGTTATTTTCCTAAAGGTTTTCAGCTACTATCACACTTCAGGTGCCTTAAGTATTTACTGAATAAAAAACAAAAAACTCACCTGAAGTGTACCAGTAACAAACTACAGCATGAAATAATTAAAACTAGAGCATGTCATGCCTTGATCTCTAAAACAATAAAAATATTATTAATTATACTTAGTGTTTAAACAACGCTTCTTAACACAGATATCTCCAAGAACTTTATAAAAGCATCAGTGTATCCAACTTACAGATACAGAGGCAATGTGAAGGGGCATGAGCCAAGGTGACCCAGCATCTTGGTAGCAAAATCATGGCTTAAAAACAAATAGGCAAGAGAAAAACTGGAAGACTCCAGTCGTTGTTGTTAGAGGGAGGATTGCAATAATGCAGTACTTCACATGCATGCACAGTACTATCATTGAATCCATCCATGGCACATTTCCTACTCTACTGTCTCTGCCACATAAATCTTGTAGTAAGGACCTGATTCTAGAAGACAACTGAGTCTTGTGTACCCAGAAGTGCCACCCGACCAAGTGAGACCTTGACTCAACCCAGCTCTGACTAGAATAACCTGGTATGAACTGAAAAAGAAAGAAGCAGATAAACTTTGTTACGTAAATGCTGTTATCTTCGTGCTTTTTCAACCACATCTGGGTCAAAGACCAAAGAGTGATAGAGATGACAGAGAAATCTTTTATGTCCCTAGGCATGGAGACACTCAAAGACTTTGGGCTGAGGCTACATAATTAGCAAAGTTATTGATGCCTTATGTCAACAATCTATTACAGAAAGCAATAGATACCTAAGACACTAGCCGCGGGCCAAGGGGAACACCATCCACACATCTCATAAAGAAGGCTGACCCTGAAGCGGATTCACCAGATGTGGCAATCTGGGCACTAGCTGGAACCCAACACGTCCAACCATTGGAGCAAGGGTCCTGCTCCCCTGCATGTATGGTGTTGGTCTAAGCTGGTAGGGATGTGGAATTGGCGAGTCAGGGAAGGAGCCTTGAAGCTTAACAAAAACAAACAAACAAACAAACAACAACAACAACAACAAATCTTCAAAGCACTTCAAGTACAAAATTTTATATCACCACCAAGTGGTATGGTTCTGTTCTCACAGCCATCTCACTGACAATTCCCCCTTACTGGTCATAGAAAGTAGCACTCTACTAGTTTATTCAGAGTCTGAGTACTCCCATCTTAGTACCCAAGTGAAGTGGGTTATTCCCACGAAATGGGCTTTTCCTTTTGTGAAAGAACTTACTAAAAGAAAAAGGAGGTAGGTGGCTTCTTCATAGGGTGTTCAATGTCTCCCATAAAAATCTTTGGACAAATTGATGAAGTACAGGCTACATAGACAGTGAGGTGGACTGAAAACTGGCTGAACTGATGGACTCAAGAGATCATAGACAGCAACTCAAAGTCCAGATGGAGACCAGCCACTAGTGCTGTGCCACAAGGCAGTCAGTGCTGGGACAAATACTGTTTAACCTCTTCATTAATGACCTGGATGATAGGGTATGCTGCTCTCAGCAAGCTTGCAGTTGATGCAAAATTTGAAGGAGTGGTTGATAGACCAGATTGTTGTGCTGCCATTCAGAGGGACCTCAAGAGGCAAGAGAAATAGGCAGAAGGAACCCCATGAAGTTCAAAGAGATATGCAAAGTCCTCCAGCATCTGAAGAAGAAATAACCACATGTACCCGTACAGAGTGAGGACCAACCCACTGGAAAGCAGACCTGCAGAAACAGACTTGGGGCTCCTAGTGGACAAATTTACCAGGATGCAGCAATGAATATACTTCTGCAAAAAGGCTAACAGCATCCTGGGATGCATTAAGCAGAGTGTTGCCAGCAGGTTGATGGAGGTGATCCTTAGCCCTCAGCACAGCACCAGCAAGGCCACTTCTGGAGTGCTGTGTCCAGTTCTGGGCTCCCCAGTACAAGAGAGATACGGATTTACAGGAGCAAGTCCAGCAAAGGGCCAGAATTAAGGGAATGGCGCACCTTTTATGTGAGGAGATTCTGAGAGGTGGGACTGTTCCCCCTAGAGAAAAGGCAACCTGAGGGGAAGGCGGCAGATCTGATCAGTGTGTGTAAATAAATACCCAATGAATAAAGAAAACCAAGCCAGACTCTCATCACTAGTAGTCAGTTAAAAGGCAAGAAGCAATGGGCACAGTGAAATACATTAAATTCCATTTAAACACAGGCAGTTTTTGTTGTTGTTTTCCTAACATGAGGATGATCAAACATTGGAAGAGGTTTCCAAAAGGGTTGCAGTGTCTCCATCCT
Organism: Streptopelia decaocto; assembly: GCF_964273445.1. Lineage (NCBI taxonomy): Eukaryota > Metazoa > Chordata > Aves > Columbiformes > Columbidae > Streptopelia > Streptopelia decaocto. Next base: position 77,407,922 of record NC_138663.1, on the reverse strand, counting down.
TAGAGATATTAAAAATCTGAGTAAACACAGTTCCAAGTAACCACTTTTAGCTGTCTCTGTTTTGACAATGGAGGACGAAAAATCTTCGATGTCTCTTCCAACCTCAACCATTCTGTGATTAATAGTATTCCTAAATCCCAAGGACATTTGATATTGTTTTCCAAGTGTTGCTTCTCCAAAGTGGCAATAAGGTATTTGTTATACCTATGCACAACCAGCTCCCTTCAACAGCAAGCTTCACCTTGACTTTTAAAGAAAGCTCAAGGTCAACAGAACCTTGTTGCTCTCCTGTGGGTTTGGGCTTTTGTTGTTCGTTTCTTTTTTCTTTTCTTTTTTTTCTTTCCCCTCTCCAGTTTCAGAATAAACCCTCTTAATAGCAAATGTTGCAACAATTTTGCTTGCTTTGTTCTCTAAAAGAAGGTAAATGACTAAAGAGCTCAAATAGCTTTCTTTTGTGGTTGAAAGTGCGTTGGGCTCAGTTGTGAAGTCTGGCTTCAGGAAGTGCCATTGAGACAATGAGGGTTAATTACCAGGTTTCTGCATGGGTTGTGGTGACAAGTGGCCTCCACTCCCTTTTAAGCTGACTTCACTTCTTAAACACACCAGTCAGACAGAATATGGCAATGTCCCAGTATTTACAATGTCAATCCAGAATTTATAAGTAAATAGTTAGCAGTAAGCTTGCTATTTTGAAGGCAAGAAAAAAAATAAATAGAGAGAACATTTCTCCTGTCACAGAAATAATACAGAAGTTCCCAGAAGCTTAAAATAAAATAGAAAAAAACTCAGAAAGAAAAAAAATGCAACATTTTTTTCCTTCTCTGCTATTGGGAACAAGTAACTCACACCCTTTTGCTGTTTTTTCTAACTAGAAGATGGGGAAGTCCCAGTTTCTCTCTTCCTCAAGCTCAGTTCCCACCTCCCAAGGGGGCCAGAGACCAGAGCTCTTCTGTCTTGCCTTTCCCTTCCCTTGAGACAATCGGAACAAGGGCAGCCACAGCACCAAGACCTTTAGAAAGGAGAACAAAATGCTGTACCGTTTCTACCTCCAATTACTTTAGCCTGCCCACGACAAATACATCTGTTAAGGATATGGGGTTTGTCCCATTGATTAGCTCCTATCACATAACGCAAGTCACACATGGTTGAGGCAGAGAAATAAAAAAACTATTCTGGTAGCAACACAGCTCAGTGCTTTGCAGAGATACCAGCACTAACCCCCAACGACTAGCTCAGCATCAAGATCAGTGTGCTCACATCCACATGGTGTGCTTTCATCCTCTCATACATCTCCTTCAGGGCCTCAACAAGTACCTCTGGGCAGTATGATCTAGACTCCTGCAGCTACCTCAATGCATTTTAATCTTCTCCCTATAATTTTATTATCAGTGATATTGCTGCAAAATAGGTTCATTTTCTGTCACTTAAAAAGAGGTGACCAAGTGGCAGAACCCTGTTATTATTCACTTCCAAGAATGATCTCAAAAATCGAGTTGCAGTTTACTCCTCTGTGAAATGCGTCTAAAAAACAGGCATCAGACCCTTAGCTCAAAATAGCTCCACAGACCCCAGTACTTACCCTTGACGACAATATAAAAAGTAGCATTTTCATAGAAAAGGAGGAATATAAGATCAGAAACATTAACTGCATTAGGTGTCTTGTGCTGGATTAAATTTTATGGGCATGTCCATCATCTGAAGGCACAATTTTGTGTGGCCCTGAAGAGCAGTTTGTTTGGAAAAGAAATTTATTAGAAAATGTATTTTCTTTTTGACAAATTGTGTGCCAAGAGCATTTTTTAGTAATGGTTCATCCACTAGAGAAAGAATTGATGGCAATTTGATTTGTCAATTTAAAGGGGAGAAAAATTTAAATGGTGATGCAAAGGTAACTGGGCTACCAAGAAGCAGATGGCTTTAATTACCTATTTACAGGATTGTTTGTACTGGGAATTTGAAAGACACACACAGCTTAGAAACAATATTCATTGTGGGAACACTATGTACATTTTAATTAAACCAGATTTTTAAATGGGAGTAAAGAGATTATTGAATGTTACTCAAAGTCAAATTGACACTTCAAAATCTAATGTGCTTTGCACACAAAGATTTAGTTATACCAGATGAGAACAAAGATACAGAAGTCTGTACATGCTGAGCCTCATCTTCATTTTTGCCCCTCTTGTTTCCTGCCGCTTGAGTCCTGCAAGGAGGCCACAGCAGTGTGAGGCGGCATTACTGCACACAAGAGTCAGGTTCACCTGGTCAAGTTTGTTTCTGGAACTCAGCAGGGCCCTCTCAGAGGTGAATTTAACTCACTGTGCTAGAGTCCAGTTGTCTGAGCCTGATCCTTTCACAGTGCTAGAGTCTGAAACAGTGAAGTACCACCAGCCTCAAACGGGTGTTGAGCACCTGTCAACCCGGTCCAGCACTAACTTGGTATGCAGTTATGGTGGTAACACATAGAGCTGATCTCCCATTGCTTTTGTAGGTCCTCCGAGTTCTTCCAGGAGCCAGTGTATATCACTAACCTGACAGAAAAAATAACTCATCCAAAAGAAAAAAAGAAAATGCTTTTTGCAGGGTAGCAAGCTCTCACAAGCCCCAAACTCAGCAGGAGGAGAAGGCAGGACCACAAGCTCTCTAGGAACATCTGTGGGGGAAAGGTAGAGCAAAGACTGAGAGCACCAGGGCCTCCCTCTAGCAGGTGCAAGCAAAGCTGCCACACATGAAACCACAGCCTCAGACCAAATCTTCTCAAAACAGTTTAAACAACTGCAAGTCTTGTAGGGCTACCTCATGTATTGTTTAAAGTATAGCTCCCTTTAGATCTTCTGTTCCCTTCATTCCTTCCCAAGTGCTTTTTATGGCCCACGCCACAGGCACATGGTCAACAGCAGCTGAGTTCACAGTAGCTAACCAAACAACACGAGAGTACTGGACTTGTGCATGTTCTCTAGTGTGCTGAACCCCAAGCAATAGCTGCTCATTTGCAACACTTCAGCATACACCACTTCTTCTACCTATTTACTAAATCAGCCTAAAATTACACTTTAAATTAAGCTGGTTAATGGATGCCAGGCATTATCTACAACTCAGGGCAACAATGAGCACTTTTTTTTTATCATCAAGATCAAACATAAGTAGCATAAACACACTAATAAATCAAGTGAGCAAATTATATCTCCAAAGAAAATATGCATAAGGAAGGGCTATTCAGCTTCAGTGACTCAGTACAAACAAACCCCTGGGGCAAAAAATAATTACAGTATACTGTCTACAAATGAATAGAATAACCAAATCAAGCCAAAATTCAAATGTATGGCAGTAGCTCCGAGGTACTTCCAAGTCAGAAAGAGAGAAGATACATAGAAATGTTTTGCATATGAAGTAAATCAAAAACAGCAGAAGAGCTACCGTTTTACCTCTCCCAGAAAAACTGAAAATACACGTAACTTCACAGAGCAAAAGCCTGAGCCAAGATATGCTATTACAAAGAGAAATAGTCACCAAGAATTTCCCTGGGGGTTTGTGGTATAACAACATGCCCTTCATGAGTGACGCCTGACGTGAAATGGATGTAACAGTACCTGGAACAGCAGCACAACACCAGAAATGAGACATGACAGCTCTTCAGGATTTCACAATTCTGGATTGAAAATTCTCTTTTTTTCACACTGGTGGATATTCTTAAAATCCACTATGTTAAAAAAAAAAAAATAAAATATCATTTACTTCTTACACAGCTGAGAACACAGTCAATCTAAGATCATACACAGTGAGTTTTTCTACCCTTGCAAACTCTTTGGACACTTCCATGTCTCATTTTTTGGGTTGTGGCTGTAAAGTCTTTGGGACTGAGACCACGTTTGTTTCCAAAGTGTGTACACTGTGAGGGTCTACTCACAAATGAGGCTGTTACAACAACATGGATGTTCCTGTGTAGTGATATATTTTTTATTTAGATACCATTAGTGGTTAACAAGACAGTTCACCTGCAAATTCTTCCCAAATTAGTTTTTTAAATCCCAAGCATAAAAGCAAACAAACAGAAAATTAAAAGAGGAAAAATAAGAGTAGCAAGCATTCAAAGCTTAGCCTATTTATTTTTTTTTCTGTTGCCAATGAAAGCCATTACAGCAACAAGGGCATCTCACATTTTCCTTTCTCCTTTAAAATTTTCAGGGATCCAGCTTCCTCACATTGATACAAAGGACTGAAGAAGGTGCAAAGCCTCGGAGAGTCCATTTTACATTGTTAAAAACATGTCATAATTCTGTGGAAAACCAGTAAACTGCAACAGCATGTGCCAGCTGGGGGCCTCTTCTGTACAAAAAAAAATCCTGGCCAAGAAGATGAAAGTGGCAGAATTCCCATTGCATTCAACAGGACTGGATGCTGTCCTTGAGAGTTTCTTCTATTTTTCATCTGTGAAGAGTTTATGAGGTTTACCTTACTTCTAGATTCCAGGTACAGGTTTACTGTCTCATTTTATTTATAGCCATTGGCTTTCTATTAATTTTTAATGCTTTTTTTTTTAAATCACCCCTGCTGTTATGATTTTTTTGGCATACTGACTGCAGCCTTCTGGACTATGCTAATCTCTGACAAGACTGAGACACAGACCTAACTAAATTTGTCTAGTACAGCCAACACTGTGCTTAAAATAGTTTATTTCTTTTTTTAATTATTTTAACTGGCTAGGACAGGATTTAATCTTTCAATCATAAGGTTGTGCCTCCAATTTTATTTTAAAATGTGTTAGAAACTTTTTAAATATCTGTTTTACTATGTGTATGTTCTGATGTGGGTTAGATAACTTCAAACCAATATAAAATTAGGACACACAAGTTAGTCTTCAGCAGGCAGAAATATCAAATAACTTGCCTTTTTCGGAAGAGAGTTTTATACTAAAATGTGATTATCATCATGCCAATGCATGCTTATACCTGGAGGGCATCCACATTTTTAATGCAGAGTCACCATGCCTCTGCATTGCGATTTCTTATTTTTCACTACTAACCAGTTGCTCACTGTACCATATTTTGTCCACCTTATGCTGCTAGAAAAAAACCAGAAGAACAATAGTTATTAAATATATATATATATATTGCTCAAAAGTTTGCCCTGGTTTCTGTTGGCTTTCCATTCAGCTGTGGGAATGGGCAAGAAGACCTGCAGGAATCTCTCAATGGCCATATAGTCAGTTTTAGCCTGAAGGACAGAGCTATCGGACGGAGGGTATAGACAGCAACTGCAATTATGCCACTCAAGTCCCTTACCCTTGTTTATAGGTCCAGACTCATTCCTTCTCTCTTGCCACCTAGAAACTCTGTATTTGCTTTTGTCTTCTGGTTACCATGCAGTAGAAGTTTTGAATATTTTTAATTGAGTTTGTAGTTGAATTTTAATTTTTAAAGGTTTTCCCCCAGAGATTCTGAACGGCCTTTCAAGTCAAACATGGAATGAGACCCTGGAAGAGCCTATTGTAGACTGCAATACTTGAGCTTGGGACAACATGTTTTAAATGAGGTAGCAATGAGACTGGATAGATGCAAAACTTAATGATGTTGCATAGAACATTAAAAAAAAAATGGCACTTGTATCCTGTGACTGGCAGATTACTAGCATGGTGCAAGTGTTTTGTACTGCAGGCCTCTCAGAAGAGAATCAAGACATAAGTTACAAGGAACTAAAATAAGAAATTTGGAGATCTTAAGTGGTACTTAGAACTCTGCACCAGCAGGCAGGAAGGAGCAGGATGCACCAAAGCCCCCAGAGCAGCAACATTGTCTGTCCCAGTCCTCCTGTAGCTGCTCATCACCTTCCCCACAGCCCTCAGCAACGCTTGGGAAGCTGGCTTTGCCTGCCCAGACTGACAAAGGGCTTTTTTCTCTACAATCTCAGACCTCTAGAGTCACAAGGACTGGAAAGCCAAAACACCTGTCATTCCCCACTTTTCTACAGTGCTCATCAATGAAATTACACAACTGATGCTCAGTTCCCTCTGTCGTTGATTTCAGGGTGAGAAATAGTGTTATGTTGGGATACCACATAAGCCTGGCCCTTCAATTAAAGATTCTTTGATTAAATTTCTGCTGGAAGTGGAGAAGGCTATATCAAGAGGAAAGTTTGAGTCGGTATCTGAAACTTGGAAAAGGGAGCTTTGGTATTCTACTCTCAGTTGTGCACTTGACTCACCTGGTAAGCCACAAAGCTCAAATTAAGATATACAGAGTTTTTGATTTGTAGCTACAGACAAAGTTGATTATTCTGAGCCATACGTACATTAACCTTCTTTTGAGAAAGTTGTCTTTAACCAGCTTAGGTTTCAGTTCTTCCTCTAAACTGAGCATTGTAATGTCAACCTCTATCAGAAGAGCAAGAGTTGCATAATTAATTGTTTATAAATTCCTTTGAGATATCAGATTAAAAGTACTAATTAAATATTAAAAACTCAGTGTGAATTCCTTCTAACTTCTTAGAAGTTGTAAAGTAATTTTCCCCAGATATGTGGAATCATCTAGAAGTAATCTATGACTGAAGTTATGAGACAGCGATATCTGCACAAGCAATATGCAGGCAAACGAGTCTACAATTTTCATTAGAGATTTACTAATGTTGTATTAATTCATAAATATACACTCATTAGCAAAACTCCTACATTTCTAACATTTGACAAGTACTGCCTCTAGCATAACACTGTAACTGGGTCCTACGATCAAAGATATCAGCCTAGAGCATATTAGATCCTAATAAAAAAGTTAACGATTAGAAACAATGTTAGTTATTGAAACAGACTTTTAAATTAATAATTTGAATATCAAAAAGTCACTTAGATGTAGTATATGTATGCACCAAATACACCTCTTTTCTGTGGATATTCACAGCTACATAAAAGCACGGTTTCTTCTACCAGAGAGATTAAGAAATTTTTTGCTATACCAGGACTGTGTGGAGCTGATTGTGATTGGACATGTTTTTAGAATGAAAGTTGTGTCTTACATAAAATTATTTTTCAAGGATAAAAAAAAAATATGCATTGAACATGTTTTTACAAACATTTTTTTTCAGGGTTTTTGGGAAGGGAGTTGTTTGTTTAATTTTAGGGACATCGGATTTTCTGCTCCTGTGTTTTCCATTTTGTGTTTGTAGTTGAAAGACAGGGAAAGAGGACCCAAAGAAAACTTTTTTTAAAAGAAACATATTTGCATAAAAGTGCAGAGAACATTTAATTGTTAAAATGAAAGTGATGTGATGGTTTCTCAAAAATTGCCAACAGTATTTCTTCTCTTATTGGCAAGATAAAACAGTACTCCATTGGCTGCTGGGTTGCAGCTCAGTCAGCGGGGCAGCTATAGCTAAATATTCCTGCAGGAAACATACAGAAATAACTAGTAATTTCCACTTCTATTAGCAAAGAGTAAACTTATTTGATTATGGAAGAGTAAGCTGCTTTTAGAACACAGATCAACTCTTCAGATACAGCCAATTTTTCTGCTTATTCACAGCAAATTAAAAGCTGGTGTTAACTTTTGTGTGCTTTGAAAATACGAAATATTCCACACAACTAATATAATGCATTAAAAAAAAAAAAAGTTCCATAAAAATGAAAGAGCAACTTTAATTTTTCCTCTCTTTCACTGTTAACCTTCTGTCATTGTTTCAGGTTAATATGCCTACAATCTATCCTTTTTAAAAATCAGTAAGGAAAACAAACCATTTATATCCCTGTTAAAAAAAAAAAAAAAAAAAGAAAAAGAAGAAACAACCCACACATATATATATGTACATATATATATATATATAGTCTGATGTTCCCAAACCAACGCACTCATAATCATCCTCCCTAGAAAATTAGAACTTGTTGGTTTTACTAGGAAACTGAATCTGGAATTGTGGCTTCCAGGCTCTTGCTGTTTCCCAGTTCTTACAGTTCAGATAAATAAGGCAATTATGCTTTGTAAAAGTAAGAAACTTCTCTGATCATTGTTAAAGCAACTTTAAAAAAAAAAAAAAAACTCCCCCCAAAAAACAGTACATGCTTCCTTATTGGTTTTAATACATGCAAAATATTAAGTCTCTGAAATACACATTTTGGAACATCATTGTCAACGCTGTCAGAAAGGACTGGCAGTTTAGGTGCACTGACTTCGAGGTGCCTAAATGGAGATATCTCCAAGAACTTGGCTTTAAGAGCAAGGATGTGTTTAATCATCTGTCCCCATTCAGAGTCTTGGCCCAGGCTTCTGCAAAGAGCAACATCAGCCTTTGTGCAATAGTAGCTGTGTACCAGTTTCTGACAGAGAAAAGATCCCTTTAGCCTCCTGTGCAGGCAGGGACCCACCATTTCCCTGCTGTTGGAACACACCTTCAGTTACTTCTATCTGTAATTAAAGCTGACATATCTTATGTGGGCCATTCACCTTTTATTCAACACGAACAGCCTGCAAAAGTGGCTGAGAGGTTCACAGGAAGGAAGCAGTTAAATGATAAAAATGTTAAATGTTATGCAGCAAGCTGTGTACAATTAACTAGAATTCAAATATACACCTTGTTCCAATCCAAGCCATTTATCAGATAAAAATAGTCTGCTAGAAGAATGTCATGATTAATGAGGTGAGACTCCAGCTAATTACTGTTTCCTCCAGAAGTAATTAGGTTGGCATTGCTAATCAAGATGAATGAACACTCTGACCCGCTTTTTTAAATGTAAAACTATGAGCTGCAGCAGCAATAACATCATTTAGTTCAGGCAATGTAGTCTTTATTAGGCTTGTAGTTTGATTAAATTCTTTTGTTACACCAGGCTTTCCACACATGAACAGATGAATGCTGTGATGTTCAAAGAGTTTGTCACCCTTAATTAAAGACTGAAAAGCCTTGTTCAATTCACAGGGCAATACACAGGACAGCTCTAAATTGATAGCTTTTAAGTGGGGGATAACTGAGGGAGTCATAGGGTTTGCCCATCTGCAAGAGGATTCCTCCTCCTTCCATAATTTTCCATCATAGTAGCTGGAAAATTAATATCAGATACTTTTGTATTGATTCCATTAGTCAACATTGATTTCATCAGAGCACCTTTTCACACACAACTATACAGCTTTACTTGCATAGAGTGAATCCATTATAAATCAAGAGAAAGAAAGCCATAAGAAGTACATTCAAAATATAAGCTAATTTATTGTGCTGTTTCCAGCTGTGACCGTTCTATACAACTAACAAGTCCTAGGACAGCCTCATCCCCCACCATTTCAGCAGTTAACACCATGACCACATATGCTATTTCATACTGAGGGAGAAGTCAGGGAAGTGAGAGTGAAGTGTCCGAATGATGTGGAGATACAAGATATTCTAATGGAGTTATCAGGTAGTAATTTGAGAAATATGAGAAGAAACTTCTTCACAGTGAGGGTGCCAGAGCACTGGAACAGGCTGCCCAGGGTGGGTTGTGGAGTCTCCTTCTCTGGAGACGTTCAAATCCCACCTGGACACCTTCCTGTGTAACCTCATCTAAGTGTTCCTGCTTCAGCAGGGGGATTGGACTAGATGATCTTTTGAGGTCCCTTCCAGTCCCTAATATTCTGTGATAATTTCCTCTTTCACTTCCTCCTATTACATAAAGTGCTTCCTTATTCCAAGGATTTATTTTAGGTAAATGCTAGGTCCAAATTTGCACCTGAGAATTTTAATATAAAACACAAATTAGACTGGAAAAGAAAATGATCCTCGCCCCACCATAGCTTTTTGGATCTGCTCACTGCCTGCTTAGCAAAAAACACTGCAGGTGAGAATGTGGGACCTCAGGATCAGGAGCAGCAGTGGGGGCAGAGGGAAGGAGAGGCACAGAACGCCTGTCCTGACCATGGCAGTGGGTACAGGTTTAGTTTCAGACACCATACCCCCATTCAGCCCAGTACAAAGCAGCAGGCTGACCCAACTGGGGCACGGAGCAGGCCAGACCCCACTCCTCTCAACAAGAGGGGACATCCTCCTAAGCCTGCCATGACCTACTAGCACCACCAGTAGTAGGAAATGATCCTTTGCTGCAGGTTAAGTCACTATCAACTTGGCAACACAAAGACCAACCTGAGCTTTCTCTCACGCACGTTTGGTTCACAGCAGACTTGGCCTGCCAGGAAGATGAGGCCCAGTGCCAGGGCTTCCCAGCCAAACCTTTCTCCATGACATACCACCACACAACATGAGAGGCACCTGACCTGAGCAACCTCAGACCTACCAGTCTGGTTAAGAACCTATCCACACACCTCGGGTGAAAGCCAAAGCTTCCCACCTGAGCACAGCACCCACAGACATCAAGCAAGCAGAAGAACACTACTTTCCTCCCTAACCACTCAGCCACTGCCCATGGTAGACATGGCACACCATGGCAACAGGTAGAAGTTGCCTGCTGCATTGCACACCTCTATCACAACGTTTAGCAGGACCACGGTAGCCCACACAAAACATACCAAGGGGGACAGACAAACACCAACCCTCCTGAGAGAGCTCAGGCTCATGGACCCTGCAGCCCCTGCACCCTGCTGGCACAGGGCTGCATGGTGCCTTCTTCCTCTCCAGCTTTCTGATACTTAATGATTTAACAAAAATTCTTATCTAGAAGGTGGGAATATTGTGCTCTGCCATCTGGTTGATATTTCCGCTCACTAGATTGCAAAATCCTATTTTTAACCTCTTCTGCCTAATGATACTGCAATGCCAGCCACTGATTGACACATGCCTGCCTCCCACTGCTGCTTCACCCTGGCACCTCACCCAGGTGACAGGAGCAGAACAATGGCCAGGCCCTCATACATACTAAGAGTCACTCCAAGCAAACATGCACAAGCTTTCCAGAGGGAAGCTCCAGGTGGAAACCCTGAGAGAACTGATTTGGGGGCTGATGCCTGGGACACCACACTATAACCTATATAAAACTTCCCTTTCCTCACTGGTCCCTGACATGGCCTCTAACTGCCCTCACCTGCTTTACCTCACACCCATGGCCCATCTCAACACAAATACCCAAAGCCCCTTGCTCCGCTGCTTCTGTGTTAGGTTCTGAGCCCCATGAAGCTCTGTAGTATGGGGGACATTAAATTCTAATTTATGTGTTACTTCTTTATTTTGTTCTCTTTTCTGGAAAGTGAGTGGTCTGTTTGATATTTTTTTAGAGTCAAGGCTTCATCAAGTTGGAGCCAAGATGATGGTGCTGCCATCCAACAGCTTTGACTCACTTTTGTTTTGCTTACTGAATCAACTTGCTGGTTACAAATTCCTGGGATGATGAATTCACTAGGAAACGAGGAAAAGTGGCATGCCTGTTGTTCCTATGTAGCCCAGCTACTTTCTTCTCCCTGTGGTACCCCTTTGCAGTTGTAGGCAAGGTATTGAGGGTTTTGCAGCTGTGTGCAGGTTCCTCCTGTGTGCCCAGGTGGCCAAAAAGGCCAACAGCATCCTGGGTTGTATCAGGAATAGTGTGCCCAACAGGACTAGAGAAGTGATCGTACTCAACACGTACCCCTGTACTCAACACTGGTGAGGCCCCACCATAAATCCTGTGTTCAGTTTCGGGCCCCTCACTACAGGAAAGACCTTGAGGTGCCAGATTGTGTCCAAAGAAGAGCAACAAAGCTGGTGAAAGGTGTGGAGAACAAGTCTGATGAGGAGCAGCTGAGGGAACTGGGGCTGTTTAGCCTGGAGAAAAGGAGCCTGAGGGGAGACCTTATCACTGTCTACAACTACCTGAAAGGAAGTTGTAGCATGGAGGGTGTTGGTCTCTTCTCCCAATTAACAAGTGATAGGACAAGAGGAAATGGTCCCAAGTTGTGTCATAGAAGGTTCAGATTGGATATTAGGAAAAAATTCTTCATGGAAAACGTGAAGCATTGGAACAGGCTGCCTCGGGAAGTGGTGGAGTCCCCATCCCTGGAGGTGTTTAAAAGATGTATAGATTAAGCTCTCAGAGACATGGTTTAGTGCTAGATTTAGGTGATGGTTAGACTCGATGCTCCTGAGGATCTCTTCCAACCAAAATCATTTTATGATTCAATGATTTACCCACTGCTTTACAACTGCACAGTACTAGTGGCGGGACACAAAACACACCTCACCTTCAGGGTAAATCTGCCCCTGCCTCCCTTTTACTGCTTGACCAAGAAGGTATACAGTGTAAAATGTTATTTAAAAAATGTAAAACCAGTAAAAGACAGAAGCTTCATATGAATGTACGCATAGTTTCTCAGACAGGCAGGCTTGTCTCACAAATACAGTTCTCCAGTTTCCTCACAACCCAGGAGACACATGAAAGGACCGTCTTTAGGTACAACGCTCTGTTCTGCACTGACTTCACTAAGCACGCTAAGTGTTTATTAATGCAGTTGGTTCACGCATCCCTGGGTTGTCAATGGCTTCCTTAACTATGTAGCTCTTAAAAGCAGAGCATGTCATTTCTGAGCTGCTACATGCTACTGAAGCAACTCTAGTGATTTATGAAAGGTTTATTGACCTACCCAAGTTGTAGATGCTCATTCACTTTTATTGACATGTACCCTTAATTCGTCTTGTGAGGACACTGGTTAACTGAGCCAGATTAAAACAGGGCACTCCATAGAAGCAAGTGATTTCTAAAATCCCTTTCTCTGGTCACAGCTATGCCACAAAGATGCTTGCCTTTCTCTCCATGTGTTATTTCCATGCATTGCTGTTGGCTGAGTGTGCTCCAAGGTTATTCAAACAGTCCTACTCCACAGAGCATGGACAGTGTCTCTAGTGCTGCTTGAACATAATCATTTCCATCTCCCAGCCTGCTGCTTACTAATGGTGTAGGCGTTGCATCAGTATTGTTTCTTGGGCTCCTTCAGACATATTGTTCTAGCTGCTCCCCTAAGAAACAATCTAGTATATAGGGACTGATGGATTTTTTTGGCTCTTCCCTTCCTTACATGTGGTCTATGACCATTCTCACAGCTGTGATATCCCCTCAAAGGGCTGCCAGGAAACAGACCTCTTAAAACAATGAGTGTTGCAGATGAACTCTCACTTTGCTTAGTACATATGAGACCTGGTTGATTGCTTTTTTTTTTTTTTTTAATAAGTAATTTTTTAAAAGTAATTTTTGTATTAGTAGAACTATGAACATCTTTGCTGCCAAAGACTGACCTCTACCCAAGTAGAGTAAGTAAAGATTATTCTTAGTTCCCATTTTTTTGCTGATAATAAGACCCAAGGGTAGCTTAAGAAATACTGAGAGAATTAAAATATTGGATGGGTAAATGAAAAATGTAAGTGAAAAAATGCAAGTGAAGTAAGAAGCAATAATAAGCCCATGAGGTCACTGATCATGTCCAGACCACGTTGGGATGTGGGGAATTTGCAGTCATTCACAGGGCAGCTATCACCCCCCATAGAGAAAGGAGGGTGGAGTCCAGATCTCATCAGTGAGGTCATCTCTTTTCTAATCCTACACTCTTCATACTTTTGGAGCACAAGCACTGTGGTTTTAGCAGGAACTGAGCTCAGCCCTGCCAGCCAAGGGGTGTGGAGTGTCAGGAATTTCCAAACTGTTCATCAGTCCAGCTCGCCCCCCAGCTGACATTGTTTATGAGTCCCTGGACCCTCTCTGCTTAAAGAAAAATCTAGATCCACCTACTCTCTGCACATTTTGTGCTGTTGATGCATCGCAGGGCTGCACTTGGCCAGCCTGGGAACCTAACTCACAAACACCAGTGCAAGCACTGGTAGTGCCTGGTTGACATGGGTTAGGTGTCTCTGGGTACCTAAATCACAGGGCAAGTAAATTGGTAACACTTCTCAAACTAAAAACGTATTAACGTAAAATGGAGAAATACTTGTGCAGTGTTCTGCAAGGTCCCCAGTTCACTGTCTTACTATTAGACAATGTACCTGATATTATGCTTATTATGCATCATGCATTGCATTCAGTCTGGTTTGGACAGCAGAGATCAGAGGGACCTATTTTTCCTGCCTGCTCTGCATAAGCAGCTGGAAGAGTTTGTTCACATCCATAGATATGGAAGACTAGCTTTTTAATGCTAACACCAGACCTGGGTGTACAAAGGTGGGCAGAAGTAATACTGTCCTTTCCCATGCAGTTGTTTTGTTTTGTTTTGTTCTTTACCTCCTGCAGGTTTCCAGCCGTGCTCCAGAGCTTGTCAGCTTTGTGATCTCCTCAAAACTGTTCTTATGCTTTTCAGAGCCCCTCACCTATTATTCTGCTGCAGCTCTGGTAAGAGAGCGTGGGCACACAACCAGGATTGTCTGCTGCGTGTTTCCTTTAGCTATTTATTTTTAAGAAATCTGATTCAGGTTTTGCAATTCTTAATGTGGGTTTTTATTCCTGAATGAATAAAATAGAAAAGTCGCTGATGATTTGTTCTTTCACTATGTTTCAGTGCCAATGAATCATTTAGCGCTGCAGCAGCCATCAATACTCACTCAGCCACTATCATGCCGCTTTTTCCTGTCATTCACTGTGTCATTTATAAAGTGATAAAAATCCCAGCTTAGAGCACTATATTCACTTTTGTGGTCCCCTACTTCCAGCAACCTTTTAAAGCACTGAACAAAATTAGCAACAAATTACTTTATGAATACCAAGCCCTTTTGTTACAGTGTTCTGAAAGCTTGCAATACTGTCAGTTTTCAATTAAATTTAAGAAAAATTAAGCTGCCCTGTGTGGCTGCTTGCTTAGACAGTGAGGTAATTATGTATAATAGGAAATCTCTTTAACAATTGCTCCTAGTCATGGCAACATTGCACTGTTACTGTGCTTAACATGAAGACAGACTGTTATATTGTTTTTGGAATGTGGGAAACCAGCAATAGCGGAGGCACATGATGAGCTTAACACATAGAGTAGGATTTTTAACATTACCAGCTGCAGTGAATTAATTGTTACGACTTTTTTGTTCTTTCAGAGAGTTTGGTTTGGCACACTGGTTAAAGAAGTGTAAGATCCCCAGTAACTTGTACGCTGTGCCTTCAGTAGTAATAAGCATGCAACAAAAGTACCCTTAAGTCTAAGTTTTGTTGATCAAATCAAAAACAACTCTATGGGTGCTGCTTTTTCCCTTTTTGGAAAGGAGGCCACAGCACAAATTAGTAATTGTTCTATCTGTAAGTCCCAATGAGGTGTGGTGGCAACTGTGGAAGAGACCTCTTCATTACTGAGCTTAGGCCCAGCAGCGCCCCAGTGCCTTCTTTTCAGCCATTGTGGCACAGGTGAGATAACTAGAGTATATGCTACTGTGATTTTACAGTGCAAGGGATTCTGTGTATTTCGGAAGATTAATGGATATGGGGAGTTCAGACATAACCTTTCACACAAGGGCACAACAACTTTTGCTTCCTCTGCCCGAGCAGCCCTACGGGTGCACAGGCTGTTCTCCTGGATATGTCGCCCTCCGCTGAGCAGAGAGGTCTGTGGATCACTTTACCCTGGAAGACAGAAAGAGGAATTTTACAAATAGTGCAGTTTTCTTCATGTGTTGGCAAAGGGTTAAAAGAAAGCAGGTCTGTTCTGGGACTCTTCTTCAAGATAGCTTCATTTTGAACTCAGAGAAGCAGCTGGGAAAAAAAATGTCAAAGTTCAGTTCTGCTCAAGAGTGAGTTTTGAATCTTGGCTAAGCTCAACTAGATGATCAAGGAGTGTAAGTGAGCTTGCTGATTTGTGCCATGAAAAGGAAACATTTCAGGTCTAAATGAATACAAAACAGCTGTGCTTTTTTGAAAGGGACAATGCAGAAGTCTGCAAATGAGTCTTCTTACCGGAACAGGAGAGCTGGGAAGGAGGGAGTTGTGGGGAGGCACATGCATGAAGTCACTTGGTAGCAAGGCGTTTTAAGAAACATTTGAGAATCATTTCAAAACTAAGAGTGAAAACAGAGTGGAAACTTCTTGTAGGGCAGCAGTAGCCAAGTTGAGCTCCCAAACATCTCAAGTGCAGCTCCCACGCTGGGACTGTGACACAAGCCAGCAGCACAACTATTTGGCAAAGGCAGGATCTCGGAAATCCAAAGGTCCATCTGTGGGAGAAAGTTATTGGGTGAGTAGGTGATAAGGTAGCCAGGAAAAGCACATAAACACCAAGAAAAGCAAAGAACTGTGCTCGGGCATGAAGTCACTAATTATCATTCAGGAAAGAACTTGGCGTCACTGCGGATAGTGCCATAGGAACTTTGAGTCTGTGTTTCACGATGATCAAAAAGGCAAATAGAACACTGGGAACCGTGAGGGAACAAGAGCCAACAGAACAGAATGAGAACTGCACACTGCCCACATCTATTTCAAGTCCCTACCTTTCCTCTTAAAAATGACAAAAACGACATAGAAATGATAGAGCAACAGCCACAATCACAGTTACAGAGCAGTATCTGTGCAAGGAATGGAGAGAGACGCTGGGACACTCTGTCCTGGAGAAGAAAGAACTTGGTCATCAAAGTGCTGGTGACTGCAGCGAAGGGCAGGAGGGGGAGATTTGTGACTTCTTCACAGCATCTAAGACCTAAGGACATGAAATGAATTATATTGCAACAGAACTGGAATGAGCACAGGAAGCACTTTTCCATGTGGCACATAATTAAGCTCAAGTACAGATAACTCTGGAAGCCAAAAGTATAAATTGGTTTAAAATGTAATTTGACAAATTCACGGAGGAAAATCTATCAATATCAAGGGCTGTCGAACACAAAGCCACAAGTCTCCAGCTCAGAAAGACCCTGAGCAACAGGAAAGGGGAAAGTTCCACAACCCATGACACCCCTTTCTGCACACCTTTTTGAAACTTTCAGAGAAAGCATCGTCTGGTCTGACATTGTGCTGCTAACCTAGTGTTTCTATATTAGCCTGCCCAGGCTGCCATTGCTGGACTGTCCTAAGATCCAGCTGCGTGACTGGCTGTGCCCTGCAGGACCTGTTGGGGAAAACTGTGTATGTCCTGTTTGCAGCTCAGTCTCAGAACTACTACTCTCCATTGCTCTTTAGGGTATGCTGGGTGTCTTTTATATCACAGCTATGCAAAGATTTTTCCACATAGAATCATGCTAAAGAATGTCCTGAGTTGGAAGGGACCCACAAGGATCATGAAATCCAACTCCTGTCCCTGCACAGGTCAAACCCAAAATTGACACCATGTGTCTGAGGGTTTTGTCCAATCACTTCTTGAACACTGTCAGGCTTGGGGCCATGACACCTCATTGGGGAGCCTGTTCTAGTGCTCCACCACCCTCTGGGTGAAGAATCTTTTCTAATGTCCAACCTAAACCTCTCCTGGCACACCTGTTCCATTCCATTCTCTCCCAACATGAAGAACTAATAGTGGGTAATAGTCTGAGGACCTTACCAGCCTAGGGAGTTTTCTAGTCACATCTCTTACCCTGGCTTCAGGGACACAGCAGACTTCCCTGTGGGTTGAGTCCAGTCGGTATATCGGACCCTCTGTTCCCCTCAGAAGGGAGTTACCTATGACAACTACCCTTCTTTTTGTCTTGACATGAGTGGTTTTGATGCAGGTTATAGGTTGCCCAGACAACCCCTCCATCCCAGAGGGGCCTTCATCCACAAAATCAGTTGTGTGCCCATCCAATTCCAAGTTCTCATACCTGTTGTGTACAGGCACCTGGGAAGGTGGGGCAGGCTGAGAGTGGATTCACCTGATGTCCTGAGCTGTAACCTGCTTCCATTCTCCTCCATCTCCTGGGTCTCCTTCTGCTTGGTGACAAGATGATAGGTCCTTTGTCTCTTGTGCCATGGTTGGCTTCTGCATTTGTCTCAGGGATGGCAGAGTGTGATTCCCCTGGCCAATCTCCTTCTCTGACACCCTGATACACCTCAACCTGGACAACCCCTCCCAAAGCTCTGTCACCAGGCTGAGTAGCTCCTTCACTTGGGCACATCACCCACAGGCGATCTCGATCTTGCCATCAGATACTGAACAAAGACTCAGGCACACCCTGCAGCCCGGGACCAGGACCACTCCATGTTCCCTCACAAGCTCAGTTTGGGTGGCTACATCAGTTCTTGCAGCCGGAGGGGCTGTGAGGGACACTGAAGGCACAGCTCTTTGCTGGGTACATGCCATGTCTCCTGCTGTTCTCAGCTCCTTGCTGGTGACTTGCAGCCTCTGCTTGAAGTGACAGGGCCAGTTGTGCTCTGGCTGCCGTGCAAAGTGCCACGGCCTGGTCACCGTGGCTGGGTCACTCATGTTCCCTGGGGGCCTTTAAACCTCCCACAGTTGCTTCTGGCAGCATCCCCTCCACGTCAGACTTCTCTAAGTATTTCATGAGGAAGGTTGCTCACACTGTTGCAGGGAATAGCAAAGAAGAAATTACTGTGAGAAAAAGAGGTGTTCAGCAATAAAAACAAATTAAAATCCCTATTGAAAACTCTGACTCATGGTTTGAAGTAACACAAGGGAAAACACAGGAAAAATCATGTCTGTCAAGCCCATGAAAGTACTTACATGAAGTTCCAGAATAAAGGCTACTGGGAATATGGGAGTCAGAGCAAAGGAATTGGGGAGATTGATCAAACTACACTGAATGAGTTGCACTTCCTAGGACCTGAGTCCAAAGAAAAGACATCAGAGTAGAGTTGCTGCTTGTGTAGAATTAATACACCCAAGAAAATTCCGGTGTTTTTATATGTCTTCAGAAAGAAGTAATAGTTGTTCTGATGTTCTCCAAATCAATTATTTCATTTCAGTGTGTTAAGCTGATCTCTAATATGCTATTCTGAGACAGATTGGGGTATTCGGTACTCGCTTTCTCCATGAGAGCTGACTCCATGAGAGTCGTTCAGGAGCCCAATGCCTCCATTTTCCTCATGGGATTTACCTACTTGTTGTGCAACAGCTGGCCTGGTCACAAGAAGGTGTTCACTGCGTTGCGGGAGATGTGATCCTCTAGGGACCCTTGCTTATAGAATAGAAGAGAGCACAAACATCACAATAAAACAATGTGCTGAAAGAGAAATGTAGTTTAGTGTTTTATTTAAGGGTGAAAAATTAAATGTTCTTTGTAATGTTACGCATTAACTATTTCCAATTGGATCCAATTATCTAAAACCATTTTTTTTTCAATCACTTCTGCAATGTTAATATTTTCCTAATTTATTAAGGTTGTATTTTGCATTATTTTCAGAAAATTTGCAATAAATTTTAATAATCAGATTCAGGCAGTTAATTTTTAATTTGATAATCCAAATAATTAGATTTTTGCCATGGATATCTAAAGGACATAACAAAATAATTGGCCCTGCTCTGAAGCAATCTAGCACAGAGCTTGATAGCCCAGAGGAATAATAAAGTCTATGAAAAAACACAGTAACTGAAGAGGAGGGGCTACGCATTTGATGTCTGTTTCATGAGCAAATCTACTATCAATGTTATGACACTGGTCAAAAAGCCAGTGTGATGGCTGCAGTTGAACTCACAGAGGAAACAGACTTACCAAAAAAGCTTATGTGACAACAGCAATTAGCTAACACCTAACAAAAGCTGCTACAAAAAACATCAGACCATTGTATTTCTGGTTGCATTTGTGTATAACTTTCAGCCACAATGGCTAAGATGCAACATAATAGTTGGGAAGGGACCTTGCTGTGCAGCTTGCTATATACGTATACACTCAGCCTGCCCTGGAGGCTTCCAGTTAAAAGACATGTGGATGATAGATAAGAAATGTGAATAAGCCACATAAGCAAATGAATAGAGTGGAGTATTAGCCCAGCGCAGTCCTCCTACATGCTGTTCAAACCACTGCAGGACACAAACCGTCATCAGATTTTGCGTAGAGTAGAATGAAAGACTAGTTTGAAAAGCACATTCAGAGTCACATCCTAAATTAGGTAGTGTTGTGGTTTAACCCAAGTTAGCAGTATAACCACAATAGCCGCTTGCTCACTCCCGCCTTACCTCCCACCACTGAATAGGGGAGAGAATCGAAAGGGAAGGTAGAAACTTGTGGATTGAGATAGACACAGTTCAATAAAATAACAAAATAACACTAGTACACTACTAATAATAATAATATATATAAAATGGAAGTAGAGTATTAAATAAAAGATACTCAATGCAATTCCTCACAAACTCCATCCGCACTGAGCAGCCAGTCCCAGGCAGCAGCACCTGGTTCTGAACAGCTGATCCCAGAGAGAGAAGAGAGAAAAAGGCAGGAAGGCCCAGAGGCCTCTGCAAATGACAGGATGGCAAAAGGCCGAACTAAAGAAACTCCCAAACAGAACTCCGTCAAAATGGAGCACAACTAGAACAGGTCTCCAACCCTGTCTGTCCTGACTCTGTTGCAACTCCTAGCCAGAAGATCCCAACTCTCCTTAAATATAAAGCATGACACTAGTGGCATGGAATATTCCTATTGCTCAGTCTGGTTGTCAGTCAAGCTCTGCCCCACCTATGCCCTGCTTCTCAGCTGCCTCACACCTGTGGGCAGAGAGCTCAGAAAGACCTTAGTTCCAGACAGCAACAATTAAAAACTTTAGCTCTGTCCTGGGGTGTTTTTTCTTGTTCTCAAACTAAAAAAAAAAAGAAAGGTTTCTAACTGCATGAAGAAAACTAACTCACCTTCAGTTAAACCAGCACAGGTAGGAAGAAAGATTCCTGTACAAATTTTGCAGAATTTTGGTGATGTCAGTCAGTTTGCCTCAGGTTTTAGTCCTGTCTTCTAGAGGATGTTGAATTATTCCCATCGAACAAGATTTAGCAGTGAGTAACTATGCTGAAAAACCTAACTCCAGAAAAGTCTGCATGGAGAGAAGGAAAAATGTGGTATTCTCCTCCAGAAAGCAAAGCTATCCACTCAAAAAATAAAAGTAATCTAGTCACTCTTAAAAAACAAGCAAGCAAACAAACAAACAAAAAGCTTCCTCTTTTCTTTGGTTATAATAATATTTTAAAATACATAATCACCTTCGGATGCAGAACTGGCATGGAAAATTACAATCCAACTCGTGACAGTCTGAGAAAGTTAGAGACATTGGAAACAAGGGAGTTATAGATTAAACCAGGTTTTCAACCCTTGCTCAGGCAGGTTCAACCAGCCTTGTCATTTAAGGGTGTCAATCCATTTTCTCTGGTGGATACCAACCGGCAAGCGGTACTCAGTAGAGGCTAACAGGAGAGGTGGACATACTGTACAGTAAATTAATATTTACTTTGTTGAGATTGCTGCTTACCAACCTCTCTTAGACCAGGCGAGTATTGCTGGAACCAGATGGGGTCAGCACGATGTTATTAGTGCAGCACACAACACACCATGCCCAAGCTGAAAAGCCCAAGTTCTTACATGCAGCCCTCAGCATATGCAAGTGCACTCTTTCTGAAATAAGCTGCTCTGCCCACGCAGCTCTCCCTATGTATTCATGTCTTGCACAATCGCAGGGTCCTCTATACAGGCATAGCCAATATTTCAGTTTGGTTAAACGGAACATGTCCTCTCATTTGTAACTCCTCTCTTCTGTGTCCATCTGAAAATACTGATTCTGCCCTTAAACTGCCCAGAGACCTTAGGCAGCACCTGGCAGAGTTTCTGTTTAGAATTAAATTTTTATTTCTGTTTCACACTTTTTTGCTCTCCTAGGACAAGCTCAACAGGCTTAAAGGCAGCAGAAGAACAGTTTCCAAAAATACAACTGATAGATAACAGCGATCACCACAGGCTGCCTGTTGGGTCTTCTCTGTTGGAGTAATGAACTGAATGGTATTATGGCCACCCATGAAGTCCTTGCTGTAGAACAGCATCCTCCTTAGATGCTTTTCCTGAGTATAGAAGAAAATGGTATCTACATGCTCATGGTAAAATGAGGATAAAGCACAAAATGAACAATGTACATGATTTTCATACATGTAATGCTTCCAGGTGTTGACATTTTGCTGCTTGCACTTTTTTTCTTCTTCTATATTTATTCAGTATCTACTGTTACCTGAGTGGCTTGGTTTGATTAGGTTGGATTTTCGAAATTCTCCTTTGCTCTTTAGTCTTTTGTTGGTTTTGTTTGGTTTTGGTTGTCTTTGTTTTTTTTTTTTGCTTGTTTTGCTGGGGTTTTTTAAATTTATGTTAGGCATTGCTTTATGGGACACAAATTAAGCAGGAAATATTGTGAGGTATCTTTTTATCTATTTCTGTAAAAGGTAGCTTGAAAAGCAGAGTTTGTGTCCTCTTCAGATACAGGAGATACTCATTAAAAAACTCCAAGATGTGGAGAATTCTGAGTACAAAATGTATTTGATCAAAGGAATGAAAAATTCTCAGTCAACATTTTATTGAACCTGAATACAAGCCAGAAGAATACTTCCAGACAGGACATAAAATATCTACCAGAAAAATAAAAAATAACCAATGATAAGTTGTGAATAGTCTATAGACACTAATCACCTTATGGTTATACATAAAAACTGGGGGATGAGATGCTGGAGAGCAGCCCTGCAGAAAGAAATCTGGGTGCCTGGGTTGATGGCAAGTTGAACATGAGCCAACAGTGTCCCTGGCAGCCAAGAGGGCCAACTGTGTCCTGGGTGCATCCAGCACAGCATTGCCAGCCGGGCAGGGAGGTGATTGTCCCGCTCTGCTCTGCACTGGTGCAGCCTCACCTGGAGCACTGGGTGCAGGTCTGGACAACACTGGATAAAAAGGATATAAAGCTACTGGAGAGTGTCCAGAAGAGGGCCACCAAGAGGGTGAAAAGCCTCAAGGGCAAGGCTTATGAGGAGTGGCTGAGGTCACTTGGCTTGTTCAGCTTGGAGAAGGCTGAGGGGAGACCTAATCACAGTCTACAACTTCCTCAGGGCGAGCAGCAGAGGGGAAGGTGCCGATCTCCTCTCTCTGGTGACCAGTGATAGGACATGAGAAAATGGAATGAAGCTGCGTCAGGGGAAGTTCAGATTGGACATCAGGAAAAGGTTCTTCACTGAGAAGGTGATCAGTCACTGGAACAGGCTCCCCAGGGAAGTGGTCGCAGCACCAAGCCTGTCATGGTTCAAGGAGCATCTGGAAAATGCTCTTCGTCATATTATTTAGTTTCAGATCGTCCTGTGAGGAGCAGGGAGTTGGACTCAATGATCCTTACGGGTCCCTTCCAACTCAAGATACCATATGATTCTATTATTTTATTTGTGTAACACCCATATTATGCATATTATAGCATACATACAGAATAGTGTATATATATACTGCGTTTCACATACATCCATACTATATATTTTCCCACGTATGTACTCCACATGAACTTTTCAGCAAAATGTTTTTCACCTTTGTCTTTTTCTTTATTTTTTTTTTATAATTTGTACTAATTTATCTTCTGTAAAGCAATCAAAGAAAGAAATAGCATTGTGTATTTATAAACTACACTGAGTTTGTCAGTAGGCTCATGCATACTGCTCCAAGCCCTAAAGATGTTATCTTAAGCACAAAGGACTAAATATTTAGGCATCTATCTCAACCAACCTGAATCAAAATCTAACCACTTATGTTGTCCCATCAGTGTTCTTTACTGTGCAAGTACTGTAAAAAAAGGTCTTCCTTATGCATCACTATCATTGAAAGTTCTTCAAGTAAAATTAGGCTCTCTGTTTAAAATGTGTTTTATTGAATTTGCATGGGAGAAATGGAATAAAGCTTAGTAAAATTCTCTTCCTGATGCAGAAAAGCATTTAGGTCAGTCATTGCTACTATTTATCTGCACTGTTAATGAGAAAAAAAGGCAATAAATTTTTGTCACTTGTAATATGACTCAGAATAAGAGACAGAAGTCTGCTGATAAGGAAAGGGGGTTTTTGCTCATTTAATTAAGTAGTTACTTAATGAAGTAAAATTACACTTCAAGAATCTAAGCCTGCAAAGAGTTTAGGAACACTGTGTTTGTATTTCAAAAGTAGCTTGGGTTAAGGCTATTTCTCCTTAAGAGGTGACATCTTGGTTTTACAGATGGAAAAAGGACTTTGAGTTCTAGTGAGATTAGTAATTTCCAGTAACATCACCACCGTACAGTAAGGAAAGTATATTTGGGGGTATAATGTTCCTTCCTGCTACACGGGGACTGCAGTTGCATAAATGCAGTAGAAGATCTATTTTTTCTTTTAACGAAAAATGTTGACAGGGAAGACAACCTTGTTTCAGCATTTTTTCTTAAATTTTATTTTGTCCAAAATCTCAAACCATAAAGGTTTGGACATGTACAGACTGAAACATTGAAGCTGAAAATAGCATGTGTAATTTTTTAGCCAAATATTTCACCAGCTTGGATACTTCATGGCTATTATTAAAAAGTTTTAAAGTTCAGCTGTACTTTGGAAAGAAATTGCTTTTTTAAAAAAAACACTTTCTTAAGAAAATATTTTTTGTTGAGAAAATCAAAACAGTGTCAGATCTAAGTCTTTGTGCATGATACAGAATTGAAAATAGACATTTCCCCCAGGAACGACCATTTCATCAAATTTTCCATCTTGACCAAGCAGTTGTTTTTCTACACAGAAAGTGGAGGAGGAGTTTTATGACTATTTCTCTATTAGCTCTATCATAATTGCGTACTCTTTACATTATGCCCACGTTGGGTTGGGGTGGCAGCACTCCTGGCTGTGCCCACCCCATTGGGTCTGGGCACCTGCCTGCTAGTCGCTGGGAACAAAAAGTCTTCACTCAAAGCTTATTTATGACTCACTGGTTTTAAAGCGAGCTGTCTTCCACTGCAGCTCAGTAAAAACCATTGCTTCCTTCACACATTTATTAGCAAGCAGACGCCTTCAGCTCCTCTGCACGAGTGAAATCTTCAACCTTTTCCTATACATCGCTCACTCATTTAAAACACCATTTACTCCTGAAAGGTGGGTACGGGGCTAGCCTCTCCTCGACATGCTTTTCAGCACCTGTGGGGCCTTGTATGGAAAGTCAGCTATTCCGCAAGAGGCCTAACCTGATTTTTCCAGCCAGCCCTTGCAATGTTGCGTAGCGGTAGGAAAAGAGGCAGCTGGGGCTCCTTGGGCACCGACGGCTGCGGGGTGGCTGCCTGCCAGCACCAGCTGCGCGGGGATGGGTGTGGATTTGGATGCCGCCATCCTACGTGGACTGGACAATGGGATTATTCACTTGTGCACCGGCAGATATTCAGCCACACAGCAGCCCTAACAAAAGGAAGGGAGTAAAAGAGAAAAGGCAGATGGAAAAAGAAGCTGAGATAAAGAATCTATACGTAAGCCAAAAACCGCAGGAAAAGCAGGACTGTGCCTGATGGTCTATTTTCATATTCACTGACAAAACCCTGATGTGTTGTGTGGGTAAGGACGCTGTGCCGGCTTGTAAATTAAGCCAGTCATGGGATTGGGAGAAAAGTGCAAATCCCCATTTTTTGTTCCCACTAGTCTATTCTGCTCAGACTCCCAACCAGCAACGCTGGTCTCCAGCTGCCTTAAGGATCCTGGACCACTGGGACTGAAATGACAGGTATTGGAGCTTCAGCTGGTATAAAACCTGCCAGTCTCCAGTGATTTCACCACAGCTTGGTGGCTGAACATAAGCTGACGACCTGGCCCTTCATTATAAAAATTATCGTGCTCTGTTAGTTCTAAGGGAGGGAAGACATCCAAAGAGAAGGGAGGGCTGTGAGCGGATGTCAGGCAAGCCAGGCTGCCTAACGTCATCTGGAGTCTTGCCACAGGTTCCCCATTGCGCCAGAATTTGTCTTTTAATTTGTACTCCTTTATGGAGTGAGCTTTGGCAAACCACCTACCTTTTGTGTCTCCCTTTACCCATACATGAACTGCAAAATCATAAACACAATCTAATCTCCAGGTCAAGAGAAGCCCAGAGTTTTAGCATCCCTATTGATCTGTAAGACTTTCATTTGTTCTTTTGAAATGTACACAGATATTTAGATAGGTGAGGTACTTTGAGATGTCAAGGGCACTTCTGTATCCTGCCCACGATGGGTGTGCAGTGGGACGAACCACAGCCATGCACCAGGGTAGATGGACCGACAGACAGCATCAGCTTGGTTCTAGCTATTGCTATTTACTATGCAAACAGAGGCTCTACTTGAATATTTAGTTATTTTACAAAATAAGCCTCAGTAATTCCCATGAATATTTTCAACTTAGATAAAGAATTATCTTCACACCTTTCCACAGGATTTTGACTGAAAACGAGATCCCTCTTCCTGACTTGAGCAACATGGAGTGAATCACAACATGAATTTCTCCCAGGGATGTCTTCGGCCCACAATTTCACTACCCATGTCCTACGCAGAAATTACTGTCTATTTTTGAAGCCTGTAAAAATGAAAGATCTTCAACCTTTTTGCAACATTTCTACCAGTTTCATCCAGACCAGCTCCATTTTGCTGTGCCCAAAATGGAGGTACACTGTGAAAGAACTGACAGAGGGACAGAAGAGGAGAACAACACACAACTTTATTGTGGCTCTGGACACACAAGCACCTTCCCAGAAGCCTGAGGTCTGCGTCTTTGCAACATAAACATCCCTGATGTGTTCATCACAGATCTCTCCCCCACTTTCATG
The DNA here is from genome assembly GCF_964273445.1 of Streptopelia decaocto. NCBI lineage: Eukaryota > Metazoa > Chordata > Aves > Columbiformes > Columbidae > Streptopelia > Streptopelia decaocto. The sequence goes on along the minus strand of NC_138663.1, from coordinate 77,381,375 downwards.
ATAAGTCTCATATTAATTATTTAGCTGCAAAGGGGAACACTAGGACATTCTTATATTTTTCTTCATATATGACATTTTCGTTAGTTAGTTTTCTTTCCTCTTGAGGCCTTCATCTTTCATTTCTTTTTTGTTATTCCTTCCAATCACAACCGTATTTCAAAGTCTGTTTCCCAGCTATTCAATTTATATTTTTTTTCTTCTCTTCCATTCCAGCTGTTGGGAAACTTGGAAAAGTCATTCTTGGACAAATCATTCCCTTATTGCCCAGCTACCCACCAGGGCAGAGGTCTGCAACAGACCAGGCTCCATCTTCTTTCCCCACCCATCTGCGTAGCAATGCACTTACTGCCCTGCTGCGTTTCATCAGTGGTCAGTGGTCAGAAAGCTGCTGAGGCACAGGAACCACCACCAAAACTTGCAACCCAATCTAGCTACAGGCTGCTGCCCAAAAGCATAGCCTTGGCCTCATCTCAGGTGCCGGCCCCACACTGTGCCCCTCCCACATGTTGGCTCCCATGCCCACACCGTAAGCTGGCTCAAGAAAATGCCCTGGCTGAAAATTCAATGCTCCCAAAAGTTGACTGTGGGGCCTCTGGGGGCTCAGGCTGCCCCTGCCGTGGCTCCTTCCTTGGGCACCCACCTGCACAGTTGGGGCTGCAGCAAGACTGGGGACATGAGGAAGAAATTTTTTATAGTGAGGGTAGTAAAACCCTGGCCCAGGTTGCCCAGAGAGGTGGTCGATGGATCCCTGGAGACGTTCCAGGCCAGGCTGGACGAGGCTCTGAGCAACCTGATCTAGTTGAAGATGTCCCTGCTCATTGCAGGGGGGTCGGACTAGGTATAACCTTTACAGGTCCGTTCCAACACAAACTGTTCTATGATTCTGTGGTGGGCTTCCCCCTTCTCCCTGCAAGCAGCTTCTTGCTGACAGGCTCCTGTCAGTGGGGAAATTGTGAGAGGTGCAGCTCTAGCCTTTGCTGCATGTCACGCACACATTTGCCGGGGCATTTGGAAGAGAACTCCCCAGTCTTATTGCCATGTTTTATCTAAATGGTTCCAATTTTGCAACACTTGGTCTGTAGTGCTAATCTGCTAGGTCCCAGCTCCAACATCTTAATCCAGGACCCTCCCAAATCAAAAACTGCAAGAAGGCAGCCTGCACAGCCAAAACTCAAAAAAAAACCCTTTAAAATGTATATTTTTCCTTTTAGAAAGTGACAAAACAAGGTCACTTTAATAGGTGTAATAATTACATTACCATTACAATTAAAATAGTAACTGGTTCTTGCTTATAAAGGAGATGTTAAATGCATCCAGAATGCAAACTTACCTTGCAGAAAATTCAGAGCCATGGAGAGGGGCTGAAAAGGTTTCCAAATCAGAGTGAAATTTTGTGACTTCAAAATCGACAATGGTTTAAAAATTGTCTCCAGTTTGATTTAGAACAGCCAACACATTTCAAATAATTCATTTGGATAATGTTTATCCATTTGAGCTTCTCTTATGGTAAATATGATGTCTTCGCTGGTATATTTAATATGAAGCATGTTAAAGATACTTTAATATAGAAAGAAAATGAAATGAAAACATGATAAAGTCAAAACAAATTTATCTTATATCAAAACAAAATGTTTTGATATTATTAAAATAAATCAAGAAAGTAAAAATGAAATGTTTTGACTTTTTCTCGTTAAAAATATTTGTCAGAATTGACACATTCTTGCAAAACATTTGGATTTTGACAAACAGAATTCTTTTTTACAGAAGAATTGTTTCACTGAGCTGTAATTAAAACCTGGCTAACTCACAGATCTCAAAAATAGTTGTCAGCGGTGAATTATTACTGTGCATCAGATAGATGGTGAAAGGGATCAGTTCACAGCCCAGTGCTATTTAATATTACCATCTGTGATCCTGAAATGAATATAAACCCACTTTTGACAAATTTTGTGGTAATAAGGAGTTTGGCAGAGCTGTCAGGGCCATCGTAATGTGATGGTGATCAACTTGGGAGACTGGTGACTCAAACAATCAAGCGTTTCAAACTGGAATGACCTGGACCTTTCACCCACGAACAAAGGTGCTGACTCTGCTGCCTGATAGCAACTCTGCCTTAGCAGGAAGGGATCAATGACTTTTAATTGATAAATAACTGGGTAGTTAATGAAAGCGGGGGAGAAACAAGTGAGATACTGAGAGGGGAATATAGTGGAATATGGTGTCCCTCTCTGGTATCAGCAGCGTAAAACTGTCAGGATGGAAAAGTGTGATGAGGAAGGTATTTATAAGCTGAGCTGGTACACTTCATTCAGTTTTACCTGTCAGAACAAAGACTGAAAGGCGACAAGGGAAATTGAGGTTAAAAGGTGACCTTTTCTTTAAGTGGAGACAGGTATAACAAGGAATATACAGCAGAGAAATTCAGAGGGAAGATGAAGCAACTGTTTCTACTGTGAGTCTGACTCTCCATAGGAACACAGTACCAGTCAAAGCAGCAAACTTGCCATTTCAAGCTCTCTTTAAATCAAGATTGGCTGTTTTACTGAATCACAAGTTATTTTGGTTCAGCATGGCTGTAGGAGGAAGAACTTCATGACATGAATTACAGAAAAGATCAGACTAAGTATTCTATTAATATCCACTACATTTTAAATCCAGGTGAATTTATGCATTAATTATTTGCACATGGTAGATAATCCGTAGATAGCCAGGAAATTGTCAGCAAATCTTAAATTATGCTGAAAATCATTATTTTATCATCAATGTTGTCAACAGTTGTCGAAGGCAGATATTTGGATTTAAAATACAGTCCTGGACATCGTTTCACAAAAGCATTTCCAACTTTCAAAATGTTGCTATTAATTCTAAAGAGATTGAGTTTTTAACCTTCATTTTAGGGTAGGAAGAAGAAATCCGATCTAGAATCACTGCCCTGATGCCAGGGAGACTCATGCAGATGCAAGGGATGCCTGCTTTCCTTCCTGGTTCAAAGCTTCATTGTTGCTTCATACATTGCTCAAGATCTCAGGAAATTTTCTGCAAACAGAACATAATTGTAGAAACATTTCAGTCTCAGCGAGCATCGTTCTCTCGGGGGAAAAAAAAAGGTATTAGAAAAGTTTAATCAATTTAATATCTGTGTTTAATTCCCGTTCATGCTACAAAACTCATTGTGTGAAGCTAGGTTTGTAATTTATATTTGTATTATGTTCTTCTCTACTTGTAAAATGGGAATATGACCTTCTTCTACCTTTATTTCTATTGCAAGGTCCTTGGGCCGAAATATCTCCCTGTATGTCTATGTTTACACACAAAGTATAAAACAAAACAGCTTTGGGTGTCTGAGCTCATTTGAAGCATAGATAATATTTGTTCTTCTACTGCTCTATTTTTAAAAATGTAGTCGACAGTTGCAATGGAAAGTACAACTCAGAGATATTATCTGCCATCCATGACATGAATATTATATATTTAAATAAAACATTGAATTATTTGAAGGAATGGAATTATTTTACGCCACGTGTTTCTTTGCAGAACAATATGACAGTGAGATAACGTTTTGCAATTTCAGATCATTTCCTATGGCAAGGAAGTGATATTTCCCAGCCAGCTGGGTGTTTTGCTCCATTTAATATACATGTGATAGATACTGGTTAGGACTGATGTTTTTAGTAGAATGTTGTTCACAGTTAAGTCTAATAACAGATACAATGATAGAAAATCATGTAACAGCTTCTTGTATTTTCAGCTCTCAAGACCTAATCATGCTTTTCAGATTTAGAAGTCTTTGTTTTGCTTCTAGAGTAGGATGGCTTTCAATGAATTTAATTAATCACATGCTATTATAAAACACATTATACAATACATATATAATGTAATGCATAGTAATAGACTTAGTATAACATACAGAATAATATATATTCTATGTCATATATATTAATACATTCGATAATATTTAACATATTTATAGGTATATTAAGTTTACATTGTTTGCATCATTTTTGTGTGTTAGATTTGTTCTAGATAATTCCACATAAAGAAAAGAATTTACTGGTTTTAATTGTGACAGTAGTAGCTGTTTTTATCTCTGACACAGGGGAATCCTGCCATTGTTTATCAGTATGTAGGACAAATCTAGGACTTTGGCAATGTAAATACACAAAATACAGCAGGAAAAGAGAAATGGAGAAAACAAGATTGGCCCAAATCAGGTTAGAATTGGAGCAAGGTATTAAACTGAATCAGTTGCTCAGGCAGATACACATTCCTGCTAGTGAACACAGCTATTAACATGTCTATTTGTTCACAGCCCAAAGGAAGACTTGAAGCAGCAGTAATTTCCTATTTGGTCAAGCATTATGAAACGTAACATAGCAATGATAATGTTAGTCAGTGGCAAAGTTTAAAATATTACTTATTTTTATCACTCCAAGTACTTCTCCACCTGCAATATCCTAACACAAGCATGTACTTCTCAAGTGAAGCAGCCATAAAACGGGATACTGAACGCCACGACTTACAAAAACTTGGCATGAAAAAGTGACCTCCATAGCCTCCGTCCCACCAATTCACTGACACAATCCATATATTATTTCTTGTAAGCTGAAATTCTCAGCCATCTCCCCCTGCCATTTTTCTCTGGCCTCCCTTGCTGAGGACCAGGTTATACGAAGTAAGAGCTGGTATTTACAGCTCTCTCACCATGCACACAGATATGCTGCTGTAGGTATTAACCAGCAACTTATTAAAATCTCACTCTTCCCGATTCACAGTCCATTAAGCCAACCGCAGCAGGTTTTGTTAATCTTAGCCATAGAAAACAGGCAAGGAGGAATTCTGCAACCCTATTCTGCACCTCAAGCAGAGACCAGATAAACAAAGAGAGAAACCTTTTTATACCAAATATTATTGGTTTGCACCTCTTTTCGGTGACCCCTGAGGTCATTTTTTTGCCTTTCTATTTCATCCTCAAACTTTTGAATAATCACTTGGGCTAGATAAAGCGTGAGTACAAATCTTCAGATTCATGTTAGCACAACATAAACAGCAGCAACTGAGTTTTTTCCAAGAGTAGATCTGGTACTTCAATGTGCAGTTACACTGAACAATATCTATTGCATGCATTTCTATTTTTTCCTCTCAGTTTTTTTGGACTATAGAATTCTAAGCAGCTGAAATGAACCCTGCATCCAATGAATAAATACACTTCCAAATCACAAAACTCAGAACTTGCAAGTAGACCTGGTTTTGGGACACCATAGCAAGCCGCCCTGAACATTGCTGGTTCTCCAATTAGACATTCAAACAAAAACATCCAAAATCACTACTGCTTTTGATAATATATGCCAGAGAAACAAGGAAATTAACTATGACACCTTCAAAAGGAGGTCCCATTTTTTTTCTTGGCTGCGAACTGATTATTTGCAGCAAACATCTGATTTGTTCTTGCCACTACATTCAATATCTTCTCCTCATCTTGGATGTTCCATTTATTTCATGTCCCCGTTTTCTAGCCCTCTGCCGTCCCCTCATGTCAGTACACCTTTTCATTAACTGCTCCCTTTTCCATTCTCTTTTCCCATCTGTATTCCATTCTTTCCTCACAATCCTTTCTTCATCTTTCTCCTCCATGATGCTGCCTCCTCCTCCTCCTTTCATCAGAGAGGCACACTCTTCTCTCTGCTCCCTGCAAAAGATCTCTTCTTTTACTCTTCCCCCTACATGTCACTGCCTTAGACAACTCCTCCGTTTTAACCACAGACATTGGTGTTTACATAGGTTAAGATTAAGGTAAAATATTTTGTTGGTCCAGCGCATAAGCTACAGAAAATACTTTTTCATCATTGTGCAGTATTATTAGGCACAATTTGATTAGTTTAGTTTGTTTTAACCTGCTTCTGAAATCTTGGTACTAATCAGCATCTGCAGTGAGAGGCTGCACTATTTGGGCCAGAGTTACGATTCGCCGCACACCTCTAGTACACACAACGGTGAAAAGCTTTTGTTTCTTGTAAAGCTCTAAGTTTGACATCTGTGTGACAACCTAGTTCATCCACCTCTACAAGCTGGTCAGATCCACCTGATTACAGGGGAAGGATGAATGAGCTGCAAGAGTTTGGTGCAGATAAAACTTCGCCACTGACTAGTTACTGGAATTTCTAAATCTGAGCAAGTGCACAAGGATGGTCAGGAACCCAATGTTCCCTTTCTAGCCTTTAGACACATCTAGTTGCACAATCCAAAGCAGTAAAGACCAGCCAGGAGATCACTAGTCATCATTTTTCCAAGCCTGGAAATAAGTTTTGCCTTAAAAAAATGAACTGAAGTTTGTAACAAGCACCGGAGGAAGCCCAGTGAGACCATCTTAAGAGGCCAGGTCAACACTATAGCTTGGAACAACTCAAGTTTGGTAGGTGAGATCCATTTCAGTCCCCACCAGCTCTCACCAGAGCTCTCACAGTATTACCACAGCTCAGAGAAAAGAAAGCGGGGCAGCAGCTGCTCACAAGCTAAAGCTTCGGAGCAAATTTCAGAGAGCATCTTAAGTATTTAAAAGGTCAAATAAATTAGTTTTTTTGGTCTCAATCCCTTCATGGTCTTTTCTTGTTGTTATTTGACTGATAAAATCTGGGGAAAATATGCTGCTGTTTTTGTAGTGCAATACGATTGGCAAACCCCCACTTTAGAAAAGTGTAGGTTGTAGCACGCATGACTAACGATTAATGATGCTCATTAAAAAATGAAGTTCTGATGAAATTCATTAATGCTTGGCTTGAGTCTTGCTAACAGTTACGCAACATTAAGAGCAAGGCAATTACAGATCTTGGCTGCAACTCACTGAGAGATAAAAGAATACCCTTTTTCCTGTTTAACTCGATGTATGACATGCTGTACTACAAAAAATAAGCTGTCTTGAAAAAGCCTCTTCAACAATGAGACACAGTCTGCAGCTCCATTGCCACCTGCGGGTAAGTGCTGGAGTTTGTCATCCCACTCTGTTTCCCAGGGCACAGAGAAATGAAGGTATCAACAGAAAATAATTACAACAAAGAGTGAGCCTTGCTTCTGACTTGACTCAGTCAGTCATAAAGTCATTTGAAGCAGACACCACCTTCGGCCTCTCAGTCGACTGCTATTATTTGAACAATTCTATGTAATTCTATGTATTGCTTCTTTCACACTCCTAAAAATTAAAAAAAAAAAAAAAAAAAAAGAGAGACATGCAGCTTTATTCTAAACAGCACAGCAAGAGAGCAGGATGAAGATGAACTGCAGATTAATTGTAGAGAATATTAACAGGGAATGGGAAGGAAATAAGACATGGTTAGCACCTTTGGTCTGGAGTTTCAAGGAAGGCTTTCAATAGAGCATGTAACAAGAGGTCCACACTCCTTCCTCAAAGCCAGTTCCTGATGAAAGAAATATTTCTGCCGCTATGTGTCAGCAATAAAGGACACTGTGGGGCTTTTAAAAAAAAAAGCCTTCTCTACATGTTCAGTAGCAAGTGCCAGTTCTGAGAGGGGACTGTCAGCAGCACACGCCCCGGGATGTGCGGAAAACAAATTCCCATGCACTCTCACACTGCTTGGCTCTGCAGCGCTAATGGGAATCAAGCCTTCTATTTAATATGTCTATTAACCTATAAACCTGTATACATCCTATGTAAAACAAATCAGATTTCTATTGTTATTAAGGGTAAATGTGCTATTTTTTAATTAGCTCATGGAAACTCCCAGGAATGCACATTTTGCATAGTCAGCATTTAAACACAGTATGTAGTGGAGTCCATCACACGTGCCATTGTTTTCCTTCCTATTTTATGTGTGTAGCTTGCTCTTTATCTTGAAGAAAACAGGTAACCTATTCAGGACTGTATTTTCTGGGGTGACCCCAAAAAAACCCCTCATCATTACTTCCCACAGACACCTTCTAGGCTAGCAAGGGCTTGCTCTGCTTTTTCCAGCCAAGACGTAAAAGGAGTTTTACTGGTGGAAGAAAAGGAAGATTCCATGTTACAGTGGATTAGTTTATCAGCACAGGAGATGTCAATTTGACTGTAATTATGACAGTGAACAACCACTAGCCACAACTTAGCCCTGTGGAAAGTTCTGAGGATTTGGGCAGGAGATGCCTAAGAAACGCCAGCTCTTGGTTCTAAGCAGCAATTCAGTAGGGACAAGTCATCCCAGATACCCAGTCACTGTCGGAGTATTTTCTATTAAATTGAAAAATAATTCTTCAACTCATCCATTCTGTAGTAGTAGTACTTAAGCAGCAAAAAGCCCAAAGGAAATAGGCCACGTGGTTAGGTCAACAAGAAGCAGTCATGCTTGGAGTGTTTGAGAATCTCATGCTGCATAAGTTGTGTGTATAAAGCATTACCCTGTGATCATTAGACTTGAAGAAAACAGTCAGAGTTAAAAGGTGGATGCCTTGCAAATTAAGAAGGAATTATTATATACAAAAACCTATTTATGAAAAGATGCACAAGGCTCCAGTCTCCCATAATGCTGGGTCAGTACTTTTTCATAACCTAAGGGTTATTCTGCTTTTGCACTCATCAGAACTTTTAAAAAAATACTTCCCTTTATTTGCTTGTTCTGTTTGTCCCTTACTACATACACATAAACTCTGATAAAGCCTTAATCAAGCCCACTACAAACAAGACCAAAATTTTGTTTTCAGTGTATGCAGGAAATCATGACAACCAATGATAAGACAAGGGGTAATGGGTACAAACTGGAACACAAAAGGTTCCACTTAAATTTGAGAAGAAACTTCTTCTCAGTGAAGGTGCCAGAGCACTGGAACAGGCTGCCCAGGGGGGTTGTTGAGTCTCCTACTCTGGAGACATTCAAACCCACCTGGACACATTCCTGTGCAACCTCATCTGGGTGTTCCTGCTCCAGCAGGGGGATTGGACTAGATGATCTTTTGAGGTCCCTTCCAATCCCTAACATTCTGTGATTCTGTGAAATCCCTATTTTCAGTGACAAGTATGGCAGGCACAGAAGAGCGCAGACTTTGGCCTAAGGAATCTTTTCCTCCATAAATTCACTGCTGGCAACTGCACAGGGTAACTCAGGCACAAGTAAAATCTGTACCTTGCTGAAATAATTCTCTTTAGGGTTCCCAACCAAGATGGAGGAAGCAAAGAGTTTTATTGATGTACATCAAAACATCCCAGTCAACCCCCAAGCAACTAACACTGTGACACCAGCATAGAATAGTTTGGGTTGGAAGGGACCTTTAAAGGTCATCTAGTTCAACCACCTTCAGGGTGGATGCAGCACCTTTCTTCAGCATCATGGATCAATCAGCCTGTAAAATGGGTCCCTGATGCTTATTGTGCATAAATTAAATTTCTGAGCAGCCCAGATTTTGCATGTTTTCCTCCAGTTCCTCGACGGTAGCAATTCCTACTGACAGCCACGCTCCACCTAATTCCTGCCTCCCAGATGTGACATTTTAATGGTCAATGACCAAACCTCTTTAATGCACAGCACTGCTAAGAGTTAACTTTGTGCAAGCCAAAATACTGGTTCCAACTACTAATTTTTAGCTGGGTTGTTAATCCCAGAAAGAAGTATGCATTTGAACACAAGTCTTTAAGAGCTCTTAAGTATTCCATATCAAGTGCTTTTAAACCTGAGGAAAGCAAAATAATCACAATATATACTAAGAGTGCAGTTGGAAACAAACTTTATTGTTGCAGTTTGAAATTATTTACACAATATAAATCTCTCGGAAAGGTACATTACTTCATTTAATCAGTGGTAGAAGGCCTTATAATAGCTTCAATAACATTTAGTTCAAAAGAAACACAATTCACTCCAATGGATAAATGATGCATCTAAACTCCACAACATACAAGATGAGTCATGGGGACTTTTGGGACGATGACAGTGCTGGAAGATGACAAAGGCTTATTTATAAGTTGAGCTTATTTTATTCACAGGACAAATGGACTCATGTTTAAAAGAACATTAGAAAATAGGCAGTAAAAAAAAAAGGACACAAAATGGAATAAATCCCTAATAAGCTACAGCCCTGTTTCTGCAAGTATTTAAAGTGTTTTTAGATAGCTGGATTAAGAGGCTTGAGACAGAACCAATGAATCTAACTTTAAGTCTTTTTTAAGAGAGATTGGATACATTCTCAGTGCTGAGACTATTCAAAGCACTTGTGTACAAAGCAGCATTATTAACTACCACAGACTGCAACAGAGATACAAAATGTTAAAAGGAACATTTCTAGAAAAAAAAAGTTCTCTCATACACTGAAAACTTGACACCTACTATTTTTTTTTTATAACACTTAATAATTACTACCACCATAAGCTTAAAAACATATACTTTTTTTTCCAGTTTATGCTGCATTTTATGGCACTGTATACATTTTTCATGTTTCTCTTGCGTGGTCTCTTTCATCTTGTGTTTTAAATGGATCTCTATGTGGAGAAAAATAAAAACACTTAACATAGAAAAAACAGTCGCGATACCACAAAAATAGGCTGGTGCAGTACCTGAAGTTATTTCAGCATTTATTTTCAAAGTTTGTTAGATTTCAAGTAACATTTGCTTTCTCAATGTTCACACAGCTTTTGATTTCCACCAGGTTTTATGTCATCTGTCTATAAGCAGAATATCAAACTAATTCAGAAGTCCATGAATGAGAGTTCCACACCATAGGGAACCCAAGACAGCAGCTCAAAACGTTTAGAAGGCTACGGGATCAGCTAACATAAAACCTTGAACCAGAAGTTTGGTGATCTGGTGAAGTCTGGCCACCTGTTTTAAGATCATAATGGGCTTCAGGCCCATTCCAGTCAGTTTTCTGATATTTCATAGTAATAATAAAACCCCTTAACTAAAGAATCCGGTGCAGAACACTGCCTACAGTAATAGATACACAGAAATGCCCAACTCTCATCTAAGTGTTGCAAATTAAGCAACAGCCTACATCTTCTGGTAATATTTCGGAATGTTTCTTCCCTCTTCCCCCAAGCTGACTGGTTTCCTAATCACAGGAATTTAATTTCTACAGATCAGACCAACTGGAAAAATCACTTTAAAAAAAGTCTCACCACATCACTTAGATGGAGCGCCTCCCTATAACTGGCACATACAAATGTTTCACACGTTTTCCTTTCCACTCCAGAGGTCTATAAGCCACAAAGGCTGGTTTCTTCCAAGATGTTCCACCTGAGTTTGTGTGGTTTCTCACTGCTGAGAGCCCCTTTTCTTAAACATTGTGTGGTTGGCTATCAGAACACCTGCCTTGCACAAGACCAAAGGTCGTGGCTTTTCATGTCTTTCACAAGTAATGGAAACAGCTTGCAGCCCACAGCAATAAAAAGGGGGGGCAAAAAATCAGCTGTAAGGCTGCTCAACATCTGCCTTGCATTACCTGAAGGTTTGATCAGATGCTTTCTGTTCTGTTACTGTAATTACAACCTGCCTGGCATGGAAGAAATGGTATGACACAGTAGCTAATTCCAGTAGTTTAATAACCTAGCACACCTTAGAAGGCATCCAAGAACACAGTAAATGATACAAAAACATTACAACAACTCAAGAACAGACAGCCACTGCAAACTCAGCTAAGATGTGATCAACCTCCTCTGCAAACTGGAGGAAGGACTACCCCAAGCAAGAGATTGGATTATAGAATAAAGCTTTGTTTAATCAGCAAGTTACTAACATTTGGTTCGATTTCTTTTGGTAAGAACATTTTTGTAAGGTTTTGTCAGATACCAAAGGCTTTAAAAGAAATCTTAATTTTGAAACAAACTTTCCCCTTCACAATTTGCTCTTGCCCTTAAACCACACAAGTAAACAAGCATATCCGGCACCCTGCTACATCAAAAGCTTAAGCCTGAGTTTCCATGTGAATGACTTCCGTTTACTTGTATTTTTACTGAGCCCATCCCTCCTCTTGACTAATACTTCTTTGATAAGCTCACTTCCCAGGACCCTAGTAACTTGAAGTGCCAACACTGATAGTAGTTCTAGTGTGGAGGAGCATGACTGGTAGAACTATTGTGGTGACTTGGGCATTGATTGTAAGCATTTACAAGTGAGCAACTAACCCTAGTATAAGGCTATATCCACCAAAACCATTTAAGTTGGGTGACTTCTACAACAAATTAAATTGCTGTCACCACAGGAGCACACACTTTGGGAATACTTCAACATGCTTATGTTTAAAAGTCACCAGCATTCAAGAATGTGTAGGAAATTTTTGGAAGTTTAAGTAAACTATTTTAACAGCCTTCCCTACACGATAGGTACTGCATGGACTTCTGACACACAGTTTTGCCCTATTGTTAGGACATACTCTCTCTTCATCTTAGTACTGTATAAATTCCTTTATTCCCAGAATCATTCCCAAGAGCGAGATGAGGGGAAAAAAAGACACTGGATGCCCAAGGCTATAAATGGAGACCTTAACATAAAACTATTATGCTCTGTTACAGGTCAAGTTAACAAAAGAAGTCCACACACAGATTTCTTTACATCAAAGTTTCTACAAAATAGGAGAGAATACAATGCAATACACAAGTCCATAAATGCAAGATACAGTACAATTCACACTAATTTACAAATGGTTATTTACACTGTTGTATATACATATACAGTCAGACCTGGTTAATGCAAATTGGGCAAGTCCTTTTAAAATTCAAATCAAGATGTGTAAATGGAGGAATTTAACATTATGTGAGCAGAGACTACTTATTGTTGAGAAATCTTAAATGTTTAGGTGACCTAAGAAATTAGGCATGGATTAGCCAGATCCGACTGCAGAAATGAGAAGAAAAAAATTCACACTATTCTGCTTTACAAAAGCAACCAGGCCACTATGGTCTATTGACTTGATGCTACTTATGCAAGAATGCCGCTACTAATAATCCTCTTTATATTTACAATATAGGTTTAACTACAGTAAGAATTATTAATTTTGGCATTCATGCCCTTAGCTTAACATAAAGGCAACAGAATGTCTTCTTGGCAAGTCACAGTCAAAACTACTACAGGATGTTTCTAGAGCTCAGTAATTTCTTTTTGTCCTCCTTCAAATATCTTAACAATGCTACTAAAAAGACTGAGATAAATTAAATGAAACAAGTACATGTTCTCTAGCTCAGCGCTCTAGTACCTAACTTACATTCAGAATGTCCTGTATTCACAGTTTCAAGCTACCTTATAATCTACACTGCTATTGCAAACTACTGCTTCCAACTTAATGCACCTGTAGATAAGATACTCCTTAGCAAGTGAGAATGTCCGAGTGCCACTGGCTCAAAAAGATGTGGAACAAGGCTCAAGGTAACTGGCGTTCCATTTTGGAAAATGTTTTACAGTATTCCCTCAGAACTTATCAGGAATTGTTTTAATCTGCACTTGTCTTGAAAGAAAGCTGATGCAAAGCAGCATTTAAGTGTGTAAAATTAATTTCAACATGCAAAATTAAAGCCTCTACCAGTACTGCAAAGTCAACCGCTGTAACCTGTGACAGTCCTTGTGCTTCTTCAAAGTGGCTCAGGAAAAGCCTCCAGTATTTACTATCTGCTTCAAAGTGCTTTTACAGGATTCGGTGGAGCTTCACTCCACAAGAATGAGATTGAGCTGCACTCGTGAAGAGCTTTGGTTCTGCAGAAGCAAGCTTCCACTCCTCCAGTTATTGCTACTTGAGCTATACAAACAAAAATACTACTGAAAAAAAAAAAATACACTGAATCCAAACTTAAATAGTACTGGTACCTGAAAAGGGAATGTGTTGCCAACTGTTGGGAAAACTAGGATCTGTCAAGTGCTGGATTTTCCAAGACAAAGTGAACTTCACAGCCTTTTTCAAATATTTAACAAATACAAAGCAACACTGCGGGAAATAAAGCCACCACTTCAAGAAAACAGTAATACGAGTTCAAAAATCTTCAGCGATCTTACTTCCAAGCAGATCTTGCTGAACTTAAAGGGACTACCAAGACAGAAGGGTATTATGCAACATACATCAAGAATGTCAACAGGGAAAAAGTACAGAAAGTCTTCAGTGCTTTGAGCTCTAGCAACATCCTTGATAACTGCTACAAAGGAAAATATAAATGTTTGTTTTAGCTATTGTTTCTATTTAACTACCAAGAAATTTGTCCAGTATAGTAGCCTCCAGCTAACAAATGCTAAGAAAAATGGTTACCTAATTTCAAGTTACAAAAAATGCCAGTTCTCCCATTTGAATTAGGATTAAGCGTTTGACTGAAGGAAATTAAAAAAAAAATGAAACATTCAGAGATTAATATCAACAAGAAGAAAAAAAAAATCCCAAACCTTGCTTTTGTAAAATAACAGAATGCCATTCAAAATGGTCTCACAAGGTGAAAATTTTTCATTCACATCAATTGTCTTTGTCCTGAATCAATCCAAGCTTTTGTACAGCATGTACGTATATATGTGTGTGTATATACACATACACACACATACACACACAGTGTGCCATAAAGCAATTTTGAATAAATATTTTTGCTGGAGTCTGTACAACAGACTCCCCATAATATTTACTCTTCAGGTAAGTTTGTGTTTGCATGTGTATATGCACACACACAGACTTTGTACACGTGGGCACTTATGTGACCGAAGTGCAAAGTTTTTCAGAGTATGATCAGAGCTGAGTACATGCCTGCCCAACTCCACACTGCATTGTTGGGTTTTATTTTTCTGTTGTGGGTTTCTTCCCCTCTTGCCCCCCTCACCCTCTTTGATATTTAAAGCCTCTTTTCCACTCAGACTTATACATTGTTTTGTTAAGTAAACATTTTCTTCTCAATTCACATTTTGTAATTCATACCATTCTTAGTATAATAGCTTTAAGAAATAAGAAAGTGTGTGTGATGATCAAAGCCCCATTGTTCAAGTTATATATTTGTCCATATTATCCTTCAAACTAGAGACTTTGATAAGTAATTTGCTGCCACAGAAAAAAAAAAAAAAGACGTATCAGAACCTGCAACTACAGGACCAAGCATTTAAGACTAAAATCCAACATCAGAAGATGGCAAAGCAGAAAGATGTCAACGATACACAAACTGTAAACCTAAGTGTCTTGCTCCCCAGTGCAACAGGATCTCTGTTCACTAATCTTCAGGTCAATAGTCCATTTCACTAGATATTGCTGAAGCACATCAAATACAGAGACCAGAATAGTGTTCAAATTTAGAATCAAGTTTCAAAATGAATACATATTTGGAATAGTGGTCTTTAAAGGTACACTTAAGGAAGTAGCTTTCCCACAGATGTTGGAGATGGTACATTGTCCATCTAACACTATGATGGTACATATCCTCAAGGAATCTGGTGTCTACAGAACCTCCACATTTCTACAGTTTAACACATCAAGAAGGAAAAATCAAAATGTTATCTACCTTTCAAAAAGCTGGTTGATTCTTATACATAAGAAAAGTACCATCGCAGGGAAAGCTACCTTTTTCTTTTTCTCTTTTTTTGTTTTTTTAAAAAAAGAGGGAAAAATAAAGATCCTAACCTTTTTCCCTAGTTACAGCACACTGGTGACCTCACAAGTCTATTATCACTCATATTTTGATTGTATACTCCTAAAATATTCTGAGCATGTTTTATTTAATATAAGTTAATGCAACTTCAATAAAATAACTTGTTAAGTGAATCCTTTGGAACAACTTCACTGTCTGCACCCCAACTTTTACACAAACTGATGAAAGCAGCAATGGAATCATGTTAAACTTATAATAAATAATTCACATACAACATATGTTAAATTACAAAGAAGGATTAAATTGCAATTTCTACAACTTTTTTATAGATTTAGCAAGTTTCTAATCCGTTTTATATCAACAGCAGTATGTATGCTCTTCATATTAAAATTTAACATTGAAGGACTGTTCAGAGGCATTATTTATAAAGCAAGAACCACCAAGTGAGCATTACAGAACTTCAACAAATGTTTAGCTTTTTTCCAGTATCTGTTCTCAGAGAAGATTCAGGGGTTGTCTATCCACTTTGGAAGTTTCTTCCTCTTCATTACTCAGGAAGAGTTAATGTCATGACCTCCTGCTTCATTTTGAAATACTGGTTAAACCGGACAATTGCATACCTATGCAAAGGGAAGGAGAGATTTAAAGTTAAGAGCAGGTAACTTATGACATAAAAACAGCCGTGCCAGGTAGGACTAGTCAGAAGCCCACCTACCCCAGTACCCCATTTCCAACACTGACCCTTAGCAGCTGCCAGAGGAAGAAATTAAGAACTTCCTCACCATCACTCTCATCTCCCAGCTTGCTACAGTTTGCAAAACAGATGCTGTTCTGGAATTATCAAAGGTAGTGTTTTCCCATTTAATAGATCTTAACAGACTGTCCAACAACTGACAACTACAATTCCAAAGAAATCTGACCTTGATCCTCGCAAGAATGACATTTTATTCAAAACTGACACATTTCTGGGGTCTACCACCTGTGCTTTAACTTGGTTTTAGTGCCATCTAGTGGTTACTAATAAGTACTTCTACTTTAGAATAACACATCCCATGAAGAAATTCAGATTTCTCTTTTACAGAATGACAACTAAACTCAGTAAACTGGCTTAGTCAGTACAAAATATTCTTAAGTGGGAACTTTTACGAGGCAAAATGATTAATTTTGTAACCCTGCTCAGTCCCCAATAGATTAATTCCTCTGATTGTTACCATGAAAGACCATTTTAAAAAATGCCAAAGAAACATCTAACTGCAACAGAACACCACCGGCCAGCATCTCAGGAAACAGAACTTAACATTCATTGGCATTACAAAGAGTCTGAAAAGAACAATACTCCATGCAATAAGACTAAACAAGCTCTTTTGTACAAGAGCTCCATTTCTTGATTCTTACATTGGAAACATAGGTCCTATGTCTGACAGATAACTGAGCACACTGGCTAACTTGGCTTTTATGCCTTTGTCTCTCCAACAAAACACCTCTAGTTATGTTCCTTGTTTGTTATACCACGTATTTTAGCCCAGGGGCACATACTAATTTTGAGAGCTTTTCATAACAACAAAAAGCATAGAAAGACAGTTTTTACTATCCTGCTTTCTCTTAAAAGTTAAGAATTGTAGTAGGATCACATAGATCCATCACATCTGTTGCTCAGACCTCATACCTTCTGATAGCTGGAGTGCTAGACTAGATGAGCCCAGAGGTCCTTTCCAGCATCAATTATTCTATGATTATATGCAGCAAGCACACTTACCCTAGAAAATCAAAGTCAATGGTGGAATATTTGGCTTGAATTAGAGCCCACAATCCCCAAAAGAAGTGGGAAGCCTGAAAGAAAAGAAGTTAGTGAAAGATTAACATTGTATAAAATCCAACTTGTAAGCATTCTCATATTGACACAAAAAGTTATCTACAAGAGCACTCTCGAAACCCAATCTTTTTGGAAAGTTATTTCGTCTCTCTTTACCAAAGCAGACTGGTAAACAAGTATTATAGAATTAATTATTGGCAGAGGAGTAATTCCATTCCTCCTGACTCTCCATGCATCATTTTCAAGAAAAATAATGTTGCATTTACAAAAAAGGACACCTATTAAATGTTGCATTTATGAAAAAGGACACCTATTAAGTAGACCACTGTCCAACTATATACACAGTGTTAAAAAACGTACAGAAGCACAACTAGCTCATTCCTGGTGCTGCTAATTAAACATATTATTTACCTGTATTCAGCTCTAGTGTAAACATGAAATTCCTTTTGAACCTTTGATTACAACCCTTAGGCCATAGCTACAATTCACTTTCACTACTGACTTGGACAAAGATATATGATCTGTAGCTTTGTAAGAGAACTTCTAACTCATCAGCATTTACACAAATTTCTCATCTGTTCCCAACTTACTTCCATTAAAAATCCAGATAACTAGTCTGGAGGCCCATGTTCAGTTTTGGATTGAAACTATGGATTACAATAATGATATGATTGTTAATATACTTCAAATTAACAAATATATGAGGTTGAGAGTCTCCTTGTGGAAGTCATTTCTGGACCACCCAGGTTACAAGTGATACACTTCAGACTTCCATTCAGTAAATAACTGCTTACAGTAATTACCTAAATTGCCTCCTGAACCTTGTATGTAACACTTTACCAGAGTGTAGAAGAGATGTGCATGCACACACACCTGAAAACACCTTAAAATGGCAACTATTACATGTACATGTGAATCTTTCTTGTACCTCTACGTTAGATAACTTCACCCTATAGTGAGCAGTTTGGGATTTTACACCAGCATCCATTAACTTTAGTTCATATTTACTCTTAACAAAGCTTCCCACATCAACTGGCACAAGAGTATTTGTGTCAGCATTTGTGCATAATGTGTGGTCTATACGCAGGCCTTGAGCTGTTCTCTAAACAGAACTCTATCCTCTTAAACATTAATATGACCATAGTTTAAAACTGACAAAACAATGCTATATATTTTGAAACAGACCACCAGCCTACTTAATTGCAGATCTAACTTTCCTAAATGAATGGGACAGCTGAATTTAACAGTAACAGTTGATAATACCGATTTTTAAAGAATAACGGAAAAAAAAAGCTGGTATTTTTAAGGGCTTGTTTAATAATCATCTTCCTAAAATGTGAACTGCATTTCCTCACTGCAACCACTACCTTTTTGCTAGAAAATCCAAGTTATTACAGTAACAGGTATGCTTGGATTAGTCAGAAAGAAGACTGAAATAAGGCCAAGCTGGCTTCTTAGCCCTAGTCCTCCTATGAATAGTTTGGTATTTTATTCTCAAGGAAAAAGCAAAATCAAGTTATCTAGCTGTTGGGTAAAAGGCACTTTTGTTGCAAAATTTCTTGTTAAATCCTCTAGGCAGAACAAGACACCTGAGAAAAATAACTTGAACCTCTAAATTACCTTTGGGAACTGCACAAAGCTGGGGGAAGGGGGAAGAGAAGACATCTTCAACCTGCTTTTAACAGTATACATAATCAGGGCATTCAAGGACTCAGTAACACACCAGTATGACTACTTATTCTATCTCCATGAATTACACCTGATTTTTTTTTCCCCTCTCTGAAGGATGAGGCAAAGCAGCCAGGTGGAATTTTCTAAAGGCAGATCAAAACTGAACTCACTCCATCCTTTCAAAGGGAAAAAATGAGGGAGTGAAACTTTTACATCCGAAGTCTGGGAAAGACAGAGTGAAAGGCAGGAGACAGCTTATAATGTCTCTCATTTTCTGAATGCTCACTGCCTCTTTCAGCAAGAATATTCCACAGAGATTTTTTTTTTAACACACAACATAACAAAGGTTCCATAGAACAAGCTAAGGAGCACTCAGTGAGAAACTGGCAATTACATTTGTCCATAGAGTAGCAAACTTCTTTATAGCATTTAATATATTCTAATCAACAGTTTGTTATTTACCAGTGCAAACTGATTGACTTGGACATATAGAACTTCCACTTCTTTTTCACTGACTTCTGTGCCAAATCCTTTATATTCTTTGTAGGCCTCAAGGTAAGATCTCAGCCATTGTTCCTGTAATTTTCTGTTAGGATAGAGGCTGTAGTCTACCTCATTTACTCCTAGAGAAAGAAAAAATATCTATTAGAACATTACGGTGTCTAAAAAGATCACTAGAATCACATTACTGGACTGCTTCCCCCACTCCTTGTCCCCAACACACATGCACAAATTGATGTGGACAAACATCAGTGGTTTTACTTTGACCCAATTTCATCAGTTAGATGTTGGCAAGAATTTCTCACACATGAATCAGAACATTCAACATAAAGATTTATCCTGTATATGTTTTCAGCCACATACACGTTCTACTTGAATTTTGAAATTCAACAAGTTTGGATCTGAGAAAAGCCTCAACTAAAACCATTTGTACTATGAAACAAAAGCCCTTTCACCCACATCAAGTATTACACATTTCACAGGGAAATGGACTTGTACACAACAATATCCAAATCTGAATCCAGACCTATATACAATCACAAACCAAGCTCACATTTCTGAGATGAAAAATTTATTAGAAGTCTACCTCTCTTCTCTACAAGGTACTGGTAGAATTTTAAGTCTTATCTCCATGAACATTCTTTTTTGTTCTATTTTTCTTCCTGTACTGGAGATGCTTAATCACAAGCCATATGGATTCTGTCAGGAGTCCCAAATGTGGATCACAGTTGCTTCCACTAGCTATCATTCCCAGGGGATTTCAGAATTCTCCTTAAGTCTTATTTTATGAACAGTGCAATCTCCTATCACCTAAACTCTTTCCTGTGCCAGATTAACTTCTTTTTTTAAACCTAAAGCAAATCAACAGATTTTTACTGGATGGAAAAAATAGCAGAGGTGAAGTACAACTGTTCTTCATAGGCCAAAAAAAAAAAAGTATGTGTGTTTAGCCATCTTACTGTACTTAACTCTATAAAGATATTGTCAGACTCTTAGAAGAAGTCCAAGAAGAAAAAAATCAAAAGGTCTCAAAATATATTTTGCAAAGAACTGCACTCACTTTATAAATACTTAAATTACAAAATATACGCTCTGAATTTTTTTTAAAGTTACCTAGACTTAACATTGTTTGTGAAACAATGACAGGTAGATTAGGGCTCCTAATTTCACCATACTGCACTTTCCAACTATAGTAACCATTATGTATGTTTTTTCCTGTTGCCCCATCTTCTGAAATAATACAGCATACACAAGGTTATTTCTGTTTAATGGAGTAAATGGAATGAGCATTCACCAAACAATTTGAACTAGTAAAGGAATGAATCTACCAACACCTTTTTCCTAAAATTCCACCTTTTTCCTACCACAGAGTCTTAACCTTTACTTCTCATTTTAGGACATGACCCCAGGGCAAGTACTTAGTACACACATGCAAAGCCATCAAAAAACCACATGTCTACCATTTGGAATGGTGGAACCACATAGCATATTCTCAATATATATCTACTCTGTAAAAGTTAGATCAGTAGTATTTCATTACAGTGGGTTGAGACCCTGCTGTGTCATTTCACAGGAGGATACTGTGAAAGCTATGGGTTCTGTATCTACCTAACTGCCAAAATTTAGGACATGATGCTCCCATTTCTGGGTTAACAGAGCTGCAAAGGAAGGGCACTAATCGGCCTACAAGACGAAACATTAACACAGTTTGATACCATCACATGAACAGCTATATAAACATATCTAGATATACAAAGGGAGAAAAAGAATGTACAGGAACAAGCACTTTTTTATAAAATCAGTTTACCTTTACCTCAGAAATCTATTTTTTACCTGCAAATTCATTGAAGTGATTTCCAATGTCATAAGCCAGGTAGTTGTATCCAGAGTACTCATAGTCTATGAACTGCACATCACCTATGTGAGACACAAGAGCAGCAACATCAGAATTCATATCAAATGAAGTCACAGCCCTAATCCTTTGTTGTCCTTTGAAGTTTTCAGGAAAAAAACAAAACTAAACTAAACCACACACCCATCTTGCTTATGCCCCATTGTGTACACTCAAGACATTCCAGGGTAAGGCTGTGATTTTTATTATATGAGATTTCCTTGAATATTCATTCAAGAAAGCTCTTAAATAACTACCTGGAGATTACGGTTCTCAATTTTTAAACTCTGAATAGCAGAATTTCAATTTTAACATTTACCACATGAGGGCATCCCTTACCTTCAAAACAAGAAATACAGTAGAGGATCCTTTAAACAAACTTTATGTAGAAACAGCAGATAAATTCATCTCCTGCTTAAAGAACAGTCTTGTTTACTCTAAAACAAGTATAAAACCACAGTGGACTTACACATTGCAACATGTTGATATTTCCTGTTTCCCCCAACCACACTCGCAAAGCAAGACTATTATTAATTGTTGCTTTTTTTAGCTGACTCTAACTAATTTCAAGAAACCAGCAGACAATCTTCAAGTCCTTGAAACTACATAGTGTTATGTAAACAAGGACTGGTAAAGCAGCAAGTAGCCCTAAATGTTTCCAAAATGCATTCACCTATAGCAAAGCTAAGGAAAATGCTTCACTCAAGGTAATACAGCATTGAACCTGCTCAAGAACATCTACAGTACATCGGTCAAGACATTAACAGGATGGATTGGGTAAAACTAGAACTCTTGTCTTTTAAGAGAAACCAGCAAAATTTCTGAAATTTTCAGTAAATTAAGCAATGGGTTAACTTAAGCATTGTTCACACTAGAACATTACAATGTAAAACCTTATCTTTCCCACTGCTAGGCTGAAATGGGTAATTTTCACAGTTGCATCCCTCTCCCTCACTACACCCATTCTTTCGCTGACTAGCTGCATATTTACTCAACAAAAACATATTCCTTCTATTACAATGAACATCATCTTAGCAGGACTGCAAGCATCTAACAGATACTAATGCTAGCTATCGTAACTCCAGTTTACAAAAACAAACAAAAAAAAAATCAAGAATAATGTTAAGTATTTCCTAGACTAAGGATTTTAAGTGTCTAACATACTGCCTCTTTATGATTAATGGATATTGCACATATCAAATGCAATAGCCTTGCCAGACAAATGTCCTGGCCAAAGTTACCACAGAACAGCTTTGTTAGAAGTGTTCCTTGTATGTATATATATATACAGTTCATCTTTACCATATTTGAAATACTAACACAGTGTTTTCCAGATAGATAAATCCTCTTGCCTGAGCACTTATAATGTTAGTTATACCCCACAACACAAACAAAATCACTTAGTCACAATCCTCTAAGTCAGAGCTTACCCTTACTTCCACAGAAAGAGGATTGCTTACCAAGGTTATGAGATTAAACCTTTTAGGTTCTGACAAACATGAAAATGGCCTGCAGAATGGCAAGCTCCTCCCAGGAAAATCTTCTTGGCAACAGAAAATTGAGGTTCTCTAGAACTCTGAAGGGACAAGAAGTTTTACAGCAGCTGCAGCCAAGATGTTATAATGTTGTCAAAGATTAACTTCTGCCACTGCTTGACTGGCAGACTCATGTACCACATAGGCTTGCATTTCCTACTGGTTCTTTAGTATTACTTTTAAAAAGAAAGACCTGAAAGTTACAAGCCAATGAAAATGCACAGCCCAACTCTGGTTACTATTCTGCTACGCAGCTGACCTCTTGAAGTTCCCCCCCTACACACACAAACATTTGATATTGCTCATATTCAGAAGGTTTTCCTTTCTCCCCCATGTAAAATACAGACATGGCAAGCAAAAGTCTACTTGCAAGATATCAACATAAGAAATACTTTTAATTTCTTTTATGTACAAATTTCATCTTGACTATACCTATGTGCATTCATGCATTTTTAAGGACACCTAACATTTAAAATTTAATTGCAGATATAAGTAACATTATGCACAATAAGAAATTGAATCTAACAAGATACACATGAGGCTGTCACCAGGCACTCTTCCATGGGGAAATGCATGTGAACAAGTGACACGATAGACCTCCACTCAGTGTACAAGCAGCACAGTATGTACTACCCCATGGTAGCAACAATAGCATACTTATCTCTAGCAGATGAAGAAAATCTGGCAAACTCACATTCAATAAGACAGAAGTTCAAAGTTTAAAAGTCCTGCATTTTTACTGATCTCTTTCAGACTTAGGCTACAGCGGAACTCAACCCAAAGTTTAATTTTTGCATGAAACGCTCTAAGATGCACAGTTCTTTGTGAAACTGAAAGAAAGCAAAAACTCTAAGTCTGCCACTTCACAAACGCATACATGTCTCAGCTACCTTGTTTTAGAAGCAGAAGAAGCTCTGCATTGATTATTTAAATATCTACAGTATTAGAAGTTGCTTTTAAGATTTACTGCGGTTCATATAGGATTCATATGTAGATTATATATAGGAAAGCCACTCCTAAAAGATATGGCTTACACCAGTAGTTAAGCAGCTAGCTTTTGTTTTGGGGTTTTTAGTAAGTACAAAGAATTTGTACATCCTGCTGGTTTCACAGGGGGCAGGCAGACTAACAAGAGACACTAGTCAAAGTGCATTTGTATTTTATTGAAGTGGGACATGATTTAAAATTAAGCTCTATCAACTCTCTGGAGAAGCTGCTGTTATCAACAGGAATAGACATCAAGAGTATTGAACATTTCAAGCTGAAAAGCACTCCTTTCATCAAGGGGTCTACTAATGTAGACAACATGCAATGTAATCCATGAAAACTACATAAATACATGAAATGGAATACATGTTGTGTTCCATATGCCAGAAATTCATTTTTTAAATAGATCAAGTAGTAGTCAAGAGGACATCTGTTGGATCTCCTCAGTGAACCGAAAGACAGGAGGCCGACAACACCTCTCTTTCTAGCTGCTCTTCATTTTTAACGGTTTAATAAGGTAAGCACTTCCGACGTGCAAGTCCCAGCTGTAGTTACCACAGCAGAATGATGTATCCTGAGTTCCGTCCCATCCTGCTCATCAGGTGAGGCACTGAGGCCCTAGAAGACAGCTTCAGTAAAGACAATGATCTATGCTATGAACATACTCGAAAATTCACAAATGGGTCATATACCCAAAGAATAATTTTAGCTATAAATACCCAATATACCTCTGCAAAAAAAGAAAAAAAAGTTTTTTAGATCAAAACCAGAAGCCTTAAACATACCTCAGTCTTCAGAAGCACTGAGCACCCACAGACTCCTACCAAAGATCATAGAAAACATTGGGTAGGCAGAGGGAATAAACAGAACAAAACTAGCCATCTACCACTTAACTTCCTGGCAGGTGATTTTAATACATTCAAAAAGAGCACAAACAGATATTGACAAAAGAATACTGATACTTGGTCTTACTGAATAGCAAGTATTTGAATACTCTTAAAGCATCAGGTATTTTTGGAAACTTCGAAGTCATATTGAAAAAAAAAAAAAATACCAAACTTTAAAAAAGCATCAGAACACAAGGTCTACAAAGAAGCAGTACCAAGCATCAAGCATATTTTGACTATCTTGATGCCCAAATTGTAATTAAGAGCAACGTGAAGCTCTTAGTTGTATCCTTCAAAGAGTAGTTCACGCTGATAATTATAAGTTATATAAAGTAATACTTGCAAATTTTCATATCCTGAGTGACTGCAAGCGGACATTAACAAAACAGCAAGAGGCAGAGTCCTCTGAGCCACAGCATGAACAGACTCAAATAAGACGAGTGACACTCCATTAAATGAAGCTAGCACTCAACATTCTATTCCAGTCTCATAAATAAAATGTAAGGAAAAGAGACTGATTCTTCATAAAAGCAGCATGTGACAAAACTATGATTTTTCTTTCAGGTTTGCAAATTTAGCATGAATTTAATGCAGAGTACAAGTCTAAAGCAAAGCACTGGGACAAACCACAATCATTCTAACTGCATTGGACAGGAGTCCTAGTATGTATCGATAGTCTGCAACTTAAAAAAAAATACATACACACACCCACCCCACGCCTAGTAAATGTGCAAATTAAGCATTCACCAACAAAATTATAAATACAGTGAGTTCTTTTTTGTCAGCTTCTGAAAAGCCAGATAGATGCTACCAGCTTTGCTCAAACTTTACTGGGAAGGGAGAAAAAAAAAATTAGTAGTTGATCTAGAAGACTGATCCTCTCTTTAGTTCCAGCTTAGGGTCAACCAAGGTCTTTTTGATACACATGAGCCTTTCTAGATGAAAGAGTAAATTTAGTAAGAGTACAGCATCACCAAAGCTTTGAACTGCCTTCATACTGTTTGATGCCATACTTAACAAAGTACATCTTTAAAGATTCTATTTTGTGCTCTTGCAAATTTATTTGTATACCAATAAAAACTTTTGCTCTCCTAAGCAGAATTCCAGCAATACATGTTTATTTACAGTTAAAAGCTAAGGTTCCAGTTCCAAAATCATGTTCCTCATCTCAAAATTGTACTGACAGGTTGATACTTTTCGCTCTGTACAATGTAACTGTAAGAAACAGCTTTCAACCAACAAATACTCTACAGATGGCATTGAGGTTTGGTTACTATGAAAATGGTACCTGTTGTACCCAGATTGTAGAAGTTCTACAACACAGTACATGTGCAACATTCAAACTGAAGTTTAATAAATATGTGTTTCATATTTCCAAGTAATTTCCCCCCCAAGATGTTTACAGCGAGCTTGAAGCCAGAGTGCTTTATGCACCTCCCTCCTCCCCACCCTGTCCCCAAACACTAAGCACTCACACACTCATTATTGTAGGATTGCTCATAAGTGATGCACTGCTGGCATTGTTTTTTCCTCCATTCTGTTTACAAAAAGAAAAGCATATAGCATTTGTTTTACAAGCAGGAATTTCAAGCCTATTGACTGTGATAGTGAGCCTCTAAAGGAACTCCTTGATTTTTTTATTTTTTCCCAGCATGGTTCTACTATGAAAAGTGACTATAAAGTTACTTTTACCTCAATGGGTCTGTTATGGAATGCTAAAACTCAAGGTAGCTTCAGCACTGAAAGAAACAACAGATTTATATTTGGTACCACAGTATCACAACTTCAATGTGTTTAAGACCACAAGCTATTTTGTTGTTTGTTTGTTGGGGTTTTTTTTTTTGCATACCTTTCATGCTTTCCCCACCCTCCTCTTTTTAAGCAGAACTATAACTTACCATTGTAAATACATAAAACCACTGAACTTACATACTGAATTCTTAGAATTTAATACTGCTGTTAATAGCACTGTACAGGTATATGTATATATATATGCGTATGTATATACCTATAGAAGTGCTAGCAATTCCCTTCAGAATTGTATCACTAGGGGGAAACTTGTATACAAGCCACTAAAAGACTATTTTCTCAATTTACATGCATTCAGTGCGTATCTGATGAAGAAATTGGTTACATATACACAGCCAGTTTTCATACTAGAACCAACTCCAGCATTTTTTTTTTTTAGTTTTGATTTAGAAATTAAGGCATATAAACTTAAAAGGTCAAAGACCAGTTATGACTGACGGAGAATACTCCAGTTCAATTCATAGTCATTTACTTCATATGCTTTTGGCTTACATACCAACAGTGATATCAAACTGTCACAAACAAATATGAAGCTACTAGAAGGAATATGTCATCCTCACTTCAGAAGAACATCTTCATCTAGCCTGAATAATTTTGTTGCACTCAGCTGAGATCAGGTATTTGAGATGGGAGGAAAGTTGTGCATTCTTACTGCACCACGGTAATTTTAGCGTCACGAGTTTGTTTCAATAACCTGTTTAATTTATTTATTTAGTAACCGAACCTCAAACCACTAAAATCCAGGAATAAAAAAATGGGTTTATACAGAAGCTTTATAGATTTTTAGTTAAGGCATTCTATAATAACATGAATTATGAGTTAAACTTATTATAATCAAAAAAAAAAAAGTATTTAATCTCTCCTAAGACATGTACTGCCTACAATTGCTTAAACTATGTATTTACAGGAGAAATCTTTAAGATGCCTAAGTACCTCATGGAGGAAATAAATTGAGTCAGAGTGTAGTTTTAAGTATCATTAAGATACTTCATTATGAAGGTATCTTCCAACAATCAAAAAATCAGAACAACACACACATTATAGAAGATAATATCTTCACGTTATTTTCTATGCTTGTATGACTTTTCTTCTGACAAGCTTTATATGACTAGAATAGAGTTAACAAACAAATACACACTTTGAAGCCTAGTCATACAGGCAGACTAGGGATTAACAAATTCATTAAAATAAAGCAAGGAACACAAACATTCTTCATCTGTACAGTAACATATAGATGAGAATTAGTTAATTAAGCAACTTAAAATTTGCACAGGTATCACTACCACTACATTGGGTCTTGAAAGCTCAAATTGAGTTTGCTTGTTAAAGTCAGTAAAATGACACTACTGATGTAACAAATGCAACCACAGCATAAACAAACTAATCCACTACTTACTGTTTAGTTCAATACCTACCTCGTTTCTTGTTGTAAATAATATTCTTACACAACAGGTCATTGTGACAGAGTACCACTGGGGATCCTAAATTTGACAGCCTTTCCTTCATCCAGGCCATCTCTTCCTGAAGAACTTGAGGACTTGGAATGTCACTTAAAAACCTTTTCAGGTAAAATAAGTTTGAGTGTTAATATTTAGTAAAATGATTTCCATACCGAGTATTTGTAATGAAATAACTTGTTATTTTCCACTACCTCCTTATTTCAAATAATTCAATAGACCTTCTCCCAAACAAGAGCATTCTTTCCCCTGGCACCAAGGCAGTCAAATTACAACAATAATTTCCCTTCTGTCATCCCAATTCTCTGAAGATTGTTTGTGCTGTAAAACTGACAGTAGTCTAAAAATTGGGAGCGGAACTTGAACCCTATCCTGCATGTTTTTTAAAGGAGTAAAGATTACAAGTGTTATAGCATGAATTTCATTCACTTCACTCACACTACATTACTGCCTTCAAACAGAATGCATAGCAAGTACTATATGTATCTATACAAAGGAAATTAGGACTCATTTTTAGGTCTAGCCACAGTAAACATGCTTCAGTAGGTGTTTTTTATTTTAGACTTTCAATTAACTACTCAAATTTTGTCAGTTTTCTTACAAATGTTATGTTGTAGAAGAAACAATGTCAAACAACTTTGCTAGATCATTCTTTAATTACAATGCAGCAAGAAGGGCAAGTTGGCACCAGTGATTTCAAAGTTCTATGAAGAATGTTTTAAAGCTGGAATCTGCTTACTGAGTGATATGAAGTTTATTATATCGTACAAACAGCTCTGAATTACAGTTTTAAGTTTGATCTCAAATCCCTGAAAAAGTCTTCAACTCAAGATTTAGATTACAACACAGAAACTTAATGTAAAAATAAAATACTGGTCCTAGCTTTGCCATTCCTCTTATCCAAATCTTCCAGTGACTGATGCTAGCACCCTTCAGAAATACTTATTTTTTTAAGCTCCTAAGAAAAAAGTTTGATGGACAATACAAGAGCTATACCAGGATGCTAAAAACAAAATGTAACTAAATCCTTAAACCCATGTAAAACTGCATGATTGTACGAGTCTAGAATGAGCTGATACATATTTCTCCTCTGGAAAATGCTTTGGGAGTTCATCTCATCATACAAAACACCCTTTTATTAATTTTTATGCCATGCAATTATGGACAAACACAGGAGAGCTAAGAGGTGCAGATGGGAATGAACAACAAGCAGTACTCCTGCAACCCCAGGAAATATGCTTTCAGTATTCACCCAGAACATAGGTCTCAGTTTGGGAGACTGATAGATCTCTTAAAAGCTGTTGAGACACAACTACCTCAAGAAATATTTCACTTGACCGTGGTTCTTTAAAAAGAGTAAACTACAGAATCATGGAATCACAGAATGTTAGGGATTGGAAGGGACCTCGAAAGATCATCTAGTCCAATCCCCCTGCCGGAGCAGGAACACCTAGATGAGGTTACACAGGAAGGTGTCCAGGCGGGTTTTGAATGTCTGCAGAGTAGGAGACTCCACAACCCCCCTGGACAGCCTGTTCCAGTGCTCTGGCACCCTTACTGAGAAGAAGTTTCTTCTCAAATTTAAGTGGAACCTCTAGTGTTCCAGATCGAACCCATTATCCCTTGTCGTACCGTTGGTTGTCACTGAGAAGAGCCTGGCTCCATCCTCTTGACACTCACCCTTTACATATTTGTAAACATTAATAAGGTCACCCCTCAGTCTACTCCAAGCTAAAGAGACCCAGCTCCCTCAGCATTTCCTCATAAGGGAGATGCTCCACTCCCTTCATCATCTTCGTTGCCCTGCGCTATTGAGTGCCCAATTAAACCAAGAACTGCATGTATTATATACACAATATACCAAATGAATTTAAAGTTTTTCCTTACCATATTTGACGTTTACATAGCTACTTCAGTATAAACAGTATGACTAAACGCAAAATTTTACACACTTTCTACATTACATGGTAACCCAAACTTTTCTTTTTAAACATTCTTTTACCTCTCCACTAGAAAGAATGGGAAATCTGGAAATCACATAATGAAATATCTACCTTTTATTTACTTCTTCATCCATAAATTCTGTGGGTATGAGAGAGAAGTATTTCCCCATCTTCAGCCACAGATTAGATTTAGGGATCCATCCATTGTGTGCATGAATAGTATGGATTTTAGCTAGCTGTCTGGCAATGAGTCTAAAAAATTTTTTAAAAGTTTAAAATTAATGTTATAATTGCAGTAGATATAACAGTCTTTGTCATATTTTTCCTAGCAACAAGAGAAGACAACTACAATATATTTAACAGAAAAAC
Source organism: Streptopelia decaocto (assembly GCF_964273445.1). Classification (NCBI taxonomy): domain Eukaryota; kingdom Metazoa; phylum Chordata; class Aves; order Columbiformes; family Columbidae; genus Streptopelia; species Streptopelia decaocto. The sequence goes on along the minus strand of NC_138663.1, from coordinate 77,351,007 downwards.
TGTAAAAAATGCAGCAAGGGAATCCAAAGAGGTTTAAACAAGAGCAGCACAGATATAGGGTAGCACCTGTAAAGGCTTAAAAGGTCATTAGCAGCACTACTTAAGGGAGAGGAGGCAGTTCAGACACAGCATGCATACTTCACCTGTATTTACAGTCTATTCCTCAACTTGCTTATCTTTAGAAGAGTTGATTTAAATTAGCTGCCATTGTTAGGCAAATACATTTTAGTGCATATATGAAAATCTAAAATCTTAAGACATCAGCACTTTCTGTATACTGCTAATAGTTAAAAAAAAATCTCTCTCTACAGAAGTCTATCTTGAACTTATTCACAAAAGGAATGTATTAGAAACAGAGCTGAAAGTACTCGCTTTAATCAAGTCCAGCCCCCCACAACTCCACCATGTTAAATGATCTCCCTAACAGTAATATGCAAGTATTAAATACTCACAAGTAAGTAAGTAAATACTCACAATTAAGTACTCACTAGACCTCTAGTGAGTATATAGCTTTCTGGGGAGGCAGAAAGGATCATTGGTTCAGCACTGAAACACCATGATAACTAAGACAGAAGACCGTAAGCTGTCGTGAGTGTGAACATCAACTTAGTGCAGAGTTATAGAAATATTTCTTCTCTGCCTGCTCATAAACTAAGCTTGAGATCCTTTGGGCCTGACAGAACACTATAAATGCAGCACAGAACTTGAATAATGAAATAATAATAAAAAAGGTTACCTGAAAATATCTGGATTGCATACATGCTCTGGATCCAGTGCTTCTCCCTGCATGAACTCGTAGCACAGGCCATTATTAAAAGTACAGTACAGTTGAGGTGCACAGCCGTGAGCCTGTAACACGCGGAAACTCTTCACCTCCTCATCCCGATCTACTAAGAGCTCGGTCTTATTGCCATAGATTCTAACTAGAACCACATCGTCTGTTATGTCACCCACGTAGCAGCCAATTAGTTTATTGGTGATTCCGTCAGTGAAGAGCTGAAAAATAAAAATAATGCAGAAGCAACTCAGATCTGTATTTTCAACATGCAGGAAATGAATGCAGGGTTATTCTTTAGTTCATGAAAACACTTTAAGATACAAGAAAATAATGGAGAAAATGGCAAGGATTTTTCCCAGTAACACAAAATGCAAAAAGGAAAATGTGCTACAGTACTGTAAACTACTGAAATGCTACCTGTAAAAGGCAATAATGGAAAGCCTAATATTGTAAAATAAGCTTCCACATAACCACTCTGAAACTGACAGGCTAAATGGCTGAAAGCAAAGCCCCAACAAGGCAGGAATCCTAAACCAGTCAGTCCTAAACAGAAAAACAGTCATGAATACAGGCAGCACAAAACCAATAACAATTTTGATGCACTTCAGAATTTCAGTACTTGATGATCAGTACATCACTGGTAAAAGATACTCCTGGAGTTCTAAACCAACTCCTTTTAAATTCAGGTCAGAAACAGTTCAAGTTCAGTGGTTATAATCTTCCCACCAGCCTTGAGGTTCTACTGATTGAGAACAATTCCTAAAGTCACTTTTGCTCCTCTACACATTTGAGACAGTACTTAAAATGCAAAATCCCAGTCTTCAGCCTCAAGTACCATTCCAAATTTAAAAGCTTCAGACCACACCACTATCCTCCCACTTTACTTCGTAGCTGGTACATGCCATTTAAAAGGAAAAAGGAAACAAAAACAACCCACAACACTTCAAGTCCTTATCATTAAGACAAATATAAACACAACATTTAAAGCCCTGTAATTTACTAGACTTTGCCCAGTCAAGTCACTGATGCCTGAACATCCTGAAGATAAAGCAAGTAACTTTCTACAAAAGTAAGAACATTATTTGAGCATTATGTTTACATCTAATGACAACCTACTCCCTGCCCCTCAAATAATGAGAGAGGCATGGATACAAGTTCCTAGTCATGGAAAAAGCAGAGGGCAGACAAAAAAAAAAAAAAAAAAAAGCACAAACAACAAATACTCCTTAACTGCTGCTTCTCCTTTCCATTTGATAATGAGCCCAGCCCCAAAACAGTCATTATATACTCTGAACTCTTGCAAACACTGCCTGACAAGCAGACTAAATCCCAAGTTACTGGGCTGCATGTAGTCAAGCACTTGAAATCCAGCTCAGTGCCTGCAAGAGCAACACAGCAGTTCTTAATCTCCTACAGTCTGGGACAGTTTTACAAAGCAGAAAACAGATGTTTGGTGCTTTCAAATTCTTTGCACTTTGTCAACACAGACTGAATGCTTAAGAACTTGCTGGATGAGCACTACCCATATTAACTCTAGCTGTTAGGTGAGTGACCAACAGGCAAGACATTAACATTCTCAGGTGACAAGCAGTATCACAAGCAAGAATGCCAATGTTTTCATAACTACTGAACAGCTGCCACAGCCTTAGGCATAAGCAGTGAACAATTTAAAGTCAAGGTTATTACAGCAAATGTAATTCATATTCAAGTACAATTTTTTTAGTGGTTACTGTCATACGTTTTCTCCCACTGTTGCTCCCAAAAGTTGAATTAAAGCTCAATTTAAAAATAATAAACTCTCACATGAAGAACAAAAGCTCCTTTCAGGACCTTGCACGAAGCAGCAGGAAGTAGCTTCAAAGCTGGTCAACGTACACAATTTTCCCTCGGACAAACATCTTGCAAGTTTAATGTGACACATTTCGTTACAAAGTGCTTTTTATCATTAATTCTCATTTAGTTATTCACATGCATATGCGTGAGAGACAAATGGGACATATGGTCTGATCACCTTTAACAGAGCTTTCACAACCTATGCAGGTCCTTGAAGCAGCTTTTATTTAAAGGCAACATGAAGACTCTTAATATATATATATTTTTTTAATTCATAATTGTAACAGATGTCAGAAAAATCAGCTAAAACTTGAAACCTATTTATCAGAATTCAAATACTAAGTGTACAATGACAACAGTTTCAATTCCTTATTCACACATCTTCCTGCATTTCTCCTCCCTCAAACTCTAAGTCAGGCCCAGAGCAAAAATACTGATAAATTGAGAGGTCTGTTGCATTTCAGACCTATATTAAACATTAATGTTTTTTCTTTTATTAAGATACATGTCAACAACAGGCGAACTTCTCTACAGGCACTATCATTCCTTTGAATCTTGGTCAATTTTGGGTTGTTTTGAAAACCAAACAATTCAGAAACTTGGACTTCCCCATGCCCCTCCAAGAGGTAGCCTTTATTTTCAAAAGTAAAGTACTATCATTCAAACACAAGTGACAGCTTTTTTCCAAATCTCAGAGATATAGAGAAATCAAGCATCAGAAGCCCTTTTCTTTTTTTTTTAAACACACACCCCCTCCAAAAAAAAAAAAAAAAAAAAAATCTTAAGTTGAGTCAAGTCTCCCATTTAGAAAATGACAAGACTTACAGTGGAAGATGCTGTGTTTTAGCTATTACGTCTTGCTTTCCACAGCACTCCTATGCTACAAGGTAAATAAACTCAACAAGATACAGCTCAAGATTCCTGAGGAGAGATGCAAAATAGCAAAGGATGTGAAAGTACTCCCTTTTTTTTTTTTTAAACAGTTAAGAACACTTAAACTTCCAGAAGTAGGTTCAGCAATCACATAACTTTCATCTACACAGGGCAACCATAAATTCATAAGAAACCTACTTACAAAGCCTCCTTGACTGACTCAAAATGAAGGTTTTACAATTTATGGGCACACTTTATTACTAGCTATTATTTCAATAACCCAGACAGGAGAAAAGCCATGAAGAATCTTATCTCAAACAGTCTGCACAGCAACTAAATGTTACAATGTTAATCAGCACAACTAAGAAAACTATACCATTTCACACTATAGATACTGCTTTTCTCATTAAAATGGATACAACTGTATTCTTACACTGCCCTGTTCTTTTGCTTGACACATATGTAGATGTTTTCAGTTTTCTCTGTGCACATGAGCATATTGCTGCAACAATGTACATGCTGTATCAAGAGAAGTTTGACGTGCTTGAAAGGTGCTACCTAATTTGAACAGGCAGTACTTAAATGCGATTCAAGTATGGCTTGCGAATCACAAATTACAACTTTATATTATAACATATTCAATTTATAAACTTCTCCCTTGTAAGTGTATTGTCACAGGATCACTTAGATTGGAAGGGACCTTCCTGTGATCATCTAGTTCAACCTGTCTGCTCAAACAAGGCCAATAAGAGCCAGTTGCCCAGGACTGTGTCCAGCAAAATCTCCAGGAAGCCTGGAGACACTACAACCTGTCTGGGCAACCTGTTCCAGAAGGAATTTTGCATGTGGTTTTATTTTGTCCCTCTTCTTCTTTCCCCCCCACCAAGTATTTATACACACCAATAAGATCCCCACAAGGCCTCTTTTTTTTTCCAGGCTGAACAGTCCCAGCCCTCAGACACTCCCCACATGAAAGATGCTCCAGTCCCTCAGTCATCTTCACAGCCCTTTGCTGGAATTGCTCTAGCAAGCCTGGATCTTTCTCATACTGGGGAGCCAAGAATGGGACACAACACTCTAATATGGCAAATCAATGCAGAAGTACTGATTCTCATACATTTTAAGCATAAAAGCATAATTAACTGATTAAAAAGTTTAAAGAGCACTTTGCTGAAAGTTATTTATGTTGAGCTGTCAATCAAGATAAAAGGTATCTTGTCTGCCACACTTAAATTAAAACTTCTGAAATGTAGCATTAGGAAATGCTCTTATCCTACCACTGCAAGGCCAAAAAGTAAAAGTTCTGCTGAACTAAGAAGAATCAAAACCAGTAAGTACAAAATCCATTACCCCCTGAAGAAAAATAAGTCTATTGTCTTTCTTGAATGGCAAAGGCAGCAAACAAAACAGGCAATAATCCCAAACATACAACCGCACTATTGCAAATCACTGGAACCTATGCTGCCGCTGTTTCTTATAAAACAGCCCTCTAATTATTCTTGCCTTTCTATGCATACAAAATGGCACCATGAAAATTATAAGGCTCTATGGTCATCAGAAATAGTGATAATACAAAACAAAACAAAAAAAACCAAACCAAAACAAACACACCAAAAAACAAAATACAACAACAACCAAACAAAAAAAGCAACACAAAAAACCACAAACAACCCACAGACATTAAGCAGTGCTGACACAAAGAAACAGTAAGAATTCTACTTGCTTATGCTGTTAAACAGAAACTTCTGGCCACTGTACATCTTTTGTCATACTGCACAGGCCTATTATCCCCTTAAAACAAATCTCATTAGTGTTAATAAAAAGAAATCTACAACAAGGAAATTGGACTACCTCAGCTGATAATTTAGGAACTACTACTTATTAACATCTATTTGTAACATGCTGCTCTAAGTAATTATTTACACCCAGGAGCATTTCAGTTATTTCTTCTTAAAAAGGCAGAAGGGTTTGCTTACTTTCTATTTAATAACATTATGCAGAATAGAAAATTTCCATATTCCATCATGAGAAAACATCTTTCTACCAGTAAAAGAATATAATTTCACTTTAATCTTTTATTCAGAATGCCTTCACTATGGCATTTAAACAATCAATTCTTGCCTGAAATGTAACTCAAGATGGAGTAGAGCAAAAGAGGAGTTCTATAAAAAAATAACCAGTTCAGCAGCGTTAACAAAGAAGGGACTCTGATGACACAGATAAGATAATCAGTAAACTCAAGGCCATGTGGAAGAAGAAGGAAGAATTCAAAAAATGTTATGAATAGCAGATAGAAAGTTATGGAAAGAAATCAAGAAATACAAAGAGCTGACAGAAGTCAAGAACCCGATACAATGCATTAAAAAAGTCCAGCAGCAAGTTTCTGGTACTCTTGTAATCTGCAAAAATTTAATTATTGTGATATGTATTTATCACATTGTAGTAAATACTTTCAGGTGAGGTAGCACGAATCTAAAACTATTAGGTTGGTGCAAAAGTAATTGCGGGTCTTGCGTTGTTGAAATTTGCCCTTTGATTTTGCATACATTCTTAAATGTGGTTATGTTACACATCCTTTAATGTGCTTTTCTCAAGCTATGTTTTATTTGCTACTGACTTATTACATGTTGTATATTTATTTTAGACTATGGAAATTATGTTAGACAAAAAGCAAATTCAAGCTATTTTCTTATTCGAGTTCAAAATGGGTCATAAAGCAGTAGAGATAACTCACAACATCAATAACACATTTGGCCCAGGAACTGCTAATGAATGTACAGTGCAGTGGTGGGTCAAGGAGTTTCACTAAGGGGACAAGAGCCTTGAAGATGAGGAGCATAGTGGTCAGCCATCAGAAGTTGATGATGACCAACTGAGAGCAATCAAAGCTGATCCTCTTACAGCTACACCAGAAGTTACCAAAAAACTCAGTGTCGACTGTTCTATGGTTGTTCAGTGTTTGAAGCAAATTGGAAAAGTGAAAAAGCTTGAGAAGTGGGTGCCTCATGAGCTGACCAAAAATTTAAAAATAATTGTTTTGACATGTTGTCTTCTCTTATTCTACACAACAACAAAAACCATTTCTCGATCAGATTGTGACGTGCAACAAGAAGTGGATTTTACATGATGACCATCTCAGTGGTTGAACAAGAAGAACCTCCAAAGCACTTTGGCAGTCTGCTGCAGGTCTGATCCACTACAGCTTTCTGAACCCTGGTGAAACCATGACATCTGAGAAGCCTGCTCAGCAAATCGATGAGATACACTGAAAACCACAACGCGTGCAGCTGGCACTGGTCAACAGAAAGGGCCCAATTCTTCTCCACAATAATGCCTGACCACATGTCACACAACCAGTGCTTCAAAAGTCATACAAATTGGGATACAAAGTTTTGCCTCATCCCCCATATTCCTCTGACCTCTCAGCAACCGACTACCACTTCTTCAAGCATCTCAACTTTTTGCAAGGAAAGTGCTTCCACAACCAGCAGAATGCAGAAAATGCTTTCCAAGAGTTCATCAAATGTCAGAGCACAGATTTTTACACTACAGGAATAAACAAACTCATTTTTCATTGGCAAAACTGTTGATTGTAATGGTTTCTATAAATGTGTGTTTGAGCCTAGTTATAATGATTTAAAATTCACAGTCCAAAACCACAATTACATTTGCACCAACCTAATAGTTTTCTACTGTTCTCTTGGGATGCAGCAGCACAGAGAAAGCAATACCACCACTACCTATGCTGCATAGTATCACTTAAGCATTTTTTTGGTTACCAAACTATCAACACTGCCACTTCAAGGAAGAATTCAGTTCGGGTTTTTTTGTTTGGGTTCCCCCTATGCCCCCATGGTGTGTGTTTTGTTTCCATTTTTTGTTGTGGGGTTTTTTTCTCTCTCAAAGTCTTAACTGAAGTTTCACATCCTCCATATTCTCAATATAAATACCATTTAAAAATTCAGCCAGTAGTCTACTATAAATGCTAAAGATATGTCACCACTTGCAAGGACTGTTTCTGATCTAAATGCGTGACAAGATGAGAAAGCTTTTTTGTTTGTCAGAAGAAAACCTCAAAGAGAAATTACATATTTTTCGTCTTGTTTCTGAAGAATATCCTCCTAACTCAAAACAGTCAACATCAGATAACTAGTTAAGACTGCTAAAGTTGTGAATTAGTTTAGATATTTTTACAGATTTTGTGATATTGATACAGATACAGATTGTTACAGATAAAAATTAAGCTAATACAAAAGGAGCCTAAAATTTTATCCAAACTCAAAGAATGAATTTGCTGCTACTCACCCTGGAAGACTTTGACATGAAATATCTGTGTAAAGGGGGGGTGGGAAAGGGGGCAGAGGGGAAGGGCAAACAGGAACTATAACATCTTAGATAAGCTACCTTCATTTCCAGTGTTTCAAGTCTATAGCATAAGTTATATGCTATTACCTAGCCAGATGCAAGCCGTGTCTAAACAAATACCAATTCTCTATAATTAGAACCAGAGTCATCAATACAAACACACCTACACTGTACATAGCTGGATGACCTCATACACATAAATTACATAAAACGTCACCACATATGATTGCTGCCTCATCCGCTGATATCACAAAAACCCTTTACAACAAGGGATTGAGATTATCGAGCTTTATCAGAAGCTCAATAAGAATGGAGAAACCAACCCAGCCTCAAATGACATCCAATACTGCCCACATTTCCCACTCACTGTGACTCCGTGCTCAAGGCACACCTCAAATTAGCTTTTCCACAACACATCAGCAGCGCAACCCATTCTGAAACTCTAACTTTTCTTATTCTTTCCTTCACTCATCACTTCTTCATTTAAAGATATTATCACTTCAGAATGTTAATCTGTGAAATCAGTGATTCCTCTTTATGTCGTGACTGTTTTCACAACTGGTAAGAGCATGTCCTGAAAACAGCTAAGCAATGAAGACCTCTCCTGAAAAATGACACTGAGATACAAAATATAAAGTTAGTTTACTTTGTTTCCAAGACTAACATTTTCTGTTACCAGTAATTTATTTCAAAGCTTTAAACCCCATACTCAGTCTGTTTAAATAAACTGTGAAATATTTTAACTAGTTGAGAAATCTGAACATAACCACAGTTTGTTACAAAGAAAATGCTAAAATCCACACAAGCAAAGAAATTAGAGCAGCAGCCAGAAAACACTGCCTGAAGCAAAGCTATTAAGCCCAAGTCCAGAAGAAAAAAGCAAAATAACAGGGAAAAAGCTAACCTCATATATAAAAAAATTGATAGTAGTGTTGTTTTCATGGTGAAATCACAGTTCTTTATAAGCATGGCTCTGTCTTGTGTGTTGACATTTCATAGCTACAGGAATAAATTTTTGCGAAGAATTATAAAATGCTGCAATAGGAAAGTCATGCGAAGACGTACATCTTGCCAACAAAGACACGATACCAGAAATCAAGCAATGTCCAATTATTCCAGAGAAAACAAAAACACCCAACTCAAAACCACACCACACAAGCCAAAATAATTAGACTGATCTGGAGATCATAGGAGCTTGCAGGATTTGGGGAGGGGTGAGGGGAAGAAGGGAAGTCTTATTGAAGAATTCAATCCCCTTTGCAAAACTGACTCCCTACCTCCCTTTCCCCTTAGGTTTGGGCCAGGACAAGAGCACTGTTCGCTATAACACAATGTTTATTATGTTTTATATTATTTTGCAGCTGATTTTTTTCACACACAAGTTATCATGCTGGTCTATCCAAATAATGGTGTAAATTGACACTATTAATACTAAGCTTTTTCGCCAATAAAAACAAGCAGCTTTCATTCTCAATGCTAACGATTACTTCAGAACGCAAAAAAATACACATTGTTTTTCCTGCACCATAATATTACACTGCAGAAAGGAAACTGCATATTAACCTACTGAATCCTTCATTATGACCAGACTTGCAAGATGTAGAATAGGTCATGAGATAAAGAATCCCGAATCTGTACTTACTAAAGTGGTAACCAACCTTCCTATACTGTAACCGAACATTGATCTTCGATTACTAACATGAACGAATCTCCTTAAAAGAAGAAAAAAAAAAGAAATTCTTAAGATTGGGAAAAGATTCCAAACTGTGATTGTATTTTTACATTAGGAAGGATGACAGAACCTCTTCAAATAATTAAAGAGTTTATCTTTCATTAATAAAGAATTGTTCAGAATATAAAATTTGAAATGTCTACTGTCACAATTCAAGCTGTTCGCTAACTCAAAACAGGGTTTGAATGAGTTTTGAAGAGCATTTTTGTTTATGAAATCCAAAAGAAGATTTTCTCATGTTCACCACGAACAATTTCTGAATTCAGCAAGCAGCGAGCTTTAGAGCTGGTTGTGAGAGAGATCTCCAGAGATCCCTTCCAACCTGAACCACACTACAATTTTATTACCAAATTACCTGTTAGAGAATCAAAAGTGACTACTGCAAAAAGCACAGACTGGGTTTGACGACACTGCTTTGTATTACTGTAAGGCAGAGAAATCAAGCTTCAGGAATTCAAGAGTTAGAAAACACAATACCTAGTTCTATGCAGCTCCTATTACATCCTCTGATGACAACTGTAGAAAGTATCTACATGAAGGTCAGTGCCTAGACAGGAAAATTTTGTTTCTCTTTATCAGTGTAAAATAACTTGAATATTTGTACTAGTTTGTAGTGATAACATTCACATATAATGTAAGATAGATTACAGTAGAACTGCTTGTGATTCAGCAAATAATTGGCAATGCTTATGGCTAATATCAACTTTCTGTTAAATGATGCAATAAAGGGATAATTAAAGAACTAGAGATTTAAGTTTGTATCCTCTGTCCTACATTTATGTTCTCTGAAAAAAAGTTTAAAGTGTTAAAATATATTCCTGTTTTTAAATACACATAAATCTTAGATAGAAAATTTTAATGCTTAATCCTCACTTCAACTACTGTTATAAAAATTTTAGCTGACTAAATAATTTTGACACAAAATAGTAAACTTTTGTGAGAGAAGTTAATTAACTTTCTAAAGTCAAAGTCTGAACTCTTAAACTTCTTAATAATTGTTTCGACCCAAGAGGCACTAAGAGCAAAGGCAGGTAACAGCAGAGTTCAGAGGAAGTAGTAGTTTGTTCCACCTATCAATGTTCTTTGTCTACTTTGCCATGATACTGTTGTTTCAACTGTATTTTCCATGCAACATGATTGTCATTTTCATCTCCCTCCTAAATGTATGTCCCTCCAGTGAAACAGCTCCAAGGCAGACCTTCTGCTTGCTCCATCCTCTTAATAAAACCAGCAATTTTTCAGCATTTTACTGTACGTGATGCATGTGGAACTAACAGAATGCAGCAATGGTGATGATACAACTAGTTTCAAAGCACATGCATTCTTGCTTGTTACATGCACATAGCAGTTTAAACACAGACTAAAGAGATAAAAATAAAAGGTTATTAAAGAGTTACATAAATAGGATGTTCTGCTGTCCAAAAAAGCAAAATTACTATTAATAATAATAATACAACTAGTTGAAAAGTTTGGGTTTTAAAGTAACTTGGCTGAAACAAAACTCACAACAATTTTCAGACAGAAACCTCTAACCATGGACTGAAGACTATCACTTCACTTGCAAAACCAGTCAAATTAGTCCTTGTTTCACACCAATGGTACCAGTGGTTTTTATTCTATTAATTGCTTCTTCTGAAGAGGGTGACAGAGGAAGGAAGCAGCATGTTTTTTTCTTTAAAGCTACTAGAACTTTCCCACAAGATTAGTCATCCTTCCCTGATAAGAAAATGTTTCACTTTCACTTATTAGTTTTCCTGTAGGAAAGAAAGCAAAACGTTCTGTTGATAAGTACTCTCATCAGAGAACTGAAAGAACAAAAACAAGGGTAATTTTATGTAGTCCTGCAAAGGGCAGGAGTTGGACTTGATGATCCTTCTGGGTCCCTTCCAATTCAGGATATTCTATGAACTATAAGAACCCTGTTTAAAATTACACATTGTAAATCTATTTTCATTGCACCTCAAGATGTTGGGACTATGCTTAACCTAATGCCTACAGCTCTTAAAGAAATTACTTAGAAAAACCTCATAAGTTTTATTTTCACAGTTACTAGACTGGCATATGTCAATTTTCTATTCCTACCAAGAAACTTCAGAAAATATCAGTCAATGTATGTGCTATTACCTCTATGTGCTCAGTTTTTCTATATAAATTAGTTCCAGCAGCTTTCTTCAGGGGAACTTCACTAAATAAAACACTTCCACATATTAATAACTGCTGAGTAAGGCAGCTTAACAGCGTGTAACAAAACGCTCAACTAAACACAGGCTGCAACTGAACTGCTACTTTAGCCAGGTAAATTGACTGGAGACTTGCATGGGGCCAGGCTACGTATATTCTAGAAGCACAAAAGCAGCCAATCCTCAGGCAGATGACTCGTCAAATATGAATGATCGCTCACCTAGAGAATACCAGACACTAAGCGGCGATACTTCCCCGCACGGCCGGGACTAACAGATGCGAGCACGGACCTTAACGGGGCTGACACTTGCCGAGATACCGTCAGCCTAAAACCCAAAACTCCGCGACGAACCCAAGGCGTGTATTTATATTTATTAACATGCGATGGCGCGGGCAGAGCCCGCCGAGGCTCCGAGGCCGACGGCCGAGCGCCCCCGTTGCCTCAGCAGCCGCCCCCTCCTCTTCCCGCTCTGCCCTGGGGAGGTGGGCAGCCCCCACCACCGCTTCACGAACACCCCCTGCCCGGCTCACGGGGCCCTGGCCCATCCCGTCCCTCACCGGTACCGCAGCCCTCACCCCCCGAGCCGGCAGCGGGGGTCGTGCGTGCGGCGGGGCCGCCAGCCGAGAGCGGGTGGGAGAGCTCTCCCCGCCGATAACGGGGGCAAGGGGGGGGAGACAAGTTTCAGCGGTGACGGCACGAAAGGAGGAAGAGGAAAGCGAGCGATGGGGGAAAGGAGGAGGAGGGCCGGGAGGGGGCAGGGGATGCTGCCGCGCCGACACGCCCCGCCGCCAGGCTGCCGAGCAAATGGGGCTCAGCACAGGGGGCTGCGTTCGGAGAGCGAGCGGGGAGGGGGAGGGGAAGGAAGCGAGGCGGCAGCTCCCCCGCACAATGGCCGCCCGCCCGCCCTCCCCCCTTCCTTCCTCTCTCTGTCTCTCTTCCCTCCCTGCCCAAGCCCAGGCTGCCGCATCCCTTACCGGGGACCTAAAGCGCAAGGCCCCGGCGGCGCGCCCGGCCTCCCGTCGTACCTGCAGCGTCACCTCCTCGGGTCTCCAGTGGGGCCGCAGGCGGCGCAGGAGCTGCAGGGCGCCCTGGCGGTAGCCGGGCCCCTCCCGCTCGCTGACAGTGATGTCCAGCTTGGGCACCTCCGGGGAGCCGGGCGGGACGTGGATGTAGTTGGACATGACGGCGGTCGGTCGGTCGGACGGGACGCGGCACTGGGCGGCGAGGGCGGGCGGCTCTCTCTCCTCAGCGTCTCCTCCGCGGCGGAGCCGGCAACTGAGGGGGAAATTTCCACTTCGGCTCCCGATAAAGCAGCTCCACCTCCCCCTCGGCTGCGGCGCGGAGCAGCTTGGGAGAGCAGGCGGGGCCTGGCGGCGCCCTGCCCTTCGCCTCCCCCCCTCACCTGCCCGCCGGCCGCCGCTCCCTCAGCCCCCTCCCGCGCCTCCACCTGCCCGTGGCCGTGGGGCAACGAGGGGGGGGACGGACTAACAAAAGCTCCTGGCCGCTGTGGAGGGGCAGCCGTGAGGGAGGGAGAGCGGCCCCAGCCGCCACCCGACCGCTGGGGCGGGCGGGGCGTGAAGGAATGCGAGGCCGGCAGCTGTCGGGGCGCCGCCCGGTCGGTCACCGAGCAAATGTTTGATTGTAATCAGGCTCTGAGTTATCTGCTGCGGTTAATTTTTGTCTTTCAGTTTCTTCGTAACACGCCCCTTTTTTTTTGCTTCTCCGCTCCCCTGCAGGGTGTGTACCTGCCAACCACCTTGCTCCGCTTTCCAGTTTCAGCCGGTTGTAGTTTGATGCCGCTTGTGGCCCCTTAGGGCACTGAGAAAGTATCACGTTCCACGCCCGCCCTAGTTTAAATATATTCATAAACATCATCCTTTTCGTAAGCAGTACAGAACAGTTACATCCTTTTTTTTTCCTGTTTTATCTTGAAAACGTTACTGCTTTCAAGTTTGAGTTATTTTCAGACAAAAAAAAAAGCCCAGACTATACCACAACGTTCTACCAATCAAGACAAAAAAAAGATCCCGTCTTTTCTGTCTTTTCAAGAAATATTTTTATGCTGCCCCTAATATTCCTGTAAGTACCTGCCTCCTGTGACATTCTGTGATTTTCACATATAGGAAACACGGAAGACCCAAGAAGTTTCTCTGCTATAAAGCAAGTTTATTAAGTTAGCCTAAGACACAAGAACTAAGCAAATGGAATAAAGGCCAACGTCTTCCCTGAAGACTTGTTACTCTAAGTAGACCCAGGTCAGGATAAGGGGCATAATTTACGCTCAGATTGAACAACACCATGAAGAAAACAGCTAGTCCTACAGGTTTAGTTCTCAATTGATTTTTCATTCCTCTCCAAAAGTGCTGTGCATTAGTAACCTTTCCACTGTGTCATCCGTGACTATCTATGTGTGAATGTGTCTTCTCTTTTACCAAAAAATTGCCATTGTCTTGTCACAGAAGGGTTTTGCATGACCTCACTATGTAAGTGCATCATCAATTCTATTATTTCTGTTGAACACCTCACCTTATCCCAATGTTTCTTCTTCATTCACCCACTTGTACACCTTCCCCCTCAGACAGCATTAAACACTTGGAACAGTTTGTCAACAATTTTTCAAGTAATTTCTTTCTTAAAACTTTTTTCTCTCATTCCTCATGACCATTAGATTAGTATTCTTTGTGGTCTAAACTTTGGTTCAGACCAAGTGTTTAAAATCTTTAGAGCCACAAATCTATCTTTGTGAGACATCAATAAACAAACTTTCCTTCTGTTGTATTTTAAATGAAAACATAATGTTTATGGTTTGGTGTCATTAGTGTAAATATGTTATCCCATATTAAGAAACCTTTTTCTATCAGGGATTAAAGGGGTGTGAATCAAATTTCAAATGCCAAAATTTCCAGATCTAAGTGTTATAGGTTGGGTACATTTCTAGTAGTAATATGCTTTCGACTTGTCTTTGTTTGAATGTTTCCTAAAAAAAAAAACAACAAACCTGTTTCAAGTTTTATAACCCTCTTTCCTGCTACTTTGCATCTGTCTTTTGTATACACTGACTCATTACTTAAAATCTTCTTTCTCCCTTTCACCTGATTATTGGACCTATCTATTTCTTCCACTAGCCCCCACCAATTTTTCTTTTTTAAAAGGACATTTTAAAAGTCAAACTTTTTTTTTTTTAATTTGAAAAAAGCCTTTCTTTAAACACACTCACCTTCATACATTTTTCAATCCCATAAGTGAGTATTGCCATTACAGCCTGATTATCACTCTCTCTGATCAAGCACATAATACATGGTGCCCTCAGCTTCTGCTTAGGTAGTTTGGTAGATGATAAACCAGGACTTATTTATGGATTAAGGGCAAAGAGACGTTTTTGTTGAAATAAAATATCAAAGGTTGAATGTTCCAGCTTCCGTATGTTAAATTCAACAAGAACAGAGATTCAGTCTTGCTCATGTTGATCATAATAATCCTACCAGAATCTTTCAGTTATTGACTCTGAGAAGCCTTGCTAACTTACCCAAGTCTGACTAAATTTCCAGAAGCTATCTGTGAGTATATTTAAATATAAAGTGGGGTAGTTGGAGAAGTCATGGTACTTAGATTGTTTGGGAATTAAGGGAACTGAACTTCTGCCTACAAAATATTTATCAAAGAAATGAAAGGACTAAGAACACTTAGGCAGTAGAACCTTTGTATTTCTCATCACAGTATAAAGACACATCCTTTTTGCTTGTCCTCATGGTGCATTGGGAATTCCTAATTCCTGTTTTAAAACAGTTCAATACAAGTTATAGACAGCTACTCACCCTGTTTCCTTTCCTTTTAACCTTTTAGTTCCTGCAAATGTTTGTTGTGTCCAAATCAAATCCCAGAAAACATCTTCTGAAGGCCGGGACTCTTTCTCAAGTTTCTGAGAATAGCATTTTTTTCATTTTTGAAAAATGTATTTTCCTTTTTCTTTTGCCTCTCCTGTCAGCTATACCCTACAAATTGTGAAATTAATCAATAAGGACTCTAGTGGGTTCCTCACAGGCTACAAAGTGCTCAGGTCAGCCATAGTTCAGTAATAAAGAGAATGTGTTTTAATGCATGATATTTTTGTAAGTACACCATACTAAATTAAAGCAATTTTAAGGCTGATCATACATGTACACAACATGGGACTGAAGAAAACAGGATGCTTTATGTCATGGCTGAGACAGACAAACGACATAGACCAAGTTCTTCCAGGATGAAAATAGTAGATGCCATTTATTGCCACAAGTACATTTTTATACAGTTTTACCAATTCATGTGTCTCTTCACTATTGGTTACAAGTTACAGCAGTAACATCTCACTGGCTATTTTTGCTATCATCAATGTTACTCTTCTACTCCCTTCTCTCTCACGGGTACATCCTTAACATCTCCAGATACTCCTTTACTCCCATCTTTCTCATGGGTAGGCCTTAATATCTGCAAGGCTAATTTCTGTTCCCATGCCCTCTGTCAGGGAATCCACAGACCCACCGTAGTCCCCCACAGCTTTAGTTCTCTCCCAGACCTGTGCTCTACCAGGCAAGCCAGGTACTGACTACGTAACAGCCTGTCTGACCTGCCTATTGTCACTGTTCTGCCATTGTCTTTTCCTTCTTTTGCTAACCAGGGAATGGGTTGCACCATTTCATTCATTTATTCCTATATTTTTCACCTTTCCTTTAGGTCAGTGCTGGATGCTTTGTAAGCTCTTTAAAAAACAAACAAACAACAAAAACCAAACCAAACAAACAGAAAACCAGCCAACCAACCAAAAAACACACCAAAAACCCAAAACCAAATCAACCAACCAAATAAAAAATTAAAAAAAAAAAAGGGGGGGGGTGCAAAAGAAAACAGCAACATCAGACTCAGAACCAGTTTTAACTTCCCAGGTGCAGTTCTCCTGGGAAGCCTTCCAAACCTAGTAATTCAGTAATTGCTTCAGAAGAACTCAGTGCATAAATGTGACTATAAATGGGAAATGTACCCCTCCTAGCCATAATTAATTTTAATAACATTTTGCATAGCAGAGCATCTCAAAATACTTGTCCTAACCTCACAAATGCAAAAAATGAGTCATTAGAAGGTTAAACTTGCCATTAGACCAGCCAGTCAGCAGGCCTGCAAATAATTTTTGACTTCCAATCCTTTGATCACATGCATTCTTTGGTGCTTTAGAGCATGTCAACTCTGTTGATTACACAGCATGTTTTACTTGTGTCAAGATGAATCACATGTCTATACACACAGTGTTAAACTGTAATTCAACTCTTATATTTATTTATGTATTATATCGATTTGTAGAGTGCCTGGTGCCCTAGCATCCATATTGATTTACCAGCAACTCTTGACACGCAGAGTTTATAGTTCTGTCATATGTCTATTGTACTCTTTAAACAGATTTCATTTTAATTTTGGTGAAGACTAGCTTGAAATAGATTATTTTATAAAAATCCTGACAGTTTACAAATTTCTCTAAGATGGATACTGCTTGATATGTTGTTGAAGTGGTAAAAACACTCACTGGAGCAAGTTGCTTGACAGAATAATAGGTTATAGCTTTTTCAAGTATATTTTGAAAGCTACATACAACAGCAGAGTAAAAATCTTAATGCTCACTGCAGTTTTATGGCTTAATTTTCTAGTAGCTACCAATTAGTAACACTCATTTGACACGTTCCATGTGATAACCTAGTTCCTGACTATCTAACCCCTACTTCTGACAACATGGGAGTGGTGCGGTGCATAATGAAATGTGATAACAGACGTGATTACAAATGAAATAGCTTAGGGGTTTCCAGATCTTTCAGCTTTTCAGGATTTCACCTGGAAACCCCAGAAGTTTCTAGTGGAAGTCTGGATATCTGTGCCAATAGGCTTGGTTACCTCCAAAGCCCCTTCAGATGAACACACAGGTGTCTTCCCTCTGTGCTGTCTCTAGCTTTGAGTCCATGACCTGTAGGCTGAACAGCCATGAGTGGTTATCCAGTCACGCATCCTTCAGAAAACCTAAGCAAAATAAGGAAAATGGTTAAATATGCATGTTAATTAATCTCAGTTCAGTGAAGAGAAAAAGCCTGGCAAAACCTGTTTAAGTCAGTAGAACCAAACGCATGCTTATGCTTAAGCAGATCCTAAATCAAAATGAACAGCTTAGCAAGGAAGTCTGTGATTTCTCCATGCTGGTGGGGCTGAATTATACATTTGTTTCAGGCTACATATAAAACATTATAGCCACTGGGTGTAAAGACAGCATATAAAATCTTTGTACTAATTACACTACTCAAAAATACAGATTAAATATATCAGTACAAAATGATAATTAAGGCCAGTATCTGCATTTATTTTAAAAGACTCATCTGTATTTTAAAATATGAAGAGTAATTACAAGTTGACTGATCCTTGACTAAACTTGAACTATATACACGTCCAATGATTTACCATACTCTGGTGTTTTTCTCAAGGACAACACACAGACACACTGTGTAAGTGCCCAGAAAGAGTCTACTTAGGCAGATTTAGGATGCCTTGCACGGAAGAATAAATTCACCTGCAGCAATGTAAGAGGATTAGTTCAGTGGCTTTTATAACTTCTAGAAATTTAAGCTTTTCTGACATCTTACTGACTAATCAAACATACTCCTGTGAAGAAAAGTTTAAGCCTCAGCAAGTTGAAACATTACCTGTGAACAGAGACAGTATCAAATGTACATTTAAATGTTATGTAAGCCTGTCTGTAAAAGAAGCCTAGAATACTTTTCCCTATTTTTAAGGTACTATCAGAATGTCATTCTGTAGTCTCCAGAGAAATCTCTAATCAGTTTTATAGCATTAAAAAGTGTGTGTGGGAGTTAGCTGAACTAAATTAAAACAATTAAAAAACGTCTGCAGAATCATCTTGAGAGACTGAGAGTATGGTTGTCACATTTAAATGACTGCCAGTTCACATTCAGCCTGAATCAATAATAAAGAAGCAGCGAAGGCAAAGAAAGGCAGCAATGAGGGGAGATGAGAGGGAGAAGGGGAAGGAAAGAGCAGGAAATAGCTGTGATTCTGTGTCAATGAGAGAAGAAATTACTACACGGTGCCTTCCTCACAAAAAAAAACATTCCCAGCAACTTTCTTGGTAGTTTCAAGAAATAAAGGACTGAAAAAAACCCACAGAAATTATGCAGAAATTGTGCTGCTTTCCTGTCCTTATATCCAGTTCCTTTACATCAAGGTGATGGATAACCAGGAGGACTCTGGGGCAACACCATGGTACCCTTTCCATACGTATTGTAAGAGCTGGTGTACAAGGCCTGTGTGCCCAGTAGACTCCAAGGTTGATGCTCTTTTGGTGCCCCTGTGTGCATCTTCTCTACGTCTTACCTCCACCCTTGTTTACAGCCTATTTCCTACACAACTAAGGTTAACGTGACCAGACTTTGTGTCTGTCCTCCCTTAATAACTTGGAGGAGGGACTTTTGAATTTCACTGGGACTTCCACTCCCAATCAAAAGATAGTTTTAAATCCTGTAACTGGGAATTACTGAACAGGTGGAAAGAATCACTGTTATTTCTCACTGAAAAAAAAAAAAAACAGTTGAGCTAAGTTTTTATCCATTCTCTGGCTGCTGATGAAGTAAATTGTTTGGGTTTTGTCTCTATATTTACCGTTTCTCAGCTGTGTAGATGGGGTGAGGTCCCTTCTCTTTTGAAAGGTGCCTAATCCCACTTCCTCTGGATTCAAATTGCCTAGCATAACCTATATCTTAGTATCTCCTGCTTAGACTCTGCCTCTTTTTTCTTTCTTTTGATCCCCCTGCCTTGTTTCTCACACAGTGTTTTCATGTTTTACTCCTTTCCTGACAGTAGAGTGGAAGTACATAGCTCCTTAGTGAAGGAGTTGCACTGTCTTCAAGGAAAAAGTAAAGGCACCCCAAATTAGTCCATGGCTCTCCAGTAATTTCCCTTTTCTGAAGCCTTTCATTTTGTTCTGTAATAGACACGCTTCTTTTTGCTTGTGTGTTTTTCTGTTGTTGTGGTGCTCATTTTATTTTGTTTTGGTTTTGTTTGTTGTTTGGTTGGTTTGGTTTGTGTTTTGGGTTTGGTTTTGTTTTGTTTTGTTTTTCCAGTGGCTATTTGTGGTTTATGTTGCTTTTAGCTTATTCCTGTTTCCTTGTGGTCTTCACCTTCTTTTGTTGTATACCAGCCTGGTTAAAATCAGCTACGCCAGAGGAGCAGACCTTTTGAGCAGCCCAGTCATCTTCCATTGCCGTCACAAGGAAAACGACCGTTTACTTCATTAGGAGCCAAATGAAGTGAAACAGGCCACCTACGTCTGTACAGTCACATGAGCCTGGGTTAAAGTTCAGAGCGGCGTTCTGCTCCCTCGCTGCCGTCAGCCCTCACCCAGTGACGGGGCACGTTCACGTTCCACCCACCTCTCAGGGTGCAGCAGCCAGAGATGCCCTGGGGGCTGGGGGCTACTGGGGCTCCCCCTGGGGCAGCAGGGCAGGGCTCATCCCACCAACCTCAGCCAAGGGGCAAGGCAGGCTGGGCTGAATTGGGGCCCTGGGGAGGCTGGGCAGGGCCATTAAAGCCCATGAGTGCCCCAGGGCCTGGCAGCAGCCCCCCTAGTGCCACTTTGGAAGAAAACAGCCTGCTCTCAAGGGGGTAGGGCAGAAGCGAATCTGACTTTCAGAGGGGCTGACTCATGTTTCCACTCCAAACCTACAAGATGTAACGTCGCCATCTCAGGCTGCTTTAGAAAGTCCTACAGGTTTTATTTACTCCTGAGGTGTTGAATATTAGGGAGCTTGCCAAAGAAGTACAGTGGGCAGAAGGGAAGAATGGCTCAAAACAGCCTGATATTTAATCATATGCTGTAAATACCTTTTACAGATTTCTGTGTTTGCAACTGTTGCTAAGCATGGGAAATCACTGAATTAGTCAGCTTCATTTGTTAAGGGAGAGCCTGGAACATTAATTAAATTACATTTCAAGTTTAGGGATAATAAAACTATGTTTTCCCATTGGAAAAGTTAAGGACAATAAAATGACAGCAAATATACCAAGGGTAAAGGGCTAATTTTGCCAAAGTCTCTGTCTTCCTCTCCACAGGGCTGTAGAACTCAAAAACCACAGAACTGGAGAGGACTGCAGGGCAGGAAAATTGCTTCCCCAGCTCCTGCCAGCTTGGACAATAAGTAAGCAGGAGGGTAATCAAGCAGAAAGGTAGCAAGAGTTGCTACTGCAAGAACATCGTGTCTTACTCAGAAGCTCCCAGTGCGAGTGGAATTCAGAGTTTAAGTTTTACGAAAACACCTTGAAAGAGAACTGTAAGCAAACACACATTCTTAATCATTACCAGCTCTCCTAAATTCTGTTTCTTTTTCATCTTCCCTTAAAATATTTTGGTTTGTGCAGCAGATTCAACTCTGCAGTCTTTACACTTGACAATGTGACAACGTTTCTCTTTTGTTTAAACCCACAAAGTTTTTCACATGTGAAAAGGAAAGAATATTCATTCCGGCTTCACCTCCCTCTCTCTAAAGCCCAGAGGTGCAGAGTAATGCCTCCTGTTCTTTCTCACACACTGGAATTTTGCATTTCTATGCCAGCTGGGCCTCCCTGCCCACAATCCCTAAAGGCTCAGGTTCACCCAGAGTACAGCAGAAAATATTTTGCAAGCAGGTCGCAACTGCAACATTGTGTTTCAGTGTGATCGGTGTATCTTCTGCCTCGACGTTATTCTGAGATTTACATGTTTATCTTGACTTCAAGTTTCTAAACAAGCAGCATTTTCGTTTAGAAGATACTGTTTTCCCTGGTATTCATTACAACTGGCTGTGCTTTGAGTACGTCAGGAGCTTAGTCAGCTGTTAGTGCAACCGAGGCTTGTTTTTCTTCTTTTTATCCCTTTCATCCAGTGGAAAAAGTTTCCTGCTGTTCTCCCTACTGATATTTGATATCCTGTCTCGAACTGATGTACATCTTTAACTTTTAAAGAACAGCATGTTAACTAGCTCTGTTAATTACCACTCTTTTTAGTTTAGTTTAGTTTTTTGTTTTGTTTTGTTTCTTCCATTGCAAGATTATTTTGGATGTGTTACTTCTCAGGGGAAGGACTCTTTCTAATCCAACTCCCTCTTCTGTAATAAAAATAATAAAATCGCTTTCTCATGCTTTCTTTGCAACAATGTATTTATTTAATCTTCTTTGCCTAGAGTAAGCAAAGCAGCCAGTCAGCAGCTTTTTTGAATCTCTTTTACAAGTAAATTGCAAAGCAAAAAAAGTACGGAACTTAAAAGAATTTTCAAGTTCCTCATAATGGGTTACATTCTAATACCGTTTCCTGATAATTATTGTTCCTCCTCCTTTTTTTACCAGAAATAATCTTTCTGGCACCCAGAGCAACTACCTACATTGGAAAGAAACACTTGGAAGCCATTACTATTGCAGTTATTGATCATGTAATCAAATGTATCGCTAAAAGCAATGCCAAAAGGTGTCAATTTATGATGAGTAAATGACATAGTACTCATTACGATGAGTAAATGACAAAGACATTTCCAAAAGCTTATTCATTGAACACTGAACTATCTGCTTACCTTTACAAGTATTTGCTTCCCATTGTCTTTGGGAACAGGAATCTTAGGATCATAGAACAGTTTGCGTTTGAAGAGACATTCAAAAGTCATCTAGTCCAACCCCCTGCAATGTGCAGGGACATCTTCAACTAGATCAGGTTGCTCAGAGACCTGTCCAGCCTGGCCTGGAATGTCTCCAGGGATGGGGCATCTACCACCTCTCTGGGCAACCTGGGCCAGTGTTTCACCACCCTCATTGTAAAAAACTTCTTCCTCATGTCTAGTCTGAATCTCCCCTCTTTTAGTTTCAAACCATTAACCTTGTCCTGTCATAACAGGCACTGCTAAAATGTCCATCCCCATCTTTCTTACAGGCCCCTTTTTAGGTACTGAAAGGCCACAATAAGGTTTCCCCAGAGCCTTCTCTTCTCCAGGCTGAACAACCCCAACTCTCTCAGCCTGTCCTCACAGCAGAGCTGTTCCAGCCCTCTGATCATTTTTGTGTCCCTACTCTGGACCCTCTCCAACAGGTCCATGTCCTTCCTGTCCTGAGGGCCCCAGAACTGGATGAAGGACTCCAGTTGGGGTCTCACCAGAGTAGAGCAGAGGGGCAGAATCATCTCCCTTGGCCTGTTGGCCATGCTCCTGCTGATGCACCCTAAGTATACAAAAGCAGAAATACTGAAGGAATGTTTGAAAGGTAGTGCTGGACAAGTGGAACCCATGAGATAGCTCTTATCTGATGGTCGCTTCCTGTTCAATAAATCATTGTCTCACTTTGCTTTGCTCGGTTGCATAAAGTCACTGGCTCAAGGTCAACTTTTATGGGATTCCTGTAGTGTCCCCAAACCAGCTTTGCCACAGACTCAACCAGATCCTACCTTACAAGCCACTACCATACAGGGACCTGTGATGACGAAAGTAGAATAAACCACGTTTGAACCTTCAGAACCCATTAAAAAAAATCACCTTTAAAACCCCTTTGACAAATTTAAGGTCACAGCTTATTTGTAGTTCACTTTCTGCCAGCCAGGGATTTACTTTTCCTCCACCATGGAGGACAACTTTTCCACCAGGAAAAGTTCTCCTTAATCCTGTGTGCACATGAAAGTTGATGCCAGAAACCAAACCCCTGGCAGAAAGAATTTTTTCCAACAATAACATCTCCCTTGCTTACTCTTCTGTAAAGCAAACTCCTTAATTGTTTCCAGAAATCTATGTTTCTGCTCTTTTCCGGTTTATTTCAACTTTCCCTTTTATATCTTTGTGGTGGTTTTTGGCATTCTTTCCTCAGCTAGCTGTTCAAATCTGATCCTCATAATTCACTAGTTGTTTTCATTTAAAAAGTGAGTCTTCTCTTAGAAAGAAAAGCTCACAAATAAGAGGTTTTACCTGTCCAAAAGAATCTGGCAAAATCTGAATTTCGTATGGGAAGGATCACAGAACAGAACACACGTAAAAGAACAAAGCACACTTTTGATGTGGCTGCTGAAAGCGTAAACAAGATCAGAAAAAGGTTAGAAAATGAAATGTAATTAGTACAGGGTTTGGTTTTTTTGAATACTGTATTGGGTAACACAATCTTAATTTTAGGAGGGGGGAAGGAAATGATAGAAAAACTGTGTGATAGAGAAGCTTAGGCTCAAAGTTAAAGCAGCTGAAACAGGTGCAGAACTAGCTGTGGAGATAAATTTCTTAGTCTTTGACCCAGTTTTATAGGACCCTGAAGTTAATTCCAGTTTTACATGTGCCCTGTGGATGCAAGGTGAGTGAAAGCAGTACAGACATTTAAAAATAAGATAAGCTGTTTCCATAGGCATACCCTATGAAAACCTTTTCCAAAAACTAATCACTACTTTTATGTCCTTTATCAGCAAAACATGGAATTCACTCCAATAAAATTTATGTCCAATGAATTTAGAATAAATTGAAGAAAAGCATTTTTAACAGAGATAAGTGTATGGAAAATAGTGCTTTGGGCAGTTTAGGTAAATTTTGTGGCTGAATAATTTTATGGCTGATAATAATACCTGCAGTTACTGCACATACCAAGCTAAGGATAATTAAGATAAGGGTAATTAAATTTTATTCTTGTAGGGTATAAACTAAACTGGCAAATCCAGGAGGGAATTTTTTTTCCCAAACTTTATTTGTTATTGCGCTCTGTATATTTGTAGGGAACGTTACAATAAGTTCACCCATTTTTGTAAGCCTCTGATTCTTGGATATGGCTGATAATAGGAGAGCGGAACAGTGATATCATCAGGCAGAAGATCATTTTTGGTGTCCTTGCTGAAAACCCACACGGCCTGCAAACACACAAGCGGAAATTCATAGTGAGAACAATGTATTGTATTGTATATATACTCAAAGTTATGTTAAAACATTAATGTAGCCATCTTCATTACACTTTTAATTTTTTAGCTTGGTGCTCCTTAAGAATTAGAACCTTATTAGAACCTTATTCTACATTGAGTATTCAGAAGACATGCTGCTGCACATTGGCGTGGAGATCTGAGAGAAAGAGGGAGTTGTGCCATGGAGCCTTTCTGCTCCCTTAATGAGCTCCCTAGCCCTTCACAAGCTGCTGGGGAAATCCGGGTCCTCAGAGGGCTCTGCATGATTCTCAGTGTTTTTTCTGTACACAAGCCCAGCTGCATATCAACTGGTGCTGCGTGTGTAGAACACACAGAGATTCACTTTTAGTTTCTATACCTCTATTTTTATAATCGCGCCCTGATAGAGCATTATTCTCTCTCTATAAACATGCCTGTGGGGCACAAATACAGTATGCTTGTCAAAAAGGCAAAAAGAATCCTAGAATGTATGAGGCAGGACAGTCCCAGCAAGAACTATCTGCAAATACAGAGGTACGTGGGATGCAGAAGCAGGGGGATTATAGTACAAAGCACTGTTGAGGTCTCATCTGAAGTACCATGTACAATTCTGGACCCATATATTGAAAAACTAAACAGGTATGAACAAAAGATAATAACATTAGGTAAATGGAGAGCCCCATTCTCTTGTATGAGAACTCTGGATCTTGGCTAGTTCCATTGAGTACAAGAAAAGTTGTATATGTACAGGACTGCCCATCACAAAAGTTTCTGGACAGATATATACTAAAGGGAAAAGATTCCTTTAGGCTAAAACCCAATATTGGTGTGCACAAAATAGGCACGAATACTGGAGTTCTAGCTGAAAATTTCTAATCATGCATGAAGGTTCTGAAACAGCCTTCAAATATCAGTAACAGGGACAAGAAATATCTTTGATTTTTTTTTTTTTTTTTTAAACAAGCATAGTTAAATCACAGGAAACTTGATACCTCTGTCCTCTTTGATACTGAATCAAAAATATTCGGCTTCTTAATGTGGGTCATATCTTATCTCTAAGAAATACCAGATATTCCCATGAGTTTATTCTCATCAGAAAAGGAAGTGGAGAACAAGAGCCAGTTAGCCGTACTTTAAATTCAGCCTCTTACTGTTTTCATTTGTGGCCATTTGGAATTAGCAGGGTTAGGCACAGAAGCATAACCCAGTTCTACATCCAGCCCACCCCTACTTAATACTTTTGATTCTTCTTTGTATCTGACCACATGGTTATCAAATGAGGCTAAAACAGAATTATTATTTTTCCAGATTACTTTTCATCAGCTTCAATTTCAACTAGCTGATTTCATTCACCACAATTTAGGTACTGCCAGTTAACAAAGCAATGAGCAATCATTGCATTTTACCAACATATCAAAGTACTTTTCAGTGACTGTGTGAAAAAAAAAAATGTATACAGCTATCAAGAACAGAAAATGCAACCGTGACGCATATCTGGTTTATGAGCTGAATGTTCCATTTCCTCTGGGAGCTGTTCGGTATTACAGACAGATTTGAAATATAACTTCTGTAACAACGTGCTCTGATAGCAAAGCCTCAGTTTGAGACTGGAAAAGATCACAGCTGCAAAGGTTGCATCTGAAAGACCAAGCTGTTAACTTCTTTGCTGCACACAAAAAAGTGTGCATGGACACAATTTTGTATGTTTATCTAACAATCGCTGATGAGTAAAAAAAAAACTTGCAAGATGTGAATTACAAAGGACAGGCAAATATCTAGAATTACAGGGGGAGTTCATAATCATTTCCACACTTTATTAGTTCCCCTAGCTTGGCAGCACCATTCCCCCAGAGATTTTGCCTTCACCTTTTGGTTCTCACCCATGCTCTGGTCTGTCTAAGGCACCAGGCTAAGAAACCTTGGCTCAGAGGAATATTGGAATACATGATGGTCAAACAGATAAAACCTGTGCATATCAAACACTTAATAACCCATGCATTAGCATCACTACCCATGGAGAGTATGCAGTACACTTCCAGCATAGCTTCCCCCTAGACTATCGACTCTGCTTCTACACGACAAGTAGCCTGACCACACCAACTACCAGACCCATATCAGTGGCTACAGGTTAACTGGAATAAGTGAACTGCAGTAGAACTCAACCAATTGTGATAGTTCACACCTTGTCTTATCTCAGTGACACCTAAAAATCAAAAACAAGCACTATGTGCGTGTTTTCATAATGTAAGAACTTACACTGCAAATATCACAAGAAAAACATTTCTAATGTTATTCAAGACAGCCCATGCTTTTTTTAAACTTGAAATTCAATGCTATCAAGCTGTTTCTCCACACAGGCAAAAGATAACAAGGTTAAAATAATATTAGGTCTGTCTTAATTTCAAAACAATCCTCCAAAATGAAGTGAAGGCTGAAGAAGTGATTAATCTGTTGGTTTAAAGCACTGAAACTTACAGAGTGCCTTGAGATAATCCCCAGCATAAATGGAAAATCACTGGAAAGGAAGGCCAGGGACAAAACATGATACTAAAGGTAACAGCAGTTAACTCTTCGGATTCAGAATCGTGTGACCGTTAGGTCTTCAAAAATTCAAGGCCTTTTCTTCACACAGATGCAGCTACACTTTGCAATGAATTTTGGAATTAGCTGAACTTCACAAAAATTACATAAAAAACTGTTTTTGCAACCTGATTATATCAATTTTGCTTGCTTTTGCTCAGTGGAGGGTTCAGGAGACACAGCAATAAAAAGCAGGAAAACCAGTAGATTTTCGTATTATTTAAAGTCATTTGTGAGACATCTCTAGATTGTGAGTGTAAAATTAAGACACAAGGCTAGTGAATGTGTCTAAAAATGAGGATGGATATAGTGGAATATTCTTATTCCTCCTTGCCTCTTTCACACTGCTAAAATTGGCCTAGGCAGGTCTGTTCTTAGTCCTTATATTTAGTAATGGCAAGATAGCAGAGATCTTTCTTCATCCTAAGGCTAAACTGTAGGATACAGCTATTATAGGATGGCAATCACATACTTGCACACTTGAAAACTCTTCTGGACTACTGTAGAGAGGATTTTTTTGTTACTCCTTAAAAATACAGCAGTATGTCTCCTCATTGTGTATTAAACATTCATTTATTTTAACAGAATTTTCCTAGCTGCTAGAAATTTTGTTGTTAGCTAGCAGCCTACTTACCTTAACATCCAGCTTCAATGGCATATTCTCATCAGGGCACTGAACATACCAACACAATTAGACCAGGTCTAACTGCCCACACTAGCCAGTTCCCACTTTTTCCCTCCCCATGCTTTTTACCTCCTTCCCCAGCTTTTAGCTGCCAGTGTCCAGGATGAGCACTAATCCATCACAGCTGTATAGCTTTTGTGAAAATAAGTAAGTGGTGAGAAAATTCTCACCTGAGGCCCCTGCAGCTTCTGCTCTTTGGTGGAAAGCTGAGTGTAGGCTCAGGCCCTTGCTCCTTAGCCCTTGCCTGAGAGCTTGGTTGGGTTGGCCGCATCCAGCCTTGTAGATCATGGCCTCACCTTCCTGCCTTGTCTTGACTCTCCACCTGACTTGTTACTATAGACTTGATGGCTAGCTGCTGAACTCTGTTATCAACACTGGACCCGCTCAGCTCTTCTTGTTTGGTTGCTGTGGGACCGCATCCTGGTGGGTGATATTGCCCCTGCCCAATGTCACCCTTAGCTCCTAGCTTGCTTACTTAAAGTCTGTATTTAATTTTGATGCATTGGAAGATGCTCGGTCATTTTACAGAATTATAACATATAATTAAGCAATGTATTTAGTATATATTTTTCACCTTGTGCTGTTCATAATCATCTTTGCTAATAAAATCAAAGCAGTGCCTCCCTCAGCTGCTGTCAAGACAGTCCAAGGTGACAATTGTAATTCTTCCATACATAAAAGCAAAGAAAGAGCAAAACAAGCCTGATGAATGAGAATTTTTGTACTTTGAAAGCAGTTTGAAGACACTGTCCTTGTCTTTCCAAAGCTCGATATATTGCTGTTAACAGGGTCAAATGCAGCACTGAACACAACTCTGTCAGGAATGAATTAAGATAGTACTCAGTGAACAAGTACAGATGACAGGATCCTACTTGAGTGATCCAGGTTCTACTCTTATTACAAGAGTTTTTACTTTAGAAATAAAGTGGCAAATAGTGAATATAAGCAGCTTGTTTCAATGACTAGTAATCAAGAGAGTGAACTGGATTATTTCAAGTTGGATAATAAATAAGGGGTCAGCACTGAGACCATCCATCTCCTCTCATTTCCACCATACATAATTCAGTTCTATACATCCAGGACTATATATAAATCAGGATTTTTTTTAAGTGTGCTTTATGGTGCTTCAGTTATCCCGCAGGTCTTTAAATTTTCTGCTCTCTCTGTGAATGGGTGCTTCCTTCTGACTACAGGCTGGACTCAGGAATGTGTTCAGGAATCATGATAGGACTAAAAAAAATATTTGCTTGTTAGAAGTATTAATCTTGATTCCTTCAATAACCCACCAGCCATGGATAAGAAGACTCTTTTCTACCTTGGAACTTCTGTATGGCTTCTTATACAGAGTAAGATTTTATCGCTAAGACCACATAGAGCTGCTCCATAGCACAGAGCCCCAAATCCTGTAGCACAAGCACTATTTTCTCTTGCCACACAGCAAAAGTCACAATGCACATTCTCAGTAGAAAACACAAAATTAACTTGGGACTTGCCCACCCCTCTGTCCTGAGAGGTCTGCATGAGAAGGGGACAGTTTCTCCTCTTTGTTCACCTTTTCCCCACCACTGTGTGCCTGGAGGGAAAGTTTGTATCTAGCTTGTGAAGTGCTTCATCTCATATCCATCACAGTTCCCCCTATTTTATTCACATGATGTGTCATGACCGCTTTGCTAAGGTGAGCTTGATTACTACTTTCTGCAGCAGTGGAACATACTTTTCACAAGAAATTGAATGGTGATGGAAAGCAAATTATAAGGATGTTACTTTTGGTTTATAGTTTAAGCTTCTAACCTTACCAACCTGAGCAGGGAATCCAGCTTTTCTGCTTCCACATACTAAGGGAGGAGACAGAATTCAGTTCAGGAGCCTCTCTGTCTCCTCTGGCTCAGCATGAAAGTTAAACTCTGAAAAAAAACCAACATGAACCCCTCTGTGTCAGATGTTTTGACAGCAAATGAGTATCACAGTCCAGACATTTTTATAAGAAGCTGAACATAAGGCATTATATGCTGCTGAAAACAAAACTCCGTGAGTTTGCTTCATTAATGTATTTTTGTTGTTTATACATGAAAAACTTGAATAACTCACATCATAATGTCTATTCCAAATGGAGCACAAGAAGCAAAAGCATCACATGGGTATTAAGAACTGCATTCACTCCACACTTTAGAATACAAAGATTTATTGTTTTCATTGTAATCCAATTTAATCTCTCTAATGCACCAGCAAATAACTTGCATATTTTATGAAGGATCTTGAAGACTACCCTATGGATAGCTTATACAGAGTTACTATACTTAAAATAGTCTCCTCTGAGACACAGACTGACTTGCTGAGCAGTATGTATGTCGTCTCGGTGCCTGTGCCATTGCTGTTGATAAGACAAACTACAAGGACTGTAGCTTTAATAAACATTAACCTACTTCAAAATTTCAGAACCATCATCTTTGATCCTGACAGCAATTTCAATACATAAATATACACATTCATTTATATTTCCATGTTTTTGGATGGGACCTGAATAAATTATCTATTTGTTACATTTATACAGGAATGGAAAGAGAAAATACCAACAATGCTAAGCAGAATTAAACAAACCAGCAAATATGAATATAACCATTTTAGTAACTGTGGAAGTCTAATACATATCACAATCACAGTGAAAGATTTCATTTCTTTGTCTCAATCCTTAAAAGGAAGAAGGGCAGAAATGTTGAAAATATCACTGAAGTACTAATTATCTTCTAATTATATAAATACTGGTGCTGATGATTACTTTAATTAAATTATTAACTACGTGTTGACTAATTAACTAGAGCTTTGTAAGTGTGAAGCACTCTGAATAGCTATTCTTATTGTACTGCTTGTAACTAAATATCTTTGCTAGAGCATGTGTACACAGGATTCTGCTGCAATCTCTGTGAACTGATACCCCAATTATGCCATTGCCACTCATTGCTCAAAAAACGCATGAAGTCATATGCAATGTTACTTCCCTCACAGAACCATAAGAAAGATAAATGATATCTAATCACTAGCTGAGAATATGACATCAGATCCAGCTGTCTGATTCCCTCAGCAGGTAATTGCATACATTCCCATGTTAGTGAATATTTATTTTATCCATTTTCTTTTAAGTCTATATGGAAATTGAGACCTGCATACAGCAATAATAGCATGAAATGGAATACTTTGATGTCTCTCTGTCCTTATGACCCGTTTGATATGGACCAATTCGCAAACTGCTGAAGTCAACAGAAGATTGATTTGAATGTTGGAAAGAAGTCACGTTCAAAAGAATATGAAGTGATGAGATCTCATTTCCAAAGGAAATACTTTCATTTGAGATCCAGGAAACAAGTGTACATAAACAACCCAGAAATATAATTTTAGGACTAAGACATATTTGGGGTTATTTTTACACTCTTAATGTAAGCCTTGTGAATAATTCTTGGCTTCTGTTTTTCCCCAAAGAACAACCAGGTTTTATTCAATTCACTAGATCTGCATGGGAATATCTTAGAATATCACTGGCAGTAAAGAGTTTTCATTGGATAAGCTTTTTTCCATACAAATTACAGACTATTAGCGCATTTATATGGATCTGACTATCTGTTGTATTAGTAGTACAGTATTTAAATTCCCTGATAATATTTAACTTCAAAAATTAATTCCAAGATACTGTGTCCTTTTAAAGTCCAAACAAGTTCTGTATTCAACTCCTGTATAATATAAAAGAACAGACTGTATAATCATCTATCACCAATGTCAGCTTGACTTAGTTCTGTTAGCTGGGGAACAACTTTGAATAGATTCAGGACAGAAGGAAACCACCAGTGTATACCATTACTCATTTAATTTCATCAGGAAAATCACTTACTACAATCAACTGATTTTTACCTAACAGTTACAGCATCAAGATTAAAAAGCATTATAGAGAGAAGCAGGTTTAGCCAAAGTAGGATAAAGCCAGCAAAATGAGCCCCTAAGATTCTCTGCCAGTAACTGAGAATCGAAGTGAACTTTTGGCTACAGTACTAGGTAGCCAACATCTCCTGACTGCCTTCGTGGTCTCTTTATGCCACTGTCCCCAGGTTCACTCTCCACCCATACTATGGGCATGACCAGGGAGAGAGCCATCCCAGCAGCCAGGGGACAATTGTGGAGGACAGAAGCCTGCCCAGAGTCACCTTCCTCCTCTGCATGGTGCTCATCTTTGCAAGGCCATGGGCCTCTTCTTTTTTGTTCTCACTCACAGGTCAGGACAGAAGGCAGTCTCAGTGATGGAACTACAGATTCTAAGTGCTCCAAATGACTTATGATTACAGGGAATTAAAAAATGCCTGTATTTGATAACTTGCTCAATAACTCACATTTCCATTAGTCACGTCTACATATTTCCAGTTTTAATTTGTCCTGCTCAGACTTTCATCCTTTCCTTACCATGCTTGCTATATTAGAGACCCTTATGGTGGCAGGAATTTGTTCCCATAGATAGTAATAGACATTAATACTGCTCTTTATCTCCCGTTTAAACAGGCTAACTACAGTGAGCTCCTCTAGTGTAAATCAGAAATCTCAATAATGAAACCTTATTACCCACAGGAGTTCATAATAAAACCCATCTCTTCATTTCAGTGAGAGTTTCACCTTACTGATTTTATTGAGACAGGATTTCACTCCATATCTTTTAATCTAACAAGAGGGATTAGGGGTTGCAATGCCACATCAAATACATACAGGCAATAACAAATAGTAGTGATCAGGATTTTGCCTATCTAAATCCTCACTGGGAGCACACAGCATAGCACATATAGTCAGAGTGGTTGTTTTCTGAGATGTAGGTGTCTTTTACTACCCTGCTTCCCTGAAAATAAGACCTACCCCCAAAATAAGCCCTAGCATGATTTTTCAGGATTTTTGAAGGTGCTCAAAATATAATCCCTACTCCAAAATTAAGCCCTAGTTACAGTTCATTTAAAAAGTCAATTGAAATAGTGTCCAGGTAGCTATATGTGAATATCTTTTGGAGCAAAAATTGTGTAAGACCCTGTCTTATTTTCGGGGAAACAGGGTAAGGAGATATAGGTATAGACATATATATATATATAATATATATATATTACTCTGGACATAGGACGTCTCTGAGCATTAATAAAAGTACTTTGAGATTGGTGTCCTATAGATTTCAGCCAGGTTGCTTTGAAATGTGTACTTTTACAATGAAATACTGGGATTTTTCCAGAAGAAAAAACTGGCATTGCAGAGTTTTCTTTGTTGATAACAGCTGACAAAGACTCTTGTTTCAAAGACTACTTATGACAGTAACTGCAGTAGAAATTGAGCCAGTATCTTCTGTGATAAAAAGTATCTTTGGTGTGTTTCAAAAAACTAAAAAAAACCAAAAAAACATTTTCATTCATTTTTGTTCAAATCAACTTAATGCAATATAACCAAAAAGGCACTTTTCCCCATGGTTAAGACACAGCCCACCACATGATTCTATGATCTCAGGTCATGTTGCAACCTCAGGAAAGCCTGGGCTACCATCTGCTAATCTGTACCTTGAAGAAGTCTAGTAAAGTAATGGAACTGAAACCTCCCCTAAAGTCAGGAGTCAGCAGACGGAAATTATGGGGAAAACATTTTCTTTGGAGTATCAATTTCTAAAGCAAGGGTTCCACACACACGTCTATCACAAAGGAAATATCTTTTTATTTTTTTTTTAATCTAAGCATACACGGAGCTAGCAGTCAAGCAGAAAACAAAACACAAAACAAAATCTTACCATACTTAAAACAACTGGAAAAGGACACGTGGAACTTTACATTCAGATGATAAAATCTCCCAGCTTCCCCACACAAAACTCTCTTATTTTGATGACACTCGTTCCATACAATATTATCTTTAATATTGCCATTAGC
This sequence comes from Streptopelia decaocto, assembly GCF_964273445.1. Taxonomy (NCBI): domain Eukaryota; kingdom Metazoa; phylum Chordata; class Aves; order Columbiformes; family Columbidae; genus Streptopelia; species Streptopelia decaocto. The sequence continues at coordinate 77,317,118 of NC_138663.1, read as the reverse complement.
AATATTCTTGGTTTGTATAGTTGGGTTACAATGCTCTTTAATATATGACAATACCTGCTCAAATATGATGGTGCTGTTCTTTAAGCATATCACACTTGCGATCTTGCTGAAACACTTCTATTGTCACAACCTGCTAAAAGGTCACTTTTAAGCAGAAGGGGAAAAACTCAGCAAGAAGAAAAGTGGATGCTAAAGTGCCAAGTCAGATGTCACATCTTTATTTTTTTTCCTTATGATGAAATATACCACTTTTCTGTGGACTTCTGCCATGCATATTACTGAGAAGGTACATACTACAGCTTTAGTTTCAAGTATATTCATTATATTGAGCAGCATTTGCCTAAACCTGAGGGAAATGTAATGCTACTTTAGATGCCTCAAATAGTCTATATATTCTAGGGCTTTGACTAAACTTTCAGCTGAGTGCCTTCTACGTGTCCCTTTGCATAAGTCCCTGCTGGCCCTAGAGAACTGGAATACTATTAGCATGAAATGTGTTAAGTAACACACTAATTTATTGAAAGACAGGTCTCGTTCTGCTACTGTAGAAAGTTCTCAGCCTGAATGTTGCCAGAGAGGCCAAAAGACCTGACCATGGGGCCTACTAGAAAGTTAATATTAGATGAATAATAAATGAAATGTCTAGCAGCAATTCACTTTTTAATTGTAGAACAAAGCCTATCTGGGAATTGAGAAGTCAACCATGAACAGTTGATTGACTGTCTAGTGATTACTGTCAAAATTTGTGGACGTGCTTCCACTAAACTTTGCTCGTTATGATTTGAATACAAACCCACACCTCCTCATCAAAGGCTACCTGCCTCCAGTAGAAGACTCCTACTCACTGAGCAAGTGTATTAAGAATACTGTTGTATAATTTATATGCTAACGTTGTAACCAATTAGCCCAATGGGACTACCCTGAGGGTGTGTATATACTGCTAGGATTTTGCATAAATGATTAAGACTTTTTACTGCTGGTATGCTAGTCTGATCCAGTTCAGTCTTATCCAAATGACATATTCAGTTCAAATGCTCTGTAACTACTCGATTTTGTGAGCCAAAACAACATTTAAGCAGGTGAGATCAGGAAATTCCATTCAAAAAGCATGTTTCTGGTCTAAACTAAAACCCTGATGTTAGCAGCATGTTTTCCAGTTTTGATTGCCTTCCTGGGTCTTTGCTCTTCACTGCTATCCTGCCTTGGGAGCAGCCTTATTCCAGTATTTCACTCAAATAAGGATGGATGAGCAAGAAACATACATCTAATAGCCTGTTTATAATTCATTTGGATATGAATACTAGCAAGAATATGAATTGCTTGGAAGATAACTTCAAAACAAGCTAAAGAGAGGGAATGCTATATTAGTGAAATGATACATCTAGCTCAGGGGTGTCAAACTCATTTTCACCCGGGGCCACATCAGCCTGGCAGTTGCCTTCAAACAGGGCTGAATCTAATTTTATGGCTGTAATGCCTTTGAAGGCAACTGCCAGGCTGATGTGGCCCCGGGTGAAAATGAGTTTGACACCCCTGAGCTAGCTGGAGGACAAATAGCCAAATATCTATACATTAATTTGCTATGCCACACACTACTGTATTTCATTCATGTAGTTTGTGTTTGAAGTATCACATTCTGGCCCATACCATTATTTAGTCTTGTACGATTAGAAAGAAGGGAAAATAATCCAACCAGATCTATTATTTGGCTCAACATCTGCGCACTGCTTAATCAAAACACAAGGGGTTTTCTATATTCTTGTTCAAGACCATACCAGCGGTACAACCCATGACCCACAGATTCTCACACAACCTCGTTTCATACTCCCACCCATAGGCACACACCTGATATAACTCCTAACCCCCCCCAGCTTTGGTTTCCCCCAAGCTTCCACAGTACTATTTCCTAAACAAAGACCTTTTCCATCAAAAAGTCAAAACCTGACTACAAGAACCATATCAAATCCTACTTCTGATAACTAAATTCCATTTAATCTATTAATAATCCCTCAAATACTTAAAGTATTTCTATTTGATTAAGAAAACCAACCAACCAAACAAAAAAACCACCCAAATCTAAACCCGTGAGGTTTAAGTCGTTTAAAGGACTCGCCCACTGATCACCCAAGCCTGACACTGTATCAACTCCTTCCTCCGGGAGTCTGGAGGCACAGCAGGTCCGAGCCATCGGAGCCGCTGGCAGGGCTCTCCCAGCGGGCCGGGCCTGGCCAGCTGCCCCAGAACAGACACTCCGCAGCGGCCAGGGACGCTGAGCAGTCCAGCCTAACGACACCCAACTCCGTTCCCCGCAGACACAAGGCTGGATGGCGGCAGAGATGCGGTCGCGGTGCCGGCCCGGCTGCGAGGGGGCTGGAGACGGCTCCGCGCCGCTGCCCCGCACATCGATGACTCGGCGCTCAGGCACCTTGACATGTCCTGGAAGCGCTGCCGCAGCGCCAGCGCGGAACGCATCGAGGAGTCGGCGCTCGACTTCCAGCGCACTTTCCGTGCCCGCAGCGCCATCTTGGCGTAGGGGCGGGGCGATCCTGGCAAGAGGAAAGCTGCGCGGCCGGGCGCCCCGGGGCCTTGCCGCCGGCGGGAGGGGGCGGAAGCCGGAGCGAAGGCCTGCCCGCTCCCATCCTCGCTTCGTCAGCCGCGTGCGGTGGTGACCCGGTAAGTAACGCATGCGCCCAACTGCCGTTCCCTCCCCGCTGCGTTGCGGCGCCGGGCACGGGCAGGCAGCTGCGGACCGTTGCTTGCCGCGGCGCATGCGCGCTCGCTACCCCGCCACGCCCCTCCGCCGTGCCGCTCCATGGGACACGCGCTGTTGTTTTTTTCCTGCAGCCGGGGGGCAGCCGGGGTAAGATGCCGGGGAAGCTGAAGGTCAAGATTGTGGCAGGGCGCCATTTGCCGGTGATGGACCGCGCCAGTGACCTGACCGACGCCTTTGTGGAGGTTTGTGGGAAGGGAGGAGGAAGAGGAGGGCGAGGGTGGCCGCGCTGGCTCACGCGTGGGGCCCGCGCACCTGCCGCCGGGCCGGCGCGGCCGAGCCACCTGCCGGTCCCCGCCGCGGCGCCCCCGGGTGGGCGGGGCTGTGGGGGGCGCAGCTCCCGCGGGCGCGCAGGTCGCCCCCTGCTGGCCGGCGGCGCTGCGGTGGCAGGTGCCGCCGCGGAGGCTGCTCGGGGCGCTGCCGGCCTGTGTCCCCGCGGCAGCCCCGACCTGGCCGCCTCCGGGCTCGGCTTGAGCGCTGCCCTGTTGGCTGGAGGATGGGCCGGCCCCGGCCAGAGGGGGCTGCGGAAGCGGCAGGGAGCGCCTTGAGCCCGTGTCCGCGGGGCTGTGTCTAAAGCGGCTTCTGGTTTACACCTCGGTGTGATTTTTAGCCGACAGCCGTGTAGAATTTGAATGGTATTTTAGAAATATTCTGTGGGGTTGTTTTTTTTTCAGCCTTTCTTGGCTGAAGGTTGTTGATGAATGGTTCTTGGTGATACGGCAGCCGAATGGAATCCATTTCAGGGTTCCGTTTGACATGTTGTGAGTAGGATGGAGAAGCAGTAAAAGTACATTTAAGTCATTTGTATCTCTGAAGTGCAGAATTGTACAGGCTTTTCTTTTAAGGCAAATATTCATATTTCTACTTCACGTATTTGAAATAATAAAATATTTTCGAAGGGGATTTTTCTTGGACAAAAATATTGTTTACATGTTTAAATTAGTTTATTGCACCGAAAGTATGTAACCCCAACCTTCTTTACAATCGTATATTTAACAGGCAATATACAGGGCGTTTCCCAGGAAGACGTAGTAAAAAAAAGTCAACATGATCCTTCTGTTTTATGATTCATTATTTCTAGTAGGAATAAATAGGAAATTTCAGTAATGTTCTGTAGATTCAGAAATCATACTCTCAGAAAAAGCAAAGAGCTGTTTAAAAATGGAATGCTATGTGAATAAATGCTTACACCACAAATGGTAATTGAGGTTGGTGCAATACTGGAATTAAGGTAGGACGACATAGTGTCTTTCTAAGACTGTATAAATTGAAAAGTCTGGTGATATCAATATCAAAATAGATTTGGGGTAAATTTGATTTACGTTAGACACTAAGCATTGTCTAGTGGGTCAGTAAATTGGCAATAAAATGAAAACATATTTCTCACGTGCTTTTCAATGAAGCTGAAATAGGACACAGTTCTGTTTTATTCATGAGTGATAATCATTTAACTTAACATTTCAATGTTTGGTTTCACATGTTTCATCAGTCAGTTTTTAATTTACAAACATTTCTATTGTAATTTTAAATTTGACTAATAGGCAGCCTACAGCAATGTGATGTGTGCTACTAGGAGACACGGAAAACTGAAACAGGAAATATAGTTCTCTGAGTTTCGTTTGGCCTGTTTTTATGCTGCCTTGATGAGAAACAGCTCTCCTCTACTGGTGGTCACTTGTTCTCAGCCCTGCTCCATCTGTGCCAGCCCTACTGTCTGAATAGCTGTGTAGCAAAATAGATTTGGAAGTACATCTGGTTAAACACTAGCTTAGCTAAAAAGGAAAAGAAAGTTTTTCAGAAAGATCAATTTGCTTAGCTGGGTTAATGTGCAGTTTCATGAATGTCTTGTCACAAATAAGGTTAAAGAAATACATAGATGGGGCATTGGTGTTAGGATTGTTACTTAGACTGTGGGAACTACCCTTTCCACATGTGGAGTAGGCAAATCAGCAGCAGGTGAGATTTATGTTAAAATAAGATTCAAACAATTGTATTATTTTTCAGTGTAAGGTTGCTGAAAACCTTTACAAAACATTTTCACTTAAATAAAAATGAAAGGCTGAAGTAATGTTAAGGTACTAGCTGATTACAACCCTTTAATTTCCTTTTTAAATTTTCTAATATAAATCTAAAATTAGAAAAGAAAATGAGTAATACTTTAGGAGTAGTTATATTTATACAGTCCTAAAATTGCATTTGGGCCTTTGCAGGCAACCATGAGGCTGATGTCACCCCTGGTGAAAGTGAGTTTGACACCCTTGCTTTAGAGCTTCCACTTGACTCAGATTATGCATAACTTGGGTTTTGCCAGCATGTGCAATCTGATGCAAATCAGCACAGTTTCTTCTGTAATGGTGCTTCTACATTTCTACAGTGGACAGCAGTGTAGTGCTTGATTATCTCTACTAGCTTTAATGAACTAGCTTGACTACTGGAGAAGTTCAGTTATAGCTGCCTGGGGCTCCAAGGGAACTAATTTACTCCCTAGATAACATATAAAAATAGATTGGGTGGAGCTCTGCACTGCTGCTTCTTGGCAGCTTCTGGCATTTAATGTAGCTCAGTTGAAACAATTGTCAGTATCACCTTGTTATACTGCTTTGTGTGGTGAATACACATTCTAAGAGGCAGTGCTGTTAGTTTTCTGTATGCACATAGACCGCATCCGCGAGGTGATATTTTTTTTACACTAAGGTTGCTTAGTCCTGTGTTTTCATACCACTCTGGCTTTTATCTTTAAAGCTTACTTTGAAGTTATTTCTTTTCAAAAATAATTCAAGGAAATTCTGAATTAAAAAAAAAAAAAGAATTCAAAGAAATTTAGAAATTCAATAATTTCAAAAAGAATTGTTTATTGAATCAAATAGCTGGCCCCACTGTTCTTTAATTTGTTTCTTTGGTCATGTATGTTGTATAGAGTTCTGCTGACTGAGGCATGTACTTTTATATACACAGGGCTCAGTGTCAACTCATAGTCCAGTTCCACAGTGTTTTAGGCTTTTTACATTAACTGAGTTGAGTATACTTAAGTGAGTGCATAATTTATTTAGAGCTGGAGTATGCACCTATGCAAAATAATTGCCCTGTTACTGAAACGTATAAAGCATTTATTCAATGCTTTCTGGAGCGAAAGTGTTTCAAAAATTGCTATATAGTTTCAAAGGCAAAGTCTAAATTTAGTCTCCAAATCCATTTAGACTTTTAAAAAGAAAATTACTTCAAAATCCACAACTGTCTTTGCTTGCTGCATTTCCTTTATATCAGCACACTCATTATTTTCTTAAGAGTCTTGGATGAATTAAAAAACATAAGTCTGGGTATTTAGTAAGTATCTGATACTTGGTATGAGTTCAAGTACTAAGTATTTTGAGAGGCAACATTCAGAGAAATACAAGTGTTTGTAAATGGTTTGGAATGAAAGCTGCAGTGAAATAAAGGCTCTTGCATTGTGCAGCATAGTTTCTTGATGTCTGTGGCATCACAGAAATTCAGTTTCACTTTTTTAAAAAAACAAAAACACACCAACAAAGGGGTGTCCTGAAATAGACTCCTATGGAGATCAAATGGAGATTCCTGAAATAGGCTATTATGTGGTTGAAGGTTCATTAATCGGTAGAAATGTGGAGAATATTTAATCTTCAGTAACTGGAGGTTACAGGGGTATCTAGATGTACGTATATAGATATGTAGTCCCTCCAGCTTTTTTGCCTATAAGCTTTCTGGAATTTTCTATATTTTAAGAAAGGAATAGAAACTGATAGGTGCTTCCCCCTTGATGCTCTGAATTTACAGATATCTATCCAGCATATTAAGATTGCAGTTGATGGAGATGGTTTCATTTATTTTCTGGTGTGTATCTGGGGAGATTTCTTAAATTTAACAAATAAATTTACCAATGTTATAATTTTATTTCTATGTTTCTTTTATAAATTGTCATTAAGCTTATTTGGAAACCCTAGGGAGAACAGTAATAGGACATAAACTATCAGTATTTAGACAGAATATTTTTGCTTACGGTATTTCTAAACAGAAGGCAAAAAGAGTATACCAAGTAACTTTAAATAGCCAATATAAGTGATTTTTTTAACCTCTCAAGTGATTGAGGAGGAAAATAAACAATTTTAATAGTGGGAGAGATCTAATAGAAGTGTTGATACATTGAAAGTTACTGATATGTGTATATTCATTAAAAAGTCACTCTCACTGAAAAGTTGTTGATATTATTGAAATATGTACTTGAAATTATTTGCATGTGTAGATTTAATGATTTTCTAAATTTATTTATATTTATTATTAATAATTGAATGCTTATACTTTTAGGTAAAATTTGGAAATACAACATTTAAGACAGATGTGTATCCCAAATCACTTAATCCTCAGTGGAATTCCGAGTGGTTCAAATTTGAAGTAAGTACTAAGAGTTTGCCTGTATTCATATAGACACTCTGATTTAGATGCCCTTAATTAAATAATTTCATTTTAGGCAGAAAATGAGTTCTGCAGAGAGAAGAGTATTTTTGTTTAAATACACATGAAGCTTTTTGAGCAAACCTATCTACAGTTAGACCTCGTTTGCTAAAGGTGTCTCATTGGCTTTTTAGGACTGCTTGTAAAGTTAAAATCTTGCCAGAGTAGATCCAATTCAAATGTTACTCTTGGTAATACTAAAAAAGATGAGAGAGGTGAAAGTGGGGGGAAAATAGCATTATGGGTCAGGCTTTCAGATATCACTGTGGGTATGCTTGTATTTTTTTAAAGCGATAATTTTCAGTAAGGAAAGTTAATTGATATTTGAAATGTGACTTTGAGTTGCAAAAATAATGCACTTGACAAAAAAGAAAATGGGGAATTCCTATTGGAAAATTACAAAAGAAAGAGCACAGACAACAATTAGCGGACACTTGCTTTTGCCATTTCCTTATGTAATAATGAGGGCACTCAGCATTTTCCTGTAATTGCTTGTTGCTTTCCAGTATCTGATTCATTGATGTCCTTTGACATATAGACTAATTATTAAAACATTTGCATATATAGTACTGGTTCCTTTATAATGTTTTAAGATAATATCACAGTATAAACATGGTTGTAAACATACGTGCATATAGTGAGTGATGTAATAGCTGATGATGTTAGAAATATTTTAGAGCAAATATAAAATAGTAACGTTAGGTAGATTATTAATCAGCATGGAATGCTTGAGTCAGTCCATGTTGATTAAGAAAGTCATACTGTCGTGCTGAAATCAGTTTTGTTTTGTTTTATCTTTCAGTTCCTGGAGTAGTTTTTTTGAGGGAGGGGAAAGAGTTGATCTTTGTGGAAGGTTAATTCTGTTCATAGAGAAAGAGGTTTATTAACAATAACAGAAATCTCAAGATTTTATCTTTTTGCACGGAAAAAGAGATTTGGGAACGAAAAGAGCTAAACAGCAACACTGTGGGGAAAAAAAAAATCCACATTTTAAAGAGTGAGAAAACACTATTTGCTTAAGACATCATAATTATGTGTGTGTATGTGTAGTTCAGTCTTTCTGGAAGACTGCATGTTATAATTCTGCAAATGCTTAGATGAGTCATCCAGTTGCATTTAGCATACCTGTTTCTTGGTTTGTGATGTTCAACACAAAAAGTTGTGGAATGTCTGTCTATGTGTATGCTAAAAAATAGTTGCTGTATCTGCAGGTGGCTTATTGTGTTTACTTAGGAAAGCGCATGTCTGAAACTACTGGATTTTTAAGCGGGTTGTATAAAGTCTTGTAAGCCACTGACCAGTTTGGACGGGTGAGAGCACTGATAATCCTAAAATGCATTAGCAACAAGAGGAGGGCTAAGGAGAATCTCCATCCCCTGATGGATGTAGAGGGAAACATAGTGAAAGAGGATGAGGGAAAGGCTGAGGTACTAAATGCCTTCTTTGCCTCAGTCTTTAATAGTCTGAACAGTTGTGCTTCAGGTACCTACCCAGCCCCCTGAGCCAGAAGACAGGGATGGGGAGCAGAATGAAGCCCAAATGATTAAAGGGGAAATGGTTAGTGACCTGCTATACCACTTGGACACCCACAAGTCTGGGGGGCCAGATGGGATACACCCAAGGGTGCTGAGGGAGTTGATGGAGGTGATCACTGAGCCACTTTCCATTATCTACCAGCAATCTTGGCTAACTGGGAAGGTCCCGGTTGACTGGAAGTTGGCTAACATGATGCCCATCTACAGGAAGGGCCAGAAGGATGATCTGGGGAACTGCAGACCTGTCAATCTAACCTTGGTGCTGGGCAAGGTCACGGAGCAAATGATCTTGAATAACATCACACAGCACTTACAAGAGAACCATATGATCAGGCCCAGTCAACCTGGGTTTGTGAAAGGTAGATGCTGTTTGACCAGCCTGATTTCCTTCTATGACAAGGTGACCCAACTAGTAGATGAACCTCAGTAAGGCCTTTTACACCGTACCCCACAGCATTCTCCTGGAGAAGCTGTCAGCTCGTGGCCCGGGTGGGTGTACTCTGCAATGGATAAAGACCTGGCTGGATGGCCGGGCCCAAAGAGTTGTGGTGAACGGAACAAAATCCAGTTGGTGGCTGGTCACAAGTTTTGTTCCCCAGAGCTCAGTGTTGGGACCCTTTCTGTTTAATCTCTTCATCAGTGATCTGGATGAGGGGATTGAGTGCACCCTTAGTCAGTTTGCAGATGACACCAAATTGGCTGGGAGTGTTGATCTGCTGGGGGCTAGGAAGGCCATACAGAGGGATCTGGACTGGCTGCATCATTGGGCTGAGGCCAATTGTATGTGGTTTAACAAGACCAAGTGCCGGGTCCTGCACTTGAGTTGTAACAACAGGGAAGAGTGGCTGGAAAGCTGCCTGGTAGAAAGGAATCTGTGGGTGCTGATTGACAGCCAGCTGAACATGAGCCAGCAGTGTATCCAGACGCCTTGTATTGAGAATAGTGTGGCCAGCAGGACTAGGGAAGCGACTGTCCCCCTGTACTTGGTGCTGGTGAGGCCCCACCTTGAATCCTGTGTTCAGTTTTGGGCCCCTCACTACAGGAAAGACCTTGAAGTGCTGGAGAGAGTTGAGAGAAGGGCAACGAAGCTGGTGAGGCGCCTGGAACACAAGTCTGATGGGGAGCGGCTGAGGGAATTGGGGTTGTTTAGCCCAGAGAAAAGGAGGCTGAGGGGAGACCTTATGGCTGTCTACAACTACCTGAAAGGAGGTTGTAGCACGGAGGGTGTTGGTCTCTTCTCCCAAGTAGCAAGTGATAGGACAAGAGAAAATGGACTCAGGTTGTGCCAGGGGAGGTTTAGATTGGGTATTAGGAACAAAATCTAGACGGAAAGGGTTCTCAGGCACTGGGAAAAGCTGCCCAGGGAGGTGGTAGACTCACCATCCCTGGAGGTGTTTCAAAGGCATTTGGATGAGGTTCTTAGGGACATGGTTTAGTGCCAGAGTTAGGTTATGGTTGCACTCAATGACCTTGAGGGTCTCTTCCAACCAAAACAATTCTACGATTCTGTGATTCCATGACCTCTCTTGGTGGCCTCCCACAGGCTCCTCGTGTCGGGCTGGCGCAACAGCCCAAAGGACACCAGGCCCTCTGCTCCCCTCTCCCCTGGGGCTCGGAGCACAAGAGGTGGCACGTGGCCACGCTCTGGGGGCAGGGCCAAGGGATCCCCAGGGAAAAAGAGTCCACGCAACACTTGGCAGTCAGCAATTCCTTTATGGAGCGCCGGGAGACCGTGTGCAGGCGGCTGGGCCTCCTGTTCCCACCGGCGGGATCTCTGGATGCTTTGCTCCCTCTCAGCCACTGGTGAGCGCAGGGGGCTGTGGCTCTTGCAGGGTGTGAGGTCACTGGGGGGTCCCTGAGGAACCCCAACCCTCCTGGAACGTTCTTGCCACCGTCTCGTCAAGACCATCCCAGGCAAGGGATGAGAAGGGGCTAGAGCCCAGGGCTCATGAGGCGAGGTGGCGGGCAGTCCCTGTGCCCAAGGAGCAGCCTTTCTCTTGGGCAAGAACCGTGACAGGCGGGAGCGAGCCCCAGGAGAGGGGCCCTCAGAGCCAACCACCCTCCTCCTTCTCCCACATTCAGGCATCTTTCAGGACACAGGCCCCCGCACCCACACCTGCCACCTCTGACGTCACAATCACCACCATGGTGACCTCCTGCCTGTCACCAGCCACCTCACCGCCCTTTGTTCCAGCCCTATAAAAGCGGGGGCCCCTGCAGCTGGCCCACAGTGCGAGGCCCTCGGTCGCCAAGCATGCTTGGACGGAAGCGGAGGCTGAGCAACCAGGCGGCTGGCTGCCCACCTCAGGGTGGGGCGCCACACAGCCACATCCCCACACCACAGGGGAGCACGGCACCTCCCACCGGGAGCAGTGTCAGCCCTCGTGCCGCGAGCGCCATTGATCTTGATTCTCTGATCGATGGCATGCGGCGCTTGACCGTGGGCCCACCAGCGAACGGTGTGGAGCCCAAACGCGTCTGCCTGCCAGGCAGCAGCGGGAGCCCCCAGGCGGGTGGCTGCCCAGCATGGCGTGGGAAGCCACCGAGCCGCTCCCCGCTCCCGTGGAAGAGCAAGAAACGACCCCGGAGGAGGAAGCCGAGGCAGCAGAGGAGGAAGCAGAGGGGGAGGAACATCAGTGCGCATGCCACGACCGTGACAGACATTACCTCACTGATCTCCGGCATGCGGCGCATGGCTGTGGGACCACCGGTGACCGGCGGCGTGGAGCCCAAGCGTGTCTGCCTGCCAGGCAGCAGCCGGAGCAGCAAGGTGGATGGCTGCCCACCCTGGCGGAGGACACGCGAGAGACGGATTGTGCGATTGGGACCTCCCGGGAGCCTGAGGAAGGCAAAGCAGCAGAGGAGGCAGAGGAACATTCCCCCTCGCTCCATGAGAGCCATTGCCCACGCTCACATCAACGCCGCCGCGCAGCGAGCAGCCGTGGGCAGGCAGGGGAACAGCATGGGGCCGTGGTGTGTCTATCTGCTGCGACCCAGGTGTGACATCCCACCGAAGGACGACGTGGAGCCCATGGAGGTGGATCCGCCAGACTATGGCATGGGGCCACCGGCTGTTCAGCCACCACAAGACGCCGAGGAGCCCATGGAGGTGGATCCGCCTCAATAACCATCATCCATGGCGCTGGCTCCACCTGCCACAGGCATCGTCTGGCAGTTCCCCAGCCATCCCGCCTCCCGTGCATGACATGGCGGCAAACAGCACCGCAGGAGTTCCCGGTCGGTTCCCCACTCCCATCTTCCACACCTCCATAACCGGACAATAAAGGACATGAACAGAATAAAAATGCTTTGGTCCAAGCTTACTTGACACCTTGGTGACTGCATCTGTACTCCTGTGGCACCTCCTGGTCCCTGTCTTTGACTAGGAGGCCCTTTTTGGAAACTTTCCATTCCCAGGCCCACCTTCCTGCTCTGGTGCTGCCTTACATTCTGGGGGGCTTTTGAAGGCTGCAACATCAAGAATTGGATAACAGTTTTTTAAAGGGAGTCAAATGCTCCTAGAAATAGCGTTGAACCCTAGGAATTTCTGCATTCCAAGTTATCCATCTTACCTCCGTGCCAGTAGCTATCACTGTACCCTGGAGACCTAACTAGGTAGTGAGATGGTCCCACTCTTGCTTTTGCAGGGAGGTGTATTCGTACTGGTAGGACAGGTGATCATGCCCACATGATCAGGCTGCTGGACTCCCAGGGAATTTCAGGGCTTCTGGTTCCTGACAGATACCAGGGCACCATCCTGGAACTTTCTCTGGCACCTCAGGCTTTCTTCATGAAGCTTTTTGCTGCCTGACTGGATAGAGGCCACTTGAAAGACAGCAAACCCAATCTACATTTTCTTGGCGTTTGAGTGGTTCATGCCATTTCTACTGGTCACGACTTTCTAGAACACCATTTTGGTCAATGCCGGACTGAATACCGAGCCTCAGAGTTTGACCACTGCATGACGGAGGATCAAATACGTTGGAAGGTGCACAGTTCATCATTTGTAAATACCTTCCAAAGCCAGCGTGCTCAGAATGACTGTCCACCCTCCCCTACCCACACAAGTAGACACCCCTTCACTCTCCCATACTGTGAATTGACTTTGCTAAAACTCAGATGCCAGTTCTAGCAGATACTTGTGGATATGCCCAGCCAGAGAAGTCTGAGGAACTCTACCCACGTGAGTGGAAGTGCCATGGACTCGGGTTCAACAGGAGTATGACTTAGCTCCTTTGCTTGAGGACAAGCCATGAGAAGCTTTTGTCCTTCACCACCATACTAGCCAACAGAGCCAGGGTGCACCTCTGACTGAACCCACTCCCACCTGCAGGCCCCAAGGACCTGGAGCTGGGAGCAACAAGGCAGACATCCTGGTGGGGGTCTGTTACAGACCACCCAACCCGCATGAAGAGGCAGATGAAATATTTTGCGGATAGCTAGGACAAGTCTCCCGATCACTAGCCCTTGTGCTTATGGGCGAATTCAACCTACCAGGTGTCTGCTGAAAATACAAGACAGCAGAAAGGAAGCAGTCTAGGAGGCTCCTGCAGCACGTGGAAGACAACTTCCTGACACAGCCGGTGAGTGAGGCTACCAGGGAAGCAGCCCCGTTGGATCTGTGCTTTGTAACCGGAGAAGGACGCGTGGGCAGCATGTCGACTGGAAATCCCCCAGGGTATAGTGATCATGAAATGATTGAGTTTTGTGTCCTTGGAGAAGGCAGAAGGGTGGTCAGCAGAAGTGCCGCTTTGGACTTGCAAAGGGCAGCCTTTGACCTGTGTAGAAGGCCGGTTGGCAGAATCCCTTGGGAGGCAGTTCTGAGGGATAAAGGAGTCCAGGAAGGCTGGTCTCTCTTCAAGGTCATCTTAGGGGCATGGGAGCAGGCTGTCCCCATGTGCCAGAAGGCGGGCCAGCGGGGAAGAAGGCCGGCCTGGCTGAATAGAGAGCTGCAGCTGGAGTTTAGGAATAAAAGAGAATGTATAAACTTTGGAAGGAGGGGCAGGCTACTCAAGAGGAACACAAGAATTCTGTGAGGTTATGGATAGAGAAATTAGGAGGGCCAAAGACCAAGTAGAGCTGCACCTGGCCACCGCTGTGGAAGGCAACAAGAAATGTTTCTAGAAATAGATTCTCAAGAAGAGGAGGGCTAAGGAGAACCTCCATCCCCTGATGAATGTGTGGGGCAAAGGTAGTGACAGAAGTTGAGGAAAAGGCTGAGCTACTAAATGCCTTCTTTGCTTCAGCCTTTCATAGTCAGAAGAGTAGTATTGCAGATACTCAGCCCCCTGAGCCAGAAGACAGGCGTGGCGAGCAGAATGAAGCCTCACTTGGACACCCGCTAGTCTATGGGACCAGACGGGATACACCTAAGAGTGCTGAGGGAGCTGGCGGAAGGGATCACTTGGCCACTTTCCATTATCTCTCAGCAATCCTGGCTAACTGGGGAGGTCCTGGTTGACTGGAAGTTGGCAAACTTCACACCCGTCTCCAAGAAGGGCTGGAAGGAGGATCCAGGGAACTACAGACGTGTCAGTCTAACCTCAGTGCTGGGGAGGGTCACGGAGCAGATCATCCTGAGTGACATCAGACGGCACATACGAGAAAACCCAGTGATCAGGCCCAGTCAACACGGCTTTATGAAAGGCAGGTCCTGTTTGACCCACTTAATCTCACTGTCTGACAAGGTGACCCACCTAGTAGGTGAGGCAAAAGCTGTGGATCTTGTGTACTTAAGACTTCAGTAAGGCCTTTGACACCGTACCCCACAGCATTCTCCTGGAGAAGCTGTCAGCTCATGGCCTGGGTGGGTGTACTCTGCGATGGATAAAGACCTGGCTGGATGGCCGGGCCCAAAGAGTTGCGGTGAGTGGAGCCAAATCCAGTTGGCAGCCGGTCATGAGTGGTGTTTCCCAGGGCTCAGTATTGGGACCAGTTCTGTTTAATGTCTTTATCAATGACCTGGATGAGGGGGTTGAGTTCAGCCTCAGTAAGTTTGCAGATCATACCAACTTGGGTGGGAGTGTTGATCTGCTGGAGAATAGGAAGGCCATACAGAAGGATTTGGATCGTTGGGCTGAGGCCAATTATATGATGTTCCACAAGGTCAAGTGCCAGTTTCTGCACTTAGGTCACAACAACCCCAGGCAGCGCTACAGGCTCGGGGAAGAGTGGCTGGAAAGCTGCCTGGGGGAAAAGGATCTGAGGTTGTTGATTGACAGCCGGCTGTATATGAGCCAGCAGTGTGCCCAGGTCACCAAAAGGCCAACAGCGTCCTGGCTGATATCAGGAACAGTGTGGCCAGCAGGACTAGAGAAGCGATTGTGCCACTGTACTCAACACTGGTGAGGCCGCACCTCAAATTCTGTGTTCAGTTTTGGGCCCCTCATCATAAGAAGGACATTGAGGTACCAGAGAGAGTTCAGAGAAGGGCAACAAAGCTGGTGAGGAGCCTGGAGCACAAGTCTGATGAGGAGCAGCTGAGGGAACTGGGGCTGTTTAGCCTGGAGAAAAGGAGGCTGAGGGGAGACCTCATTGCTGTCTACAACTCCCTGAAATGAGGTTGTAGCATGGAGGACGTTGGTCTCTTCTCCCAAGCAGCAAGTGATAGTACAAGAGGAAATGGCCTCAGTTTGCACCAAGGGAGGTTCACATTGGATATTAGGAAAAAATTCTTCATGGGAAGGGTTGTCAGGCATTGGAACAGGCTGCCCAGGGAAGTGGTGGAGTCACCATCCGTGGAGGTGTTTGAAAGGCGTTTAGACAGGGTTCTTAGGAACCTGGTTTAGTGCTAGAGTTAGCTTAGGTTATGGTTGGACTCGATGATCCTGAGGGTCTTTTCCAGCTGAAATTATTCTATGACAATTGCAAAGTATAATAGTCTTCTGAGATGTTTTATCTTAAATTTTCTTTTTTTTTTTTTTTTTCTTTTCCTGGCAAGTATGTATTGTGGAGATGGGCAGATAATCTAGGGAATGTGACTTAAATCATGTGGAATTTTAAAATGCGTACTCACTGTAATCTTGCTTTTCTGGTTTTCTCCCAGTGATAACACTGGTTCCGTGATCCCACCAGTATGTGAAGGGTAAAATAAAAGCAAGTGAATGTGTTGTTTAGATACAAGAAATCAAAATTACTGATTTATCTGTGTCAGGTCACTGTATATAACTAAATCTCCTCTTTTTTGCATTTGTTTCCTAGCAGTGTTTCTCTGTGTTTCTTTTTTTTTGTTTTGTTTTGTTTAAATACTCAGATTCCACGTTAATATTTGTTTCTAGGTAGATGATGAAGAGCTACAAGATGAGCCTCTCCAGATCACAGTTCTTGATCATGATACCTACAGCGCTAATGATGCCATTGGCAAAGTGTACATAGATATTGATCCTTTGCTCTATAGCGAAGCAGCTACAGTCATTTCAGGATGGTTTCCAATTTATGATACCATTCATGGTAAGATTTGCTAATTCTTAAGTGAAAGAATTTGTTAGAAATGTAATCTGCTTCCTACAATCTTCATTTCTGTAATCTGTCTTCAGAAATTTGTAATAAGTTTAGCCTTGGGAGCTGGAAGGCTACTTTTCTGGCAGTTTTTTTCCTTATTCCTGGCATGAGAAACTTTCTGGTGTAGTAGCTCAGTATAGTGCAGCCCATAGAACTTGTGACAAGTGGAAAAAAATCTATGCATGGCATTTAAAGTAGTTACTGCAAAATTAAGATTAAAAAAAAAAAAAAAAGATCCAGACATGGTTTTCCAGTTACCACGTGTTTACTAAAAGAATATACTTCTCCTGAAGTCATTTGGGCTGTGCCTTGCTGGGATGTTGGATAAACTTCACTTGAGATGGAAGGACAGGACATGATATGTCTTCAAAATAAAGTACAGGATGAAATTCCTTTTCCCTGCAGGAAGTACCTTAATTGTTAGGTAGATTTCATCAGAATATCTTGAAGGTATGAGAAAATGAAGTTAATGGTATTTTTACCTTTGATTTTAATGAGACACAACTTTTGCCCCAGAAAGTCAAGGTCAGTTTACAGCAATTAGCTTGCTGCTTGAATACCTTATTGCAGAACATCTATGTGGTTGTCATTACCATGCTTGTTCATAATCCAGTATGAATTAAATAACCAAACTATGTTATTATAAAACCTAATTATAAATAATTGGAAATAATTAATGATATTTACTCGATCATCATCATAACTGATGCAACATATTTTTTTTACTTTTACTTTGAAGAGGTTTTTTTTAAAAACATTGCATGTAGTTTTCTTACTTATCCTTTTATTCTATTCATGTTTTCCTATCTTATATTTTCTTTTGAAGTTAAATTAGGTGAACACTTGTGTCATGATATGTACAAATTCTGCATCAGATAGAATTATATTTCTCTATAGTTTTCTAGATGTTAGTATTTCAAAGCTTGTTTTTCTAGTTAAGTAAAAATAGAATTGTGATATTTTCATACTTAAAGTGGTAGATTCTAATTATCTTGATCCTTGGCAAACAATAACCGATGCTTCCTTGAAAAAAATACAATATAATATTTGTAGTATTTTATTACAATTTTTTTTTGCATGTCAGCATGATTATTTGTGAAAGTACATGAACCTGAGGCCCTTCTTGTTATAGTAACTGAAGGCTTCTTTCTATTGGCATTTTGGAAGATAGATATAGGTGACTTTATTGCAGTAGTGTCAGAGTCGATCTACAAATCTAATGCTTTTTTTGTGTCATATACTTATGTAATAAAGGGTTCTGAAGACACTAGAGATCAGACTCATCAAGAAGTTTAGTCCTCAATATGTCAGAACCTATAATATGTGAAATGATTTCGCAGCTGGCTGGGGAAAAAGAAGAAAAAGCTCAGAAGAGGAAAGTAGAAAAATCAAAAAGGAATGGCTGTGTGTGGGGGAAATAGTCCATTATTAGTAAGGTTTAACTGTGTACAAAACCAAAGCTTTGTCTAAGAAGTCTGTAATACCTTACTTTTTGTATATTTCTTCTCATAGTCAAAGTATTGTACAAACATTTATGTACCACTTAGTGGTTATAGTGGTTATACATTTTCTCATTTCATTGGACTTCAGAGAGTAGCTCTACTGTGATTTGGAAACCATTTCAGGGAGAAAATGTAAAAGCTTTTTGGTGTTGGTCAGAGCTTTTTGATGTGGACAGAACTCCAGTTGGAAGGCATCTATACTGAAAGTTAGTGCTTCTGACCTTTTGTGCGAAGGGTATCTTGGGACAGTCATGGTACTTATATACTGATTCTATACCCTCCGTGCATCGATGGAGCGGGGCAAAGGATCAGAGAGAGCACTTGCTCACTGCAGCGGAGGTCACTTGCAGTATCATGAGGTTGACGACTTCTGTTTTCCCAATCCCGTCTTCTAAAGTCCTGTTCTGTGCAGCAGGTATTTGAGGACTGTTGCTTGCTTCAGCCTCAGAGGCGGTGCAGAACTAGAAACCTCCTCTGAGATGGTGCCTCTGCAGCAGACCTGAGAGGCCAGGAAATGTCTTCCTGCTCCTCTGGCCCAGGCTAGAACTGACATGTGAACTGCCTGTTGGATCAAATGGTTCTAGTAGGGTTATAGTACTTTCTTTGCAGAAAAACTAACTCATTGGTAATAGTGCATTAATTACTATTAACAGGCAATAATTAACAGGGCTAGTTTTGTATTCATTTCTCATAAAGCTTCTCATTTTTCATGTTTTTTATTGATAGGTATACGTGGGGAGATCAATGTGGTGGTGAAAGTAGATCTCTTCAATGATTTAAACAGATTTAGGCAGTCATCTTGTGGAGTCAAGTTTTTTTGCAGTAAGTAGAGGAAAAAAGTTTATTTGAACAGAAGACTTTTTCCTCCCTTCTTTTCTTTCTTTGCCTATTCTTTCAGTTTCCCTTCTTTTACCAGCTCATGGCATAAGCCCAGTGGAGATTACAGTAACACAGAAAATTGTTTAGCTTATTTTTCTTTTTTCATTTTTAATAGATTTTTATTGTTTGTATTTCAGAACAATGTAAATAACTGGTTTTTCTTCCCTTTTTCTTAAGTTGCATTTCAGTGCATGTGCATATGCACATTGTGCTAATTTGGGTGCATATCCTGTTAAAAAGGCACAAAGTGGAAAGTTTTTGTAACAGTACATGCTGTAACTGATACACTGTGTAGTTATCAATGTTCCAGGATCTCCCTGAACAAAACTGTTTGGGTATGTCGACATTTTAGTAGAAAATCGTGAGGATTTCTTTCTGGAATCATTCACATAATTTTCTCTGTGTAATTTTATGTTTTTCTTGAAATTCTTGGCTCATAGATTGATGCCTTACATATTTTATATAGATATATAGTGTTTTGTTTTGTTTTGTTTTTTTTAACAGCTACATCTATTCCTAAGTGTTACAGAGCAGTAATAATCCATGGGTTTGTGGAAGAACTTGTAGTTAATGAAGACCCAGAATACCAGTGGATAGACCGAATTCGTACACCAAGGGCATCGAATGAGGCTAGACAAAGACTTATTTCACTCATGTCAGGTATTAAACATGTAGGCTGTAATGCTTATTGCTGGTTTTAGAAATATTCATGATTTAAATAAGCAACTTGCTTAAAACAAGATTGTCTATGATTTTGGGTATTATGCTTATTTTTTCACTTCACAGTGTCTTCTGTTTCTGAAGGTTCTATTGTCCTGACTGATGGCCAGTTGGCCAGTATGACTGACTTTAAAAAGAAAAAAAAACATTCCTTCTTGGTGAGGCCATGCTGCTGTTGAATTTGTTGGTTGTTTTTAGCAAGATCAAAGAAACCTGTGGAACGTTCTTGAAGATGTTCTTAACTTATATGAGCAGTATTACTAGAATTTTGACACAAACAGTTAAAATAATGAACTACTCTGCCCTCTTTGAACTACTGTGAAATATGTGAACAAATATACACTGTCTTAGATACAACGTGTACTAATACTTATCTTACTCATCCCATCTTTTTAAAGTCAAGATTGGTTTGTTTGTTCTCAAGCATACTTCTCTATTGCCTTGCATGGATTCTGCAGGACACTTGCAGTTCCTTAAGAGATTTTCCACCTAGTATTACCAAGGCTATCTAGCTACATAGATCATAGATGTGTTGTTTTTTTTTTTTTTAAAACATGCTGCTAAGTATGCATCTATAGCAGACCATTGTCTTATAGCTACAGTCTTCCAGTCTTTGTATGCAGCTAATAGAGAAGAG
Organism: Streptopelia decaocto; assembly: GCF_964273445.1. Taxonomy (NCBI): domain Eukaryota; kingdom Metazoa; phylum Chordata; class Aves; order Columbiformes; family Columbidae; genus Streptopelia; species Streptopelia decaocto. The sequence goes on along the minus strand of NC_138663.1, from coordinate 77,297,108 downwards.
GCAGTCTTTCGTTTGCACCAAGTAGCATATTTGTTATCTTGTTTTATTTGGTGTTACAGTTTGTAGATGAGGCTGCTGTATTAAGCACTATTAAAAAGAGCAAAAAGTATGAATTAGGTTGAATAAGTTTGTAAGTAAAAAAATTACAGATGCCTATCCACATGGATTTCAAAGGTGTTGCTTTGTTCAGAACTGTATGAAGGAGCATTTAGCAACTTATGTGTGTTCCAGCACATGTTTATCCATCTCTTTCTGTCTAAATAAGTAAAAAAAGGGGAAAAAAACCTAATGAAAATAAAACTCAGAGAAAAACATTTCTGAAATAACATGTTGTTTTGGCAATCAGAATAGATTTAGACAAAGAGGAAAAAAGCTGTGCAAATCACAAATATCACAGTATGTTATAGGAGGCAAGAGATTGTGACCGGTTGCTTGGCATAATTCTGTAAGATTGGATCTGTTACCTGTTTTACTGACTTGGGTGGCAATTCCAAAAGCAGAGGCCAAAGACCACGAAAGAGAATATGGAAAGTTCACTGCAATTATGAGCTCTTTGCATTTTGTTTTGTAGGTGAATTGCAAAGGAAGATTGGCTTGAAGGTACTTGAAATGAGAGGAAATGCTGTTGTTGGTTATTTGCAGTGCTTTGATTTGGAGGGAGAGTCTGGACTAGTAGTGCGAGCCATAGGAACAGTCTGCACGTTGGATAAATTAAGTAACACATCGGCATTTTTACCTGCATGTAACTCCCCATCCAAAGAAATGAAGGAGTAAGTATGAATTAATAGTGTGTAGGGAAACAAGTTTCATCTCTCTTCTTTTCATATTCATTCAGTTTTACATAACTAGTGTGATTTCTTTTTTTTCCCCAGATTTTTTTTTTTGATAGTTTTTTTTGTGTGCAAGTCAGTTTATATTCCACAATTTTGAAATGGTTTAGCTTGGATTACTTACATTATTTCTTTTGAAGCTGGAGTAGTAAACCTTAATATGACTTTTTTGAGTTTATACAGAAATAGTATGTGTTATTCTTGGGTTGTGATCCACCAGTTTTCTAACTAATAATTAGTTCTGTCTTGACTGTGTTTGTACACTGAGCATTTTTTTGAGGGCTTCTTATGATATACCTTCTGTTCAAGATATTTCAAGTTCAATACAATCAGGTTTGAGCATTTATGCTGAGCATATAAGAAAAGGTACATTTTGAATTCACACAGTACTGTCAGTGGTTTAGAGAATGACCCTGAAGAAGTCTCGTCTTTTCTTGTGTGCTTTGCTTTTTACTGTTGCAAAACAAGTAGTGCTATTGCAAAACAGGTACAGCTAAACAGAGTACTTGCAGAGAAACTTTTTATGATGAGAGATAGAATTTATTGATCTTTGTTATATCTACTGAAGCACCGAACTCAGTTTAAATGTATTTTTTTTATTGTGTGTACAGATTAATATAAAAATACTTGCAGTCTTCAAATTGTTACTACTTTGTTGCTTGAATAAATTTGCTGTTTTCTGTTTGGTAGAGTGATCTAATTTCTGGAAGAAAAAAAGCAGCATCAAAAAGTATACTGCTTATGCTATGTTTCTAGAGGTATCAATTTAATTAGCCTTTTTCATTAACTTGCACTGTTGTGTCATTAATAGCAATTAGGCTTTTTTGTCATGCAGGCATCAGTGTGCTTTGACTTCTCAAAATTACTTGTTTCTAGTTCAAATCATAACTTGTTTAACTTGTTTGAATTTTAAAAATTTTCCATCAAAAGAGCTTCTGGATACAATGCAGCATAAAATAACAGTGGTGATTAAAAAAAAAAAAAGGTGGACCTAGTAACTACCAACTTAAAAAGCATTCATAAATAAATCAGTAGCTTTCACTCTGGAGCAAAATGTGGAAATTCCATCCCTCAGTTAACCCATGTTTAGCTTGGGGGTGTATATTGCCAGAATCATTGTTTCTCAGTCCAAAATATAGGAATGTTTCTCAAAGCCAGCAAAATCAACTAATACTTCTTGTTCTTGGCTTTACTAACTTGATGCCCTGTTGCCAAAGAATCAATTAGGCATTCACAAGCTAGTGCTTAAGCTGTTCCTTTCTCTCTTTTTATTTCATCTGGACTCTTGCATGCTAGGAATTTCTGAGTCTGCTTAAAGTAAGAGATCTCCTCTAGCTAAACTTCCCTGAAATCATTTATAACATAACTTTGCAACCTGTTTGTATGTATTGTTTTCTTTTCTTCCACCTTGGCTGCAAATTCTCTCAGGTCTCCGCTGGTTCATCCGCCAAGCCATGGATGCCGCTCGACTCACAACAGCCCAATTCACACTGCTACTGGCTCACGACTTACTCAGAACTTCTCTGTGTCTGTTCCCACTCTCATCTACACTGGTACGAGACTGCTCAGACTCAAGAGCTGGGGAGAGGCAGGCCACAGGCACAGTGGTCACAAAGTGCAGGCAGGCAGGCAGTGTAGGCAGGTACCACCCATCTTTTCTCCCTCATTTTCTCATGGAGACACCTTCTGTTGTCAGTAAAGAACTCCTTTATGTGCAGCTGCTGAAACAAAGGCGATAGTTTCTTGAAAATGCATCGGAGTCTCTTCCACAAAGCCACACTCTTCATTTCTTTTGATGTGTACTTCCTAAGAAATTAAGTAAAAATAAGTTGGTGTATCTGGGGAACATTCACTATTTTACAATAATTGGAGGAAATAACATTTTGATTTGAGTTCATGATTGCTTTCAAGCACAACTCAGATATGGTATTTAGGTTTTAAAATGGTTATAGGAAGGGTATGTGCAATTTGTGGAAGAGATGGTTTTAGAGAGCAGGTAAGTCAATCTGTGCATAAGTGAACTGTTTGTCAATATAGATGTTCCCTTAAGATTCTCCTCTTTGCTCTGTTTTTAGCTGTGGCATGCTGCTGATGCTATAGGATAAGGAAACATTTTTTTTTTCCTTAAAATGCATATGTGTGTACATACATAAATGTATGAATATGTATAAACACAAATATAATTTGAAATCATTTTTTCTTTATTAAACTAACTCAAGGCATTGTGTTTTTGATCAGATTTTTAAGCCATAAACTCTTTTTCAGTTTTTTCTTTTGCATATTTTTTTTGGTGACATCTCATGCCTTTCATTTGGCTTAATTGTTTCATTGTAGATTATCAGCATCTATCTGCAGAATGCTGAATGGGTAAAACAGAATTTCTTTGCCTCTGGCCTCATCCCCAGTCTTGCACCTAAAGAATAGCTGCTGGCCCTGCCCCAATCCCATCCTGGTGTTTGGATCATGCTGCTGTCAGCCAGGTCCTTTGGCACAGGATTACTGAACATGTTTCCACCTTCTTCTGGCAGGATTCCCTTCAATGAAGATCCCAATCCCAATACTCATTCATCAGGACCCTCCACCCCTCTGAAAAACCAAACCTATTCCTTTTCACCTTTCAAGTCCTACAGTCGACAGTCCTCTTCTTCTGACACAGATTTGAGTTTGACACCCAAAACTGGTAAGGCGCTTCCACCCACTTTTCGTTTAATTTGTGTTTCTCTTTTTATATTTTCATTCAACCCCTTTTTGCTTTTTGGCATTGAGTTATCAAAATGATGTGGAATTGGAGACTTCAGGTAGCACACTTCGAGTTTGAAAGAGTTTCTGTAAGGTGAAAATTTAAATCCTGCCTATATTTCCACTATTCTGGATAACATTAAAATGACATTTGTAACGCAACTCTATTCAAGTCAAAATAGAACATCTCAGAGTGTTAAGGGAGTTCTAAGTAATTGCCTTTTTCTTATTTCCTCCATTTCATATTACAAATCATGGGAGAACATTTCCAACCACAGTGTATTAATGGCAGTATTACTAAAGCTGTGTAGTCTTCAGGCCTAACATGTTGTGCCACAAGTATATTGTACACATATCTCTGTGATTTTTAACTCCTTTTTGCAAGTGTGATACTAGAAATGTAGCAGCTGCTGTCTTTTTATTCTCCTTGGTATATGGAAATGGCTTTACATATGCAGTATGCATTCTGAAAGTAACTTACACTCCAGCCATCTTCAAAAAGCATTTTTCTTTCTCCATTGGTCTATCATAATTTCTTCAACTTCTTGTTTCCTCCCTCCTTATTTTTTAGTCTGTGGTTAGAATCATGTCAGTAACAATGTCAGCACAACTCAAAGAATTATTGCCTGTTTATTCTCAGTTATGTGACCAATGCACTGAGTTTTGCTACTGTAGGGCAAAATATTTTGCAGAATTGTTTATTATAAAAGTTTGATTGCTTTTTAAATGGTGTTTTAAATTGTGGTATTTGAAGCTCAGAACATTATTGTCTCCATCTAATCTAGACAATTTTTAAGCATATTAAAGTATTTGATTCAGCTTTACTGGGTAGCACACCTTTCAATAATTTTTGCAGGCAGATAAGCTAAATGTTGCATCCAAATGCAATTATATTAAGTATTTTACCCAGTTTATTCCCTTGGTATCTGTTAAAAAATGTTCCCAGTGAGGAGCTATCTTTCTTAGTACTATCTTCTCTGTCCTGTTTTTAGTCAAAGAAAAGCACACTTTTTTTGTTAGTCCTTTTGTGTACATAATGACTTTTGTTGATAACCTGTAGTGGTCTCCTGTTTAAAGGACCTACAAGTATAACTGGGTACTTATTATGTAGGAGAACCACAAATTCATGTGTTTGGCATTCCTGAATATTTGAAAACCTGTGGTAAGGATTTAAATGTAACATAGATGATCGTCTTTATCAAGGTTCTGGATTTATGAAGGTGGCAACTGACTGTGAATTTGTCAAGTTTTTAAAGCCACAACCTTGTTACCATTCCTGGCAACGTTATGTGGATGGATGGACCCTCTTGTCTTTAGTCAGTTCATTCAGAACTGAAAGTAGTTGGTACCTCTTAGGGATTTTTCAAATATATAAAGATACCTTTTAGCTATCTTTTTAGTATCAAAACCAACAGTGGGCATACTTTTGCTTGCTAGCACTGTCTTTGTAGCAGCTGTAACTCTACTGAAACTTGTTTTAAGAGGATTTGGTGGCTGCATTAAAAAATTTCCTATCTTGATGTCACATACTAGATTTGAATCTTATTAGCTTAAGAGCAAATGAGCTGTTTGTTTTATATTTTACCAAAAATTTGATGATGTGCAGAAGATACTTCCATAACATATTAAATTCAGTATGTTGTCATTAAACACTTCACTGTATATGTTTAGGCATCTGTTGTCATTTCCTAAGACTGTTATTAAGTTGGAATATTTCAATGTGAAAGTTGGTGGTGGTAGTTGAAAAAGAAAAAAAAGGCAAACGTCATGTGGCATATTAAACATTATCAAATTTGCTGTACACATTACTCAGATTGGCTGATAGGAAAAATGAAGTATTTGGTGATGTTTCCGCAGTATGTTATATTACCTCTATTTCTCAGTCAGGTAGCTAGTGTGTTCATTCACGTGTTTGAGGTGGAGACTAAACTGGAAAAAGAGTGCAGATACCACAATTTCACAATATGAATAACTAAATAGAAGAGATTGAAGCTTGGATATGCTTAAGTATCTAGTTTTCAATAGCTCCAAATCAGAATAATATTACCATAATGCCTTTTGTAAAGTACAGTTGTGATTGTGTTATCTATTCTAGTCTATATCTGGTCTAAATATGAAGAGAAATCATTCTGTGATGAAAAAGCTTGTTTTGGTTTGAAGTTAGACTTCTGTGAATAGTGATGTGTTTTATGCCACTGCAAACTAACAAAATATCAACTTGACAAAAAGCATGACATATTGCAATCAGGTAGTACATTTTGATGTGATATAGTATATGTTTGGAGGAAATTGAGAAGGTAGGAACTCCTTTTCTTTGTGGGAACTTAAAATTCTGCAAGATTTACAACTCTAAAATCATAAAAAAAATCCATGACTTCTCTGGAAAATATCTTTTTATACCTATATACCTATATATAACATATGTATATAAAACATAGATTAAGTATGTGAGAAGACTGTGTTATTTGGCCTTTACTCCATAGTATTTATTATCAAATTTTGTATAAAATTTAAAATACATATTAGATTAGCATGGCTTAAAAAAAAAAATTCAAAATAAAGTTAATCAGGTCATGATTTTGGAGAACATGTTTCTCATTGACATTGTGGAGTTGTGTTGTCATTCCATTTCTTTGTATGTTGAGAAATAATTTAGCAGTAAGGGCTGGTTCATTTGGAGAAAAAAATGCTTCATTTTGATTTCTTCCGTCTGTTTCTTTAGTCATCTTCTGAATCTACATCTCTTTGTCTCTATTACTTTCCTCCACAGCACCTTCCCCACAGGGACCTAGGATTTTCCTGTTTCCCAGCTCCCCTACACTCTCTTGTGATTCCCCACATCTTAAAAAGTCCTGTCTCCTCCTCTCGGGGTCTGCCCTTAACCCTCTACACTCTAGCCATGTCAGCCCAGTTGTTCTGAGGAAAAGTGTTTCTTTCACTGAAGAGCTGCTTCTGGCTGCTTCTGGTAGGATCAATCTATTATGGCCTTTTAAGCAAACTTTTAAGAAAATGTTGTTGTTATTTGATATGGGGGCATTTAACACACAGCCTTCTATAACCCTATGTTTTTGTTCAGTTAGCCTCTGAAAACTGCTGGCTACATGACTATTCATATCATCTCGTGCCTCTGCCCCAAAAGCTCAAAACAGCTTCAGAGCTTCTTATAGGATTTGAAACGTATGTAGTTCATGCTACAGAACTTTCTCCTTTTCCCTTGCAAAATTTTCTTTGGTAATTTAACTAAAATAATTTATTTTTTTTAATCCCTCTCATTCCCTTCACTTTGTTGTTCCTGTATTTTGCATGGAACAAGCACTTGCTCATTAATTCATTCATAATTTATTGAAATAATGGCTATCAAAAGGCTAGCAACTCTGCTCTTAAAATTAAGCTTTTAAAAAATTTTTAAAGCCCATACAAACTTTATTTTTACTGCCTCCTTTTCCATTTCACTGACATGCATTATTTTCATAGTGTAAATAGTTGATACTACTACTTTTTTCTGTAGAAACTATTTTTGATCAGTTTGTATTTTTTTTTAGTTTGTTTTATGTCCTGTATTTATGCTATGTTTGTCTGTATTAAATATTGTATAGTCCCTGACAATGATGTCTAGAATCAATGTCAAATAGTAAAAGCAATTTAATCTTGTTTAATGGGACTATATACATACTAATATTTTTGTTTCCTTATCCAAGAACAGCTAAAAATATTTGTTAAAAATATAGTATTTTATATATAATTATATGGTAATGATAGCTTAGTAATGTTTTGAAAATGTTAGGAATGAATTAACATACATTATTAAGTCTGGTATTATTTCCACATCTCCTAGTCTTCAGCTAAAACAAAAACCAGTACTTTGATATATATGTACAATCTCATTCATGTTTATTAGATGCTTGATCAGAGGAAGAATGAAACTAGCAAGGAGATCTTATATTAAAGTAGTTACAAATTCTGTAAAAGAAAACCTTGGCTTCATTCATAACTGTTTGCACTGTGGTATTTGTATTTCATGCTCTTGACACATTTTTTTGTTCTTTATCCCGTGATTTTCTATACAACTTAGGTGTTTATTTTTGCTTTGTCAAGTTAGCACTGATGGTTTTAGATACAAGAAATACCAATTATAGTATGTTTTTAGGCATGAAATATTACCAAGAAAATCTGATTCACCAGCATTGTGTTTACTTTAGGAAAAACACAATCTTGGTATGTGTTTATTTTTTACTTTTGTGATTTATAACCGTAGAGCAAATAACTTACTGTCATACATATAACCTGCATCTTGACACACTCAGTTAAGAGTACAGTTCCTTTAAAACAGAGAATTCAATAGCAAATATATTTTTGTATCTAATAAACTTTCCATCTCTTCAGAAAAGCTCCTGTACTGGGAGGTAGGAGTGGGAGCAAGATATATGAAAGAAGGAAAGAGATAATTACCCATATTATGCAAAATTGGAATTTATTTCTTTTCATTTACAAATAATCTGCAGGTTATGTGTGTGGAAATAGAGTAATCAAGTAAGTCTGGCAATTTTAAATGCTGAGCAGTAGTCCTTAGCTTATTTGAATGAATCAGATGAGTGAATATTTCATTGCATAGATATTAAAGAAAATAAAAACAATTGGTCTTTGTTTTCAGAGTTTATATTTCCAGTCAGAGGATGTGCCTTGCCTATGCAATTTTGGGTTTGGTCCCAATTATGCATTATATAGCCACTGCTGTGGTTATGTGTACCATCTCCTCCTAGTGGTTAGGAAAGCTGATTTAATCACTCTGAAACTCTCAGAAAGCCAGATTTTTATTACTTTAAAAAAATGATAGTAGACAGAGATATTTGACTGTAGAGCCATCTAGCAGAGAGGCATCATTCAACAGGATGGAATTAATGATGACTTTGCAGCCCTTTTTGATAAGGGGCGAAAATGTGATTATGTAGAAACTTCCTGTGAACAGCAGAAAAGGTAGATCTATCTTGAAATCATCAGCAAAACTCCCAATAGTAACAGGAAAACAAAAATGGGAGTTGGAAGTTATAGGCAATAATTGCAAGCCCAGATCTTTGTCTTTGTATTTTGACTTTTTTTTTTAATTCAGGTTAACAGCAGAAAAAGATCTCGGATCGGGAGGTTTTGTCCAAATGCTAAAAAAAACACTGCTAGTCATGTGAAAACCAAACCCCAAAACACCATGTGTGTGTCCCCCAAATTAAACTGTGATGCTCAGCATTTTCTTCTGAAAATTAAAATGATGGGGATAATTTGACAGTTTTCAATCATTATTTTATATAAGTTTAAATCAAAGTTTGATTACAAATTATAATATATGTTTCTTTGAATGTCATTTGTACTGATACTCTTCAGGAATGGGCAGTGGGAGTGCTGGAAAAGAAGGGGGGCCATTTAAAACTCTTTTAAGACAACAGACTCAGTCAGCTCTGGAACAAAGGGTAAGGCATTTTATATCTATATTTCTGATCTACTAAAGTGAAAATTTAGCTTGTAATAAGTTAAATGTTTCCTGTTACTGTCTGTTTAAAAATATGCGTAATTTTAAGATCTGAAAACTTATGGCAAATGTTGAATGTTTAATAACCCGTTTATACACAAATTATTTAAATTTTAATATATTACTAAATCATTAAGAAAAGTGGAGCAACAACCGCAATGTGCACAGCACTCAAGTGATTACAGTTGGTGTTATAAGAAACATATAGTAAAAATTGCTGCTATTTAGTCTCTCTAAGTCACAGATGCATGTAGAAGTTTAATACTTTACCATCATGTATTTAGTTAAGTTTTTACGGAAGCCACACACAGAAACATTGGAATAGCTTTAAAAAGGTGAAAATCCCATTTATCATTGCAAAAACTTTCGGTTTTGAAAAAGTGTTGGTGCATAATTTAGGCTTCATTCTACTACATGAAATGGTGTGCATGTAGCCTTGAAAAATAGTGACTGAAACCTAAACCACTTCCCAAGCAATAAAAGGGTTTCATGAATTTACAGCTTTTTGAAGAACCTCTGTAGGACTAAAAATGCCATCTGTTGTTATGCTGAATAGACTGTATAATAAAAATGGTGGTTTTAATTATTTGTTTAAATTTTGGAAATGAGCCTTTGCAACTTTTTTTTTCAATAGATCATATACTGTTTTTGTGAAAATGTTGTTAGGGAGATGTCTTGAAGGAACAAATGTGAATGTTTCCTATTCAGAAATAAATTCCAGTTTAATTATAATATCTGAATCTGAAGTACTCACATAGAACCATATATGTTTATTGAAAATAAAATCAGCTACATCTGTGAAATATAAGTGAATAGCTCCTATTTTGAGTAAGTGGATGATTCTCTTCTCATTTTTTGTGTTATCCATTGCTAAGGGAGGATCGCCTCATAGGTTCTGTAGAAGGCGGGTATGTTCCAAAACATTGTGTGACTCTTTTTTCAGCCCATTTTTCTTGTGTTGAGGATTTCTAAACAATTATTTGAATTTTTTTTTTTTTGTGAGGTTTTGCACATTTCTTTGTAAACTTGTTTATGCAGGTTTTTAACAATATTTGTTGTTATTCTTAAGAACATTTATCAGAGTGACCTATTTTTGCTTAATATTTTGCATGTTGGTACATTTCAGTTAAAATTTTAATTTCTCTTTAAGTACAAATTCACGGCTTTTTGCTTTTAATGTTTTAGTTTGAAAAAAATGCTTTAAAATGAGCCTTTTCTCTGTTTATGTTTGGTTTTGCTAGCATTTCAGACATTTCATGGCTGATCTGTCATTTCCTTAGGAAGGTTTTTAAAACAATTAAAAATTTAAATTAAGAGCACTTATATATGTAGAGCTTGAATTATTTGCACGTTGTTTTGATAAGGCCTGTATATTGTCTAGTGGAAAAAATATGTAAAATGGGAGACATGTTGAGGCTGTTATTGATGATGTAGAAAAGCATGCAGACTGTTAATTGATACAAAAATTATGTTCCTACTGTCTTTTTGAAAATCTATTGTTGGATGTGTTTTGGTATGGTTACCTCTTATGTTTACCTTAAGGTTGAGTTACTTAACTAGAATGAATAACACAGGTTATTTTGTCTGTTTTAGTGTTTCACACAGAAATAGTGCACTCTAGTTACTTTTCTGGATTAGTTAGGGTAGCACTTATTTGGGAAAACAAAGAATAAATTCAAACATGTATTTCCACATGTATTAGATATATCATAAGTTCTTTTGAGTCTTAGTTCAGTTTATTTGGGTATATGGTAAATTACCTAAGATATAAAGATATAAAGCCAGTTAATTTAACTGGATGTCTCCACAGCTGCTTTTTTTTTAATTAAATGTGGTTTTAATGTGTTACTTATATACCCTAAATGCAAACCAGAACAGATATTGTTGGAAGGGTAATATTACTCCATTTCTTCCAGGGAAAATACACCAGCTGTGGAAAACTCACATACGTGTTATGTTGTATATTAATATATTTTTAGCAATTCCCAGGATGCCTGTTGATAACAAGTGTAGCTATAGCACAGCTATGTTTGTCTATATTTTTATCTATAAATGTATACACTATATTTCCATCAGTGGGAAAATTTGAGCTTACTTTACTCATAAAAACTTAGCCTATGTTTTGTAGCAATGGCCAAATGCTGCTCTGGATGGTATTTTGTATCTCTGTTGACCTCAACTTGGACATATGCTGTCTTATTCGTCCACATTTGCATTCTGCAAGTGCTTGAGAGATCTTTACTGCTGCCTTTTCAAAATGGAGATCTGTTGATCTTCATCTCTGAAGAGCACTGCTAGATACCTGTTGTGTTAGAGTGCAGTTCTCTCTGATTCTTTTGGCTGAAATGCTGATTTCAGCAGCTTTTTTTTTTCCCAGCAACTTCTTGTTACTATCCAGCCCATCCCCTCAGTTCAGTCGAAGAAAAATTCTAAGATTGTTTGGCCATTTCGTGAGATGGCACAGTAAATGTGCTTAGAGTACAAATAATTCAACCAAGAAATTAACAGTATGTTAACACGGACCAGTTTCCCACTGTGGTTCAGCCCCAAAAGCTCTATGAACATACCTGAGTATTGTGAGCATTGTCTGAAGGAGTGGTACAACGATGGGAATGAGTGAATGGCTGGAAGAGAATCTTGAGAACTGCTTCAGCTGGCACTAACACCAAATGATATGTGTGTGTAGCCTTGTTCCATGTGCTTTTGCATTCTTTTGTGTGTCTTTGTATGAAATGTAGTTAAAAAAGAGGAATACTAGCAATACATGTATGCATAGACAAAATAATTTTAAAGCATTGTATTAAATGAATATTTATGAGGATTTTATTGTAACCTTATCAGACTTCCCCAAATGCCAACTGTAAAATCTCTGTAGTTGCAGGGCTTTAAACCAGTGACAGTTCTTTCATGGTCTCTGCAGTCAGTGACTGTGAGTTGGTATTTGTAAAATGATTGACCATTTTCAGTTGTAGCTTAGAAACTTAAAGATTATTAGAAACTTTAAGATCGTCGTGGCTTCTAACACATGGGAATATTCTCTCCTTGCATCACCTTGATGTAAGGATAGTCCTTTGCAAATTACAGTAGCAGAGGAGGTGTATAATGTGGAAACACTCCCATCTGTTTTCCATGGAGTAAGTATCGCTTTATGGTTTTGAAGTATGAGAGCATACCACATGTAATTGAGGCTGGAACTTGTATTTGAGTAACATAATATTTAAAACTCCAAAACATCTAAATGAGCTTAAAAAATAGAAAGGCGGGGAGGGGGTGTCGAACATCATAGAAACTGATGGAATTCCATCTGCGTGAGAGTGAATGAGGTGTTGCTAATGGAGTAAAAGCACGTCAGAAAGGTTCAGTGAGTCAGCCAGATGTGTCTGTGGCTGAAATTAACTGATAGGACATAGTGTGTATGGTATGGTAGTATAGACTTACGAGTGTCAATATATTGTTTGAGATAAAACCATGTTATTACTGCAAAGTTTTATTCCTGGTTTGAAGTGCAGGCCATCAGGTAAGCTGGAAGTCTGAACATGTTAAAATTACTTGCAATACTTAGCCTTATGAAAATGAACAAAAAATGAAAGCAATTTCTGAATCTCCATATAGATTAAAAAGCATCAGATTTGCTTATGTTTTAGAGCACGGAGTATCATTCACTTTGTTCACTACATACTGCTTTAGCACAATGTAAGTGTTGAGTATATATGTATGTATAAAATATAAATGTAGTATAGGCTTAATGGAATGTAATGTAGATAGACTTTCATTGATTTTGATAGTTCTGGGAAAGCTAATTATTTTTAATATTATCAATGTGGGTAACTATATTCAAGGGACAGAGCAAGCATGTATGTTATATATTTAGGTACAAGTTATGCAGAATGAGTATTATGGAATTATACAGGGACAAATATTAGTATACTTGTGAATCACTAAACAGTTGACATAACAGAGCCACAGTGAAAGAGGTTTCTAACAAAGTGTTGATGTACTGCATTTTTTCCATTTTGCAGCTTGAAAGACGTACAGAAAAGGCATTCAGACCGTATTGTAGTCAGAGGTTTCTGACTTCGGATAAATTGCAAAGCACTTTGTGATCTTTTAGATCTTTTAGAACCTTCTAGGGGAATCTTTCCTGTAGTCCTCTCTAGAGATCCATCAGTGTTCCTGCACACAGATTAGCCAAGCAGGTTTGCAGAGTCCTATGGTGAAATCTTCCTACTTTTTAATTGCATGTGCATAAGGCACAACTTCTGGACTTTTGTGGGTTTTGGGGCTTTTTTTTTTTTCAGTCCTGTTTGTTGATCCTATAATTGCTGATTTCGAAGTTTTTCTCTTAATTTCGAAAGTCTAAGCCAAATGAAAATTTAGAAAACTTGAAGTTTGTAGGACCTTTAAAAGTTGTACAAGTTCTAATGACTAGAGCAGGAAGAAGTCTGAAGTATTAATTTTAAAATCAACATTGGGCTTTAGTTTAAGAGGACTTTTCATGCCATGTATTGCTGGAAGAACTGTGATCCTCATTTAATCTGCATCATATATACTGTTAAGATAGAAGCTCAGTTGAACTGTACTGTTGCAAGTGCTTTAAATATGTGAGAAAGGAATCTATACTATACTTTCTCTCATATAAAATTATGGTGTTTATTTTAAACATTTAGCCAGTCATCATGACTATACAAACCATTATTGCATGATTTTTCTTTTTTTTCTCTATGCATTTACTATTGATGAACATAAATCTATTACCTTTCCCCCATAAATGTGCTGTTACATGTTTATTAGACATTCCATGGAACGTCTGTAGAAAATAAAAACTTTCAGTTTTGGGCTCACCTCCTTTAAATATGACTGTTTTGCTTTATCACTTGTGTAATGAAAAATACTGTTACCTTGCCTCTTGTATGGACTGCATTTTTGAGTAGCTGCTGAAACTTAATAATTCTTCATTTTGATTATGAATTGGTAAAAACTAATTTATGCAAATGATTTGGAAGTAAATTTCCCTAGTTTAAGAACTTAAAGTTGTATATTGAAGACTGATGCTTTATCCTAGAAGATGGATATTTACTTGTTACATTTAGAGCTTGTGACACTAGCAGAACAGTCTGATAATATTTTTTAGGTATGTTTTCCTGTTATAAGACATTTGTCATTCTTGCAAGACTGCAGTTTGTTTTACCCTGTGCTTGAGGATCAAACTGCAGTCAGTTGTAATAATAAGAACTAAAAAATGGAGAAAAATGTTACTTTATTTGTATTAGCTAATGAAAGTAGAATTATGTTGTTTAGCTGCCATCCTAAAAGTGGACCAGTAGAGGCTTTGTTAAAACAAATATGTCAGGTTTTGATTATTTATTAATATTGTGCTGAGATACAACTCTATGGGGGAAAAGTATTCTTACATTGTATAATACTTCTGCTTATATTATACGGTGGGTATATGAAGACGTATGGTTATGAGTGCTTAGTAAGCCTGCAGGATGCGTTTGGCCTAATGTAGTTGCTTTGCTTGTATTTCAGGGAAGTTATCAATTCACTGCATGTTTGTTGGCAATCAGCAGTGGTTGGTAAGCAGTCATTTGATGTTTGTTTTTAATCATAACAGGAATTTCCATTTTTTACCTTGACGACCTTTCCACCAGGCTTTCTTGTCCACGTTGGTGGTGTTGTCAGTGCACGGTCCGTGAAGCTCCTGGATCGCATTCACAATCCTGGTATGTTAACACAAGAACAACTTCCTTGCCCAAGTCCTGTTGTAATGATCATGTACTTCTAATCTTTATGACTTGATAACGTATCAGTATTTGAATAGGTAAAAATCTATTCTAACAGTGTATATTAAAAGCAATATTTTTTCAGACAATCATTTAAGCTTGACAAGTAGTAGTCATTCAGTGGGTATGTTTTTAGTGAGAAACTTTTCAGCAAGTTAATGAAATAAAGTACTGTGAATGCAGTAACTCTGCACTAAAAGCTCTCTTTGAATTTTGAGGGGTTAATTATTTTTTTACTACTTTTTAATATTAAAACGTGATGCAAGTTTTCCATTCAAACAAAAATGAGATGAAATACTTGAACCTAACTATGAATGTTTTTTAATTTTCAGCTCATTGAAATCCTTAAAGACTAATGACTACAATTTAGCTCAGTACATATTCTTAACCTCTACCTTTGCAGCTTGCTTTGTCTTCTTAAAAACATGTACTCAGCTGGACCTTAAGAATTTGATTTGGTATTTACCTGGGAACCCCAGTACTGGAACATGTGTATTTTGCATGTCCTAGTTCTGACATCACAATTAGGTGACCTTTGACTCTTAAGACTTTGTTGTTAATATTCACTGAGAGAAGCGGAAGAATACTCTGTAAAAAGTTGGCGTTAACAGCCCACTTAAAAATGCAGACAGAGGAGAATAAAAAATAGCACCTGTAGTGGTTTTATGTGCACTAGTCAGGAGTAATAAAACAAAGTTTGTGCAAATGCATCTTTAAAAGCAATTAAAAATATATATATATTTTTACTTTTTTCTTTCTTCTTCCTGTGGGCCAAGGCAAGTAATTCTGCAAGCAGATAGATTGTTGTTGATCTAAAGATTCAGTAAACTAACAACATAAGGTAACATCCGAGACTTAATTTGAATTAAAAAAATCCCTTAAAGTAGGGGGTTTTAAAGCATATGAGTATACGGTATCATTTTTTTTTTTTTCATATTTCTAAAATTTATTTACGCAGTGGAGAAAAGATTTCAGAGAAATGTTGAAGTATAATTTATATGTGAGTCCTCCTTTTCTTTGCCACAAAGTTGTCTTAGGCTTCTCTATTTTCAATGGATTTCTGATACAGGTCACGTATGTATAAAATATGTGTGATAAATTTATTTAAGAAAAAGAAAAAATCAATTTTGCTCAGAAGGTCTAAAAACTAATTTCTTGCATTATGCACTCCTTTATTTTTACCAACTGACTGAAAGCAGTATAAGAAATAAGAGAAGATAGAGACGCGTATTTGCACAACTAAATTGGCCTTTGCAGTCTTTTTGTGGGACATATAGATTGCTCCTGACAAGTGACTGTAAGATGCATGAGACTTTGAACTCAGTATATTGCAAAACAATGAGGAAAAAAATGGGGGGGGGGGGGGGAACTGAAGGCACATAGATATGGGAGGGAAAGTGAAAAAGTAGAAAAAGAATTTCTGATATAGTGATGATCATACTAAGCATTTGAGTCAAATAAGTCTGTAAAATACTAAAGGAAAGAAAGAAACTGTCCAACGAGTAAACAGGAATGTGAAAGAGGAAAGAACATTTGAAGGTGGATTGAGAACTTGAGAATAAGATGATAATTGCTATATACTGTACACTTTGATCACGCCTAGTGCTAGATTGCTATAGCATGCTCCTTTTTTCCCTTTCTATTTCAGCCTCTTATTAACTCTGCTGTCTGTGTCTTTCCAGTTCCTGTGGAGTGGTGTTGTCAATTGTGTTCTTGTTGGTAGTTTTTTTTTCACTATTCTGCTCCTATAACTGATCTACTAATTTGCTGTTTTGAACTCAGCCTTTGTCGGAATTATGGGTAACACAAGATCATACAAACTGCTAGACTGGAATAGTTTCAATTCAGGTATTTTACTAGTCATTCAGTACTACATATGCTGACAGAAATTATGGCAGCTCAGTGAAGTTATTAGAAATGCTGTAGGATATTTAGGTTAATGCCACAAATTGAAATCTGTTTAATCATCAAAAATGCCTAAATGTCTTGTTTTAATGTTGTTAAAGGCTTTCTTTAAAATTGCAAAATGTTGTTTCAGTATAAAATAGTATTGCTAAGAATAATTTAATATCAATCTGGAAAGAGGAATGTTCAGATGATTATTTTGTAGTAGTTTTCAGCTCAGTGTCCATGAAGCAAGTAATTTAGGGAAAGATAATGGATTCTTATTTATACAGTTGGAATCATATCAGGTGTGAATTTTTTTTGTTGTTGGTTGGTTTGATTTGGGGAGGGCCGTCGCTTAGTTTTGGTTTGGCTTTGCATGAGCTTGCACTTTTTTCAAAGGTGACTGTACTTCTGTTAATTTCAGGAAATTGATGAATGTGTATGTTCTAAATAATAGATACAAAAATTGTCCGAGAGAACGGAATATAGATGAAGAGGACTATCTCTTTAAAGAGAAGAATAGCATTTAGTCTGGGATTTGTTTTATAAATCTTGTATTGTAAGGTGCAATCAACTTGCAGGACTTACAGCATAATTACTTGAACTTTTTAATCACTTTAACACCTAACTTGAAAAAAGCCCCAATATTCTATTTTTAATGCAGTTTTAGGGATCAAAGTGTGTAACTTCTTTGTGTAGCTGCAGAGAGAATGGATGAGTTGATGATGCAGTCTACATAAAAGCCGTATAGGGGAAGAGATAAAGCTTGAATATGTCTTGGTTCTGTAACGGAATTCTTTTCTTTCACAGAAATATAAACATACAGTGAATGTGCAAATTACATTTCATACTGTTGTCTGGGTGTAGTGTGGGGTACTTGTAAGAACACAGTAGAAAATGTCAATGTTTTTGCTAGTATCTGATGTGGCTATCATTCAGAATTAGTTGGAAAACGTTTAAGCTTGACCTTTTGCCTTTTTTGGGAGAATTTCCAAGTTGACTTCTTGTACGTCAGTGTGTGTTGATAATGGGAGATTAAGGCAGTTGTCAGAGGCTTTTCTGAACAGAGTGAGGGTGTCATGTTTTTCAGTAATATTTTACTGTACTTTGCTGCAACGTTTCCAGAGGACTGAATATTCCTAAGTGTTTTTATGGTTAATATGAATAGTGTTTGAATATTCTTTTTTGGAGCAGATGCACCCTTGTATTAATGAAATAATTTTCTTTGGGACTGTGCATTATTTTTCTGTTGGAGAGTTCTGTGTAGCTATTTATGTAACTGACCAAAGGGTGGTCACTGTGAGGTAGTATAGAATAGTATTGGTATGTTCTGTTAAAGATTCATTAATTAACAAACTTGGTATTTAAAATCTTTGTTTTAGAATTCTTTGCCTAATAGTAAGTAGTGCCGTTCAATTTATTCATGTTGATATAAGCCTCCCTGAAGTTGGGCTTACGGTTTGACAGCCATCATAGACTTTTCTGTGCACAAATGCTCCAGTAAAGCTGTTGCTTGCTTATTGCACGACTACAGTTTGGTTTCTAATTCATAGTACGTAAGAGAGAGGACCTTGGTCGTATGGAAAATTGTTGTTATTGCACTTAACTCTTCCTAATTTCAAAATAAGGGGCTTGCCGAAAACTATTACCTTAAAACAATATCTTTAATGGGTTACAAAGAGTTTTCTCAGACTTGTGATGTGTCACACTGTGGTTGCAAAGATGTAGTCATAGCACTTCTTGCCTGGCTCAAAATAACTTATGGTTAGAAGAAAACTAGAAGTTTCTGTTTGAAAGGACATTGTCCTAACTACTGCATAATTACAGGTAAACATGTTCACCTAAAGAAGGTACGGACAAAAATGTAGGAAGATGGGAGATAACACAAGTTCTAACTGACCGTAACAGGATTTTAGAAATAACTCTGGTTACGTGTTAATGGTTAAGATTGTTATCTGAGCTGAATTAGGTGCAAGAGATTTTTCTTCTAAGTCCTGACTGAAGTTCCTCAGTATGCCATGTTTCTTATAAAGAAATACCATTGTTATTTTTTTTCTCTGATGCAGTTTGCACTTTGGATTCTGTTAAACTGTGCATTTTGTACTAATACTTTCAGTGTTTTTGTAAGTTTTGAGTTTTGGTCTCTATTAATGTGGTCTCATTGAGATCCTGAATTCACTCTGGAAGACACTGTAGGAAGGGCTCATTGGATCTAGAAGTTCAGAGAGGTTTCTCTGACTAGTTTGTCTTAAACCAAAATAAACAGTTGTGAGTGTACAAAAATAATGAATGCAGAGGTTCTGTGGATGTAATAAGTAAAAGCCTGAGGAGCGCAAACAATGACTAGGAAATAGAAGGGCCAGTATAATTTTGTGCCAAATAATGCCATCCCGTTTCTGCAATTGTGCAGTGAGGTAGGGAGTCTGTGTGACAGCAAGAAAGCAGCAGTCTTGTCTGTGAACATCCATGTTTGTTGAGAGAAGAATTTTTTTGTTTAAAATTCTGTATGTTTTTCTTTCAAGGACTGTGTTAGATAAATTAGTAGTATCATTGCTGGTTTTAAGGTCCCAGCCAGTTTTTCTTGTTTAAAGCTTTAAATAGTACTTCTAGTTCGTTTTGTGATACTAGTTATAAAATAGATAAAATGTGGTTTAAGAAGACCTGTCTTGTTACAGCATAGTGTCTCCAGGCTTGGGTAATAGCCCCTTTGTAACTGTCATTTAAAGATGTCCTTTGAAGATTGCTCATGTTTTAAAATAAGTTGCATTTATTGCGCCAAGATGACAAAGCAACAGAGAGATACAAGGTAGAATAAGTAGTTTCTTTATTACCCAGCAGCTCTTCAAAGTGTCAGACCTTGCCCTTGTTACTGTAATAGGATCAATTAAACCAGATTCCTGGATCTTCTTTAGTGTCCCATTCATCTTATGATCAGAGGAACCTTATGCGCAGCTGGGAGGACTTCACTGTTATTGGGTGAATGACTGATTGAAATAATAACTAAAAGCTGGAGTAACAGTTACATATTTAGGCCTGGCACACTTATTTTCCAGAGACAAAATAATTTTTTATATTTAATATTTTGTTATGGCTGGGCAGTACTTTTGAGCTTTTATAATTCTAAGGAAGTTGGTGAAGTGTAAATCTTTATTTTAAGTGTTATCTTAATAGTTTAATTTTAGGTTTAATTTTTAATATATAAATACTCTGAACATTTTTTTGTCTTCAAATGCTGTATTTTTTGATTTTATTACAGTTTTTAAAAATTTTGTTTAAGTCGTATCACATAGTGGTTCCTTTAGCTAGAAATTAAATTGTTACTGCAGTTGTGGTATTATTGCAGGATTATTTTTTTTTTTAGATGAAACTGTTTTGCAGCTTGTGGTGTTCCTATGAGATCTTCAGCTACAATTAAAAGCAAAAATTCTAGGATGTATTACTGTTACAGCTGTGTAGTTAATGCTTGGTGGTATTTGCAGCAGATTTTGTTGAACTAGTTTATCAAAAGTTATTGCCTCAAAGATCACTTTTAATATTTAGAAAAGGATAAATTATACTGTAGCCCGTCAAAGTGATTCTTGCATGTTTATTCCTGAGATCAATTACATATATAACTTGCAATGTGTGACTGAATTATTTTATGTCACAGATGTTATGTCATAGTTGACTGTGAAATACTTGTGTTCAGAAATGTCAGTCATAGGGCTTACAAGATGCTAATCTTTAGGTATCTGAACATTTAAACTGTTCAAGGAATATTTACTTGAGGAACAAATGCAGGGAGACCTCTCAGGGCTTGCTGTCAGTGATGTTGAGAATATCATGTTGTTCAGGAATATATGGCTGAGATGACTCATTGTGAGTTAAGGTAGGAGTCCAAAAGCCCAACTTTGAAGTAGGATTTTTATAATTTCCTTTTAGGGGTGATATAGGTAAAAAACATGTCCAGATCCACTGTAGAATTCCTTAATGGAAGTATAATTCCATGTGTTTCTGTCTAAATTACAAATACATGCACCCATATCAGAGATACAGAAGCTATGGAGATTCTGTTAATTCTGTTTCATACTTAAAGTAACTTATTTTTTTTTTTCTTTTTTTCTTTTGCAAGAAAAAAAACAGAGTATTCTCTAGCCTCCTAGGAGTGATAGAGGTTTGTTAGGTTGCTTTTTTGTGTGTGTTTGTTTGTTTTCCATGGAATTCAGAATATAAGAAAGAATACAGGAGTTTTGATGGGAGTGTTATGAATAGGAACACTTTGCTGCTTCTCCATCTTGGGCTATATCTTGATATTAAAGCTAATGCTCCTCAATAGTGAGCTGCCACTAAGAGGAATGATGCCGCTTTTCTGTATGATTTCTGCTGTGTGCTCTTGCAGTCATCTGGTGGTCATATAGTGATTTGGCCTGACTGAGCCAATAGAAAACTAGCCCTGCAAATGAATGGGTTTGTGTTCAGTCAGTCAGCTGAAATAGCTCATCCTGTACGTGAATGAAAGCTGGATACAGTTTTAATCCTAAATGTTCTTAAAAGTGTTTCTTCTGTAATTGAAGAATTTCTTCAACATCCAAACTTAAACCTGCCTTGTTGCACATTCAGCAGTTTGGGCTTGAGGAGTGAGGTACATGCTCTGACCTCGTCCAGCAGAAAAGCACAAATTCAATATTATTCTCCAGGCTGAATGTTTTGTTTAAGCTTTTTAGGAGTAAGTGTACCTGTTCTATTCGGTGATGTGGTTGCACTGTTTTCTGCTGGTTTAGTGTATCTTAGTTTTCATTTGATAAATCCCAGTAATTTACTTCATTTCATTTTCATATATTTTAGTCTTTAAGATGAATGTAGGGAGTAATTTTTTAAAAGGATGGAGTGGCTTTGGAAATTTTTTGAGAGTTTTAGGTTAGTCTGTTCTAGATTTACTTACTTGCTACCCAAGTTTTGTATTTAAACTTTATAGACAAGATGATTTGGCTTTTTGTGCACTTATTTAATTGTTAAATATTTTAGAAACATGATAGGAAATTTCAATGTTGATGGGATAGCCAGAGCAGATTAAATTAAGGTCCAGGGAAGGGTGCTTGTAAACCTAAGAAAGGTGTCTCTTTAAAAGAAAAAAAAAACAAACCACACCCCACACATGAAAAAAGCAACAACAAAACCAACTACCAAAAATCCCTCACTTTTATCTGTAGAAGCTGTTGAATAGGTTGCAATGAAGAAGACAGAAGAATAAGGAGATAAGGAAGGTGTGGATAATGGCTCTGCCTAGTGACAGCCTCAAAGATAGCATTTGAAAGAATATTATTGGTGTCTCCATTGCCCTTTTTGAGACAACGGAACAATGAGTCACTTGGAGACTGTGAAAACTTTATAGGATGATTGTCCTCCTCATTTCAGAATGTTACATTATAAATGTAAATATTTCCTGAATTATACAATATTAAAATAGCTTGGACCATATAGTTCCTACTTAAAAGTAGTTGTCTCAGGGTGTCTAGGGATTCAGCTTAAAAAAAGTACCTCTTGAGTATGATCTGTGTAATCAAGAGACCATTTGTCTTTTTCTCCTGTTTTTAAAAATCTATATAGACCTATAATAATGCAGATTCTGGCTAAATCTTGAAAGGCCGTGCACAGGTGAACCTCTATAAATAACTTTGGAAAGGTGTTGCTTCTTATGAATCAGAAAGTATTGATAGTGTCTAGGATTCTTTTCAGATGGAAGATTTGGACAGGGCATTTTCCTATCAATAATAATACAGCCTCAGGGAAGCCAGCCTCTCATTTTGAAGGAAAGAGATAGGTGAACTAATGGTGGATAGCACTGACTCAAATACGTTTAGGACACAAAATAAATGCAGTGCTGTTTGTATTTTCTAAAGCTGTTTAATAATTTTGGAAATTTTTGGTTGGAGGAGGTTTAAGTTGGCACAATTTTTACAGAATACTGTACTGTTGACAACTTCTGTTTCTCAAGTCTTCAGCTCTAGAAAGAGTGTCCTTTGCTTCCACTTTGTTATAAATATCGTGCCAGTTTTGAAACATTTATAAAAGTAGGTTTAATATTCAGTCTTTGGTTTCCAGTAAAGACACACAAATATAGTAGCAGTATAATTTTTGCAGACTTCTTTGCTTAAAATTGTAGATAAACCTTGCTATAAACTACTTGGTAGATTTGCTAGAAAAGCTTGTGACTGAGTGCTCTGTATGCTTGCCTTTTTGCTTCCACCTAGAATCCAGGGCCATTACTTTCTGTAACCATTTCAGTGAGCTGCCATAGTTTTCAGTCTGTACTGTCACCTGATCCAAGCATGCGCCAAAATACCCACTGTTTCTGGCTACTGTCTGCTGAATCTGCTTTGCAAACCCTTAGTTCTTAAGCTTTTGCCTTAGCAAAAAACCAACAACAGACACTCTTATGGAGTGTACTGGACACATGCCATCCTGCTTCCTTAACTCCTCTGATTGTTTATGTAAATCCTTAGCTTTACTAAACTTGTAAATGCTACAATGGCATCCCCATGTGAAATTGTGTGGCTCATGTGTCAAAAAAGGCTGCTTGTGAAAATATTTGTCAGAAGAATACGAATGCTACACATTGCACTGCATTCAGTGTTTTGTATCAATTTATTATTGCAATGTCATGGTGTTTGATTTTAATTGTAGACAATCATTTTGTGTTTTAGTATGCAAAGGTAAGTTCATGTAAACTGTGAATGTACAGTATTTTTATATAAACATACTGATTTGTACTTTTGGCCTCTCTCTGGAAGAAAAAATACTTGATTAAATGTCTTAAACAGAGGACACAATCTTCTTTACAGACACTTGTTTATGCATGGCTCGTATAGAAATTTTTGAACTTGTGCAATAAGATTTTGTTGGATTTTTTTTAAGATATTGGGCCTGATCCTGTTAACACTGAAAATGATGGCTGGAAAATTGTTCTTATCTCTAATAAGAATGAAAATGATCCATTATATTACTGTAGTTAATAGCTTTGTTAATTCTGATGTTGAACAGAGCAAAGGGTTGATTGTTGCTTTAGCAAGACATAGTGCTGAGTAACCTCACGATAATATGTTCTTTCCATTATGATAAAGCGTTCTCATAGATAAGTTAGGTAAGAAAGTTGTGTTAACTCTCTTAGGAACTTGTTCCTAAACTTCAGTTTAAACTATACATTTTCATGGAGGAAAGGTTTGCACAGAGTTTGGGACCCGTCACTATTTCTACCTTTTCTGTTCCCCTTATGCATATCTCTTCCTTTTCAGCATTTCATTCTGTTTCAGTTTTCACTGTGACAACATACCTTTTCAGTGTCATATTCTTGTTTGTAATCTTACTCTTTATTCCCCAGAGCTTTCCCTGTTCACCCTCAGTCACTTCACCTGTTGCTCACTTTCAACTCTGTTATGATTTCTCATTTTCTTGCACTTTTAGTCGTAGAAAGGTCATTGATGAAAAGTAGGAGTTTTTGCCCAAATGATCCCTAAAGGTGTGAAAAATGATGATTTAGTAAAACTGGCTTTTTTTTGTCCTTGTTTATGCCTAGGAAAAGGTTACTTCTCCTTTGCAGGTGTTAACTTGTGTGGCTGTTCAGTCAGAGTTTATAGCTAGCTGCCTGCGATCAAGTCGAATTGAGCAAGAATTGTTCTGTGTAGTCAGTGAACCACTTTTCCTACTACTTAAACTTTTTTGTTTGAGAGAGAAACACACATTGATAAGCAATCTTGTCTGTGAGTGGATGGGCAAAGAGGAATTGCTCCCAGGATCCACGTCTCTTCCACCACGAAGAGTTAGTGATAACATTTACGGAATGTGCTTGTGGTCTCACATCTCCCGTACAGCCCTCCATTTTGCCTTAAAATGGATTTCCAAAGTTGCTCTGTTCCCCTAACACTACTGCCATTAACTGGTGGCAGCAACCGCAGCCTCTGCTCAGACGTGTACACGCAAAAGAGAAGACATTTTACTTCCCAGTTTCCTTTGTGTACCACTGATGGTTCTCATAGCTGAGCTTGGAATCTCCAACCCTATGGTGTGATGGGTTATTTCTGCATGATTCATAGCTTTTGAAAGCTGAAAAGTGTGAGACCATGCTAGCAGGTGCTCCAGTCTTCTGAGTCAGGGTCACCATATATCATCTTGAGCATTTGATTTTCCCGGTCAGTGCAAGTGTTTCAGCAGTGCTTTTACATTAAGAGACAGTGAAGTGCAGCGCCATGAGATTCTACTAGTAATGCATTGAAACATGCTGAAGCTGAAGTCGGATATAATGCAACATGATTGATAATAGTTCATTAAAATCCTTAGTCTCTTTTGCTTCTTAATGTGTATATTTTTGTCTTGATTTTGGAGAACTTCCCTAAGAACTATCACTGTAGGGTTTTGTTTTTTTTTCCTGTTCAGAGGTTGGGTAAACTTTAGTCTGGACACCCAAGGCTGTTAGTCAGCAACAATGCTATGAGTTACAAAAGCATTAACATCTAGAGTTAGGTACAGTTGAATGTACATACCTCTGTGCTCTTTTTTTTTTATATTTAGAAAATGATCGTTACTTTATTTCAGAAAGGAAAAAGCCTAGTTCTAAATTAAAAGTTGAGGTAAATTCATAAATGAATGCATCTTGTTGTACAATATTTTTGTTTCAGTAAATTTCAAAATATGTGTATATCTGCATCTTTCATTTTTGTTTGTCATGTTATCAGAGAACCTAGTGTATGATACGGGGCTATCATACACTACATTTATAAATATTCCTGATAGTACAAAATTGATTCCCAGTGAATCTCAAGTTTTGACATGGTTATTTTAAATTATGATTCAGCAAGGAGATCTCAGTGGCTAGAAGTATCTGTGCAAAGTTCAAAGGGTGAAGGTTCTTCACGCAGAGGGTGGTGGAGCACTGGAACAGGCTCCCTGGGGAGGTGTCACGGCCCCAAGCCTGACAGTGTTCAAGAGGAGGCTGGCCAAGGCCCTCAGACACATGGTATGAACTGTGGGGTTGTCACATGCAGGGACAGGAGTTGGACTCGGTGATCCTTGTTGGGTCCCTTCCAACTCAGGACATCCTGTGATAACAGGCACTCACACAATTTTGCTGAAAATAATTATTTGTTTTTTCCCCTTATTTTATGTATCCACAATTAATGTAGTTTTAAATTAAATTCATTGATACAGGTAAGCGATTTTGAAAGGAGAAACAGTTGACAAACTCTAATTGTAAACTATAATACTCATTGACTTCATCTGTAAAAAGCTTGTGAGACAAGAGCTTTAGTTCCGGGAAACTAATTGCTGAACATTTAAAATAAATGGATTGCACAAACTTATTCTAGTAGCATTCTTTTTTGCATTTTTAATGTAGTATTCAAGAAAAGTGGGCAAGGTACATTTTATCATATAACCTCCAAGACTATAAAGGTAATTAGAATCCTTGGGGGGGGGGGGAAGATGGGGAAGCAAAAAGGTGTGGCTGCTGAGGTACTGAAGCAAAAAAGTATCGACAGATATATAGTCAACATAGATCTTCTATGATGTTGTTACTGTAGAAGTAGTTTCGAATACCTATGGTTTCTCAAAGTTAGCAGTGCTGAAGTAAGAACTACAGAGCTGTGTATATGATGAATGATAGAGTCTTGAACAAATATTTTAAAAATCTGGTTACCAGAACTGTTTGCAGTAGGAAAAACTGTTGAGTTTATTTCAAAGATGTCAAGTATATACAAAAGTAAAATATTACTTTATTACTGCAAAAACTGTTTCGTTACTAGGTTTTCAATATTACAGAGTAATTGTGATGCTTTGTTTCAAGTTACACGCTGCTCTTGTGGTGTTGGACACTGACTGTATGGTCTTCAAGTGGGTAGAAACTGGAACATCTACAGTATGTTGGTGTTATTTGTCACATGGACAACAGCAAGAATGCAGTAATTTGTCAGAACCTGTTTGCATGGTGATAAACAAGAAAATTAACCAAAAAGCCCCATAGTGTTTGCCTGAAGTGTGATAGCTAGGAAATAAAAAATGTCTAGATACAGCAAAACACCTGAATATGAAAAATTTGACTTATCAGATTAATTGCATGAAGCTTGATGTTGACATGGTGCAGAATAGTGAACTGATTTATACTTTGTCTTTCAGATGAACCAGAGACACGAGATGCATGGTGGGCAGAAATCAGACAAGAAATAAAATCCCATGCCAAGGCATTGGGTTGTCATGCTGTAGTGGGCTACAGTGAATCAACTAGCATTTGGTAAATCATGATGATGATTTCATTTTCAAAATGACACAGAAAATTTATTTCATCGTCCGTGGATTAAAAATTATGAACTATTTCAACACAGTTGTTGGTACTGTCTAGTATACCTACTTCGGAGGGTTTGTTAAAGTTACTTTCTAATTTCAATATTCTGCTGCTTTTTAAAAAAAAAAATGTTTTGGTTTGGGTTTTGATAGGGTTTTAAGCTTTTTTCTAATTAACAATTTAAAAAAATTCAAACTTACATATTTGCTTTTGTAATAACACTATTAATTTATTTATGAAATTTTCTAAAGCTAATCTACCTAAATAGTTAAGACTGTTCCTAAAAGTATATGTATTGCAGTTTCATTATTGGGTAACAGCTGGCAGACCAGTACTTAAATGGTAAACTTCAAACTTAAAGCACGATTCTTTACTAGAAATGTATTAATTTTCAATTAAAGGAGAATATGTGGCCTGATAGATATAGAATACTTTAGGTGCAAATGTTCTATATTACTTTCTGTAAAATGCATGTAATTATTTTTATCCTTCAGTAGTAGTGTTTAAATTAAATTGGAGCTCTGCACTGGTCTTGAGGTTGAGTTCCCCAGCCCTGCATCCTATTCAGGCCAAAACTCCAGTGTCTTACTGTATTCCATGGGGCTAAGAAAATTCCAATCTATCTTGACTAAGAAAATTTCAGTGTATTTTGGTGGCCTAATAACAAACTTTGTGAAAGCCTCAGAGACTGGGAAAAGTAATTTGGATTAATCTAACTACTTGTCCTTGCCCAGGAAAGGTTCTCTCTTTCTAGCTCCAGAAAGTAATCTATGAAGAGCTCCTCCTGTGACCAAGTGTGTCTGACTGGTAGCGAAGAGAAAAGTACTCTGGCTCCTTACTGTCTTTGTGTAGCTTTAGCAAAGTGACTGAAGCAAACTCAGACATCTAAATTTATTTTCTGTCAAGTTGATTTTGCCCAAATACTTTAAAGAAAAAGCACTAAGGGTTTGCTTTTTTTAAAGAGAGAAGTGAGAAGTGAGAAAAAGAAGTTACATTTTACTTTGCAATTGATTAAGGAGAAGAAAGTAATACAGAGTTATACGGTGCTTTCATGAGTACACTCTACATGTTGGCAAAGTAGTAAGATAACTGGAAGTGATCAGTCTGAAAGCCACAGCACGGATTACTTCACATGTTGCTCCTTGACATTTATTGCTTCACTAAAGGTTAACACCAGATATATTGAACTTTCGCAAAACTTGAAAACAATTTTTGGAAGTCGAGTGCTTGTGCTAGGGGAGTAGGAAAACAAGAACTTACTTTACGGACAAGGCATAGTTTATGTTCCTTAGGCTGTCTTGTCTGATTATGTTTTGTCTTGCTTGGTGTACTAAAGATCATATTTACCTCAGAATTGCAATGTGGAAGTTTGCAGTCCTGAGGGCTTAACTTACACTAAAAATGGAAAATTTATTCTTTTGACTGTTAGTCTCCTTGTAAAAAGCATGAATATTTGGGGTTTTTTTTCCTGCCTTAACTGTGTGGAAAGATTGTACAGATTGTAGAAAGGCAGTCAGTTATTGGGTTATTTCACACTTTCATTTTTCTTTGGGAATTTAATGTGGTAGTATTTGATCACTGATAAAATAGTTTATTAGAGTTGCCATGCTTACTTATCAGTTCAGCTGTATTCCATGCAAAACTCTTAAGTACTGGTCTACCAGACGGGTTATATATGAAAAAATTATTCTGGAGACGTAGCATATTAAAAAGGCATGTGTGTCATTCTAGAAAATGTGGGAAAGCTTTTCTCTGTATTTTTTTCCAGTTTAGTATTTTAAGTACTGAATGTTAGAGATTTGTTTCTTATTTAACAGTTTCAGAAATATTAAGAGCTCTGTGATCATAGTTTGCACTTCTGGGAGCTTTAACTTCACTAAATCATGAATATGGTCAGTTACTTTACATGTACCATTATTGTAGTTGTTCATAGTAAAATTCTACTGTTCTGCTACTTTTATATCCTCCAAGACGCATCCTTGTCAGTGTTGTGTTGTAACTTCATTTTGAGAGTGAATGTTTATAAGGTGATGAGGCTCTCAACTTCCATTTTTCTTTGGTAAACAATTACACCTTGTTTTTTTTAATGTTTCTTTGCTTGTGTTGGTTGGCTTGATTTCTTTGCATTATTAACCCTAGTGCTGAAAACCATATGTAAACGTGGTTAGCCTTTGTGATGTTATAGCATATTATTTGTAACACGGAGCAGAGCTCTTTAGTCTTTCTATTCAATCCTTCTGCATCTACTTACACAATGGTTTAAAACCAGAAGAAGATTGTTTGTGAGATTTAATGGATAAAATTGCACAAATGCACAAAATCAGTAGTTATATTGAATTAATTAAGACTTTTGTACCAGCCTTTTAATGTAATAGTTTTAAGGAAAAGTAGCACCAAGTAGCAGGAATTCACTTTGTTGTAATTCTTTTCTCTCTTATAGTGAAGAGGTCTGTATTTTGTCCGCGTCTGGCACAGCAGCTGTACTGAACCCTAGGTTTCTTCAGGATGGCACCGTGGAAGGCTGTTTGGAACAAAGGTTGTCTTGGCAGCCTGGCTTCTTTTCCATAGGGTCAGAGAAGGGAGAGGTTGATTTTTTTCCTCAGAGCCAAGATAGTTCTTCTCTATTAGGGTAGGTTACAGTGTTACAGTGCAGGATGCGGGACCAACCACTTTACTGCTTTTCACTAACAACAACAACAACAGAAGTAATGGAACTCTGCACCAAATTAGATATTCTGTTTTTATTTCTAACAGTCTGAATAAGGTAACACATTTGACTACTAACCACAGATCATAACTCAGTTTTTTTCTTTGCCACTCTTCAGGTATCTTTCTGAACTTTATATCGTGCTATAAAAACGATAGGTGTATGATAAATTACGTAAGCCAAAAACTGCTGTGGCTGTAATGTGTGTATAAGAGCTGCATGGTAGATGAAATAGCTTGGTTGTAAAAAAAAGATTGTGCCAGGTATTTACTAAAGATGTATGTTTTAGTTGAAGATTGTAAACAAAATCATGAAACTGAAGGAAAAACATGAAGTTTCCCTTTCTTTCTGCTCTTGCAAATGAAATTTGAAGAATCACTATTCCCAAACAATTATTCTTGGGAAAAAATAATTAGCTTAACTAACGTATATTGGTAATTTATTATGTGTTCACCAGGATACTCAAAATATTTCAAGGGATTATTGTAGTTGTAACTAAGGCTATTTATTACACCTTGGCACTTGAGTTACTTTTTCCATAATAACCCTGCCAACATAGTATTATTTATTATTATTTTACTTGGTTAGCAGGAGACAATTATCTTCTTGTGTAGATAGACTTTTGAAAACTGTAGCTAGAACAAAAATATTTGTTTCCATATTCACTATATGATGGAGAGAAAGAAATGTTCATAATGTGAAGAAAATTGCACTTTATGAAGGTGTGTATTTTAATGCTACTAAGAGTCTTGGCATAGATAAACAGACAAAGCCCATGTTTGAGACAAAATATATTTGCCAAAGTCTATGCTAACTAATGTTCCAAGTCTGTCAGATTTGCTTAAGCATTTCTTCAAAATTCACTGAGAAGAATTGTTTATGTGAAACAGAATAAATTTGCAGTGATGCAGTTTGCCTATGCTCTCCTTGTTCATATCTTTATAGTGGGCATTCCAGGGTATTAGTGTGACTAAGTGTTCTAAGTAAATAACAAGTTTTACCTAATGCCTTATCTTAGGAAATAATCTTCTTACAATGTTTATATATATTTTGCTGCTTCTCAGTAGGATGGTTGGTGTGTTGCTTACATTGATTAGTATACATTTTTGGACACAATCCATGTAAAAGAGTCTTTTCATTGTGTTTGGTACAGCAAATTCTCCATACAACTGTTGTACCATGGACTAGTTAAGAAATCGTAGTTCCTAAAGCAAGATGTTTTAGGTTTATATAAGCTGTTAGTCATTGTATGTACTTTTTCTTAATCCCTGCATAACAAGTTTAAATGAAAGTTTTATTTATAGTATTTTAGCTACTAGTGTGCAGCCTGACTTTATTCTTCTAATGCATAAAATGTAATACTTGTCACATTGGTGTAATGGAGCAGAGTATAGCTGCAGTGTATGATTTAAGTAGGTCTCTGTAGCTGTTTATACACATGTGCACATATTGATCATTGTTAATAAGATGCAGATGTTTTAAGTATGTTCTCCATCATGTATTTTTAGGATTGAAGAAGCTTCACCACCAGGTTGTGGATTTTGCCATATACCATATGATGAATTGAACATGCCATTCCCTGCTCACCTCACTTATTGTTACAACTGCAGGAAGCAAAAAGTTCCTGATGTCCTTTTCACCACAATTGATCTTCCTGTAGAGGCAATAGTTATTGGGAAGGGATGTCTTATTCAAGCCAGGTATCTATCAAAATGTTTTCTTAGTAAAGTTTTGGAGATCTTTGAAAAAATTCCTGTTGCTATTAAAATCCAGTATGTCATTAAACCTTAAATTTTTATGTTTAAATGCTAGGAGTTAATGACAAGTGTATTGGGGTACAGGAGGAGAAGGACATGCTATTCCTCCACCTGTGTTATGTGTCGTATCAGTTGATGTAATTTATTGTGCTTGTACATTAAGTGTTTAAGAGGGTTGTTGCAGCAGAAATAGATGTTTGCATTTGATGTCTTACTAGAAGAAAAGCTGAAAATACAAATTTTTGGATGAGATAGTCTCAAGGAGTTCTTTTAAAGAACTGGCGTTTTATTTTACAGTTGCAGCAATCTAGAAGAATACACCTCATGAGTTCTGAGGCTCAACCGAAAAGGGCTGCAGTAACTGTCCCTTGAAATAATCTGTTTTTACGGAGGAGTGTTTAACAAATGCCAGACAATCTGCAGTAGCAAAGTTGTGTTTGTCTTCAGCATTTGCTTTGACAAAAGTGAGCAGGGCAAGTTTTTAGCAGTTGCTGCTGTATGACAGGAGTGTTAATACTTTTAGCCAAACATCTAATAGATGGTTATCTGGGATCTGTAGAAAATGTGTTTATATTGCATAGTTATTCAGTGCTGTCAGGCTATTATGACAGAAAACCCCATGTGATGCATGTTGTTTCTGTCTGGTAACAGTGCTGAAGCATGTTTTAAGAAAGGAGACATGATTTCATTCAGTGGTTTACAAAAATACAGTATTTGTAATTTTGTATTCTTCTTTGATAGGGAATATTATTGAATGTTGCTGAAGGCTATGTATTGTTCTGGTTTATAATTTTACTTTTTATGTTATCTGTTTTTATTGTTAATATAAATATACAGTTTCCAATTAAAAATGAAAATCTAATCTTATTTATTGAGACTCAATACCTCAGTCTGCGTTGATCTTCCTGATGAGAATTTAGTATTTCACAGGATTTTAAAATACGTTAAAAAGAAACTGATTATATTAGCTTATGCAGTGTGTGTGGGGGGGAAATCAAAATACCCTGTGATCTATCTTGACGTTCAACAGTCCATTAAAACTGTTTATCAGCTGATGTCATGTGCTGTTTCATATTGTCAGGTTATGCCGTCTAAAAAAGAAAGCTCAAGCTGAAGCAAATGCGACATCTATCAGTAATCTTTTGCCATTTATGGAATATGAAGTGCACACTCAACTGATGAATAAACTTAAGCTGAGAGGAATGAATGCTCTGTTTGGGTTGAGAATTCAGATCACTGTGGGTGAAAATATGCTAATGGGGTTGGCAGTAAGTACAGTTTTAATCTTGCGGTTCTTTTGCTTTCTTACAGTATTTTCTCAGGACACAAAGATGTATGAGTGTTGTGGAATTCAGAGTAACTAGAGACACTAAAATGTCATTTTAAGAATTAAGTGAAGTGTAGGAAGGGAATGAGATGTCTAATTCTTTGGCAAATCAGGGCAGACTGTCTGTCAGCACCAGAAAAAGAAGACTCAAATCTCTTGAAATTCTGTTAGAGGACAAGATTATTAAAAAGGGAATGAGAGGAAAATAAACATCAAATGGTTTAATGGCATAAGTTTTAGAAAAGTGACTGTGTTCTTTAAAGGTCTTGCCAAAGATATCCCTGTTCCTTAAGTTGCAATACCTTTCTATTACAATAATGTCAATTAAGTCCTCAATAAACCTTTTGGTTAGTTGCCAATGAAAGGACATTCTGTTGCCTCTTCGATGGCACTGAAGAAATAAATGATAGATTGGAAGTGTCTTAGAGATAGGCAAGAAGTATCCATTACCAATATTTTCTAACCTAATTCTGTCATATGGGGTTAGAATAGTGAAGTATGCTGCTTCTTTCTGCTTCGGTGTAAGAGGATGCTTGTGTAATGTTGACTGACTTGCGTGTTCTTTTGTCTGAAATGATGATCTGTTTTCTGTAAATAGAAATGGGATTGTCACAACTTCAGTGATACTGTAAATGGTTTGGCCGCATTTTAAATGCTTGAAACCATCACTTGCCTAGGCAAAATATACTAAGGTAGAGGTTTTAATTCATACTTTGGAACTGTTAGGTAAGTTAAGAGCTCCACCATGGAAAAGACCCCGGAGAGAGAGAGTGTTTATTAAAAAGAGTAGTGGGTTTTTTTCATAAGTGAAAGGAGAGAGATCCATTTATTATGGAAAGAGATCATGCTGTCATGTGCATGGTACAATGCTGTCTGTTAGAGCATAAGCATTGTGGAAAATTTCATATGAAAATATTGGATGTACGTGCTTATGTAATTATCATTTTTCTTAATGCCTTTTTTAAAGTCTGCAACAGGTGTGTATCTGGCAGCTTTGCCAACACCTGGTGGTATTCAGATTGCTGGGAAGACTCCGAATGATGGCACTTATGAGCAACATATATCTCATATGCAAAAGAAAATAAATGATACGATTGCAAAAAACAAGGAGCTTTATGAGATTAATCCTCCAGTAAGTAAACTTCTATATTCTTAAAAATGAAGCATTCTGAGTCAGGCAGATATACACCATGTTTTATTGACTGAATAATTCAGAACATAAGTTGGTTTTTAATAGATAGATTCTTTTCATTGTTTTTTGGGAACCTACTGGAGTTTTCAGATCTCTTAAGCCACATATCCAAATCAGTTTGTACTTATTTAGATTTATTTCTCATTAAAATCATTTTGAGAATGTTAACAAGTCTAACATTTGGAACAAATTGCTTATAATTGAAATTATTTCTAAGTTACCTAGAAAAACTGTTATTTTTTGTATCCTTCTTAGGAGCTACCTGAAGAAATCATTGGGTCTCCCATTCCAGAGCCAAGACAACGTTCCAGGTTGTTAAGATCTCAGTCAGAAAGCTCTGATGAAGTTACAGAGCTAGATCTTTCACATGGGAAGAAGGATGCTTTTGTCTTGGAGGTGATGTTTTCTGTACTCATTTTCATACTTTTTCTGAAATATATGTAAAAAAATTGAGAAAAGTTTTCTTACTCATGCCCAAAGACAGTTCTTGAATTGTATATAAATGTTTCCACTTTGTATCAATAGAAAATGTTAAGTATCGGATTTTGCATTGTCTCTCTCTTATTCTCTTTGCTTCAAGCATAGCTGTATTATGCTAGGGACAATATCTGAAAAGATCACTGTGCTATTTGTCGAGCATGTAGCAATATCTAGAATAACAATTGAGGACTGTAGGAAATGCCCGTCTGCCTATTTCAAGCAGCAGTTCCAAAACTTAGATATATTTTTTTATTAACATTGAGGTTCTGTGTTGTCACACTTTACACTTAGGAAAGAAAAATCTAGTATACTCTTCCCATTTCAAGACTCCTATAGTTGAATAATTAGTTACCAGTTTCCAGAACTGGTAGTAGTCCAAGCATTCAAAAAAACCTGTGTCAAGAGAGCATGTGAAAGCCTTGCTTTCCTCAGTTCAGCTGCTACTTTTTAGAGTTAAAGAATTTAAAACTTCAGAGAATACCTTCAAATTCTTTCTACAGCTACAACTAGAGACAACACCTATAGATAAAGAAAATAGATTTCTTTAACCTCTCTATTCACTAAAATTCAAAGATGTGATTTTAACATTGTACAATTTTGAAGGAGCCAAGTACTAACGAAGGCTAGAGTTTTGATCATCTTCTTGTAGATACAGGTATCTACAAGATTCTAATCTAAGAAAAAGAAAACAATTGAATTAAATTACAGCCTGTAGTTGCAGGCTAAGGTACATTAAAGGCTTTCCTTTATGTTAATCTTCACAAATCACTATCTTCATAAAAAATAATCTGCAAGAAGGGGTCATAGATAGGGAGAATGAGAGAGGGCTGTAACAGCAGTTAATTTGAAAACAGAGATAAAGACAGTGAAAAAATAACATGTTGGGAGAGGCTGGTATAATAAATTGAGATTGGTTGATGCTTCTGTGCTTCAAGTAAATTTTTGCTCTCCAGTGCATTATAGGCATACCAGGATCAGCTTTCACAGTAAAAAGAAATGAGGACAGTTTTCATCAAGTATTTTTTGTAAGCTGGTCTTAACAGGCTTATGGTTTTGTTTTAGTATCATCATCTCTGTACGCTGACAGGATTGGAATTGTACCCTCAAAACAAAAGTTAGGATAGATGTTCTCTGAGGCACTGTATTGAAATGAATGAGCCAATCAGAAAATACTTGGATAAATGCAAAAAGGGTCGAATGCTTTTGCGAAAAACAGAAGAATGTGTAAGGCAGAAAAACCCTGAAGCTGAACAAAAAATGCAAGAAAAACCCCCAAAAACACTTAAAAAACCCAAAACAGACCAGTCCTCCCCCCAGCAACAAAACAAACACACAGACCCCAAAAAAACCCACCAAGCAACAACAAAGACACAAACCAAAACACACAATCCAAAGACTGTTAAATGGCAGGACACCCTTTGGACAAATTATGAAAAACACTGGAAAAACATAAGCCCAGTTTCTATTTCACTTCTAAAGGCTGTCTAATAGAAGAGAGAAAGCAATCATAAAAGCTTGGCATACTTCTTCTGTCCAGTTGCCTCATAAAGAGGCTTGATGTGTTATAAGCGAAGCTCAGCTGTTTAAAGACTGCATTGTATATTGCAAACAGAGTTCAGCTATTTTTTTTTTACAGTTTTGAAGTATTCTTCTACTTTATTTATTAACTGCAGTATATGCACTTGGGAGGATAGGAGGAGATCTCCATGTGGAAGGGAAAAATATAAGTACACTGTAGTGTATTATAGAGTACATTATAAATGGTGCTAAAGAGAAAAATAAGATCTGATGTTTTAAGGACCATCATTTACTAGCTTACATTATGTGAATATGTTGGCCCTAAAATATGCTCCCCTGTGTTTCAGTAGTTCGGCCTTTATTTATAGAAAAAAGGACCTTTCATACGTGAAACTGCTTACTACTGTCTTTGTTAAGAAACTGAATATCAGAAACAGTATTCCAGGAGTTTTAGTGAAGCTCCTGACTCTGACTTTTTGAGAGTAAAATCATTGCTCACTGCAAATATGTAAGAAAAAGTGGTAGAAAATTCTTTGTGATGAGGAAATGCTAGGAGATGCTGAGAAGGCAATTATGAGAGGTAAGGCTGGCTGTATTTTTTGGAAGGGAAAAAAAAAAAGACTCCTCTTACTAGGAGAAGGAGAAACAATACCTATCAGAGAACACTTGAATACTGGAGTTAAAATATAAACAATTTCCAAAATACTTGTTAAGAAAATGTTGGAAGTGAGAGGTAAACTTGGATCTCTTGCAGATCAATAAGGTAGAATAAACCTAAAGACACATGACACACAAATATTTACAGAAAGTAGTATGGCAGACATGTTCTCAGACTGATCTAAAATAAAAAATGCCTTTAAAGATTGGACGGAGTAGAGGTTATTTGGATAGGAAAACTAATAATCCAGGAATTTACCTTGTCCTATTTGATTTTTTCTGTTGTTCCTACTAAGTGAGGTTTTTAAAATCCAGAAAAGATTTTTGTGTGCCATTGGAATAGGCAGAGAATGATCACATGAGTGTAATACAGACCTTATGAGAGCTCTAGTAACCAAAGGTCCTTAGCTGGAAGAAGTTGTAAGTTGTGGGGAACCTCGTTCAGCATTTTAAACTGTTCTAAAAATTCTCTGTCTATCATTCTTAATCTACCGTAGTTTCTGTGCACTCTGTGCTTATTGGATCATTTTTAATACAATTTAATTAAGGGAACTATTTTTCAAGTGTTAAGCATGTCATAGGCTGCTAGTTAGGATTCAGATGTCTAGTTGATGGAATCCTTTTTTAAAATTGTAACTTACCTGCCAGATGTAGATCTCTTGATGACAAAGTTTTTACCTCTTTCTGAGACTTCTGACTGGAACAGCAACATGATTTTTATCAATTATTCCTTTCTCCAGATTGATGATACAGATGCAATGGAAGATGTACATTCTTTACTGACAGATGCTCCCCCACCTTCTGGTATAGTTAAAAATGTATTTTTTCTTATTTACAAAATGACAAAATAGAACTGGTTTTATTAAAAGGAAAAAAAAGTTCAAGAGTAACCGTGAAAATATACCTGAAATGTTTAGCTTGTTAGATATACTTGTGAAAAGTCACTAAGCCTTTTACAGGGATTGTTGCTTATTGAAAACTGAAGTAAACACAGTATTTGAGTGGCGTTTGGTTCACTGATGTGTGCTCTTGTTGCAAATTTGTTGTTACTTCATGTGGGTATAACAATTGGATCTTTTCTACTAGTGTACCAGCTTCTGAAGCTTTTTAGACTGAATGGCTAATTTGTAGGTTTCAGGACAATGAAAGTAGATATATAGAGAACAGAATGACCTTTAAGTATTTGTACCCATATAATGTGACATATTGGTGTTGTAATCCAAGAATGTTATTTAAAGTGGGCAATTTGCCCTTCCAGCACTCTTGCTTATGAAGTGCGTTTGTATTTTCTTTGCTTTGTGATTATACCATACTGTCACTTAAAACCTTTGTGTTCACTGAATTTGTAGTCTTTGCTGTTTAAAAAAAAAGCAAAGTCTGAAATGATTTGGAATTCTTAAATCACTCACAATATTTTTACCCAAGTCAGTATTGGTCATTTTCTGTAGAAGGCAGTAAAGTCAAATAATAGAAATAGAGTAGTTTCTGATTTCTTAGGAGTTTTTTATAGATGTATTTTTTAAAATGTTGCAACTTGAGAACTAAAACTGCTTAAAGTGAATAATGTTCAAAATTCAGTCGTGCGACTTGAAATCAATCTCTTTTTACTTCACAGTGTGAATATGAATGCTGGGGTTGCATTGCTGGCAATAGAACTTTGTGAGGTGTCTATTTAGTTGTCTGTAT
Source organism: Streptopelia decaocto (assembly GCF_964273445.1). Taxonomy (NCBI): domain Eukaryota; kingdom Metazoa; phylum Chordata; class Aves; order Columbiformes; family Columbidae; genus Streptopelia; species Streptopelia decaocto. The sequence goes on along the minus strand of NC_138663.1, from coordinate 77,258,718 downwards.
TTAAAAATCATTTAGGAATCCAATAGAGGAGGAGGTGTACCAAATCACTCAACGTTTGCTTGCTGATAGGGATCAGGCAAGATTGCATGTTCCATTAATGTAAGAATGAGGCAGGGGGAAATCCCACAGAATAACATGCCAACAGTTATTATATTAATAGTTCAACAACATCCAGAAAGAAAAGTACTGTCTTTGTAAACAACAGCCTTTGACGGACTTTCCTGTGCATTTGGCTGTTGTTTTTTTGAGCCCATGTGCGTCTTCAGTGTTCATAGAATTTTGCATCAGCATCTGTACCCACGTAAGAGTCACTTTCTTATGCTTGGTTGGTATCAGCACTTTTTCCTTTTTCTTATATTGGGAAGAACAGTGAATCATTGCTTCGTATCAGTCTTCTTTAGGATACTGGTGATTGTATAGGTATCTGTCATATCCTCCTTCATAGAACTCGTGGATGTGGATAAGAGGCTAACGTAGTTGTCCATTATGTGGATGTTGCTCTGTACATTTGATTGTCCTTGTTCTCCCTCTGTTACCTTTGAGTTTCCCTGTGTTCCTTCTGAGCACGTATCTGCTCCCTTCCCTACAATTGGTATCAATGTTTATCATTCTGAGTACTGTTGAGCTCAGAACTGTCCTTGTAATAATTATCTATTATTACCACTGAATTGTTTATACCTCATCGATTAACAATTGCTAGGACCTGCTGCAGTTAATTTACTACCCTAAAATAAGGCCATCAGCAGTGACCTTCTTTCATCCTCTTTTGCAGATAAGTTATGCAAATGCTTGAAGCATACAATCCTGAGTTACGGATGTCTCCACTTTGAAAATTTTGCATTTATTTTGACTCTCTCTTTCCAGTCTTACAATAATTGTATTTCCTGCAGTGGTATTCCATTCTGCCCTTCAGCATATTAGTTTCTTAAAGAGTCCTTTTGATGTCTGAAGTAGACTTATCAGCCTTTTGTCTACATGCTTGTTGGCAGCTTGTGAGCCATGACTGTTATTTAGAAAGGTGGTATCAGCTCCTTTGCAGTGTCTTCTTCTTCCATCTGCCCGTGAACCACATACAACCCATTAATATAGATATCTGTACTAGGCAAATCAGTAGGTCTCAGTCCCTAAAAGCACCTCACTATCTGAAGATTAAAAAATCCTCTCCTCTGATAGTGGGGCAATTTTAAATTAAGAGTTCAATGTTGATTAGGCAGCTATTTAATCTTTTACCTTTCCTGTTGTTTACAGGAATGCTTATTTTTCAGTTGCCTATTTGTTCAATATCTCCTTCAAACGCTTTTGTTTAAGACAGGTTCTCTGATGGAAAACAAGGGTTTTTTCACTATTGTGGAAAGCTCCACTATCATGGTCAACACTCATGTAAAAAAAAAAAAAAGCATGTTTTTCACTCTTGTGTTGTCATGTCTGTGTATTCTTTCTGTATCTTATTTGACTCTTCAATGAGATTTCTGCTTTTGGTGTTCCAAAAGAAAAACCTATTAATATTTATACCTTCCACAAGCTGCTACACAATTTATTTTCTAGCTTATTTCGTGTATTTACATAGGCCCTACCAGATTTTTCATTTTTGTGCTCATTTAGCTATATCTTTACATTTTCAACATTGCCTATTTGCTGCTTATAACTTTTCTTACCCTGCTGTTTAGTCTTTATACTTTTTTTAGTATTTTCAGGTCTCTGTTAGTAATTGCTACATATTTGCACTCAGTCTCTAGGTAGTAACTTTAAAGCATCTGTATGCTGTCTGTCAAAGGTTAGCTTTTTAGCTTTTCCCATATCACCTTTTTAATAGGTTTCCTCATTCGTATGTAGTTTGTCTGTTAGAAGCTAGACAGAGCAGTAGTGGATTTTGGGTGTTTGCCCTTCCTACAATTTCTTTGAATGCTTCTTCATGCTCAGGACCAACTAGTCAGGAGTTTTTTGGTTTGTGGGGTTCCACAAGGAGAGGTTCCGTGGAGCAGTCAGGGAGCCTCTTATCAATCAGTTTTGGCATCAGATGACATGAGTTACCCTGTCTCCATGGGGAGCAACTGTCACTGTTGCATTTCATGCCATTGTAGCCTCTCTGATGTTCCACAACATTATACCATTTCTGGCCTTGCTTTTCGGCGGTTCAAGAAATATTCAGCATAAGAATTCTGTACTGAATTAGTGGTTTAGAAGTGGTGAGTTCCATCTTTTCTATCAATTTTTTCACTGCAGTATGGATAACAGAAAGCATGCACTGCTTTTGTATGTTATATTGTATTCTTCAAATACTACATTTGGTTTTTGAATGTTGGTCTTATTCAATATTCAAAAACACAGGAGGGAGAATACTTGCAAAACATCAAGTAAAGTCACTTCAGTTCATTTAAAAGTATTTTTATATTTCAGTGTGCAACATAAATTTCCCCAAATATTTTCTTTGCAGGTTTTTACAGTTGCAACACGGAAATTATGCCTGGTATAAATAACTGGACACCAGAAATTCAAGTAAGCTTATTCAGAGTAAATTAAAACTTTTTTTTCCCAAATTGTGTTGAAATATGATGTAGTAATTTAAATATATATTAGAGATCACTAATTTTTAAAGATAAATTAGGAGGATAATCTTGTATTATAAATAAATGTAGTATTTTTGGTAAGAAAAATAGGATATGAGAACATGTTTCTTTGTGGGGCTTTTTTGGTGTGTTTTTTTGTTTTGTTTTAATGTTATTAATGTTACAGAGAACTTGGTACAAAAATACAAATATTAGAAAAACATTACAGTAAATATGAACTTTAAGGTTTGGGTCATTTTTGAGAACTTGGCTAGATTTTACAGCCTCTTAAAAGAAGTAAATTGCTGACTGTTACTTAGTGTGAGATTCTGAATATGATAACATTAATAGGTTAAGATAAATAAGAATTAGATAAAGCCAGTCCAGTGAGTAGAGAAAAATTCCATTTGTAATTAAATTTAAACATTTTGGTCATGTTTATCCAACACAATTCAGTCTCATAGGGTGAGAGATAAAACAGAGGTATTATATTTAAATGAGCTTTCACAGCTAATCAGCACAGTGCAAGACTGTGCTTTGGCAGAGGCACAGCTCAAACCTGAAAACAATATGACTCTACCAGCTGCATGCTCTCAGGTTGGTAGGATTGCATGTGTACCTATATATGACATTCTGTTATTGTCTACATTATTGTGAACAACATATAGTTTTTAACAGCAGTTAACAAAATAAATGTCCCTGCTCATTGCAGGGGGGTTGAACTAGATGACCTTTGAAGGTCCCTTCCAACCCAACCTCTTCTGTGATTATATGAAAATACATAGCAGGTAGAATGACTCCTTTATGAAGCAAGTAAAAAGGACATAGAGTATTTAATATCTCGCTTAATCACTTTTTTCATACATTCATATGCATTAGTTCACAGAAAATTTGCCTTTTGTTTGTAAAATTTCATGAACAATAAGCACTTCATGTACCATTGCTATAGTTTTTTCCTTTCTATCTTTCTCTCTCTTCCTTTCCCACCCTATACCGTATTAGGCATCATTTGCCTTTATGAATTAGTTTTGGTTTTAATATAACATGCAGGCATCTGTTGGAAAATAAATAAGCGTGTGTTTCTATTTCAGATGTTCACAGCAGTAAGAGTATCCAGATTAAGCAACATTAACCTAACAAATCAAACACTTAATAAAAACTTTAATGATCTCTGTGAGAATCTCTTGAAGGTAAGAATCTTATTTCAAACATTTTTTTGAATTGTTCAAAGAGAAGCAAAGTAAAATCAGGCTGTGCTGAAAATAACATTTTCTTCATAATTACTTTTCAGAATGAGACTACAGAGTGTCTGTAATTAGTTCATAAGCTGCTCTAGAGATAGATTCAGCTGCCTTAATGTATTAAGGATTTCCAAAGCTTTTTGAATCTGAATGCATCCTGGTGTACTCGAGAAACAGAAATTAAAAGGCTGCATTCTATCCTGACTTTTCCACACTTCTAATTCTTCTGCAATAAAAAAATTAATATGATTTAGATGTTTTCTACTATGAAAAGTTTTGATCTTTAATTTCTCTGAAATAAACGCTACTTTTTTTTGGAGTTAACACAAATTATGTCTTGTCTTCAACAGAGCTTGTATTTTAAACTACGATCTATGGTTCCCTGCTGCCTTTGTCATGTGAATTTTACAGTTGCTTTACCGGAGGATGAATTAGTCCAGGTAAATGAACTGCTTCTTTTGACTTCCAGCGGATAGGCATGCCACTGTTGGCCTTTAATAAATATTTGCTACTCAAAGTAAACTAGGCTAGGATTTGATTTACTAGTATTTCTGATTAATTTTGAAGTAAAAGTTAAGGCCATAATGTTTGCTCAAGAAAAAAAAATGACCTATTATCAGTTTTGATAATCATGGAACTATGTGGCTTCTCATGAACACAGTGCATCTTAATAGTGTGTATCTTTTTATTTATGTACACGTCCTGACTAAATATCCATTAAAAATTGTTACCACATACACTACAAGAATATGGCACACTAGTTTCCTAAATATGCTGTCATTAAAATAGTCTAATTTTTTTCTTGCCATTTCAAGATGATTCAGTATACTTCATTATTTTTAAAGAAAGTGTTTTATTGAGAAAGCATAGCACCGTTCTTGTGATCAATTAAACATCTCTTTCTTTATCTTAAAAATACAAGGATAGTGAGTTTTTATGTTTCTTTTTTATGTCACTTCACCGATGAAGAAGGAAAGAACTGATGAACAAAATCATAAACCTTGGACAAACACTGTCAGATATATGTTCTAACAGTGGATCTTAGTATTGCCTTTTATGCTGCGCTGTGAAGGGTTTTTAGTATATGTACTTAAATTATTTTTTCCTTATTATTTTTCTATCTAAAAAGCTTGCTTGTTTGCAAAATTATTTTTGCAGATTACATGAGAGATTAGATTACCTAATATGCCATATATTTCTGATTTGCAGATTGCAGTCACAGCTGTTGCAATTACATTTGACAAAAACCAAACATTACAAGCCAACAAAGCCCCTACAGAAAAATCACAGCAAAGAGGTAAATGTTGTGAGGCATGTAAAGATAAGAGATAATATTTTTCTTTCATTTTTTCCACCTAATACCTAATGAGTCACCTTTTTCATTTCAGTTACATATGCAGATTTCTATGGGAAAGTTCTAGAAAATCGTAAAGTCATAACATAGAGGGTTTTAGAGTTAATATATGTGAACTCCAGCAGGATCATTTAACTAGTGTTAGGTATTTTCTTGTAAGTAAAAAACAAACTTACAGTAACATGAAAAAAGTTTGGGTATTTCTTTATTCTATGTATTACCTTTCTTTGAATATTTTTCTCTAAAGAATTCGTGGGACAGCTGACAATATTTCCATTGTATTGTGAAACATGGTGTGTGTCATTAGAGAATACTTGTTCTTTATAAGTAGCAAATTTCATCCTTACTTCAAGAAGGCAGCAAAAAAATTATTCATAATATTTTAAAAATACTCAAAAACCCCTTAAGTAGATCAGTAATATTTTTGGAGGTCAGTAAAGCATATAGCACTGTGGAGGTAATAGAAGAGAATGCTGCAATCTGCGTGTATCATCTTGCTAATGAAGTACCATCTTATGCTAGAAATGTATGTATGCAATCTGGATGTGGGAATGTAGACAGAGCTTTGAAGATACTGCATTCTGAAGAATGGAATTAGGTAGAAGAACAGAGCTATATGTTTCTAAAACATTATTTATACCATCTTAAATAGTAACAGTAAATTGTTTTCTTCTATGTGAAATAAATCGTGTTAGTTTTTACTGTAATGTAAAGCTAACTTGGTTCCAGCTGCAGAATCAAATCTAAAACACATGACTTGAACTTAATATTTTTTCCCTGAAAATACTAAATCAGATCCTGATCGATGGAACACAGGTTCTGTTCAATTTTGGAGCTGGATTTAGTGTCAGACATATAACTGTTCCTGCAGAACTGCATCACTATGTGCATATGCTGAAAAAAATTGTTGCAGTCAGGCCTAAGTTGAATCTGCAGTGTTTCTTACTGCCCGCAAATCTTGTTTTGGGGGTTAATTATCAACTGGGTATTTTCTCTTTGTTGAAGCATCTACAGACAATGAAGAACAGTTACAATTTCCATTGGAACTTTGCCCTGATCCCCTTGCTTCTCAACCATCCTTACCAGCGAAAGGTCAGTTGAATGGAAGAATGCTGAACTATTGTGTTTTACCGATTTTGAGTCCTGCTCTTCCATTGTTGCAGTAGTTTTAAAATATCTGTACTTTCACGTGCTTTAAATATTCTTTGCTACCTAAGCATAATGGCTTTCTTCACTCTTAAAGTCAATTTTTTTGAGAGTCATGTAAAATTGGCTGGCTAATTGTTCTGTATGTATTCTTTTTAAGATTTTTTTGTAGTTCTTCTATCTTTGCATTTAGAGTATTTTAAAATGCTGCAAACCACTAGGTGTTGGGTGTCATTTGACTTAAAGAATTACAAATTACTTCATAATTAGGCTTGCTTCATACTGCTTTGCTTCTGTAAAAGGCCCACATAAAATAACTCCATTTATTGTCAGCCTCAAATAGTTAAGCTAATAGTTTTCATGGTGGGAAATATTTAATTAGCAAATACTGATTGTTCAGCTGAGCAAAACTGCATGCAATTTATTTTTAAGTGAAAGGAGCCTAAACTTGCATAATAAACTATTTGTACAGTGCAGCACTTTTTAGCTGTTAAACAGCTCCTTGATTTTATCCGAGATAGACCTGCATTTCAAGAATCATTGTCATAATTCTTTTATGACTGCAATAAAAATTAGGTCATCATCCATTGAAATCAGCTTCCTTTTTTCCCCATTCCATATGTTGTATAAAGGAGAGTGTCTGCCGCATGTACTTGTATTTTCAGAGGTCAGTTTAATTTCAACAATAATCTTCTTATTGCTTTTTTTTTTTTTTTTGCTTTTTATGCATTTTTGTGTGCTTAACTTCTAATTGGTCACATTATGATACTGTTAAACTTTCATTTCCAAAAAGAGGAGCTATCCAGAAATTTCTGACTGATGTCTTCTTCAGTGTTACTGGAGTGTGCTACTTGTATAATGGGCACTGACCAGTAGAGGGTAGCTTGTTCACGTGTATCGCTTTTCCTGATGTTCTTTACATTCCATATTGTACTGTACATCACTTCGGAGGCTTTCACGTAAATAATTATTTGATCTGTCATTTCTTCACAAGTAGACTCAAGGTTTCATTGTAGTTACATTTACTTAGCAGCTAATTTAATATATTATATTTTTTTAACATACTTTTCTGTAAGGTTGTTATTTTAAAAAATATTTGTATTCAACCTTATACTGTAATGACCTTCAGTAAATGTTATAATTCGCAAGACAGATTTAACAAAGTTAATTATTTATACCTATTTATTATGTGTGCTCAACGTATATAGTATAGTATATATAAAAGATTATTTTTCTCATCTTTAACTCTAAAATTTTTTTAATAAAAGAAAGCTGTTGTCTTGTACTACATGACTCTGCTCATATATTATCTGAATGGAATTCATTTTATCTTATTAGAAGTCCTGGAGGGTGCAACTTCCCACACAGGTATTCCTGCTGCTCAGAGAGGTGAGTTTACTTAATTTAGCCATATGCCAGAACAGAAAGAGCATTCTTGGGATATTGGTATACTCTTTTTGGATGTGTCTTAATCCAGGAAGTGTTTACTAGTTAACTGAGAATGCATGCTCTGGTGTGGCTTAACTATATCATAATATTTTGATGTGGTTTTTTTTTAATTACAGAAATCAGATTCTTAATAATAACAGTGTCTGTCAGATGTATTGATACCTCTTTATCTGACAGAAAATTAGTTCCCTGAGAGAGAGAGCTTTTTTGCTTGTCTTATTTTGAAGTTAGCATGTCTTCCTCCGTTTCTTCAGGGTAATGAAGAAACAATGTTTGCAAAACTTTTTTTTTTTTAAAGATATGCAAACACCCCTGCAACTAATACCAAAAGTCATAGCAGAAACAACTCTACTTGTCATTGTAATGATAATAGGGGAAGGGGGTACTGGAGAGGGGACATTGGGGGAAGGAGGACAGTGTTTTGTAAGGAAAATTCATTTGTGTTTAAAACTGAGGTGTTGTTTCAGCATGTGACTCTTGTCCTCATTACCAAAGCTTTTCTTCAGTCTGTAGGTTAGATATTGATAAAGATAGTTAGGAAGATTAAGTCTAGATCAGCAGTTCATCATGAGGAAAAGAATAGCAATGAAAATTAAAACCAGGTTTAAAGAAACTTAAAGAAACCAGAACTTAATACGTAAAAGGAGATTTTAAAAAAATCTAGCATAAGTCGTTAATGACTGTATATGCATGTTTTTTCATGATGAAGTCCCAGTCAGGCAATTGATTCACAGCTGGGACATGACCAGAAATCGGTACACTGTCCAAAGAAACAAAGTGGACTTGTCCAAACCTATACTGTAACTTTTCTTTTAAATGGACCTGGAAAGGGATGTTTGTTCTCTCTCAGACACAGAGAATTGCTTCCTCAAAAGGAGCATTGAGATGAGCAAGAGACATCATCCATATTTTTTTTCTTTGTTTTTTTTCTTTTGTTTTTCTGTCTGTGTTTTCAGCAACGTCAATTGATTACAGTTCCTTTGCAGACAGATGCAACAGCTGGATAGAGCTCATTAAACTGAAAGCTCAGACCATAAGGCGCGGATCAATTAAGACAAGTAGGCGGCTGTTTCTACCACGTTATGATAATCTGAGACATATCTCTGATTTCCCAGTGGTGAATAGTGGAGTTTCCTGCCCAGCAATAATATTGCAGATCCCATGTAGAATGAATACCTGAGCGTGAAAACTGCCGACATTGTTCATAACTTTGTAAGCTACTTTAGGGTTTATGAACCAGTATCATAAAAAGCAAAATACAGTATTTCTGTTCACTTAGTAAAAATTAGTTGTCCATAAATGTGTACGCCTACTAATTATGTAACATACACTGCATGGATGTAGGTGTATGTATGATCTTGGAAAATTTTTGGTGAGAAACAGGAAGCAATCACCAAGGTGACAGTCAAGGCAATGGTCACTAAATTAGCAAGTGGTGAGTTATTTTTCAGTAGTGCTTTGGCCACAGGTCTGACTATCTTGCTTTAAATAGCAGAGATTAATATCTGTTTTAATGGAAAATGCTGCACTGGGGAAACACAACAACTTTCACACTTTCTGTAATTTGTTCCTCCAGCAGAATACATATTTCAAAATGTTGGCACTTTTTTCTTTACCTTCACTTTATAACTGATTGTCGTATGTGCAACTACTCGCCTCAATGTTTTCCTTTGCAGGAATGCCACTCTTCCAAATAAATTCCATTTCAGCTTTTTGTCTCCTTTTGCATGCATTGCATGATAATTTCCTTTCTCACATGGTATGGCTGAGCATCACAGGCAGCTGAATGTTGTCACCAAGCTATTTGGAAACCATAAAGAAGAGGTTTTGTGTTTTGAGAAACGGTAATCGATCTCACTTGATAGTTACTTTCTCTTCTTTTTTCCCATCTTTTTAGCTGCTTCACTTGATAAAACAAGTCCATTGGCTGAGGGATACTTACGGCACCGTTCTGTTCCATCATGCACCAATTCTACTGTCTCAGTTGTTAAGATGACACCTCTTTCTTTTCTACCTGGGGCAAAAATAACCAAATATCTTGGGATAATCAACATGTTTTTTATACGAGAAACCACTTCTTTGCGTGAGGTGAGCTTTATATCAGGGATTAGCACTTCTTGTTTATTTATTATAATCAGAGGTAAATATCTGAAGAGGTTTGAGTTGAGGTATGGCACAGCAAGTGAATGGAGCTTTTGTAGCTTGAAGGTGGTACTGAATGGAGAGTAAGTCGCGTTGCACTGCTCTTGTTATAGAGCATTTAGAGCTGCCTTGTGTTTTGTGATGTTCGGAAGGGGCTACTTAACCATTGCCATTGTTGTTGGACTTGGATATAACACTAAATCAGTGAGTTCTTAAACAGAACTATTTGGAAGAAATAGGTCTTTGACCAGCAGTGTGAGTTGGGATCCTTTGAGTCCAAAACTGAGATCAATTTAAGTGAAAACAACAACAAAAAAACATCAATTCTTCTTTCTTTTAGCAAGCTCAATGATTAATTTTCACTTTGTATTTGCTGATGGTTAATATTACATTTTGTGCATTCTCAGTAACACAGCTATGTGTGATGAATGTCTAAAAAGAATGTCGTAGGGTATATAATCACACAAGCAGCTTAGAGATTGTAGCTACCGATACTTAAACACTGGTTGCTAGTCTAGATCTGGACAACAGGTACTCTTCTGAGCATGCAAAAAATCCAAGAAATACTCATTATACTTTTCATGTTCTTTTGGGAAGTAGCTGCATCCTTCTGCTACAATTTCTGGCCACAGAAGTGCACCTCTTGCCAGGTTTGTTAATGCTGAGGAGTATGGTGTTTGTTCCTAATTACACATTGGTAAAATTACAGAGCAGATTTTTATAAAAATGATCAGCAACATGAGTTGCGATCTCTCTAGAGAAACTTTGATTGGACAAACTTCTTTTTTGGATCTAGCAAGTTACAGCCCCTTTTAACTTAAGAAACCTATGTAAGAAGGGCAATGTTTTCAACAGGATGTATATGGTAGGATCAGGGAAGTGGTTACGTGAGATTGCTGTACTAACTGCAGCTTCTGTAGATACAAATAGCTGATAAGCAAGCTTTGGTAGTGGTGGTAGCAGATCTCAGGGCAGTGAACTTAAATCTATTTCGGCTGTGTAGGCTGAGTCACAAACTAGTTTTAATCCGAGTTGCACAGTATTGCCCTGACGCACCAACAGTCAAAACAGAATAGTCATTGTATCAAACTCAAGCAATGTGTTCCAGGTTCTACAGAAAAAATAATTAGCAGCATTTTTGTTTGTATTGCTTTATATTTTGCTTATGGTAGTTTACAGAATATCGAGGCCTTACGAATCCTTTCATAAGCTGAAGTTTATATCAGATGCTGTGCTTTAAAACTTAATGATAATTTTAAGTTAAATTTATCCATTGCTCTTAGGTTTTGTTGTTTACAGGTAGATACTTAAAATCTTTTGTTATCTGTTGTGATCAAATTTTGTGTTAGGTTTATAATATTACAGGTTTTTTTCCCCATAAGTTGCTGTGACTGTTAAAACACTTGGACAAAAATCAAAATTTCACAAGGAATTACAAACTTGTATTGAAATTTTGATTTCTGGCTGCAGTTCATTCATGGGTTATGCTTGGAGCAGTGAAATTATACTTGCCCTTTTGTTAATTTTCATCCAAGATATGTTTTCTAATGTCTTTATGAGTGTGTTTAGGGTGTATTATACTTTTTCTGGTAGATATGAGTGCAGTCAGTATTTGCTGAAGTTCACCTTAGCTAGCCTCTTCTTCTACCTGCCTCTCTCATGTTCTCCAGTGGCACACACACATATGGGAAGTCTAGTGGTCCTGCCTTTCACTTTCATTTTGAAATTTTACAGACATTTTGAACCAGTAGTGAGCTCTGTTTCATCAGTTGCTTTCCTCAGTTTCTGTGGATTATTTTTTGTGTAGGTTGCCTGGTTTATGTGTATTTTTTTCCCCTAATGTAGTAGCTCACATTCTTTCTTAAACATTGTGTAGAAAAAAACCCTGTACTTCTTTGTTTCCCTTTTCCTTTCACAGCAATTTAAATGATTCAGTTTGGCACCAAAGAAGTAAAAATCCCCTATAAGCACCATCAAGTCAAAAAACTTAACAAAATGGGATGGCTAGAAGTTCTGGGCTTCAAGGGGAAAAAAAAGCTTGAATAGCTGGTGTCAAGTCTCTGCTCTGTCAAAATATCTTGTATTTTGAGGGATCATTTATTTAGTGAACATTGAGAACTCATGACAGTTGTTAGCATACGTGAACTGCCGGTGACCAAAGGTAACGGCCACTACTTACCAGTAATTTCCAAGAAGACTAAATCTCTTCTGATCCTCAGTAGAAATTATTCTTTATCTGCCTCCCAGTTTTCAAAAAAATGGGTAGTATCCTTCCAGATGAAAGAAAAACCTATTATTCAACTGTCAGTGAAGTATTACATGTTCCTGCAGAGGTCTAGGAATGTCTGAAAAGTATGATTATATGTAATATACTGACTGCAAAGAATACCAGTCACAAATGAATAACTTACTTGTGAAGCTTTTACTCAAACAGTAAGTTCCATTGGTCTGATTTTCAACTGTGACCCATTAAACAGTAAATAGCTTTTAAGTTTTGTACAATATACTATTTAGGATTCACTGAAATATTCAGCTGGTGAAAATGTAAAAAAAGTATTCAGCATCTCCCTAACACAAAATGTATTTTTTAATTTCCATTTTAGGAGGGTGGTGTCAGTGGTTTTCTCCATGCATTTATTGCTGAAGTATTTGCAATGGTGAGAGCTCATGTTGCAGCTTTAGGGGGGAATGCCGTTGTCTCATACATAATGAAGCAGTGTGTTTTCATGGAGAATCCAAACAAAAATCAGGTAAATAATTATATGAAATAGCAATGCTATTGTGACCAGTATGACACAAATACACATGTATTTAAAAAACAAGGAACGCTGTAGAGCCATGTTTGCATAACACTTGTGGATCTCTCATAATCATGTCTGTTTAAAGAAGCCAAGAGTGTTCTTGAACACCTGAGTTAGCACGAAATTAGCTTCCTAAATCCCCAAATGGGTCTAAGTTCACTAGAATGGAGTAAATTGCAGGAAACAGCTGTACTTAGCTTTTCCGATGTTGCAGTGTTAGGATTTTCATCATTTTCACGTGGAGTTGCTGATATAAAATGCTTCATTTTGGACATGAAGCGACAAAACTTCATTAGTAAGGGCAACAACTGAATGTGGTTGTTCTGGTACATTAAATATGTTCAAAACAGTAGTGAAAAAGGAAGTACAGCTACACAGATACTTCATTTGTGATGGTCTTATGAGAATCTGTCTATGTGTTTGATGGCACACAAGTGAGTGGATATAGAAGGAAATGTGGTAGGGATTGCCTCACTAATATATTCTAATAATTTGTCCTTCTCTGATCTCTGACTTTTCTATTGTCTGTGTAGTTACATCTAGCAGATGTCAGTGAACATAGAATACGTAATTCTGTAATGTTTGGTAACTGTGCGTTGGCCTTTTTTTTCAGGCCCAGTGTTTAATAAATGTGAGTGGTGATGCAGTCATCTTTGTACGTGAATCTGAGCTAGAAATGTTACCAGTACAACCTTCCACGGTTGTTTCTCAGCCCACAAGTTCTGGAGGAGATGTCACAACGTGAAGACAAAAAAGCGAAATAATCTCTGCCAAATATGAAGATTGTTTAAAATGTGGGAATGTTCAGGTTTGCATCTTCAAAATCAGTGTCTCTGATAACATTAATAGCCAAAATCCAAGACAATCACTATACTTTGTCCTTCAGTTTTATGTAATATAGTCAGGGCAGCATATTGGCAAGTATGTTCTGATTCTTTTGTTATAATTACAGGCCCCTTTCAAACCTAGACAGAAGGTGAAGCACTGAGACGAAAATGTGGATTAAAATAGTTGGCATCACATGGAACTGTGAAATTAAACAAAAATTCTGTTGCAATTGCAGCTATTTAAGATAACCATCTCTGGGTTTGCATATTGTATTAGCTGATTCTCGGCTCAGTTTAAAAAATAAAAGAGGGATCAGGGTGGGTGGAAGGTAACTGAGAAGCCTGTATTAGCAACATTTGCTAAAAAGGAGCAATGGATTGGTGCTCAGGCTAATAAAATATGAGGTGAAGTCTGAATTTTTCTTGGATCCTGGAGTGTGAAGAGGAAGAAGCAGCATCAAAAAGTCACAATTCTAATTTCTCCGCACTAAAAATATTTTACAACTGTTTGTAAACTGATTATTTTTTTTTAATTATTACCATACAGTATATGTTTTGGGTGGGTGTTTTGTGTTTTTTTTGGTTCATTTTTATTTTTTAAAAGTTGCTAGACCATGATGCTCTCTTCCTAGTCATCCCTGTGGCTCAAAAAAAGAAAAGTTCCAAAGTGTTAGGTGCTATGATACACTGTCACTTCCATATTGACAGAACGTCCCTTTTTTATACAAAATTCTGTGACAGAACTGTCCTGAAGCTTGTTTTCCTAACTTCTGATCTCTTGCAAGGATGACATAAACAGTCCTCCAAGTTAGTTACACAGAGGTTTGCTCCAGCCTCCTTTCCGTTTAACAAGTTGGAAATGCCTGGCAAATTGGAGATTGATGTATGTTTGTGATGCTGATTTCTGCAAGTTAGCTTTTGGTTTTTTTTCCAGTACAGTAGCTGGGAAATGAGGGTACTGCAAAGAAAGGAAATTTGTGATTTCCAGTAAATATCTGAAAGGCAGTGATATTTTAATGTAAAAAATGCAAATTTTGATCTGAAGATGCATTCTGACTTAATTCTGACATTACCATACATGGAACTTGAACAAACATGTAAACTTGAATGTAAATAGTCTGCTTAGTGTTGAAATTAAGCAATGGCATGATTATTTGTTAAAACTAATTATTTTATTGTAAATGAGCATGAAGATCATTCTTGCACAATAAATTTCTGTATAAAATTTATTGCCTTTTTATATGTGTAATAGTTAAATGTGTATGCTGGATGCATATTAAAGATATTCTGCCCCCATTCTCCTCAGAGGACTGTTTTTAATGTAGAATGTTACAACCTGGTTATTTAAAATTTGGAGTTAATTATCTTAAAAGTGTTTGAATTGGGTGCTTACCAGAACACTTTACTCATACAGTTAATTGTACTTCTAAGTTCTGTAGCTGTTGCAACTGAAACTGCCATAAATTAAGTCACCTTGTAAATAGTTGTAGCTTTCTCGGTTGCTTTGCAAGGCAAATCTTGTTCCCTTTAAAGCTGATGGCAGAATATTAATAACTTCAGAAGGTCTTGGATCTGGCACAAGAAGTTGTTTTCAGCATAAGTATTAAGCATGGAAATATTCTCTGAAGTAGGACATTTAAATAGCTGCTCTTGCTTTTTTCTGTGTGTGTAGTGGGGGTTTTTGATAGCTTCTATGGAAGTATCAATGCCATCTTTTCATTTCTAGCTGCTTAAATGGTCACAGTTTCTTCTAGTGTATTTCATTAGACGTAGAGGAAGAACTTTCCTATCTAGACATTCTAGTTCCTCTTTAATTGTTATTCCAGAAATGACAAACATGATTTTTAGCTGTTACTAATTGGGATTTAGCTTTTCGTAATGTGTCTAGCTGTATAAATTTAACCTGTAGGAAGCTGGACACTTAAATTGCTTTGATTGTTATTTTCTTCTTTACAGTGTAAAAAAAAAAAAGGGTTTGTGCAAATCCACTGTCATTTGGAACATCAGACCTCATACATTTCTCAGAGGCAAAAAAGGATTGTACAAATGTAAGACGAACTTCAAGAAATTATTAAAGTATAAAAGGAAAGGAAAAGTAAAACATGAGTTAAAAATTTAAGTAATTAGTGCCCAAAACACCTTTGAGGAGCTGTGTGCCCACAACTTAAGTTGATTGATGTGCCTTGCTGAGTTCAGAGTGGCTGCAAATGGTACAAAGGTACGTCGTGCGTTAATGACTGTTACCCCTTTAGTCATGACATAATAACGTAGTATTGATTGAGGGAGAATCATTGAAGCTTCTGCTGAAATGGGAGCAGTTAATGCAAGATACCCTGTGCTCTGCTCTGTGATGGGTTGACCCTGGTTGGACACCAGGTGCCCACCAAAGCTGCTATATTACTCTCCTCCTCAGCTAGATAGATAGAGGAGAGAAAATATGACCAAAGACTCATGGATCAAGATAAGGACAGGGAGAGATCACTCACTGGTTACCATCATGGGCAAAACAAACTCAACTCGGGGAAATTAATCTATTACCAGTCATATCAGAGTAGGATAATGAGAAATAGAACCATATCCTAAGAATACCTTACCCCCACCCCTCCCTTCTTCCCAGGTTCAGCTTCACTCCCGATTTTCTCTACATCCTTCGCCCCAGCAGCACAGGGGGACATGGAATAGTGGTTGTGGTTAGTTCATCATGTGTTGTCTCTTCTGCTCCTTCCTCCTCTGCTCCAGTGTGGAGTCCCTTCCACAGGAGACAGTCCCCCATGAACTTCTCCAACATGAGTCCTTCCCATGGGCTGCAGTTCTTCATGAACTGCTCCAGCGTGAGTCCCTTCCACAGGGTGCAGTCTTTCAGGAACAGACTGCGCTAGCATGGGGTCCTTTCTAGGCTGCAGGTGGAACACTGCTCCACCATGGACCTCCATGAGCTGCAGGGGTCAGCCGACCTCACCATGATCTGCACCAAAGGCTGCAGGGGAATATTTGCTCCGGCGCCTGGAGTGTCTCTCCCCTCCTCCTTCTCTGACCTTGGTGTCTGCAGAGTTGTTTCACATACTCTTACTCCTCTCTCCTGCTGCAATTGCTGTTGTGCAGTTTTTTCCCCCCATGTTAACTATGTTATTACAGAGGTGCTACCACCATTGCTGACGGGCTCAGCCTTGGCCAGCAGCAGGTCCATCTTGGAGGCAGGTGACACTGGCTCTGTCGGGCATGGGAGAAGCTTCTAGCAGCTTCTCACAGAGAAGCTCTCACTCCTGTAGCCCCGCCCCCACTACCAAAACCTTGCCACACAAACCAAATACATACTCACATGGGACTTATGAATGAAGGGGAGACAAAGAGTACCATTTGAGATACTTGTGGCTCAAACAAACATTGCTTTGCCAGTAATTTACTCTGACAATAGCTGTTTGGGTGTAGGACCTAGTGCAACTTGTTTGTGCTGGTTTTGGCTGGGATAGAGTTAATTTTCTTGGTGCCGTGTTTTGGATTTGGGAGCAAAACAACCTTGTTAACGTAGGGATGTTTTAGCTATTACTGAACAGTGCTCGTACAGTCTCAAGACTTTCTGTTTCTCACACTGCCGCTTCCCCAGGGAGTACGCTGAGGGTGGACAAGAGGCTGGGAGGGGCCGCAGCTGCGACAGCTGACTCAATTTGACCAAACGGATAGCCCACACCATACAATGCCATTCTCAGCATGTGGTTGCTCAGGGAATGGCATTGGTTGGTTGGTGGCGAGGAAACGCTTTTTGCATTGCTTATTTTTCTTTGTTTTGTTGTTTTTCTCTTATTAAGCTGTCTGTCTGAACCTACGAGATTTCTCGCATGATTTTCTGATTCTCTTCCCTGTCCTGCTGGGAGGGAAGGAGTGAGCAAGCAGCTGTGTGATTGATGTCTGGCTGCCCACCAGGATTAACCTATAGTGTTGGTTGCTTTTTCTTGACTTGAGGAGTCCAAATGACAGAGGATGGAGAGAGTGAAAGTAGCCCTGCTCCTGTCTGCAGCCCTCAGAAGAGCCTTTAAGCTTGGGTTTGAAACCTTCACATCAATATTGTGAACCAAATGAGTGGTTATCACCCTTCATTAGAAAGGAGTGGTGGCATCTGCTGTAATAGATCACTTCTCTCTCCTTCAGCAAACAGCAGTATGCCGAGGAAGTGCATCTGCCTGTGATGCTGCTGCTTGTTGATTGTTTCCACAGCTTTCTCTCACCATTGCTATTTTAAGAGATGCATAGTGCTTGCTAAGTCAGACAACTTGAAGGTGAGCAGGAATTAACTTGGAAGGAGATGTTGGCTTCGTGTTGGAGTCCCAGCCAGCTGGATGATCTAGGGATGGATCTCCTGGAATAACATTCCACTTGTTTTTCACTCCTTCCTATCTTTTTTCACCTAGGAGCTTGCTTTCAGAACTGGTTGACAAGTCCTCAGCTTGTGATTTTTTTTTCCTTGTTAACTTTCTAGTTGCTGAAGGCGCTCTGATACGCACATGTGAAAAAGTGCTAAGTGACAGAAGATGTCCTCTTGTGTGAAGATGTGTGGCTTTTTCTTTCCTCCTTCTCCCACCCCCAAAGTGGAATCAAATGTTTTTTCTTGGTGTTTTGTTGAAACTAGATTTTCCTTGGAAATGAAACCTGAGGGGCTGGTTCACTTTTGTCAGACTGAAAGACAGCCCTGCATCTGTCTCACTAGCAACTTACTGAGGGACAGATAGGCAAAAATAGAAGCAAGAAAGATGCAGGGAGTTACAAATGGTTGTGACGAGTGAGATGTCAGTGACTGTGAAGCTTTTGGAGAGCTCTCAGTTCCCTTTTGGTGTTCAGATGAGGATATAGATGAAAACTTTGATGACTGATCTGAGCGAATAACAGAGTTTTTTTGGCAAGCATGTTATGAACAGTTGTTCTGCTGCAGCATCTGCAGATCTTTTGTTGAGCCTTGGGTTGTGTGGCAAGAAAATGTTTCTTGCCTTGCAGTATTTGTAGTTTTGGTAGATAGGAGAAAGCTCAGTTTTGACTACTCTACAAAGCAGAAACAAAGCAAAAAAGGATGAAGTGACTTGCCCTTTCTGCAACAGAATGGCTGGCTTGGTATGAGAGCAAGCCAGGCTGCTGGTCCTCATCAGTACAAAGGACCCCCTCAGGTAACACTTTTAATTGGTATACCTCGAGTGTTTCACAAAATCGGTTGGTATCATTTCTCCACTTCACAGCTGAAGTAACTGTGATGAAGAGGTGTGAAGCAACATAGCAAGGTCATGCTGGGAGCTGGTGAGAGAAGCAGGTCTCGCTCCAGGCATCAAAATGCTTGTGAGTATGGTGTGACACATGAGAATGGGCTGAAGATGGATTTCTGTGGTGTTGGGTCTGTTGTCATTGTAGCTATGTGAGGAACGCATTGCCTGAAAAATGGACCTTAGTTTGCGCCAGCAGAGCTGGAAATTACTGTGTATATCAGTCACTGAGCAAATTGCTGAGTGGAAGCTGGAGTCTTAAATTGTTGATTTCATTTCCGGAAACGGGAGTCACTTTTCAATTGACTTGCAGGTTTTTAGCATAAACATGCACATTGACATTAAATGATGCGTGTTTATTTTTGTTGCAAAAGCATTTCCGTTAATGTGTACAGAAAGATCTCCTTAAATTGTAGGGAGGAGAGAAGCTAGGGTGATTCCAATTTTGGTTTTATTTTCTGAACATCAGATGCCTATAACACTTCAATCAAGGAGAGCCTTTGCCTGGAAACCTGTTGCGGTTGAGACAGAAAACGACATAGACCAGGTTCTTAAGTACAAACAGCAGTCTCCATTTATTGCCACAAATGCTTTTTTACATAGTCTTTACTAGCTCACATGTTTTTTGCTATTGGTTACAGGGTGCAATAGTAACATCTCATTGGCTAATTTTGCTAATATCAGTGTTACTCTTTTACTCCCTTCTCTCTCACGAGTACACCTTAATATCTCCAGATACTCCTTTACTCCAAACATTTTTACAGGTAGACCTTAATATCTTCAAGGCCAATCTCTGTTCCCATACCCTCCATCAGGGAATCCACAGACCCACTGTAGTCCCACACAGAAACCTTCTGAGATTTTGGACATATCAGAGTAATTACAACGTTGTGAGCGGAATATTCACCCCTGAAGAGCTCTTAAATTTTGGGGGAGCACAACTGAGCTTGTTAAGCTTTGAAGAGATGCTGTTATCTCCTGGCATGCACTCTGAAAGCCAGAGGAATAAGTGAAAACATGGGCAGCAACCCTTCCTCTCCCTGCCTTCCCTCTCTGCCCAAGCTGTCTGTGCCCTCTCCCCAGCCAGCACCTTCCCTTCCTGCGACCCTGAGCAGCCCTGGGCTGCTCTTCCCCTTCCTTCTGTCCCTGTCCCATCTCTGGAGGGTTTGGTTAACCACAGGTCACCAGCAGTGCGTGCGCTTACTCTGCTTTCGCCCTGCACAGAGGAGAGGGAGCCACTGTGTTTAAGTTCAGAAACTGGAGAATCTGTTCACACTTCTTGCAGAGCTGCATGGCAGAGCTGTAATTCAGTTTTCAAGCTTTTAATGAAATTGTTCATCTGTTTATACTTTGGCCTCAGTCCAAGGGTTGGTGCTGTTTGTGTGAGTGGAAATGGCTGAGAGAAGGTGAAATGGAAGAGTTGCTTGTTATTAAATTGTTATGATCTCTGTACAGCATACTTCATTACCAAATCAGTCTGTCAATTGAAGCTCTCAGTGCAGGGTGATCAGAGTACACTGGTCCAGAGGGATTTCTTGTTCATGTCAGAAACCTGCAAACAGGCTTTTAAATTGTCACTTTGATTTTATATACATATATATATACCAACTGTTGAACTTACCCAGAGGCCACATGAAGAGAATGAAATTTGGCATTGTCAGAGCACTATTTCCTGAAGGTGAAATGCTTTTGTGTTTCTATTTGCTGGTTGTCACAAGTAGCAGAACACATCTGTGGGTCAGCTAGCAGCCTAGGAAGGGTTTGGTGTCTCCAGGCTATTTCCCTGTTGCCACTGGAGAAGAAGAGGGGCTGAGGTAAAGAAGGGCAAGGCAAAAGATGCAATAGATAAAAGAAGGTTATGTAGGCAGGAGAAACAAGCAAAGAGCACAAAATAAATTTTGGTGTCTACCAACAAAAAATGACAGGAAGGAGAATAACTGATTGGAGAAGCAGATGAATAATAACTCCCCAACCAAGATAAACAAGAAATACTGAAAATAAAATAATGTGTTGTTTCAGTAATCACTATCATAATGTCTTGCTCTCATCTGAAACCTTTAATCAGTAGGGCTTGAACCACTTTGCAAAGACCTAGATCATTGTCCAGACTGACTCACAAGACTCAGACTCTTGTATCCTGCTTTGTAAGTAACTGTGTTTTACTAAACTAAAAGACAGGGCTGATGGCCTGAGGTGTCCCCACTGCACGTCTATGCCTGAGATTCATGGTCTCATCAAGTTAAACATCATTGAGCAGTGTCTAGTTCTTTGCCTTTTTATCTTGGAGATGGTCAATGTCAAATGTAATCACACTTTTATTCCTCTTACTTGAAGGAGAATAGCTGTATATTTGCATTCAGCTGAACAGCTGCGTCTAAAGAAAACGCCTTATCTGATGTAAATTGAGGCATTGTTTCTAGGCCTTGTTTCTGGAAGTCAATGAACAAATCTTTCAGTGTGCTTGTCTGATATGCATATATTTTGTGTGTACATGTACATATGTTTCCACCTTAAAGGCAGAATGTTGTTTACACAGTTTTTCATGCCTCTGTACACACTGGTTTTTGGCTCTACCTGCCATGGCAGTTCTAGCCTCTGCCTAGAAAAGGTGCGATGTGATGAGACAACTGTTCTTCATGTACACATGTATGTAAGATCCAGGTAGGAAAGCTCCTTCTTTCCTTTTACACCTGCAAGATGCAAGAAGTATTCTGACAGGGTGAAACCACACTGTTGGAAGTCAAGGAAGTGAGCCAGGAGACGTGCGTGGTTAAACAGGGAACTGCTGGGTAAGCTCAGGTGGAAGAGCAGAGTTTACAGATCATGGAAGGAGGGGCTGGCCTATTGGGAAGAACATAAGGCTGTTGTCAGAGGGTGTAGGGAGGCAACCAGGAAAGCTAAGGCCTCCTTAGAATTAAACCTGGCGAGAGGGGTCAAGGACCACAGAAAGAGCTTTTTCAAATACATGGCAGGTAAAACTAACACCAGAGGCAATGTGGGCCCCCTAATGAATGAGGTGGGTGCCCTGGTGACAGAAGATACAGAGAAGGCAGAGTTACTGAATGCCTTCTTTGTCTCTGTCTACTCTGCCGGAGGCTCTTCTGAGGAGCCCTGTACCGTTGAGGCCCCAGAGGAAGGCAGGACAATCGAGGAGGTTGCCTCGGTTGATGAGGACTGGGTTAGGGAGCAATTAGGCAATCTGGACATCCCATAAATCCATGGGTCCAGATGGGGTGCACCCATGGGTGCTAAGGAAGCTGGCTGAGGTCATTGCTGGACCACTCTCCATCATCTTTGCTATGTCGTGGGAAACTTGAGAGGTGCCTGAGGACTGGAGGAAAGCAAATGTCACTCCAGTCTTCAAAAAGGGCAAGAAGGAGGACCCAGGTAACTATAGACCGGTCAGCCTCGCCTCTATCCCTGGGAAAGTGATGGAACAACTTATCGTTGATGTCATCTCAAGGCATATCAAGGATAAGAGGGTCATTAGGGGCAGTCAGCATGGCTTCACCAAGGGAAAGTTGTGCCTGACCAACCTCATAGACTTTTACGAAGACATAACGAGGTGGATAGATGACGACAGAGCAGTAGATGTGGTCTACCTTAACTTCAGTAAGGCATTTGGCACAGTCTCCCACAGCATCCTTGATACTAAACCAAGGGAGTGCGATCTGGACAATCGGGTAGTGAGGTGGACTGTGAACTAGCCGAGGAAAAGAAGCCAGAGAGTTGTGGTCAATGGGGCAGAGTCCAGTTGGAGGCCTGTATCTAGTGGAGTCCCTCAAGGGTCAGTACTGGGGCTGGTATTATTCAATATATTCATCAATGACTTGGATGAGGGAATAGAGTGTACTATCAGCAAGTTTGCTGATGACACCAAGCTGGGAGAAGTAGCTGACACGCCGGAAGGCTGTGCTGCCATCCAGCGAGACCTGGACAGGCTGGAGAGTTGGGCAGAGAAAAATTTAATGAAATATAACAAGGGCAAGTGTAGAGTCTTATATCTGGGTAGGAACAACCCCAGGTTCCAGTATAAGTTGGGGAATGACCTATTAGAGGGCAGCGTAAGGGAAAGGGACCTGGGGGTCCTGGTGGACAGCAGGATGACCATGAGCCAGTTCTGTGCCCTTGTAGCCAAAAAGGCCAAAGGCATCCTGGGGCGTATTAGAAGGGGGCTGGTTAGTAGATCGCGAGAGGTTCTTCTTCCCCTCTGCCCTGGTGAGACCTTCCTCTACTCTGCCCTGGTGAGACCACATCTGGAATATTGTGTCCAGTTCTGGGCCCCTCAGTTCAAGAAGAACAGGAAACTGCTGGAGAGAGTCCAGCACAGGGCAACGAAGATGATGAAGGGAGCGGAGCATCTCCCTTATGAGGAAAGGCTGAGGGAGCTGGGTCTCTTTAGCTTGGAAAAGAGGAGACTGAGGGATGACCTTATTGATGTTTACAAATATATAAAGGGTGAGTGTCATGAGGATGGACAACCAATGGTAGGACAGGGGTTAATGGGTTTAAACTGGAACACAAGAGGTTCCACTTAAATTTGAGAAGAAACTTCTTCACAGTGAGGGTGCCAGAGCACTGGAACAGGCTGCCCAGGGGGGTTGTGGAGTCTCCTTCTTTGTATACATTCAAAATCCGCCTGGACACATTCCTCTGTAACCTCCTCTGGGTGTTCCTGCTCCAGCAGGAGGATTGGACTAGATGAGCTTTTGAGGTCCCTTCCAATCCCTAACGTTCTGTAATTCTGTGTTGTTTCCAGCAAGAAATCTCTATTAGAGGCACGACACAACTACATTTAGGTGGTAAGGATACCTATGGAAAATAATCCACACATTACAGACAGAACGTGAGTGAACAATGTTATACTGTTGATGAGAAGGAAGATGCCACAGGGGAAAGTACAAGGAGAAGACATCTGAAATACTGCTGCTGCTTTGCTCACCACTCAGTTTTTGAGTGCTGCTCTTCAAGAAAGGTGTGGGCTGAACAGAGAGCTCAGAAGTTCATAAAACATGATCTGCAAAGAAAAGTGGATTCAGCTGACATGACTCAAAAAGAGAACTGGCTAACAATCTTCAATGGCTGTTTACTATATCCACAGCAGATAGCAGAGGAAATAATGGGCTTGAAGTGGAGCACTAAAGTGTCACGCTACAAGCACAGGCACGGGTTTGCAGTTGTGAGGAGCAGAAAACACTGATGCCTTCTCAGAGGCGGTTAGCATTGTGCCAAATGCCTTAGAGAACCAACTAGATGAGAGTCTTTCAGGACTCTCATGTGTGCCTCTGAGCAGCAGATGGATTGGATGGTCTCCCAAGATCCTACTCACTCCTAGGACTTCATGCTCTGTAGATTTACATGTATTCAGTTTTGAACTGAGAAAAAAATCCTTCTTCCCAAGTACTCAGGTCTGGCTCGAGCTGCTCCTCCTAGGCTGTGTTCTGGTGACTTTCTGATGGGAAGAATGGACTTAATTATATGAGGAGAAACAGACATCACTTTTTTCTACAATTTTGCAGTCACCTTGCCTACAAATAAACTGACATTGTTTTAAAAATGTAATTAGAGTGGTATGAAACCCAGTGTAGTTGTTCTTTTCCCTGGAAGAAAGGTCTATTATGATTTGTCTGAACTCACTACAGAGTTAAGACTTAGAAAAATACCACTAGCCCCCTCTGAAATAAAAGGGTTTTGTACTACAGCAATTAAATCACTGTCCAAATCACTGACATTAAATTTGAATGTGGAAATAGCCTGGATGGAAGTCTGCTCAGATCTCAGTGATAAGATTTTTTGAAAATACATGTGCGCAAATATAACTTGCTATTCTGCAATAAAACAATTACATTGTCTCATTTAATTTAATGAACCACAAAGTTGTTTTTTCATGCAATTAAAAAGATGTATGGGACAAGCAGCTGATCTCTCAAGCACCCTGGCTTTATTTGACAGGAAACAATTTGAAACTTTTCAAAGCAGTTGCCCAAGCCATTAGGAGGTCTTATGACAGAAGCTTTGAGTGGTAAATGACTCAGTGGCTTAATCATAGATTTGTTTGATACCAAGCCAGTCTGTGAAAAATGTGTGTTAGTATTTCTCTGCAGCTCATTCTGTTAAAAACTTACATGGCCAATCATTCCTGCATACCTGCTGTAAGGTAAGCCCCGTGCAGAATGTGTGTTTCTTTTTAAGTGATGACACTCCATTGCTATTGTGATGTTTGCTTCCTTGGAAGTCTTCAGGTGAGGTTTTTTTACAGTATTTAACAGCGACATTCAAGCATAGTCAATGAAACATCAGTATGAGAACTATGGCACAATGCAGACATTTTAAGGAAAAATAGGAGACCTTCATACCATGGTGGAACATAAGAACATTAAGGTTTGGGCAAAGTGGATATCACAGATGGGCAAATACAAAGGAATTCATATATACTATTTCTAGCATAGCTCTGCGCAAGGAAGTATTGGGTTCCTGGTTTCCGTGGTTCCAGTACAAGACTGCGAGTTTCACTGTGTCATTCCCTCAGCCCTGCGCCAGATGGTGGGGATTGTCTGCTGCAGGTGTCTTGGCAGTTCAGAAGGGGTTTATTTTGTTTAGAAGTTTGTTCAGAAGAAATGTTGTCATGTTTTTCTGTAGAAGCTTCGAGGAAATCAGAGTAAATATTTCATCAGAAATCACAGGAAGGTTAAAAGTCCATATTTAAAAAGGAGAACAGTTTGAGCATCGCTTTTCCTTCGCGGAGCAATTGTCCATGGAACATAACCACGTGGGAGCAATTTTTCTACTGTCTCATGATTCTACTTGAGGAGGAAAAAGACCCGTACACTCCAATGACAACCAAAGATATTTTTGGCTGGCTAGACACAGATTTAATTCATGTGATTTGCTTGAATGGTATAATTATGTTATTAATTTTCATCATGTTGCCTAAATACAAATGCAAGTGACAGAATCAGAAGACTGATTTGGCAGCCAATGAAATACCGTTAACACACAGGAAATATCTCAGACTAAAGTAATTTACAGATTATGAGGATGAGTAGGAGTGAAGCAGCAAGAGAAAAGGAAACATCATCTATGAATGTGACAGGAAATAAAATTAAATACAAACTTTACTTCTAGTGCATTTTAACATCGATGCTTACTTTTCCCCCAAGAAGATCTCATATTTTGTTAGCCCTGACTCCCTTAATGATGGGGAGTTCAAATATTTCTCACCATTCTCCAGCATAATGTCCAAAAAAATTCCTCAGTTGCTCAGAAGTCCTGCTGTTGTAGGTAAGTGGGTGCTGAAGACACCTGAAGGCTCAGAACAGTCTTAAGACCTATGAGTTAGTGAAAAGAATGCAGAGTCATGCAATGGATGGATGGAAGCCTGGATGGCTGGAATAAAGAGGGAAAATACTCAAGTGCTGATACAAATTCTAATAGTAGTGAGATCTTAGAAGTAAATTTTCAAGGACCCAAGAACACAGAAGATTGGAGAAATAGCATTTGTAGGATTGAGGAAACTTCTGAAAATGTCATTCTTAGTCTTAGATCGATGAGGCACTGAAATATTCATGAAACCTATTTTCTTATTTAGCTTTCCAGTTTATCGATGGCTAACAAATCTATATGTTTTACTTCTGGATGCATATAAGTGTAACATGTGCAAACATAACTGAGCATGTGCAAATGCTATTGCTGTTGCAGTGGGAATTCTTACCTAAAGATGCAAAAACATTCATCTGACTTCATGGGTTTTTAACTGTTAAAAAAAACCTAGCTAACATTTGAAGATTACACAGTAATCCTGTCAAGAGGCACAACTGGATGGCTTGCCGAGAAACTGGGACAAAACATGCTGCTCATGAAAACCGGATTATAAAACTTAAGGAAGACATTGCAAAGTAAATGCTGGTCTGCTAGACAGGTAACAAAGAAACCAATAAAATAGTGAGTCATGGATACGATGCTCGTTATTTTATTTTTGAAATGTCTAAACATATGTTTGGGTTAATACCTATCATCTTAGAAAAGTGAGATAATGGAATAGGTTAGTATGCCATTTGACAGTGCGTGAGTGCTCCTAAAGGAGCAAGAGGAATGTTCCTAAATGAATAGAACCAGCTGAACCTTGTTAGTGGACAAGTTGTAAACATAGAAAAAAATTGATTTCTCACTGTATTCTTCAATGTGAGCAGTCAGGAGAAAGAAAATCTTCAGAGAATCCAACAGATTGAAAATTAATTTAAATTCAACAAGTTCCTCAATTTTCAGTTTCTTCATGAAATTCGGTAATACACTTGCTAGAATTTGGCCTACCAAATCCTTGTTTCATTAGAGGAGTTGATGGGCAGTAAGTTCAGAAATGTCTTGCTGAGTTTTTCTGGGTTTAATGTACTCTTCCTACGGTTTTATAATGATATTTTAGAGCTACTATGAATCATTTGAGTTGTGAGTAATTAACCCCTCTGGAAATCTGACTCCTAAGGATGTCTCATGTTGAATTACCATAAAATGAGTCACTGAAATTAGAAACTTTGGGAGTATTTTGAGTTGGTCACCCCAAAATTTGGAGTTGCTGTTTGAGCAGATAATGTCTTGGAACCCAAGACCCAACCTATCTGCTTCTGTCATCTGTCTCATGAAGAAAAATAAACAATACTTGAATTAATCTAGATGAGCGTGGCACTCAAGGCAGAATAGCAAAAGCTATATTTAAATCCTAGGACTGACATTTTGGCAGACTGTAGCCCTTATCAGCACTCCAAATTTAGCAATCACAAAGACTCTAACCCAAATGAATAGAGCAGCCTTTTTTACATCAGTTCTGTGCTGATGTAAAACATCATTACTTGAAGTTGTACTTAGCTGTTCTTATGCTGATTCTATGATTCATTTCCTTTTCGACCTCCAATAACTTATCTTTGTAAAGCTACAAACACAGGCAAACAATACTCCCAGTTTTCCATCTGAGGAATTATCTGCTTATTCAGCATTTATGGATTTTGAAAATGTGCAGAAGAAAAAAAAAATGCAGACTTTGCAAGATGCTTGACATCTATAATTATTGTAACTACCAAACATAGCAAGTTATTTGTTCCAATAACAGGTCTCAGCAGCAATAACGTGTATGTATCTCCTCCAGGTTTCAGCTGTGGGAAGTATTTTGACAGTTGGATCCACAGTATGTAACTACATGTGGGCAGATTTGTGTTTTCTTTTTGCTGCTGAAGAGAGGCTTTCGAGTTTGCCACAAATCACGAACACACAAGCACATTTTCCTACTAAAAATCCTTTTTTACGTTCTCCTTCTCTTCATATAGAAGGAGGTGGTCGGTATCCAGATTTGCACTTAGTAGTAACACCCTCTGGAAATGCTTCCTCTGCTCTTAGTGGCACACCACAATGCCAAATGCAACTTAGAATCATGGAATCATAGAGTCATAGAATAGTTTGGGTTGGAAGGGACCTTCAAAGCTTATCTAGTCCAACTTCCCTGCAATGTGCAGGGACATCTTCAACTAGATCAGGTTGCTCGGAGCCCTGTTCAGCCTGGTCTGGAATGTCTCCAGGGATGGGGCATCTACCACCTCTCTGGGCAACCTGGGCCAGTGTTTCATCACCCTCAGTGTAAAAGATTTCTTCCTCATGTCTAGCTTCTATCTCCCCTCTTTTAGTTTAAAACCATTACTTCTTGTCCTGTCGTAACAGGCCCTGCTAAAAAGTCTGTCCTTATCTTTCTTATAGACCCCTTTCAAATACTGAAAGGGGCAATAAGGTCTTGTCACGGAGGCACCCCAAGGTTAGTTTAAGGGACAACAGGGTCCAAAACAACTTTTATTAAACCGGTGAGAAACAGGGTTTTAGCACTCCAAAAGTGACTTAAATACAGGTTCGGATATCAGTTGAGGAAAATTATTAAGGGGCAGCAACTAATACAACAGGCGGTCCACAGAGTGCATGCACATGGCTTCAACAAAACAATGCTGGAGCTGTCCCTGAGTCCCGGAGAAGTACACACTTGCCTAAACACGGTGTGGGATTATTTTAAAATAGATACACGTACTCGTAGTGAGTACGGAAAGTTAGTACACTCGCGATTGTGCGAGGGTAAATTTATAATACACTCACAATCCTGCGAGGGTTAATTTACTTACACATGCAAATGTGCACGGAATATTACACGTGCTTATGTGGAAGCACGGGAGGAAAATAACACTCACGATTGTGCGAGGAAATAATTTATACACGTGCTCGTATTGAGCACGCAAAGTTACACGTGCAAATGTGCACAGAAAGTACAGGTGCTTGTATTAAGCACGGAAAGTACGCGTGCAAATGTGCATGGAAAGTTACACGTGCATATGTGCACGAAAAGTATAAATATACTTGCAATCCTGCGAGAAGTTTTACTCACACCCGTGGCGGCAAGGCAAGCGGAGTCTCCATCCCAGGGGGGCTCTCGGCGGCAGCATCTTGCTCGTGCTCTGAGAGACCCACGACAATGGGCAGAGTCTTGACAAGAATCCCGTTTTTATATTGGCTGATCAGATCTGACTGTAGGCATTCTAGAAGCTTCTCTGCACCCCCACCCTGGCTGTGGGTGCCCCTGAAGCCTCCAAACATCCCCCACACTGGCCGTGGGTGCCCAGCGGCTCAGTGGCGCCTCGGCACTCCCTTCTCCTAATGGCCCTGGCCAGGGTGCTCTGGGGCCAAACAAAAGAAGCTGTTAGCCTCAAGTAGCAGAGAGAGAGGGAGATGTGCCTACTCCTTCCATACTGAAGGAGGGAGGGGGAGAGAGGGGGGTTTGCATTCTGCCACAGGTCTCCCTGGAGCCTTCTCTTCTCCAGACTGAATAACCCCAGCTCTCTCAGCCTGTCCTCAAAGCAAAGCTGTTCCAGCACTCTGATCATCTCGGTGGCCTCCTCTGGACTTTCTCCTCTTTGTGACTTAATGACAGCTGGGACTGTAAGAGAAAACTCTCCTCTAAGCCTCCAGCCAGTGCACAGACTGCACACACCTTCCATGGCTTGGACCCATTTGGAGACCAGCAGCTGAGGCCCTGAGCTTGTCTCGGGCCTTTCTAAGGGCAGGTTTCATCCATTTCTGGCATTAGCTGCTATAAATTGCAACCACTGGAATGGGAAGAGCACCCTAGCAACTGATAATGTTGTAATAAAACCTCTCTGACATACTTTTCCTCTCTTGTTTGGAAATGGAAGGTAGGTGATGATTGCACTGACATCCAGCTCAGGAGCATCAAAATCACCACCAAATAACCACTACAGGAGTTGGGAGAGCTCCTCTTTGTACTTATGACCTAGAAACAGAAGCAAAATCTAAAGCCAGTTCAAACCCAGAAGCTGGAGGAAAGTATCCAGGGAATTCAGCTTCAGCTTGGGGAAATCCACCCTCCATCTTGCAAACCACCAATGCTTATTTGTTTTGAGACTCAGTTTACTTGGAGTCACAGGGTCCTTCACTTTTATACTCTTCAGAGTACAGGCAGCTACTACTTAATGTTTTAGTTTTCATTTCCTTCTCTGAAAAGGCACAATTCTGGAAAGAGAGATCCTTCTTTTTGTTCGCTGTTTGTGGTTTTGCTAACTATAAATAATAGCTTTCACTGCAATTTAGAGCTTCCTGGTGTCCTGGCATCAGAAAGCTTAGTGGTTTCATGCAGTTTGATTAAGTGACCTACATTTCATAGCTTTTCCAGACACTGCTGGGTTGTGAATCTCATGAGTATAGACTTCCCCATGGTGGTTTAGCAATTGTGTCTGCCCTGCTGCAATGAGGAGAGTGAAGAAGAGGGAAAAGTTCATTTAACTCTGTCGGTCAACTTTATCTTTCTGCTGTAGTTTTCTAAGCTACTCATGCTAAGTATCAATATGCAGCCCTTACAGGTACTCAGGTCTCTTCCTTTTTGTACCTCAGGTTGAGTCAATGGAAAGAGCCACTCTGAATTAATTTGTGGAAAAGATTTCACGTGGCACTTCACAATGCACTTTTTTCAAATATTTTTCAGGGATGTGAGGTCTGTTTGAATCTTTAAGTCCACAAAAGACATTGTACTATGCAGGTAAGGACTTTGTTTATTTTAATAATTGATTTTTGAATACACTCAAGAATGCGTTACCTGAATTGCTTGGCATTCAGACTGCGTTTTTTACATGCCAACCTATATTTTGGCCCTTCCAGTTCAGCAGAGATCATGTTAATGATGGTACAATTTCACTTGTCATCTTGATGTAAGAGAACACATTAACACATGACTGCTTAATTGAATGTCAAAGGTTTTGTTCTTTGCTTCATTTCTGGTACACAGACAATTTTCTGGTATCCTCTCTCAGCCCCCAGAATTATTCTTTGTGCAACAATGTTAAAATATAAATGATACTGTTTCATGCTGCACTTCCCACAAAGTGAAAAGGTAAGTTGAAAGGTATGTTGTGTCTGAAAAAAAGAAAATAAAGCTTTGTTGATATTTATGTTCCCAGCCAGCTAACGTTATCTATTAGACTCTACACCACCCTCTGGTTCCATTAATGACTTGTGAAAGTTGCCTTCTAGATGACAGGCATCACACTGTGACATTTTGTAAGACAAAGTAATCCACCTCCTGTGTTTCTTCTCAAGAGAGAAAACTGGTATTTCTTTGGCTTCCAAATGTTTTGCAGGACTAACCTCAACACAGAGTGAAAGCATGGCCCTTTGATTGTTTTCGAAGGGAATCATATTTGAATAAGTCACTTTAGAAAAATAAGTGCAGTGAAGCTCCAAATCTAAAGATGTCTCTGTGTCCAGAATCCATGTTACCTGGGCAGCAGGTAAGCCAAGTACAGCTGAAGTGCTGCAGAGGAACGTGCAGGTTGCACTAGTGACAGTTCCCAAGCCCTTTATCACTTGAGCTTTTAGTAATGACATTGCCGTCCACTTTGGGCGATCCTGCAGACCTCTACGTGAAGCTGCCTTCCCTTGGAAACCTTGTTAAGTCACAGGATACCTGTTTTCCTTCACTAGCACCTTGTATTGTCACTTAGCACAAAAAAATAATACTTAATTTTTTACAGGTTTTATCTCTGTCCTTTGGTGGACAATCTCTGTGCTGAGCCTCGCTCTCATCTTCCTTATCACTTGTGAACAAACAATAAATTTTCATTATTCTTTGCCCATTAACCAAAGTTTACATTGTCTGTCTGGGTCTCTATGAAGTGATGCTTTGTAACTTCAGAAGCCTTAAAAAATATATAACTATAATAATTTTGAGCACTTCACTAATATTAGCTGTCGGTGCACCCCAGAGTTTAAATTACAGTTGAATTTCTCTATGATGTGTGTCACTAGGCTTGAAGAAGCCTCTTTTACAAATCTAGCTCAGACATCAGTCAAATCTTTACAGGTCTCTGTCTCTATTTCCACTGTTAAATGGGGCGAAGGGTGATGGTAACTTTCTTCTGGAAAAAAAAAATACAACCAAACTTCTGAGACCTACTTAAAAATGCTATAGGGGTTCTCGTTCCTGTGTATAAATGTTACCATATGCATCTTGCTACTGTACATAAGTATGTTGCAATTAATATATTTGGAAAAAGTACTCTGAGGCCAGCATGTAAATTTTACCCTAAATAAATGGGCTAATGGAAGACGTGGCCAATGGAAACCTGACACACAACCCGAACTCTGCACAGAACTCAGAAATTTCTGCACTGGTTCTGCACCTGAAGCCTCATCTAGCCAGGCTGTTTCATTTCCTGTCACGGAAGCCTTGCTTTTGCTTTAAGTCAGGTTTCCATTTCTACTGTGGGTGCTGGATCAGGTTTTACCCATGATCCTGCACCCTTCAGATCAAAATGTCATGCTCGGGGTCCAAGTGCTCTCCAGAGGAGGCCACGAACAGCCAGAGTGGTTGTGAGGCTGCCTCTTAGATGCTCATCTGTCTAGGCTTTGAGGGTTGCAGCCATCCTTCCTGAAACTTCTCTTTAAACATGTTTCTGCATCATCTTTTCTGCTTCATGCATTTCTCCATCACCTTTTTCAGGGTGGACAGCTGAATAAATCACATCATCTAGTTCTACTGTTAATTCTCAGCTAGTCTCAAAGCAGTGGGGACTTCTGATGCCTCACACAAATTCATGTTTCTCCTTAATAAGAGCTAAGGATCATTTGTCACAGGAAGCAAAGATACAGCGGCAACATCAACAAGCTTCTTCCTCTCCTCTGCTTTTCTTCCCTACGCTTCATCCAGTCTAGAGGGATTACTTCTTGTGAGACTAAATTTATTATGTTCCCCTCTGTATCAGACATGACCTTCTCACAAACAGGCATTCTTAAACAATGCTAAATTATGAATGATGGCTTCCTGAAAGCGAAATCTCAGATCCAAATTTCAGCAAATGTCAGACATGAGGTCAGAGTCTGTTTGAATCCCCATGCAAAGGAACTCTGCTACAAGGGAAATGCCTGCTTGTTTAAGAGACGTGCTTGAAGTCTGTGTGCCTGTGTATGTGCATGATCCATTGTTACTTTTATACCCAATTTTTTTCCTTTTTAAATGGTGCATAATAAAATAGGACCCCTCCAACCGCAATATTTTTGACATGACGGTTCTAATACTCAATTGATACTAATCCAGCAAATCCCTTACTCTTCTGAGTAGTCCTTCTCCTTGTGAGTAAATCCCTTAACTTCAGCTTGCTCCTGTTAGTAAGGATATTTCACAGAGGTGCACAAGGGTTCAGGTTCACTGTAGCATGTTCACAGGTGGTTTTCCCTATGGGAGAATTCAGAGAGGCTGGCAAACCCATCTATTTCCAGTAATGTATGTTCATGTGTGCATTATACATTTTTTTTCTCTAGAGCTTTATAGCTATTCTTTGTTATTGATTTCTCAGTTTGGAGGAAATATACCTTCTAATCAGACCTTCTTCTAGGCTCTTATGCTTTTCAGCAATAACTGTTGCGATAGTCTGAGCTGGAAACAGATTTCTTTCCCTCTGCTACAACAGGCCAGACCTATTGGACCCAGTTATGCTGAAGGTCAAACCCTTTAGGAACTGCAATAAACTTACTGTGGTTTATGGATGCATCTAGCTCTATTGGATAAAACTATGCCAGTTGCCTGAGTATCTGTATTATGGGTATGAGAGGAAGATCTGGATGTGCCCTGTGAATAGGTATGTATTAATTTTGAAAGGGAACTTCTTATTCCTGGCAGGAATTTCACCCAGAATTTCACTGTGCTTCCTTATCTTCACAGTACTGGTGCTCCTGCCCATCCATGTCTTTCATAGGCACTTTTACATATATTAAAACATGCTAAGGATGTATCCTGAAGCCAGCACCATAGAAGAGAAGTCTGGTATTTCTGTCTTTCCTAGAGATGCTGTAATGATCTACAGCAGTGATGGCAAAGTTGTCAAAAATTGCCTGTGCTCCTCCATTTTATGAGAAAAACTTCTTTCCATGCAAAACCAAAATGCAAAGTGCCTGTGGCTAATGGCTTGATAAGTTCCATCTTACTTACTCCTGCATGTTTTCACTTGTTCTTGTTCCACCTTGTTACCAGCTAACATCACTATTCGCACAAAAAGATGTTTTGAAAGTCCTTTCAACACTGCTTATAAAGGAGCTTCTCTGTTCTAGAGAATGAACTCTGTCTTTCATCAGTAAGATTCTTTTCTCCCATTTTATGCTTCTTGTGCATTCTGACTCCTCTCTGCAGCTGAAAGGATGACTGTAGATGTTGTCACAGTAATGATATTATCACAGCATGACAACTGAGGGAAAAAAATGTGGCAAAATTTGTAATACTTTTCCGAAGGCTGATACAGCCAGGTAAAAATAGATTAGCTTTTGGACACCAGGCTTTTACAGGAATATTAATTCAATATTGTAGTTACAATTCTCCCCCTCCAATAGGATTATATAAAACTGTCTGTCATATCAGGGACTTAAAATGCTTTATCAGTGAAAATACACATTTGTTGGTGGTTTTAACAGAGCTGCAAAGTAAATCCTGATAGGGAGAAACATTATGGGAATTTGCTAACAGGTCTTTGTTTGGGCAACTGTGCACCCATTCATAAAAGCATTCACACTGTTTGTGTTAGTCTTATGGGGTGAGATTCAGATGCCAGTTTTTCAAACTGTGTCAATGGGAAGAATGCATAGAAATCAGCCTGTTCAAAGGCGACACCACACAAAAGCTGACCTAAAATAATAGCTCAGGCAGGCAATGATTTTTGAACATTTTGCTGTTGTACATTCGGTCAAAACACATTCCAAAGGAGTACTGATTATTTATAGTGGTGGGGAACAAGGGCTGCCATTCGACTCTAAACAGCAATTGGGTTTTTTTTTTCAGCTCCCTTCTCCTTTAGAAAACAAATCCATCCTTCACATGCGCTCTATTAATGGAGGATGAAATACTTGCAGAACTGAGGGCACAGCATAAAGCAAGGTATTTTGGTTAGGTGGTAAGCGAGTGCATTTGGAAGATAACAGATTTACCTTGTATAGGCCATGATAGCATCTTCACCAACTGAAAGGATGTCGTAGCCTGAAAGCTGATTCCAATGCAACTCCTCTGATAAATTTTGTGGAGTGGAAAGTGAATGGGATGCTGAAGTGGAAGGGAAAAGCCCTGTTATTTTGGAAGTGAGAGGGCTTGAAAGGGAGCAAAAGCACAGTAGCAAAGGATGCATGTAGGAGTACAGGATTCTCTAAATGAAAGCAGGCAAAAACTGGAGTTTTGGAAGGATGCAGCTCAGATCACTGAATCATAGCATGTCCTGAGTTGGGAGGGACCCACAAGGATCATTGAGTCCAACTCCTGTCCCTGCATAGGACAACCCCACAGGTCACACCATGTGTCTGAGGGTGTTGTCCAGTCTCTTCTTGAACACTGTCAGGCTTGGGGCTGTGACACCTCCCTGGGGAGCCTGTTCCAGTGCTCCACCACCCTCTGGGGGAAGAACCTTTTCCCAATGTTCAACCTAAACCTCCCCTGGCACATCTTCCTGCCATTCCAGGTCTTCCTGTGCTTTTTGAGTTGGGGGTAAGGGAAAGAGGAGGTGCTACTTTTTAACCCTTGGAAGAGGTCTTCACCCTGCTGTCCCCAGCAGAGCTTCCTGAGCCCCAGCGGTGGCAGGAAGGAGCAGAGCACAGCACAGACCATGGGAGATGGGCCAGGACAGTGGGGCAGGACCACAGGGGAGGGGCCAGGCAGGAAGGGTGAGGCCCCAGGGCTCAGTATTTGGGCCAGTTCTGTTTCATCTCTTCATCAATGATCTGGATGATGGGATTGAGTGCACCCTCAGTAAGTTTGCAGATGACAGCAAGTTGGGTGGGTGTGTTGATCTGCCTGAGGGTAGGAGAGCTCTACAGAGGGATCTGCAGTGTGCCCAGGTGGCCAACAGCATCCTGGCATGCATCAAGAATAGTGTGACCAGCAGGACTGGGGAAGTGATCATTCCCATGTACTCAGCACTGG
The DNA here is from genome assembly GCF_964273445.1 of Streptopelia decaocto. Taxonomy (NCBI): domain Eukaryota; kingdom Metazoa; phylum Chordata; class Aves; order Columbiformes; family Columbidae; genus Streptopelia; species Streptopelia decaocto. The sequence goes on along the minus strand of NC_138663.1, from coordinate 77,222,484 downwards.
TGAGGCTGCACCTTGAATCCTGTGTTCAGTTTTGGGCAACGAAGCTGGTGAGGAGCCTGGAGCACAAGTCTGATGAGGAGCAGCTGAGGGAACTGGGGCTGTTTAGCCTGGAGAAAAGGAGGCTGAGGGGAGACCTCATTGCTGTATACAACTTACAACTACCTGAAAGGACATTGTAGCATGTAGGGTGTTGGTCTCTTCTGCCAAGTAACAAATGACAGTATGAGAGGAAACAGCCTCAAGTTGTGCCAGGGAAGGTTCAGATTGGATATTAGGAAAAAATTCTTCACTGAAAGGGTTGTCAGGCATTGGAACAGGCTGCCCAGGGAAGTGGTGGAGTCACCATCCCTGGATGTGTTTAGAAGCTGTGTAGATGAGGTTCCTGGGGACATGGTTTAGAGGTACACTTGGCAGTGTTGAGCTAGCAGTTGGACTTCATGATCTTAAACGTCTTTTCCAACCAAAATGATTCTATGATACTATATTATGCTGTGTTCTTGCTCATTGCTTTTCTCTGTGCTGCTTTTTAAAGGCACCTGTCTTTTTTTTCTTCCTCTTCTCTCTTCCCCTGTTTTTTTTTTTTTTTTTTTTTTTTTTTTTAATCCTCTGTATAAGGGCTGCATATGAACTATGCAACTATGATCAGAATAGCTAGCCTTTCTGGCTGGGGATCTTACTTGGGACCAAAGTCATGGAGGTGAGGTCAAATCTCACCACTCAATTCTCATTAAAATGGAGTATGACAGAGAAGAATCATACCTGAATTTCAATTTTCTGCTTCGATTTGAAGACATGGATTGTTTATCAATAAATGTCTACATCTTCTCAGTGATTGCAAATTGTCATTGGAGTACTTAGGAGTATTTGCTTGTAAGCAAGGTTCATGTTTGGCAGTTTATTCTTACCTTCCATTTATTCTACACATGAAACTGTTGTCCTCAGTGGAAAGCATCAGTGCGCTTCTCTTCGGGGCTCACTGACAGATAGAAAGGACAGAAACTGACAACGCTGCCTAGAAACAAGTTTGACTGTAGAGCTTGTTCTGGTGTATGTGTAACGTCCACCTGTACGAGAGCAGAATGAGACCAGGCATTTTCAGTTCCCCATCACAAGGCAGTGGCGACACAACAAGCTCTGCCTCATCTCTGTCTTGATCCACCCATCTCCTTGTGGGTGGCAGGTAGGACACAGTGGTGGAGTTACTACCATGGCAGTGGACAGACCGTGGATGTTGGAAATTCAGTGAACAGACATGCTGACATTTATTCAGTAAAAGGAAGAGACAAGGCTTAGAAATATCTCTGAGGGTCACAAATAAAAGATATCACAAAATCGTGTGTCTTGCTTGAGAGTAAAAGACTTTTTAATAAAAGAAATAATCTCTCTCTATGTTGCTTTGGTAGGGATTGTGTTACTAAAGAAATTAACAAATAAGTGTATCAGTTTTATTTGAACTTGCTCAATCACAAGCAGTTTGGACAGTGAAAGAGTAGCAGTCATTCCTACTTTCTCTTGTTCTTTTCCACTTTCTGGTTTCCCAAGCAACATCAAACCTCTGGTTTGTCTCTCTTCTCAGCTAAAGATGAGCAAAGAGGCAGAAATTTTTTGGGGATACAGTTTTGCACACTTCAATCATGTTTTCTTTTTTTTTTTTTTTTTTTTTTTTACTTTTTATGAGTTCAGCTAACTATGTTTTGAATTAGTCTCCAGAGACTGAAAGGTTCTGTTTGTTTTGAATAGAGGTGACTGAATAGGTTTTGGTTTATTTTACTGTTGGTAGATAGCTTCCTTACCAAAATGAAAATATTTATCCTGCTCAAAATATTTTGATTTTGTCAGAGGCTGGCTGAAATGCCTTGCTCAATTTTTTTAATCATTTTGTCCAGAGAAAACAGCTCTAATGCTCTACACAGCTCTAGCGTATCAGATATGAATGAAAACAATATTTTGTATGCAATTACAAGCTTCTGGCATTTTTGTGTTCATTAGACATCATCACGTTAATATTATTTTTCTCAGTGTATATTTCTACACAGCACCACACTATGAAAGAGTTTTTCCCCCTCTCAAGCACTGACAATGCCTTGAGAGTTCCAAGTTTATTTTTTACTGAAAAATAAGTGGTATCTAGGATCTCTAGCTGAAAATGCTGTATAAAGAGCCAGTTAATATTTACGATTATTTTATTGCTACCTTATGGTCAGGACATACTAAACTAACTGTGTCAAACTTTCTTATTGCTTTCCTTCCTTCACCTACAATTTTTTCAAAGCTTCCTTCAATTGTTAGTCCAGGGGAAGGTTCTGGACATTTGCAGAAAAAGCTGTGGAATTTGGGGTTGTCAATTTTCAAACACAAAAGTTGTTTGACTGAATCTCTAATTGCTATGGTGAGAATTTTAACCTATAGATTTTTCTTTTGCCGCCCTTTGCTAGGTACCTAACGGCAGCCTTTCCTCACTGTGTTTCTCACTGTTTTAGCAGATGAGCTCAGTAATACTTCCCTCCCCATCACCTGGCATGGTCAACACCTCTCTGCAAGATGTGCTGTGCTGACTTACCTTGAGTCAGGCAGAGGCTAATTGTTGATTTGCAAGGCTGTCCATGTCTCCTTGCAACCTTGTGTTTCCCAAGTTTAAAGCTCTCAAAGCTGTCCCTCAGTTACCACTCAGCCGTGAAAGTGCCCAAAGTAGCCAAGTCTCTGCGTGCTCCCGAAAGTCAGAAAGCAGCTGGCTGCTAACTCATCCACAACTCTTCCTAGGGTTATGTGGGAGTCCCCACTGTTTCTCAATGGGTCTAATAGGTGAGTCCAGAAATGGTGAACACAAAGTGATGGTACCAGCCTGGGCTGAATTTGCTTTTTGTGTAACAGCCAGGGTCTAGAGGCTGGGCTCTGAAACCAGGGTCTACCTCCAAGGTCATTGCTGACAATGGTGAACATGTCTCCCATGTTTCGGCCTACCTGATTACTGCAGAGAGGTGCTTTTTAGTGCTGGAGTCACTCTGTTGGCATGAAATGATCACACTCTCTCTGCTGATTTAGGAGGGCTGAGGGCCATGCATGCAGCAGCCTCATCCTGTGAGGCAGGAGGTGGGTTCCCAGTGGAAAACCCGAGCTGCCACAGGTGTGCAAGGCTGTCCCTGCTGCTTCTTGGCTTGTGGGCAGCCTTTCTGCCCACTCTTCCCCACACACATTGGGTATTTCAGCAACAACCACAGCCGCACTGGGGTGACCCAGCAACTGCCTGTGTCCTACCTGAGGGTACAATCTCCGGTGTGTTTTCTTCCAAGACCCAACCAGACGAGTCGGTACACACTGACATACAGCTGCTGCTTTGGTAACTGTGCTGCTGGATGCAGCATGCTTTTCTTTAAGATTTACCATACCATCCGGCTTGATAAATTATTAAAAAAAAGCCTTTGTAGGATGTACTTTGACCAGATGAGCATGGTGATCCCGGCTCCCAGGCTCCTGGCCTGAACACAGGGCTGATCGCGGCGGACCCGCTAGGTGCGAAGGGTTCCCCCACGCCTCGCAGGGTCATGCGGAGTGGGGACAGTGCGGAGTGGGGACAGTGCTGAGTGGGAGGACGGGCGGGGGCGGGGTCGCCGCCGCCGCCACCGCCCCTGGCCCGGGGACGATGTCCGCCAGGGCGCGCTGGAGAGCGGCGTGGCCGCCGCCGGGGACGAGGCTGCCTGGGGAGACAGCGAGGGGCTGGGGGGGTAGCTCGGGGGTGGCTGCTGGCGGCGCTGCCCGCAGGGGCGAGCTCGGGCGGGGACGTTCCTCCTTCTCTCCGCTCCGGCTCGACCGGTGCCCGCGGGGGAAGCGGGAGAGGCGGGGGCGCGGGGCCGCACCGGCGGAGCGGAGCCCCGCAGCAGCCGGCCCTGCGGCCGCCGTTCCCCTCCCTTCCCCGGCAGCTGGGGGGGCGGGCGGCGGGGGCTGAGGCACCCCGCGGCCCGGGGCGGGGTGGAAATTTACTGGGGCCGTCCGCAGCGCGGCGACGAGAGCGAGCGAGCGAGCGAGGGGGCTCGGCGGGAGGCGGAGGGAGGGCGGGGAGCGGCGGAGCATCGTCTGGCGGGGAAAGCGAGGGACCAAATGACTGTGAGGAAGGGCGGCAGCCGCCACCGCCGAGTGAGGAGCCAGCTGCGGCGCAGCGGCGGCAGCAGCCCCGGCAGGAGACCCGACGCCCGCGGGGGCCGGCTGCCTCCCGGCCGGCTGGGCGGCGATGGCGGCGGGCGGCGGACGGCGGGCTTAGGGCCGCCGGGCTCAGGGCGCGGGCGGCGGCGGGGCTGAAGCGGGGGTCCCCCGCCCGCGGGCGCCGCATGGTGCGGGCCTGATGCCGGAGCGTGGCCCGGCGCCGCGGCAGCGCTGCGGGAGGAGAATGGCGGGGCTGGCGTGGAAGTGGCCGCGCACCCGCCTGCCCGTGGGGGCCAGTGCCCTGGGAGTTTTCGTCCTCTGCTGGCTCTACATCTTCCCCGTCTACCGGCTGCCCGACGAGAAGGAGATCGTGCAGGGAGTGCTGCTGCAGCAGGGCAAGGCGTGGAGGAGGAACCAGACTGCGGTCACCCTGTTCAGGTAGCGCCGTGCGCGGTCCAAGGGCAGCCGGGGACGGGCAGGCGCACGAAGCAGCGGGCAGCCGGGCGCCTTCCTCACCCCGCCAAGCCCCGAACTTTATTTTTCCTTACCCAACCCTTTGTTTTCTCCCAGCGGGCGAGGGGCAGGTAGGGCCCCTCTTGCCCAGCAAAACTTTTTTGGGGTGGCTGTATTTGCTGCGGAGAGGAGAAGGGGCTCGGCGCGGGGGACTGAGGCTTATTTCTCCTTGCAGGGCAATAAGCCCATCTTGGATGCCTTTCCTAGGAGGGCTGAGATTTCTGAGGCTTGCTGTGTTGCCTGCACAATAGGATGCTTCTCGCTGGCTGGGTAACAGCTGCACCGGCAGCCCCTCTGGCTGCTAACAAAGCCAGGGGCTCGGAGCCTCCCTTCGCTTATTGATCGTGACTACCTGCCTGCTGCCACAGACAGCTGAGCTTGTGGATCTCCTTGGCATGCGTAGGGGAAGGTATGCATGGATGCTTATTCGTGTCAGCATCCTTGCTCCGAGGAACACTTTGAAAGCTCCGCGCTGGTCCTTGACTCCCTGCGGTTTATTATAGAAACCACGTGAAAAGGCACCTTTTTTCTCTTCTGTTCTTTTGGCGTGACTGGGAAATGGCGGTAATCCTTGAAGCCCTTTTCACCTTCCCCAGCTGCGCAGGAGAGGAGGAATATTGCAGTCAGGGTGCCACATCTGATAGCGGTGGAGAACCAGGTCCCTGCAGCAGGGAGGACTTTTTGAATGACCCTGGCTTAGAAGTGTCTGCAGTGGAGATTTGCATCCCCTTGAAAATTTCTCACATGTCTGGGTAAAATACGGACAACTGGAAGAGAGGCCGATTTCCCTCCCATTCCTGTAGGGAAACTAGGTTTTCTCCCTGTCCTCTAAGCAGCAAATGAAAGATCAGAGTGAGTTTGTAATCAAACTGTTTGCGAAAAGACCCTCTTTCTTCAGTAAATGCTAGAATGAATCAGATCCAAATTCCAAGGACTTTTTTTTTTTTAAAAAAAATTATTTTTTAAAGTGATGTACAACTTTATTTGATTTTTTTTTCAAGATTTTCTAAGTGCAACTCAACTTGCATTTGCCAGGAACTAGAGCCAGCATGTGATTGCTTAATATCGTGTCTGCTGGGATAACAGAAACTTTACAGTTCTTCAAAAGCACATTCTTCATTTAGTGTCTGAAGCTTGCAGGAAATAGAAGCAATGAGAGGTGATAAGTGAGCGTATGTTAATAACTCGTTCGGTAGGCCTGGAAGAAGTCCTCCCTCTAATACAGAGCTAGCAATGACATACAGATGCAGGATCTTTTTCCTAAAACACTAACTAATATTAGAAACTAGGTTGATCTCAGATACTGTTTCATCTTAATCCTGTTGTGCCACAGATTTCCATTCTTGGGCTAGATGAATCCAGATTTTTAAAAAATTACTCTGATAGGTAATGTAGGAAAGAGTTTGATGTGTTTTCATGTTTGTAAATCTAATGTTGCTTTAAGATTGATAATACTGCTGCAGCTTCAGTTTAAAAAACAGATTTTAGACCATTTCCACCACATGGTTTAGTAACAAAAACTCTGCATGGCTCGTCAACTATTCCACTTGCCCATATGTTTTTCCACTCCCCAAGCATAGTGATTATCTCAGAGATGCTATTGCAGAGAATCTCTTGCAATAAAAGGAGCTATTGTTTCTTGTCTATGTCTCTTGATGAGCTGGTGCAGTGCTAAATACAATGAGCTTTAAATCAATCTGCTTCAAGAAATAAAGTGTTTTAGAGGAAATGCACACTGAAGCTATGTAGTGAGTATACCATAACGTTCAAGTAATTGTGACATAGAGCTCTGTTTTTGCTATGTAAATTTGCTTCTCTTAATATTGGTAGAAGGTTATGAAATTAAAGTTAGGTAAGCTGCTGTATGTTGTGAAGTGATGAACAGAAACAATGTCTCACTCTTTGCTATGGTCCTGCTGTCTGTGCAAGAGGACTGTAAAAGCTCCGAGTTTTAGTTTCTACTGGAAACTGCCTATACATGTGAGTCTTTGTTTTAACTGTGAAGGAGGTATAGAGCTTCACAGAAATTTCATGTGCAGGTTTTGAACTAATATGGCTTTCCATAATATCCTAATATTGAGTGGCTTTTAATATGTTATTGATATATTATTAGTTAAGAATGACATTAATTGCCATTCTCCCTAGCCCTCCTGCCACATTCTGATTACAAAAAAATTTTGGTTCTACTCAGTTTTGAAGAGTATATTTTAATTTATATGTGCTAAAAATCTATATGAGAAAGTGCAAACTAGCATATTACTGCTTTGTATAATACTGTGGCATTTGTGGTACTATACAGGTGTTAGAATAGCCAGGTTTTTGCTAGGCAGAGAAAACATCTGATGGTTTTGTATCCTTCTCCTCCAATAAACTCATTGGGCTCCCGTTGTTGAACTAGATTATTGTCCCTAAGTAATTAACTTGATCAAAACATACTTTTCAAACCTCAGAAGTGCTATTCCCCCTTTGCCTTCTGTACCCGGATCAAAGACAACTTCAGTAAGTAATTTAGCATGGTCAACGAAAATGTCTGGAGGTAACTCGGGTTGAACCATGGCAGTCGAGTGCCAATAACTCCTCAGTTTCCACTGCTCCTTCCTCCTCCTCTCTGTACAGCCAGAAACCTTGTGTAAAGATCTGAGCCATGTAAACTCTTGCTTATGCAAGAACCCAGGATGTCCTGGTGCTTGTGGGATGGTGTGCAGGAGGGTTTTGTGTTTGAATATGGGTTTGCAGAATGAGTTTTCATATATAAATACCTGTGTAAACAGCCATGGATTGCTACCTTTGAGGTATGTGTTGCCTTACTGCAGCTGCAAGTAAGGACAGTTTGTGGGAGCAATGAAATGAGCAGGACTAAGCCTTTGACTCCAGTGTGAGTCTGTTTAAAGCGTGCTCTCAGCCTTGACTCTGCGCACACGACTTCTGTGAGTAATCCTGGTGTGATGAGTGCGCTGAGTCCCGCTGCCAGCAGCGCCGTGGGTGTCTGTGCAAGAGCTGCCTGTGTTCTTAGATGGAAGGATAGATCCTGAAAAGCCTGAAGATACAACTGAGGCTATTAGAAGAGCTCTTGGTCCAAATCCTTTCCTCAGTTGAACGTAGCTTCCTTTAAAGCCCTCAAATTCTGGGCAATTGGGGTTGAGCACAGCCTACTAGCAAGGTATTGCTGTTTGCATCCTTTAAATTTCAAGACATCTGTGGCTGAGGGTAGTCAAGCTCTCTGCTGTGGAAACATCTCTCTGACGAATGCTGAATAATAAATAGTCTGCCAGTCAGATGGTAAACTGCTTGATCTTGAACTATAAAGTGGTCAGAATAAGAATGAGACTGTCATTACAGTCACTAATGGCTAACGTGTCTAATTTACCTACAATATAAGAGCTTCTCATCCTCTGAGGTGGTTAATGTTATTGCGTCCTAATTGTTTTTACAGATTGCCTTTTTTTTTTTTTTTAAGGACTTAGTGCTGCTTAAATTATTTGAGCAAAAGTGTTGTTAATTGCTGTTTGTTATTAGTGAAGTAAATGACATACAATAATACCTTTATGATTATTTTACTTAAAATGATTGTAGTTGATTAAAGGTAGAGCTGAATCTTTTCATCTGCCTTACAGGCCCCACAGAACCACAAATTCCAAGTGTTGTATGTTTATCTGACACTTCTGCGTCATTTGCTGTCCAGGGTGGACCTCCTCTGTGTAGTGAGCACACTTGTGGGGGGCTGTGGGCTTTTGACTGTCGGGACTCCCACTGAAAGGGTTTGATGGTGATTAGGGATTTCGGTTAGAGGTTCTTCAGGAAGAGTTGGGACAATCTCATCTGCAAGGCAACAGAAAGGCTACTACCCTTGAGATTCTGATTGTGTTCCTGCTTCTGCTGCAGCAGTTTTGTATGATGCTGGAAGGTCAGCCCGGGTTTATTCTGGGGGTGGCTTGGTTGAGCTGGTGGCAGATATCTCCTGTGAACTCACTGTGATCCTTCTCCAGTCCAAAGCATCTGCTACAATGTGGCTCTGCTCCCCAGTACTGTCCCCTTTGTCCCTAGAGCCAGACAGGCCATGCTTACCTTGACAGCTGGCTTCTCCACTCTATTTTCATCAGGTTTGGCTTCTTGTCAGTTTTCCAGGGACAGAGCGGAGAAGCTACTGGCCTGAAATCAAACAACAGGGTCAGCAGCTGAATGGGACAGAATAACCAGATGTGGTGGACTCTTGTGCTTGCAGTGTGGATGTGGACAGACTGTGTGAAGCCTCTTCTGCTGTTGGCTTTCATGCACCTTGCAAAAACAGTGCTCTGTTGCCACTGTACACTGCGCTGGAGGGGTTCTTCCCACTGTAACCTCCTCTGCCAGCTGCTCTCTGCCAGCTGTTAATGTCTGTATCTAGAGTGCAATCACAACAGGCGCTGAAGAACATCCCCTTGTGCAAATCATTTTTCATTCTAGATTGTGTTAACACAGAACTAGAAATCCAGGTCACTTCTCTGTTTGGGTAAGACAAATGCAATTGCCAAGTCAGCGAGTTTCTTTAGTTCAGATGGCTTTTTTTTTCCCCCCTCCCTTTTGATTTGAGCATTGTGAATTACCTGAGTGTTGCATTCCTTACCAGGGTATTTCAAGGGAAGTCAGAGATGAAACTTCACATTGCTTAGGCTGACTAGATAAGAGTTTTGCCCTGCTTGAACAGATTTATCAGTTACTGAATTATTTCTACTTTTTTCACTGAGATGTGTGAAGAATGGAGTTAGGATTAGACCTGGGAGATGCTGGATTAGATTAGTTCTATCTCCATGGCCCGTGAAGCCCTGTCCTGAAACCATCAGATATGCTCAAATGTTGTGTGTTGGCAGTGGCCAAACCTAGCTCATTTTGTTCTCCTGAGTAGGTGTTAGTACTGCCTGAGTGTGTTTTTAAAACACTTGTTAACATTTTGAATGACTTTTTTCAATTGTATTTGCTGCATTGGTGATAATTGATAATTTGTAATTAGTTTCCTGGTGTCTCCAGGTAATATGGGAAGTTGTTTTGGTGAAAAAGTACAATTTGAAGAGTGAGTTAAAGGCGAGAGGAAAGAAAAGTTCTTATTCTATTTTATTATTTGGAGACTGCAATGAAGAAATCAAGCTGCAGAGATATATGGCTCCATATCTTCAAGGTCAATAGTTGTCTTTGGATACCTAAATTACATGAAAACAATGAGAATTAGTTATCTGAGTTAGCTCATGGAGTCTTTGCAGATGAGGTATGTGGAGACAAGATAGGAATTGACTTAAATTCCTGAGTTCCAGCTCATGGTATCCTCTTTCCTTGCCCTGAAGTTGCATTTACTTACAGACATTGGTTCTACCTTCCTCACAAAACAGACAGTTGAGATGTCCATTTCTAGTATCTGCTCTTGCAAACTTTTGGATTGCTGCTTTACTTTGAATTTGTAAAAACTCCGGTGCTGCCAGTATTTATGGGAGGGTGTAGACAACTCCATGAGGCTCTTTTCCTGTTAGACTGGGAGCATCTGAAGGCCCAGAGCCAGGCACTGGGGAACAGGAGGAGCAGAGACTTCACTGGAATTTAGGTTAACCTGACATGGGCCCCTAGAATCTGGCATGTACATACACAGGCACTGCTGAATGTATGTATTTTCACATCTGTGCTTTCCCTTCCTCTGCCTTATAGTGGGTGGAATCAGCACTGAATCATCCATACAATATAGTGACTGGTGATTTATTCTTTTACAAGTAATTTTCATCTTTAGCCAGGAGTGTTGCTCCCATTTGATGTGTGTTCAATGACATATATAAAAAGACCTATTTTTTAGGCTAGTTCCTACTAGGTAAATGCATGGAAAATGAATTGTCTTTCCTCCTTTAGAATTTATCCTCCCACAGTGAGGATGAACCTCACTGAACTGAGGAGGCTGGTTGGACTGTAGTTTTCTGTTGCTCCTGTTTTCTAAGCATAAAAAAACACTTAATTTTAAATTTGTATATATATATAATCTTTTTCCATATGCTGCATGTGGTTCCCAAAATGCAAGAAAATTGCTCCTAATCTTAAATTATTTTAGCATAGCTGCATGTAGTTAAAATCACACTGAAGCACATTAATCCATATTATGTAGTATTTGCAAACCTCAGTGGAGATTCAAGTTTTATTGTGTCACAGTTTTTACATCTAGAAGACTAGAAACAATTCTTCTCTGAGATCTTCAAATCTAAACTGATTAGATAAACAGAGGGTGGGGTGGGACCATGATAGTGATAAGTTGCTTAACTCTAGCAAAGTCTTTGTCAAGTAGCTATTATGGAAGCAGTGAGCTTCTTGAAGAAGCTGTGCCTGTTGTCTTGACCTTAGCAGTATTTGACGTTTTTAACAAGGTGAATTACACTGTGGAGAACATCCTGGCTTTAACCAGAATTCTGGAGGTCACTTCCTCACTGCTCCGTTCAGGAAAAAGGTGAAGGCTGTGTAATTAGATTTTTATAATACATTTTCTGGACAGCAGAGTGGTGATTTTTGTTGTTGTATTAAATCAACAGATTGAATTATTTCAGCTTCTCCTATTCCATCTGCCCGGAAAATGCCCTCCTGAACTTCTTGGTTTAGAGAGTCGCTTTTCAAGTAGAGATGTGGGTAAAATGAGGCTTTTAAAGCTGCTCGAAACAGATGAATAGACGTGGTTAACTTTTTTGTCTTCCATGTTTGCTGTGAGCATAATTTAGTTTCTAAACATTTTATTTCTCGTACTCCTTTTTTTTTTTTTTTTTTTTTTTCTTTCCACGTCTTTTGCAGTCTATTCCCATTCTTAAGTTGATTGATGTCCTCCTCAGCTTTCAGGGGACCCCCAGATTCTTTGGATGGCTCCTTTTGTAATTATCCAATCAGCATCCATAGCAGTGATGTAAAGAACTTCTGTGGAATTATTTACTCCTTTATCTTCCTCCCCTACTGAGTTGCCAGTCACCTTCTTCAGAGTCCTCCAGCTCTCACTGATGCTCAGGGCATCTCTTGTTTTCCATCCTTTACATGCTAGTTGTTGGCTATCAGGCTTTCCAGGTAAACTGCAGACTTTGCCTTAATATAGTAGCAAGATTAAGTCACTACTTATCAGGTCTCCTCTGCTCTGAGGATGCGCAACCATCCTGAATTTAAAAGCTGCTAAGTAGCTCACCTACATTTTAAGGAGTGCTAGGAAAAAAGATCAGCTATTTTGCTTCCTTTCTTGTGTGAAAACTTGCGCTCCTTATTTCTGGAATGCCTGGAGTGGCCATCACTGCAATAGGGGAGTTTATATTTCCTGTCAAAGATAAAAGACAAACAAACAATATTATTTTTTTTTTCCTCCACTGAGGAGATTTTAATGTTTTCTTGTGTACTCTGTCTTGGCTGAATGTCAGCTCTGGTAATACGATTCTGTATACCACAGTGTTTGAAGTTCCTATCATATAAGATGTTCTACTCGCACTGTTGGTCCTGCTGTGCGGTAGGTCCCAGAGCAGGGCAACGGAGTATCTGCTGCTATAGGTAGTACTCAGAAGTGCCAGAAGAGTTTAGACCCAGTGCAAAAGGAGCTCAAATATGCAATGAGGAGGTGATGCTGAATCCAAGGCTCACTGATGCCTACCTCGATCAAAGTTGGTAGGACTTAGGCTTAAAAGCAAATGGGATGAAGACTTCCAGATTACTCAGCTATGTTTTAGAGTGTCAGGGTAGACTTGATTCCTCAGGTACTTCCATACAGCAAAGGAGATAGAGTTATAAAGGAAGTTAAGGAAATGGTGTCTCCATGACATGGTTATCTCTTGTAATTGAACTTCAGGTATAGGTTATCACTGAAGTCAGTGGGGAATCTTGTGGATAATTACCAGTCTCTACAAAATTATAATTTACATGGTGCCATAAGCTTGCAGAGAGACGTCCCATGCTCTGAAAGATTTTCAGTCCAAGAACGTGTGTGTTGAGACTTATCCCAGCTATGCAGATAAGGAATCTGATTAATGGACTGGGTTTTCCCTCTCTTAGTACAATTTTTAATGTGAAGAAATACCTGGGCTCTTTACTAGTGACATGCTGCTTGAATGTTCTCTGGAAGAATGATCCAAATACTTGTGCTGAGGGTTTGGTGGATTCTGGTCCTTGCTACTGGTACCTGAAGGTACCAGCTTACTACTTGTAAAGTACTTAAAGCTTTTGTGTAAATTTCTGTCTTCTTTCTGTGGCTTCCGCTGAAGCATCGATCTATTTAAAATGGAACAGAATAACTCTTTATTCCGTATGTAGTATTCACTTGAGAAATTAATTCCTGTTCCTGGATAGTAACTTACATTTTTTACTTTGCTTTCCCTAATGAGTGGCAATGTTAGCAATGCTTGCATGGTCTTGTCTTTTTTCTGCATGTCAATAAACTTGTAATTATTGATAGGTAAACATTTTCATTCTTAGATTTGTCACAAATCCTCACCAGTATTTAAATGATGGTATGTTACAATTAATAATAGGTTGTATGCTCTGCTTGGCTTGATACTTAAGAACCTGCATGTGGAATCAAGCATGTGCATTTGTAAAGAAGGATGCAGGAAAGGATTAGCCAGAGCCTAAGGTTAATAAAGAAGGCAAAGAATGTATCTTCAGCTACCGATGAAACTCATATTATCTACTTTTGACCACACTTTTTATTCTTTGGGCTAAATGACTGCTTGCTTTAACCATTGTCCTCCTTTAGCTGTTTCTCTTTGTTCCCTTTTCTTTCCATTTATCTTCTGTTGAAGTCCCATCTGGGCAGAAAAAATATAGCTATTGTCAAGCCTATTGCTGTTTGCTGCCATTGCTCTGCTCAGCTGCGTGGTACATGCATTTTCCTCCCCTCAGATCTGTCTTGAGTCTTTGGTCTGTGTCATCTCTTACTTACTGAGCAATGCTACTGATCAGCAGCAGCACATGCCTCCGCTTCATGCTGTCACGTTGTATTTGCTGGCAGCCCCCAAGCGGTGGTGTTCCCGAATGCTTCCTGTAGTGCCTCACAGCCCTACAGCATTGCCCTGTGTCTCAGAGTCCACTCACCCCACAATGCAGGGGTGTGTTGGAGTGAATAAAGGACTCAGCATTCCGATTCAATGTGAATCACGCAAAGCCATTTATTACAGAAACAAACCTCCTTATATATGCAACTATTCTCTGATCACACGTCCACGCTCCAAGCATGCATTCGCTAATTGGATATCATCTATGTTCACAAGCTGTCCACGCGCTGGAGTCTCACTGCTGATAGGTCCGTTGATTTGCCCCACGTTGGGGCCTCGTTATTACAAAGTTGCTTCTTTCTCACAGCCGGTCCTGTTTACTGCCTCTGAGTTGTCCTTGAAATTCCTGGCTGGTTCAGTAACAAGTCTCCATCTAACAGTAACCCCTCCACAATTCCCCCTTTTTGTTCTTGAACCAGCCAGGCCCCATTTACAGCGTGCTGAATCGTCTTTGAAATACACTGCAATATACAGCACATGATTAATACAATAACTACAGTTACATATAATGCAATTAAGCCTTATTTAATAAGATCAAACAACTACTTACTTATTCCAAAACTTATAAGCTATATGTCAAACCTTAATTTTACTATGGCAATCTTATTAATGTACTGTTCTAGGTTGTCTAAAGCAGTTATTAATAGATTCAGAATAATCAAACAAGTTAATACAGCACAACCATAATCCTAATGTTAAAAGTAGAACATTTATAACTGCGTGATTTTGTAGAATATCATGTCTAATACCATCAACATCTATTATTAGTATTTCAAGACTTAAATTAACCTCTTTAAAAGAACAATAGCTTAACTTTGATATGTCTCCTAAAGCTTTACCAGATGCTATACTAGAGAAAAAGAATACAGTAGATGCTATGGTAAGGATGTCCCATACCTTTACCTCAGTTCTATCTAAATATAATATTACCCTTTTGGTTAATTCTACTGTTTGTTCAAATTGTCATTCTCTACAGAAGGTACGCTATCTACTTGCTAATGGCTTCTATATCACCAGATCCATAAGCATCTATAACACTGAATTAGGATCCATCGTTTACATCTGAAACAGTCCTCACAACTTACCTCCCTCCTGTCCACCTGCATTCATTGAATCTTTGTTGTCTTTATTCAGCCATGGCTTGACCCATTTCGCGGGAATCCACTTCAATCCTTGGCCTGTAATGACACAAACATAACCTTTTCCCCGGGTTATCAATTGATGTGGCCTTTTCCATTTACCATTAACTAGTGATCTGACCATAACTAATGTAGGTTCTTTCTGATTTAGCATGGTTTTGGGTCATACTTGCAAAGTGTTTCATCACATACAATGCTTTTGACAATTGTTTTTGCGGTGTTTCCCCTACTTCTCCCTGCCCCCCCCCCCTTTTTTTTTTCTTTTTAAAAAAAGTTCAGAATTAGATACGTGCATTGGATATTGACTACGTACTCAAAATCACAAATCAAATTTAGAGGTTCCTCCTTAAAAAGCTCTAAGTAATGTAAAGCTGCGCCAAGTTCTGCTAATTGGGTTGAACCTTCAATAATTTTTACAGAATGATGCCAATTGTTATCTTCACACCAAACCACTTCAGCTTTATGAGACTTCCCAGAACC